>NC_138963.1:214077500-215277500 GCF_055761805.1 Camellia sinensis | reverse complement strand
ACATAGTGCATCTATCACACATTGTGTTCACCTTTTGTGTATCCATCATACTTGTTCACTTAGTGCATCTATCACACTTCGTGTTCACCTTTTGTGTATCCATCACACCTATTCACTTAGTGCATCTATCACACTTCGTGTTCACCTTTTGTGTATCCATCACACTTGTTCACATAGTGCATCTATCCCACTTTGTGTTCACCTTTTGTGTATCCATTACACTTGTTCACTTAGTGCATCTATCACACTTTGTGTTCACCTTTTGTGTATCAATCACACTTTGTTCACTTAGTGCATCTATCACACTTTGTGTTCATCTTTTAGTGTATCAATCATACTCTATTCACATAGTGCATCTATCATACTTCGTCTTCACCTTTAGTATATCTATCATACTTGTTCAGTAAGTGCATCTATCACACTTCGTGTTCACATTTTGTGTATGCATCACACTTGTTCACTAAATGCACCTATCACACTTGGTGTTCACCTTTAGTGTATCTATCATACTTGTTCACTAAGTGCATCTATCACACTTCGTGTTCACCTTTTGTGTATCCATCACACTTGTTCACTTAGTGCATCTATCACACTTCGTGTTCACCTTTTGTGTATCCATCACACCTATTCACTTAGTGCATCTATCACACTTTGTGTTCACCTTTTGTGTATCCATCCACTAAGTGCATCTGTCACACTTTGTGTTCACCTTTAGTGTATCTATCATACTTGTTCACTAAGTGCATCTATCACACTTCGTGTTCACCTTTTGTGTATCCATCACACTTGTTCACTAAGTGCATCTATCACACTTCGTGTTCACCTTTTGTGTATCCATCACACTCGTTCACATAGTGCATCTATCACACTTCATGTTCACCTTTAGTGTATCCATCACACTTGTTCACTTAGTGCATCTATCACACTTCGTGTTCACCTATTGTGTATCTATCACACTTTGTTCAATAAGTGCATCTATCACACCTTGTGTTCACCCTTTGTGTATCTATTACACGTGCTTACTCACTTTGTGTATCTATCACACGTTCGCTTTGTGTATCTATCACACATGTACACTGTATTTGCAGTGAGAATTGCAGTAATTCTCTTACACCCTTTCTGCATGTAATGTACTTAGATTTGTGTATGCTTGCTTAAAACTGTTGCATGACTTGCTTCATTACAGCTTCCTTTGCATGATCATAAGTTATGTTCGGCTTTGTGCATGTCCCTTGCATTTTGCCCCCTGCCTGCGAGCATGCCTGCAGGCACACTTCTTGTTTATCTCGCCTGTTTGTCAAAGTCTTCGGCCTTGTCAAAAATGGGTCGTCTCTGGGCTTTGACATTCACTCCCGTCACATATGACTTCCGAGTTCTGTCAAAGAGGGGCAACTATAGACACCCCATTTTTGACCGACCTTAAGACTCAGATGTCATCGATTGAGCGCTCGGTGATCGCGCATGTTGTGCTCGTCCTGAGGTCACGAAGTCTCGGCTGAGAGCCTTGCCTCCGGACTTCGGGACTTTTTGTGCTTCGCCTCGGTTTGCAGACCAGGTTCTGTTTTCTCTTCTCGAAGGGAGGGAGAGGTCTCGTAGACCATCTCTCAGTGGCCATAGGCTACTTTTCGTGGTCATAGATCACTGTTCCCGTTTGGAGACCAGTTTCCGATTTTCGGAGCCGTCGGCCGTGTGCCTCGGTTCGGGACCGCTTAACTACCTCCGTTTGCTCTGATTTTTGGCACACACCTTGTTTCCTCTCTTTAGAGGGACACTGTGGCCCGGGAGACCACCTTCGTGGTTGCACGCCACCTTTGATGCTTAACAGTCAGTTTTCGGGACACCCAGCTGCGCGTTTTGGCCCCCGAACCTTCGTTTCGCATCGGTGTGGGTTCATTTTTGGCATGGACCCTAGTTTCATTGTTAGGAAGGTGGTAGTAGGGTGGGAGACCGCCTTTTCTTCTTGGAGACCACCTTTCCCGGTCGGCCGATTTTTCTTGACAAGAAGGTGGTCTCCCTCACTTTTGAGCCACATTTTCTGGTCTCCCATACCACCACTGAGTTGCATTCACCTAGGAGACCACCAATATGGGCTGGCCTACCACCTTTTGAGCTTGAACCTTTTAACCCCTGGTCAGCCGACCAGGGCAAGTGGTCGGCTGACCACTTGAACTGGTCGGCCAGCCTCCTACTTTTTGGTCTCCCTGAATGCAATCCAGCTGTGCCAACTGGGAGGCAGTTGCTCCATCCTCCGAGGTTTGACCCTCTTGTTTTGGCTTCTTAAAGAAGCTTGGTCCTTTACTCTTAGCTTCTAAGAGAAGCTTGACCTTTTGTTTAGCTTCTTGAGGAAGCTTGACCCCTTTGGTCCAGCTTCCTCAAGAAGCTTGACCCTTTTGGTTTAGCTTCCTTTAGAAGCTTGGCTTCTTTGCTCCAAACTTCTTAGAGAAGCTATGAACCTCCTCTTCTATAAGAGGGAGCCTCTCCCTCATGAGCCAAGGTTGAGATTTTTGGTGTCTAAGGCTTATACACCTCTCTCTCTATATCTCTACACTTGAGCTCCAAAACTCCATAGTTCTTGCACCATTGCCCTACACCTCCAAGCAAAACACCTCCACCATAACTCTAAGAACCTTAGAGCTGTTTTTCAGAGGTTGAAAGCTTGCTACATTGGTCCAGAAGTTGCTGACCTTCTTCTCTACAAGGGTAAGTCTCTATTTTCCTCTTTGTAGCCTTATTTTGCTTCATAGTTTAGCTCTATTTTCAAGCATATTTAGGCTTTGTCATAAACTGAAAAAAGTCTTTTTTTGAGCTTCTAAACATGTTTGTTTAAGGCCATTTTTCTGTTGGGGGTCATCTACCCCCTTGCATGCTTCATTTCCTCTTGTTTTGAGCTATGCATTAGAGCATTTGTGTTGGCCTTGGTTTGGCCTTTTAGCCATAGAAATCCAGCGGATTTTTAGTGGCTAACATGTGTTTTTGAGCCTCAAAATCAGAGAGGGGTGACCCTCTCACCCCTTGTTTTGTTTACTAGCTTTGTTGGCCTTACAAAGGAGCCCCTGTTTGCATGTTTCAAAGCCATGTTTTAGGCCACTTTTTATGAGTTTTGCGACCTGCATAGGCTCTGTCCAGAGCCCTTTTTTCCATGTTGAATGTCTATTATGCATGTGTAGAGTAATCATCTTCAAGACCTTCCAAAGGGGCCTTTACTTGCATGCTTCCTAGACTCATTTCAGGCCCTTTTCAGTGAGTTTTAGGGCCCTCATAACCTCTGTCCAGAGGTAGTTTTGCCATTTTGTGTGTCCATCATACATGTGTAGAACAACCCTCTCATTGGCCTTTCAAAGGAACACTTCATTCTAACATGTGTTGACTGAGTTTCAGTGGGTTTTTGGTCATATTTTGGTATGCCATGTTTCTTTTTTTGGCTGGTTTGGTGGCCCCTCATGTGCTTCATATACATGTAGTGTAAACCATTCTTACTAGCCTATGTTGCATGTTGTTTTGGCCCTTCATGTTAGCACTTTTTGGCCATGCCTTAAACTGATTTTGTACATATTTTGGACTACCTCAGCTCTTTTTTTGGGTCTCATGGTCGAACGATGCTTATTTTGCATGCTTGTAGTTCAATATCCATGCTTAGCTTTGAGTTTCGAGGTCTATTACGTGCATATACTGAGGTGTTTTCATGCTTTAGGATCATTACACATCATATTTCAGAGCTTACATGCATGCCATATTGTCATGTTTTCCACTCTTTAAATGCGTTTGAGAGTTGTGCATAAATGCCTCGTTTTCGAATCATTGAATGGGCTTCATTTCCATGCACTTTGAGCCATCATTTTAGGCCATTTTTCCACTGTCTTGGACCTGCCTAGGCTCTGTTTGGGGGTGATTTTTCCATTTGTGCATTGCTTGGTGTACCTCTAGTGTAACGCACTTCACTAGTTTCGGTATTCGAGCCATCTAGCATGCATTGTGTGAGTCGTTTGCATGTTTCGGGACCATGTTATATGCTGTTTCAGAGCTGGAAAATGTGTGTTTGCATGCCATACTTCATCCTTTGCCATGCTTAGTTAGAGTTGCATGTTGTGCCTTAGGATCGGTCCTTTGCATCCGTGCATGTTTGCATGTATTCCGGTTGTCTCATTTCTATCATATGGCCACTGATGTGAGTGTGGCTGAGGTCCATTCATATTGGTGTAAGTCCATCTTGCATTTTTATATGCCATTTAGTTCATGTGCGCATGATAGTCTTCGTAAGTGCATTGTGTATGCCATGTTATGTCACGTGCATTGTGTATACCATTTTAGCCCATAACATTGTGTATGCTAGGTTGCATGTTAGTCGCATTGCCTATGTCATCTCATTGCTTTGTGTTTGGAGTAGGGTTTAGTCTGAACACGGGAAACGAGGGACGTTTCGTACTCCAAGTGACAAAACGTGCCTCGATTCTCGGTCGCCGACACTCTTGACTGTCCATGATAGAGTTGTTGGATTTACTTGCTTATATGTGCATTCATTTCATATCAAGTCGTGCAATTTGACTTCTCGGCCATCATGCATCGAAATGCGTGATTGGTGGCACGAGAATCGAGGACTACACTCCCTAGAGCTTGTGCAATAGAGTGGTCGTGCACACATTTGTTGAAAATACATTGCCTTTTCTCTCTCTTGCCTTTGTTGCAGAAAAAACCAGAAACCAGAGGTGGAAACTGGTCGGCCGACCAGATTTTTTGGCAGGCCGACCACCCTCTTTGGTCTCCACCACAAAGGGTGGTCGGCAGGTGGTCTCCCATGCTAATAACTAGTCTGTGGCCTTCCCAAGGTGGAGTTTCAGCCTTCTGGAGCTTTGTGCAAGTTTCTGAGATCAATTGCAAACAAGGGTGAGGCGAGGCATCGTGATGGAATTTACCGACAAGGCGACTCGAGCATGCATGCATCTTTCATCAGTCAGAACAAAGCTGAGGCAGTCCATTACTTGTAGTATTGCATGCGAGTTCATTCACTTTCCTAGTTAACTTGTTAATTAATTAGGGTTTTTGTAATATTTAATTAGCTAGAGTAGTTAATTATTCATTCGGACTGTATTATTTATTCAGACCCTCCGAGAGAGGGCCAATTGTTGTAATAAGTGTGCGTGTGTGTGATGTATGTCTTCCAACCCTACGTCTTTCTCCCTTTTATTTACCAGCTTATGATGGTTAGTTTAGGGCATGTTTCAATTAGCATACTTATGATAGCTTGTTTGCATTCATTCATCTGTCTTGCATGCACCGGGCTCGGCGCATCATACTAACTGCATTGTATTTCAATTCCGAGTTGAATACTTGTTAGTTGTAGCATTTTACATGCCATCTTTAGAATAGCCGAGCCTATTGTAGTTGCATTCCTGCATGTGTTGCATTAGGCATTTCAGCATAGTTAGGATCATGCATGGATTTCTAACATAGCTTCTGTTTTGGCTTGGAGTACTCGGTAAGTGTTTATGCTTTAGCATCCTTGCATGTGTGTGAGTGACTGCCATGATAGCATGCTTACCATGAGGCTATGTGCTTATGTGATATAACTGCCTGAATGCCTGTGGGTGAAGGTTGGATTACTTGGATTGGAACAATTCATTGATTGCGAGTTTTAAGCCCACTAGATAGTGGCAAAACCATGTTTTCTAAGCCCACCCGAGGGTGGCAAAATCTACATTTTAAGCCTACTTGCGAATAGCAAACCGCTTTCAAAAACAAACATGAAATGTTTTGTTCCAATTCAGGCGATGCGGTCTATACTTGTATGTTGTGTGCATCACGTAGTAAATCTAGGCTAATAACCGGGATAAGAGCATATGATGTTTTCAAAACTCAATATCATGGTTAGTAGAGGCCGATCTTTGATCGGGCGAGCGAAGGTGCTCACGAAGTGACCTTCCCCAATCGTACCCAAGTTCCCGAGCCGAGGTAACCTTGGTGATGATGGACACGTGGCCTTAGGCAAACGAGTCAGGGTTTCCTAAATTCCCTAAAATAAAATTTTTAGGTGGCGACTCTGTATCTGGCAAAGCAGTCCATGTTTGGCACTTCTTTCAAAAAAAAATCTGTTTTCAAAAATGATTTGCCAGATTTGGACTCTTTGATGATTTATCGGTCTTGCATTGCACTCTGCGAGATTAGATACAGGACTGTGACTTTTGAGTCCGAACTGTAGTGAGCCCAAATGAACAAAATGGGATTTCCCTCCCGGGACGTTCGGGGACGTCTACAGCATATTGAAAACCCTCACAGAACTCTGCTACAAACAACAGATCACAATCCGAAACTATAGAAACTAGCGCACCATGAAGTCACACCACCTCCCGAATATATTACCTAGCCAGTTTATCTGTAGTTCGGTGAACACTAATAGGAATAAAATAAGCAGATTTGGTGAGTCGATCCACTCAAATAGATTCATTGCCTCGTTTAGACCGCGGCAATCCATCCACGAAGTCCATACAGATGTACTCCTATTTCCAAGTAGGAATCTCAAGAGGCTGCAAAAGTCCAGACGATCGTTGGTGTTCCGCCTTAACTTGTTGACACACATAGCATCGAGAAACATACTCTCATACGTCTTTCTTCATATATTCCCACCAAAACGTCCTCTTTAGGTCATGATACATCTTAGTCCCACCAGGGTGAATGGTATATCGGGACCTATGGGCATCATCCATAATTTATTTCCTCAATTCAACAATGTTAGGTACACACAACCTGCCCCTGAATCACAATCCGTCCTCTGAGTCCACAGACCAATCAGTAGGGCAATCATCGATCAAATTTGCCATAAGGTCATCGAGCTTGCTAACAAGAAACCCGTCTAAATACTGCATCTGACGAACTTTACCCAGTAACGTCGGCTGCATGGTCAAACTACTAATGTATGCCCTCTCAACACTTTCTATTGGTTAAACATCATACATCGAAACTAACTCCAAGGACTTCCATTCTTGAATCATCAAAGAAGCTATAATCCCATATTGTCGACTAAGTACATCTGCGACCACATTTCCTTTCCCCGGGTGGTAAAGGATCTCGAAATCATAACTACTGATGAATTCAACCCACCTCTATAGCCTCATATTCAACTTTTTTTGAGAAAAAAGATATTTGATGCTCTTCTAATCTGTGCACATACAGAGAGTGCTATCTTTCTTGGAGACAAATATCACAGGTGCTCCCCACATGGAGTTAATTGGATATATGAACCCTTTCTGAAGCATCTCTTCCAGCTGCCTCTTCATCTCCACAAGTTCTTTAGGCGCTATTCTATATGCTGTCTTAGAAATTGGTGCAGTTCCCAGCACTAAGTCAATGCAAAATTCTACTACCCGTCAGGGTGAAAGTCCAGGTATCTCCTGAAATACATCCTCAAATTCATGTACCACATCTACCTCACTAATATCCTGCTTAGGGATTTCCACCGAGCATATAAAACTTGTCATCACCAACTCTCCTCCATCGCTATAAGTGTGGGTAAGCCGTGGCATACCGAGAATATCTATATTTATAGTCTTTCCAGCACAATCTAGAGTCACAAAGTGTTTTCGCAACCAATCCATGTCCAAAATAATTACAAACCCCTCAAACCCTAACACAATTAGGCCTACATACAAGACTACGCCCATAAAATCAATCTCAAAATCTTTACACATCTCATAAAGAGTAACTGCCCCTCCTAAAAGGGTCTCAACACAAATAAGTCCAAACAATGAGGTAGTTACAAAGTATTCTCTTTCTACAAACTGTCTAGATATGAAAGAATGAGAGGCACCAGTATCAAAAAGTACTCTAATGGGTTCATGAAAAAGATTAAAGGTGCCTTGCACTTTTTCATTTCCTTGCATCACTACAAATGCCCTGGCTGGAGCTGTCTGACCTTGTCGCGCCTGCTGTTTCTAAGGGCAATCCTTGACTACATGTCCCAACTGCTGACACCCAAAGCACTTCATATTGATCGGTTGAGGTGTTACTATTCTGATAGGTGGGCGTCCCTCCAACTGAGGTACGAAAAGACGATAACCTATATATGGCACCTGCTGCTGTTGTCCTTGATAACCCTATGGACGTGAACCACCTTATCTCTGATAATAGTGCCCCTGGGGCTGGAAATTGCCTTGAGGCCTGAAATTATCCTGAGGTCTGAAATTTCCCTAACTACCCTATTACTGTAGCCTCTAAAACTGCTGATCCCTATGCCTTTGATCGTAAAGTCAGTATCTGTTCCCATCACACTGTTGGAAATTACTCCATCTGGAAGTCTCTAAGACCTTGGCCTTTCTCTCCTTAAACTGTTTCCCTTTTTCCTTATACTTCAGTGCCAAGTCAAGAACTCTGTAAAATGGTTTAGCATCAAAGGGAATAAGACTCTTAGACAAGTAATGATTTAATCTCTTAATAAACTTCTCATTCTTCTTCTCTTGCATGTCAATCAAGTGAGAGGCATAACGAGACAACTCATTAAACTTGGTGACATACTCGATCACCGTTCTACCTTCTTGGGTTAGCTTCAAAAATTCATCACTCAGTTGAGACCGAATAGCAGCAGGAACAAACTTTCGGTCAAAACGAGTCTTGAAATTTGCCTTAGTCAAAGTCGTCAAATCTAGACCCTTCTTACACGAGTTCCACCAAAATAGAGTTTCTCCCTCAAGCTGATGTGTAGCCAACTTTTATTTTTGAACCTCGGTGAACTGTATACGACCAAACACCGTCTCACATTTCTGGACCCAAGCGTCAGCTGCAATGGGTCCTCCATCTCCAAAGAATTTATGACCTACCAAAGAATCAAAGTCGTTGTTTCTCTTCGCAAAGGGATCTCCATACTAGCCTTGATTATAGTTCTACACAACCTAAAGTAACTGAGCCATCATCTTCCCTATATTAACTTGCATAGTATTGGTTGCCCCAGTAACAGCTACCGCCGCATTAGCAGTTGTTTCTTCCCCTGTGGCACTAGGCTCAACATTTCTCAAATTATACCTTCCAGCCATCACTTTCAAGTTAAACACAAGAAAAATTCGTTCATAAATACTTAGAATAAATTCAACTACCAAACTAAACCAGCTAACTAGGGATGGCAATTTAAATCCGGCCCAACGGGGACCCAACATCCCGTCCCCGATTAGAATGGTTTTTTTTCCGAAAAGTACTCCCAACGGGCTAGGGATGGTATTTAAAAATGTATCCCTAAACAATTTCAGGCCGAGGACGGGAATAGCTTTCACAGCCCTGAACCCGGCCCGTCCCCTGCCCCGTTTCCCCTCGAAATAAAATTACTTTTATTCCCCTCTATCCATTCATATATATATATATATATATATATATATATATATATCTCTCTCTCTCTCAGACCTCTGTCACTTACTCTCTCTCCCTCTCTCTTATTCGAAACCCTAACCTCAAACCCATGTCGATCGAAGCAAAAAAATGAGCAAACCATAGAGATGGAGTCCCACAACCCAACCAATGAGAATGCCACCAGAGACGACGTCATCCCATCGTCCCCGCCATCTGACAACGAGAGTCGATCGCAGCTCCTCCTCCATTCATCTCTCACCTGCTGCTCCACTACTGCATCTGCCATTCCACTACCACCTCCACCATTCGACGATAAAAGTGGATCGCGGCTCCTATCTCCTCCCTCTCTCACAGCTGCTCCATTACCGCCTCTGCCATTCCACTACCGCCTTCATCATTCAACAATGAGAGTCGAGCTTAGATCTGGAAGATCTGGTTGCAGCGGTCAGAGATCGCATATCTATCTCTCTCTTTCTCTTTCTCGCCATTTCTACTCTCTTTTCTCTCTTTATTTTTTAAATTTGTTGTGTTGTTAAATCTGTCGTTGTTATTGTTGTTAAATCGCAGATCTGTTGTTGTTGTTAAATCTATTGTGTTGTTGTTGTTGAATATTAAATCTGTTGTTGAATATCAAATCTGGAGCTGAACTTTTTTTTTTTTTTTTTTGCCGGGGAATTTTCGGAGTCGGGAAAACCCGATCCCCATTAGGGGCGGGGGCAGTGATAGGTTCCCCATCGGGAATCGGAGCCAGGGACAGGGGAATTTCCACCGTCGGGAATTAGGGACGGGAAATGTGATCTCCGGCCCCGCCTCAACCCATTGCCATTCCTACATCTAACCTATGTTTCCACAATCTAAGGATCACCTAAACTCTCACAAGTCTAGGATAACCTAGAACTCTAATACTAAATTGTCACGACCCAAAATTTGGATAATTAAATATTAAATTATGACTAAATCCTAATCAATATTCCAACATCCAATTCCTAAGGGTGAAACAAAATCTAAAGTTTTCGTCTCAATCTAGTTTAAGTAAATTTCAATGCTCAAAAAAAATTACAAGGGATAAAAAAAAAAATTAACAAGCGCCAACTAAACCATCCATCATAAATTCATAACTATCCAATTCCTGCAATATTAAAGTAGCAACAAATAGTCAAAACATCTTAAATAATGTATAGTTAAAAATAACCCACAATGTCAAATTATCAAAATACTAAGGTCAAAAATAAATAAATAAAAAATAACTAAACTAATATCAACCCTAAACTCAAGAAAACAAAAGAAGTTTGAGAGACATGTCCTACAACCATAGTTATTTTTCGTCACCACCGTGGTCCCAACTAATTCTACAAAGGAAGCTCGGCTGCACTAAAACAAAAAACACCTGAGATACCAAAAAACAAAACGGGTCAGTATACAATTACACTAGTATGAGCACAAGATTTGACACCCACGTGTCCACCAAACACTAACAAAAGTACATTTAATTATTGTTACAGGACAAAACAAGTAATTTCATCCACACCAAAATGAATGGATAGTTTTCCAAGATACGATGACATTTAGTTTCTTACCCGTACACAACTGGATATAAATTGAATATAAAGAAAATAAAAAAAAATATGGTGGGTCACCCCTGTATAAAAAATTAGTAAGTCCCACCATTCTGCAATAAAATTAGTACAATTTAATCATAAGTATATTACTGAAGAAGTATAAAAATGCACCGCTTCATGCTTAAATCATTCAAATTAACCAAAACTCAAAGAACAAAAGTTGTACATAATCAAATTTCCTAAAAGGTGATGCGAAATAATTTAGTAGAAATTGAACAAGTTGCAAGAAAAACTTGATAGAAGAACCTAGACGGAAGTCGAACAAAAAACCTGAAGCTGAAAACGAAAGAAACTGCCCTAAAATGATTTTTCTTAGAAAAGTTCAAAACATGAAAACTGTTCAGAATAATGTTTTACTTTAGTTCACGTGAAATTAATGAAAATGAGCTCATTTTGTAGGTTAAAACGGCATTTAAAGTTTGCATTACTAAATTGAATAAAAACTATTACAACCAAGATCATCCGATTACAAGTTCTAATTGATCTTTTTAATAAAAAGTTAAAATACAAAAGTTGTCTAAAATTACGTATACATGCCTTTGCTCAAATTTCGTAATTTATTAAGTCGTTTACTATTTTTCAAGATGTACAAATTAGTACAATTCAAACTATACTAATAAACTCATATTTAATTCATTGTACCTTAACTCCACCACTTCAACCCTTCACTTTCAGGCTACACATATATCTCATGTGCCTCCCGTATACTTAACACCGCTCCAAAGCCAAACTTGCACGGGAATATTGTCCTGAGTTTGACACACACTCTCCGGACGGTTAGCATATACGTACGCACGTAAATCAAAACACTCATCTACTCCTGAGAATGAAGCAATAATATATATACATAATCCCTCATCTACTTATGAGAATAAATATAACAATGTCGAGCCTAAGGCATCTAGATAAATCTCATAATCCTCACTTCTTCTTCTTTTATATAATTTTTCTCACCAGCACTCAAATAAAACAACAATTCATAGAGTCATAGTGGAGTATTCAAAATTTATCTATGGGATCCTAGTTTATTTTAATTTCATATATCCATTAGGGGTGGGCGCAGATCGGTTGCGGCTATGGAATCTCCAATCCGCCATCCGTCCACCAGATTGGTGGATTGGAGAAAATCAATCTGCATCCGTCTGCCAATCTGGTGGATGTGGATTGAGCAGATTGGCAGATTAGCAGATGGATGCAAATCAGTTTAGCGGTTTAAAATTTTATAAATTTTCAACATAATTCAACTTGTGCATTTCCTAAATAAATAAATAAAAAATATTACAATCAATGACTTAAAAAAGTATTACAATATTGGATGTCTCATCCAAAGAAAGAAAGTTTGAAACTTTAGAATATTACAATCACTGCATGCCTCATCCACATATTACAATCACAATATGTCTCATCCACATAAAGTATTACAATTTGCAATTCTTAAAATATAAAAACAATTCAAACCACCAAAAGCATGAACAGAGTAGTAGCAAAGATTGTATGCCTCTGTATTGTTACATCTATATCTATTTTTCAAAACAAAAATCATTATTTTTAGAGTTAGATTTAAAAATAAAAAAATATAGATAAATAATACATTTTTTTTTTCAATTCAAAAAATATATTCAAGTTGAAAGCTCTTTTTCAACAGAATATATTCAACATAATATTTAAACTCTTTTTCAATTGAAAACACAAACAAAATATCTAAACAAATTGAAAACACAAAGTCTTATCAATTACTAGGGATGCGCGCGGTTTGGCAGTTCGGTTGCAGCCAAAGAAACATCAAATCCGCCATCCGTCCAAAACTAGGCAGATTGAAAAAAATAATCAGCAACCGTTTACTCGTCATCACATGTCTGTCCAAAATGCGGCAGATCGGATCGGTTTGGTCGGTTTAGGCGGATCGGTATATCCACTGCTCACCCTTAATATCCATGAGTGATTGCATCCACAAAATAAAAAAATCATAAACCTTACATACACAACTAACCAAAATAGTTGAAATCAATCCATCATCTATATGCAAGTATAATATCAAACCAACATCAAATAAATAAAAACAACGAAATAAATATAAATTAAGGAAAGTAGATTTTGCACTCACAATTATTTTTTGAAGATCAAAGAAATACTTCTAATTAATTATATATAATTAAATATCACATTAAATTTTTATGTATCCGCGCAATTAATGAAGTAATATAAATAAAGAAATAAAGTAATAATAATAATAAATAATGACTTAAGGAAAAAAAAATTGAGGTCACTACAATTTATTCTCTAATTATCAATCAATCAACTTGTTGACACATCATTGGTTCTAGAAAGTAGGTAGTGATGTAAATTTGGTCCAGCTCGGCCCATGTCAGGCCTCGCGAGCTCCTATCAAAATTCGGACTAGACCGAACCGATCCACAGGCTAGAAAATTCAGGCTTTGGATGGGCCGGTGGGCCTGGGCCTAGGTTGGGCTTGGGTGGGCCTAAACATCTTTTTTTTAATTTTTTCTAAGAAAATTTTATTATTTTTCACTAAAAAAGGCACTAAGCCTCGAGTCAAGTCTTGAGTGGGCCTTAAGCGAGCCGATAGGCCACAAGTTGGGTCGGGCTTCAAAATGATGGCCCAGGCCCAAGCCTAGGGTCTCCGGCTGGGCTCGGGCCCGAATCCAAATGGGCTTAAACGGGCAGAGCCCGAGGGCCATTTTTACACTTCTAAAAGTAGGTACAAAAAGTAGACTTATATATTATTTTCTTACTTTAAATGGATTTGCAAAACTGTATTGTGATATAGATTTGTTTAGGGTGAATTACACTTTATTTCCTTTATGTTTGACAACTTTCCCACTTTGGCCTTTAAAACATATATATTTTCATTTTGGTCCCTTATATTTCAATTTTTTTTCAATTTGCTCCTAAAGTTGATTTATATTCAAAATTAGACAAAAAAAAAAATGCCATAATAACTATTACATAACATAAATAATATATTATTATGTTAGAGATTAAGTTTATGTTAGAAATGTGAGTTTTATAATAAAATATTTTTATATCATGTGATTATTAATGTGTGATTTTCTATTTAATTTTTAACAGAATTTAGCTTGTGTTTGGCAAGTGGGTTTGCAGGTTTTTTTGGCTATTTTAGTCACAAAAAATAAAATAGGCTATTTTAGCCATAACAAACAAAATATCACATCCAACCTATAATCATTACATTCTTCTCTTAAAAAAAACTCAAAAAAGTCAAAAAGCCCTTTTCAAACCAAGCTTTTAAGTCCAGGCTAAAATAGTCAAAAAAATTAAAAAGTCAAAAAGTCAACCTACTTTCCAAACCAAGCCTTAATTATAGGAGTAAATTAAAAAAAAAAATTAAAATATTAAGAATTAAAGTGAAAAAAAAATAAATTTTAAAGGTTAAAGTAAAAAAATAATAAATATAAAAGAAGTAAAATATAAATCATCTTATTTTTATTAATTAAAAACATATATAATGTGTCTATGGGGTTGGTACAAAGGCGGCGGCAAACGACCCGTGATTAAGGTAAACGGCAAATATATTAATTCGTTTAAATTGATTGAATTGAATCCATTCGTCACATTTTGAACGGATGGCGTGATGGCTTGAAAAGCAGTTAGTCCGGGGAAGGATGAGAGTTGACCACTTAATGAAGAAACTTTTCAGTTGGATGTCCCACTTTGTTTTCTAAGTTTGGTGATGTGGCAGCACACTCTTTGTTGTCCGCAAATCATAAGTTTCACGGGAGGACCGTATTAAACTCATAGAAAGAAGTAAAGAAAGACTTGGCACTATTTGGCATCCTGCATTAGTAGTATATATTTTTATTTTTTTTGAGAAATCGAGTTACTGTTGTGCTAAAAAAAACATAGTAGTAACTGTAGTGTTTTTTCTGTTCAAAAAAAAAATTGTAGTGTTTCTATTTCAGATATATTATGATTTTATTTTTATGATTCAAATTTTTATAAAATTTGTTGAGTACTTTATGCCTATAAAAAATCATATTAATAAAATATCAGCAACTATATGATCGATAACTAAAAAAATAAATAATGAGTTTTTTCTTTTGAAAAATAACATAAATAATATGTAATTCGATCATATAGTTATTAATATCCGATCAATATGATTTTTGGTAGGCATGAAGTACTCAACAAACCTTACGAAATGAACGGTTTGAATTATAAAAATAAGTTCATAATACATCTCAAATGGAGACACCACAATCACTGTTGTGCGCCATATCTTTTTATTTTTTACACATTAAAAAATATATTTATTTAAATTATTTTAAATATTTATTTTAAAGATATTGTATGTTTTTCTAATATATATATATATATATATATATATATATATATATATATATATATATATATATATATATGTGGTATTTACACATAAGTTCTAATTTATGAATTTATACTCCATTAAGTCTTAACTAAGATTTTTTGAACCTTCAAGTCTCATTAAATTTTTAATAGTCGGAATTATCTTTCAAACAATAATTGCTCATTATTTATGATTATCTATAAAGGAACATGATAATTTGACATTTATTTTAATTTTCAAAACTTTAAAATATCAACTTTTAAATTAAAAAAAATTATGTGAAAAAAAAAACTAATCAGTGTGTTTGGTTTCAGTTTTCTGAGTTTAGTTTTCTGAAAATTGAGTTTTTTGTTTTTCATATTTTTTTGCTTTTAGTGAATATTTTTTAAATTTTAAGCAATTTTTTTTATTTTTTTTAGATGCACTTTACTTAGATATATCTAAATAGTAAAATATTTGTGAATTTTTTTAAAAAATTAATAAATACACAAAAATATGAAAAATATACAGAATTTTTATATTTTTGGTATTTAATGAATTTTTCAAAGATTTTTTTCAAAAATATTATATTTTTTAAGTGTATTTATTTAAGTATGTCTAAAAATTAAAAAAATTGCTTAAAATATTTAAAAAATTTAGTGAAAACAAAAAATATGAAAAACAAAAAATTAAATTTTCTAAAAAGTGTTTTCTGAAAACCCAAACCAAGCAAAATGTGTTTTTTTGAAAAAATTAAAAAAACTAAATTATTTTTTTGTGCAAAACTAAAAAATTTGTTTCTATAAAGGACTATGATGATGGAACATTGATGTGCAAAATTTAAAAAAAAAATAAAAATAAAAATGAAAAAACTGATAATGTTCTTAGTTTTAAAACTGGAAAAAAACCGTTAATATTCTCAGTAGGGATGTAACAAAAATTGAAAAAACCGATCAAACCAGTTGAACCGCACCAAACTCGTTATATTTGATTTGTTTTTTAACAAGAATCGATCTGTGCAGTTTTTAAATTTGAATTTTTTCGATTTTCGATTCGGTATCGATTTAAGCACCTTGTGCACCGATCTAAACTGAAACTGAGAGTTTCAACATATATTGTATTTATATATATATATATATATATATAATCTAATAATATAATAGTTTTTAATAAGTATAATAAATTATTAACCTTAATTAATTAACTTTATCATCTTTATAACCAAAGTTAGTAAACATTTATTATATATAATCTTAACTCTAATTTATTATTCTTGAAACCTTAATATTTTTAAACTTTTTTTGTTTTTATTTTTATTAATTTAGGAATTGAAAAGTATATATTAAATGGATTGATTGGATATGTTTGAAATGGTAGACAATAACTAATTTAATATTTTTATATAGATTAATAATTATATTTTAAAATGATTCAAGTTTGAAAAATCCTAAACTGATTATACCGCACCAAACCGAACTGTTCGATTCGGTACAGTTTGATGGGAGAAGCAGTCTGTATCGGTATTCAAAATAATCAAACCGACATTATCGGTTCAGTATAATTTTTTATCTTAATACCGACCGTACTGAACCGATTACATCCCTAGTTTTCGATTTTATTAGATAGTTGAATCAAACCAACAAGTAGAAGGGTAAAAATATTTAATCTCATACTTTGTTTTTTTCATCGATTAGTGAAACAATTATCTGAAATATTACTATGTAAAATTGATAATGTTCTTAATTTAGAAAAAAAATTAAAAAAAAAAATTGATAATATTTTCAGCTTTACTAAATGAGACTTATTGATTCAAAAAATATTAAATAGGACCTAAACTATCATAATATTTATCAATAAGACTTTTAAATAATTAACTATATATATACATATTTGTCTAGAGAAAAAAGAAAAAAAAGAAGAAATCATGTCATATTCCTTTATCTTCATATTTATAAAAGAGAGTGACAAATCAGGTGCCCTAAAACTCCACCCTCAACAAAATGTCTTGATTACTAAAAATACCTAAACTTTAAAAAAAAAAAAAAAGTTATGCAATTTAAAAATATAAAATGAAAATTCATTTTACGTAATGAATTTCAAATTCTTTGTTTCCTTCCCCATGGTTTGAAATTCCTTTTGAATTTATTAACCAGTGACAAAATATCATTCCTCTCTCTATCTATATGTGTACAATATATATGTAAACTCACTTATCAGATTTGGATTATCTATATGTGTACAATATTTATGTAAACTCACTTATCAGATTTGGATTTGATGAATGAAAATTAAAGCATATTAGGTGAACCCATTTTTTATTAACATAATGCACAAAATATAAGCACTTATCCGTGCATTATTGACAATAGCAATATCCTAATCGGATTGTCTACGTCACAAAAATGAAATGGAGACATCCCCTAACAAGTTCAATTATTTTAAAATAACCACACGCACTACCTAATTATAAAAGTGAAAACAAGACAAGCTATTAATTTTAATTTTTAATGATATGTTGCGACTCCATTTCCTATTTTTGAAGAGCATAAGCTTTGAGCTCTTCAATCAAAGCCTTGAGATCACAGTAAGAACGACCACCTTCTTCGACGGCCCTCTTAGCCTTAATACTTATCTCCTCCGCTCGCTGCCTCATCTCCACCGCCTCCGGTGAACCACCCATCAGAAAAGTTATAGCCTTGGTTAACTCATTCATTCCCACCAAAGGGCTGTTGATTTCAAACCCAGAATTCCACACCCTCGGCCCAATTTCGACTCCGATCTTGAGAACCTGAGTCGATAGCTTCGAATTGTAGAAGTGTTCGGCGAACAACGGCCACGAGATCAACGGTAAACCGGCGGTGAGGCTTTCGAGTAGAGAATTCCAACCGCAGTGGTTCAGGAATCCTCCCACAGCCTGGTGGTCCAAGATCTCCAGCTGTGGAGCCCACCCTTTTATTATCACGCCCATGTTATCTCTCCCCATTCTTTCTTCATATCCTTCTGTCAACCAACTTTCTTCTTGCTTCCCCTCGCTTTTCCCTTCCTTTCTCACCACCCAAACAAAAGGGTGCCCGGATGCTTCGAGTGCTAACGCGATCTGGGTGAGTTGAGCATCGGAGAATTGGACCATGCTACCGAAACAAACGTAGAGGACGGAGTTGGGCTTTTGAGTGTCGAGCCAACTCAAACAACTGTGTTTCTCTTCACCGGAGTTGTTTTTTTGGCCGACATTGTCTCTGTTGGCGAACAGAGAGAGAGGGCCTAAATTCCAACACTTGCTCGCCACGACCTTTTTGAAGTGATCAGAATAAGCGGGTTCGAGGTCGTAGAAACTGGTAAAAATTATGCCGTAGCTACGACCCTCTGTTTCTCTGATTGAGTTTATCAAATCTCCGTACCTGGATTTGGCCTTAACATGGTCCTGTAATTCAGACCTCGCCATGTGAATCTCATCAGGAAGACCCGGAATCAAGAAATCCTCGGAATCGGACTGTACCTTTTCGTGAGGAGCATAAAGCCTCAAGCTATGCGAAACGCAGTGAAAGAAGGAATTGGTGGGATACAACATGATCCTAGGCACTTGAAGCTCGTCAGCGAGGTCGACAGTCCATGGGAAGAACATGTCGGAGACAATGCAGTCAGGCCGATTGTCCCTAATGAATTCTTCGATCGGATTTTGGAGCAAAGCGATGGCATAGCCGAGTTTGGCCATCAGTTGTGGGGAAGTGCATTGGCCGAAGTTTTCGATACCTTCAGGTAAGTCGACTTGGGCCGAGGGTAATTTGAGAGTGTGAACTGAGATATTGAGGCCAGAGGCGGCGTCGTGATTGACGGAGTCTCGGAAGAGAAGGGCGTTGTTTGTGGTGGTGATGATGGTGGCGGCGACACCGCGGCCGGCGAATAGCCTGGCGATGTCAACCATGGGGATGATATGGCTTGGAGCTAAGTATGGGAGGAACACCACACTGAGCTTTTGATCTTTCTTAGCCATTTAAATATGATGAAAAGGTATATGAAATGACTAAAGAATTATAGAAGAAGCAGAGCTGTCTGGGTTGGGGCTGGTGATACAGGGAATAGTAGTGAGTGGTTTTTAAAGAACAAAATGACATCTTCGGACCACATAATAGTGGAGCAAGGATCCTCTAGAGTGATTTTTTCCTAAAGTTTCCTAGAGTGCTACATTGTGGTTGAGATTTACTGGCAAGTCACATCAATTTTTCTGATGTGACTTGCCAGTAAATCCCAACCACACAATGTAGTACTCTAGGAAATTTTAGGAAAATTTTACTCTAGAGGATCCTTGGTGATAATAGTGATGATAAATGGTTGAGAACACTAGTGGCAGTGGTCTCATCCACAGTCACATCTACGGTTACAGTGTTGTTTTTTTTTTTTTATTTTTTATTTTAGTGTGCGTCAATTTATTAGTGGTATTTTTTTTAAGTATGTGTCAATTTATTAGTAGTAATGGTATATATCATTGCCAAATAGTGATTGTAAGGAATCCTCCTACACCATAATAATGAATTTTTTTTTTTGAAAAATAATCCTCTCTTTTAATATATTAATCTCTTATTTCTTTTTTTATTATTTCAAAATATTAGTTTTTTTTCAAAAATTAAGAATTAAAATAAGATGAATTTTTTATTTTACCCTTCTTTTAAATTTATTAACAATACAAAAAGTATAATTATGACAATTGATATTTTTTAAAAAATTACTATCAAAAGATAATTTTAAAAAATTAATTTTTTTAAAATACAATAATTGTACTATTAAAAAAAAATTGGATTCCCCAAAATAAACTATTATTTTGAAACAGTTCCGATTTAGAACACTAAATCAGCAACTCTAAAAGCACTACTAATGAGCTGACAAGTGCAAGAAAAAAGAAAATAAAAGGGAAAAAAAAAGAAGTCAAACTATCACATCAATAGTCGGGTTCACATGATACTATGTCATTAGTGGTGTATTTGTAGTGTTAAATTAGTGATATGAAACATTTTTCATTTTGAAACAAAGGGGGTATACAAACTCATTTTTTAAACTTCAATTTATAAATTTAATGATGTATAAATGATATGATTAGTGAATAATTAGAAAAGATATAAAAAACAATGTTATCCTTACTTTTAATATTTTACTTGATTGTCACATTACTGACTTGAAAATTAAGTATAATTCTTTGTATTAAATATTATTGCTCTTTGTTATTATTGTTTTTATTAAACTTTACTGTATAAATAATTTGAAAATTTTATTTAATTCATAATATTATTGTTTTAAAAAACGGAATTTGTTTATTATTTTTTAATAATTTTGTATGACAAAATTAAAGTATGCAAGTTACTAAGAATTTAACGTTAATCTTAATTTTGAAATTGATAAATTATAATCAATTTTACTAAACTAATTGTTATTTTTTGTTATATAAAATTTTTACAACTATAAAGAAAACGAAACTGATTTTATGATCTCTTTTCATAATATGAAAAAAAAAAGTCAATTTATTAATCTATTGACTTATCTTAGTCATATCACTTTTTTTATTTTTTACACATTTTAAAAAAAAATTAATAAATTAATTTTTTCTCTACTTTCCCGAACAAGCCTAGTCTAATCTGGTTACAAAAAGGTTTAATGGTTTGGTTATAATTATAATTTCTTAACATTGTAGGGATCATCTCGATTTCTGATTTGTTTTAAAATCGGATCAACCGAATCCATAAACACCCGTACTATTTGATACTCATACTAATTATCATTTGTTATTTTATTTTTTCACCTTTTAATTGCCTTAATCAATTCTATAAATAATTAGCAGTGGACTCATACAATGTACATACTATTTTAAAAAATATATATATATATATATCTATATATATATATATTTGATGATACAATGTGCTATGAAAGAATAATTTAAATTTAAATTTAAATTTAAAATATAGTTTTAATTATTTATTTTGATAATATTGACAATATCATTCTATAAAATTATTATTTGAATACTTATATATATATATATATATATATATTAATTTTAGTTAAATTATTTGTTTATTTTGATAATTTTAATTTTATCATATTATAAAAATGTAATTGTCATATAATAATTTTATATAATATATATTAAATATGATACTTTAAAATATATTTACTTAATTTTTAAAAACAATATATATAATTATAACATTTTTTTGTGGTGCACATTAATTCAAGAGACCTCGTGGTTCGCGTGGGTGAGTGCAACAGTAGCTGGATAGTGTTGCATAATAAGGGATTTTTTGAAGTGTTTTAAATAAGCCTATTTTTTTTTTGAATTAAAAAGTTTTGAAAAAAAATATAGATGTTTGAGTTAACTTTTTAATTTTTTATGAACAAATTTGTATTAAAAAATTATATAAATAAGTGTATGGGAGAAAATAGGATAAAGAGATGGTACGGATTGACAGTGGAGAAGATAGTTGAGCATATGAGAAAATATTGTCTCCTTCTCGGCCTTTGATTGGGTGGTGTTGTTTGACCCATGGGGGCCCACCATGGGTCCTTTTTTTCTAATCGGAACCGTTCAATATGTAGAATTCGTCGAATACTATATACTTGTAAAAAATCACATTGATTGGATATCGATAGTTATCTGATCGTATTAGTTTTTCTTGTTAACTGTTAAGAATGACACTATCCATTTTTATACAAAACTGATTTGATCATGTAGTTAGCAATACCCGATAGAAGTGATTTTTTGTAAGTATATAGTACTAGACGATTTCTACATATTGAACGGTTCAGATTATCAAAAAGGGATCCATAGTGGGCTCCCACAGGCCCAACTTTACCATTTAATTTAGTTAATATTCTACTACAATTTTTTTTTCCGCGACTGACAGATCACGACAGTGACTAATTTGGCCCAACTCATTAATTTGTATTAATATTTATATATTAATTTTTTAATATTTTTTTTGATAAATAGTGATAACTTTTTAATTTTTTAAATAATTTTTTGACTTTTTAAATTTTTTTAAGATTGCCAAACTTTGCCTAAATTATCCCACCTATAAATAGCTGAATTTATGTCGTGATGAAATCACAATAATAATAATAATAAATGTGATGTATATAAAAGAGTGGGTCAGAATGAAAAGTGATAGTGAATGATCAAATTTGAATTGGGTTTTATTATATTTTAAATTATTGTAAAGTATTTTTGTAAAATTTATTTTACAAATGATATTAATTTTTAAAGTATGTTATTTGCTAAATGAATCATATTTACTTAAAAAGAGAAATCTATATATAAAATTGTTTATTAAATATTTGTTTTGAATAATTATTTTGTAAGTACCATCACGAAATTCGATGCCTATTGACCCTTTGAATTGTCACTTTATTTGACTCTATGGCCCTGTTTGGTAGAGCTGTGGGAAAGTGCTTATAGCTTATGCCTTAACAGCTTATAGCTTATAACTATGAACATAAGCTGATTTCTGACTTATAAATTAAGTTTCTCCTGCCCCACTCAAAGAATAAGCTGATTTCTGACTTACAAAAAGTTATAAGCTGCATTGTTAAGCTAAACCAAACACATCAAAATAGCTTAAATTAAGTTGAAAGCTGAAATAAGCTGAAAAAAAGCTGTACCAAACAGGGCCTATGTTATGTTCTGTTGTCACTTTAGATGACCATATGTTTGTCTTGTTTGGAGACTTAAATATTTGACCCTCTGAAGAGCCCATGTTTGGAGGACTTTAATATCCATTGACCCTTTGTCATGTTCTGTATCGTAATTATGATTATTTTGCTTATATAATTTCTTCATTATATGTCAATTATTTAAAATAATTTCCGTATTATGTACTATGTTATTTTAATAGTTCTTTTTGTCTCAAACAAATCTTTGTTTAGCCAAATAGTTATCTATAGTGATTTTTATACTCTTATACTCTCAGTATAATATTTCTCACTCTGTCATGTTTATAATTGTTAACTACTTTCAGGTGACGTGTCAAGATCAGTGCGTAGGATAGGCATAAAGCACTTGTAGTCATAGTTCTGGCAATGTAATTGAATAGTAGTTCCAATGTATATATTTTTGTTTTTAATTAAATAAAGTTTTTGGTACCCTTTTATTTTATTCCGATATACTATTAATTTGTTATGACTTCACTTTTTGTCTTGTCGCAATGCTGAACCTCCGGATACCGGGCTTGAATAGTGACATTAAATTATAAAATAGTAAAATAAATACTCATTTTGATATTAAAAATAATAGTTAAATTAAAAGAATAATTATTAACATAAAATTAAAAATAATTTACCTATATAATTTTCTTTTATATTCATTTGGAAAATAAAAATATGTAAAAATAAAAATGATACAAAATTTATTTAAAAATTAAATATAAATATGTTATACTTAGATTATCATATAATGATTTTATATGATATATATATATATATATATATATATATATATATAGGGTAAATTACAAATACACCTTCTGAGATTTACTTAAATTACAAATTACCACATGTGGTTTTAGAAATTATATTATGCTTCCTAATGTTTCTAATTTCATAACAAATAGGTCCTTTTATTAATAAATTATCAAATTAATTAACCATTTTAATAATGTTAAAATTTTATTTCAATTAATAATTCAGATAATTTTATTATTGTATAGGTGAACAGTTTGAAATTTCACTTTTTTCAATTAATTCTGTTAAATAAAAAATTTTGACAGTGAGATATTTGTAATTTTCCAAACCACAGGGGGCAATTCGTATTTTAAACAAACTTCAAAGTGTGTATTTGTAATTTACCCAGATATATACATACATATTAAATTATAAGATTATAAAATAAACACTCTTAATTAAATTAAAATATCAACTATATAAAAGAAATTCAACAACGACTGACCAAGAAAAAATTACATAACAATATCTAAACCCAAAAAGGAAAAATAATGAAAACATTCTCAGTGTGTGAAGTGTTTAATCATCTGTAATATGATATCAAAATATAAAAGAACTTACTATTCGACAATTGAAAAAATAACTCAAGTAGTAAATTCAAACTTTAAATATTTCTCGAGAGTGTCATTGTTGTGCATATATTTCTTTTTGAGAGTTGTGATTATATAAAATAATGTAGAAAATAAAGTATGATTTGATATATAGAATCACTATAAAAATTAAAACGACAAATCCACACTATAGAATAATATAAAATTGATATTAGGTATAGAATAATGCACAAAAAAATAAGGGGAAAAAAATAAGAGGAAAAAAAAAAGAAGGCAATTTAACATTAAAAAAAATTCCTAACACCCTTGAAAGAAGTAAGAAGAAAAACATGAAATGCAAAATTGGTATTGAATTTGTGAATGATCTCAATTTATCATAAAAAAATATAAAAAAGAAATATTTGTCAAATAAAATTCATATAAAATAGGTAAAATTAGTAAAGTTTAAATTATGTTTGGATTTGTGTAAAATTTTATATGTAATTAAAAAAATGTATGTTGATGTGACTATCTTAGAAAAAAAAAATAAACCCTAATAACATGTCACTTAAGTAAATAAAAAATATTACTTTTAATAATATATATGATTAGACACAATCTTGTAATGCAGTTTAAAAAATAATAATGATTTAGACCATTAAAAAATATACCATTAATAACACTAATGCATTAAAAATAGCAAAAAAAAAAAAAAAGCATAAAAAGTTGACAGGGCCCACTACCCCCCTTTTTAGTGGCAAAAGAATTAAGCAACATCTATCTACGCAAGTAAAACTTTTCTTAAAAAGAATGATTTTTATTATAATTTTTTTACCTAATCAATTCTATAAATAATTAGACACAATCTTATAATGCAGTTTAAAAAATTGACAAAAGAATTAAGCTATCTATGCAAATATAACTTTTCTGAAAAAGAATGATTTTTATTATAATTTTTTTTACCTTTGTTGGAACAATTTTCTGTGTACAATAAATAAATTGAAATAAAATCAAACAAATAAAATAAATAACTTACGGGATTTATTTTATCGAACCGAATGAATAATTAAAAGATCAAATTGAGTGTGTGACACTTTGTCCTTAAGACAGATTCGCCCCGCTTCGGTGCTTACGGACTAATGGCGTCTATCTCCCAAAATACAATGATCTTCACAAATTATAGTAGCACTCTAAACAATTTGTTCAGCGAACTAGAACATGTGTTATATACTCTCTAAATTTATTCCTAAAATTATATGAAATATATATACAACAGAGTAAAAATTGGACAGCAAAAAATGAATTTTTCAATACCAAAAGACTGTTGGAAATGGCTGTATTTATAGATAATCCAAGGCTGTTCGAACAGGTATGAATCTGCCGAACAGATACAGATTTTGAATGAACATGTATGAAACTATTTTAAACAGATACCGTTCAAAATTCAAACAGATCTGTTGGAAACTGCTGGACAGATTTGAATTTGTCTGGCAATTTTATAACTGCTGAATAGATCTGTCTGGGAAATTTCAATCTGTTTGAAATTTGAAACTATTGTGGAATTTGAAAGAGGCACAAATTTTAGACAAAAATTTGAATTCAAATAATTTCCTACAAAAATTTGAAAAAATTCAAATAAATTTTGTCTAAAAAATTAATGTTAGAATTGATCTGACCCACAACCCACACTTGGACGGCGGTGCCTGTGGTGGTAGTGGTTTAAATTAAGGTTCACTTTGTCCATAACTCATTCATTCTACAAACTTGGGGTGCCCCTTGGGACCCAACCCAAGTTAATACACTAAGAGCTTATATACTCACAAAAGCTTTCTTAAAGTTTCAATGTGGGACAACCTATTTTAAGGGAACCCACATTTACTTCTTTAATTGTCAATTTTATGAACCTGAAAATGACGTCAAGTTCTCATTCACTCATAAATGGTTTTGACGAACTGTCTTCACCGTGTGACTTGTCATGCGACAAGGAACACATCACCTCTTCGAACTCACCCCAAAAGACGTTTGAGGTTCACTCAAAGCTGGCCCAAAATAATTCTTCCAACAACCTTTTAATATCACCCACTATATAAACAATTGTGATTAATTTATTGTTTAGACATAATTATTACAAAATTAATAAAAGCGGATAATATTATATGATTGGTTTTTGTGGAGTGGGATCAATGGTGTCTTCACATCGTGTGATGTGATTGCATAGTGAAAATCTCCATTAAAGCAGCTCTTGAAGCTTATGCCTTTCATATACATATCGAAGCTATATATCCAAGAAAAATGCTTGGGAGCACTAATTAGTGCTCCCATTAATTAAGTGGCAGTGGGTCCCGTCATTAATGATGTGATGTTTTGGTCTTGGAGTTGTGTTTTTTTTTTTTTTTTTTTAATTTTTTTAATGCATTAGTGCTATTAGTGGTAGTGTTTTTAGTGGGATGAATCATTGGATGAATCATTGTTGATATATCCAATTTAAAGCCATGTGAATGACTAGTAACTTTTTTACTTTAAATTATATGAATTTGATGGCAGACCGTGCTCTACCGTCTGTTGGGACGGCTTAGATATTTGAAGTTTCGCTACTTAACAGTCGAGATACATCATCTTGGTGGGTTAGAATTACTGTAGTTGGGGATATTCTAAATAAATATATTTTTTGATATTTTATAAAATGATGTGTAAAAAAATAAAGAGAAAATATTAATTGATATGACTAAAAAAAATAAAAACAAATAAAAAAATAGACTTATTTAGTATATGTTAAACAAAAAATTAGTGTGGTTGATGAATATTTTGTCTATTGCTTTAGCCAACTATAATGCAATTTTCACGTTTTATGATGTTGTTGCATATTTTCCATCACATAGAGAGTTAGCATATTTTAATATTGTCGTGATTGCATCTAACACTTTTCAACTGAACTTTTTTGGGTTATCTTGGAATTGCATCCACAGTTGACCTTGTACGCCCTTCTCATCATCCCCATTGCATCACTTGGATCGAGTTTTCAACTAACTATTAGCTAAAGGGATGGAATTGAGAATGCTTAGTTAAATCTCATTCCACGACACCATTCTAGATTTTTTTTAATTATAGGTTTTCTTTATCGTGTTTGCTATTGACTAGAAAATAATTATGTTTCACTAATTAATTAGATGCAGTATATATATTTATTTTAAAAATATATGTATTTTTCTTTGTTTAGATTCGAATAAATGTATATTACTTTAAAATTCAACTAAAATTATTCACAGTGATTTGATCTACGATGGACAATTGTAAATATTATATATATTAGTATAAAAGTATATACAAAAAAATAAAAAAGAGTAATTAATTTTTGTTTTTCAATCATCAATAATATAAAAAATAGGAAGACATTTTTTTTTTTTTGATAAGAAAGGATATGATTTGTTTATATTTATATAGAACTCTTAGAAGAAGATAAATCATTTTTTGAGTGTTTAACTTCAAAAATAAAGAGATTTTGGTTTATATAGAACTCTTTATGACTTTTAAAAAATATAATAAATTTGAGATTAGGTTTTAAAAAAGTAGAAAATATGGTAAGATATTCACACTTTTATAATAGTAGTATGTAGTAGATATATATATATATATATATATATATATATATATATATATATATATATATATAAACTAATAATAAATGTATTTATTTTTTCATAAACTAATAAGCATCCATAAAAATAAATACATTTATTAATATTTGTTTAAAATATTAATGATCTCTTATAATTTTGAAACTTACATTCTACTCGTTGAAATTTTTAATTTCATAACAAATAACTCATTTTATTAATAAATTATCAAATTAATTGATAACTTTTAATAATGTCATAAATTTATTTCAATTAATAATTTAAATAATTTTATTATAGTAATGAATTTTATTTTTTCAATTAATTTTGTTAAATAAAAAATTCTGACAATGAGATATTTATAATTTTTTAAACTACAGAAAACAATTTGTGTTTTAAACAAATTTTAGAGAATATAATTATAATTTACATTTAGTTTATGAGAAAATTAGTCTAAGATCCCTCTCCCATTTTTTGTGATGAAAGAGATCCACAATATTATTTTGTGATGTCTAAGGTCCCTTAACAGCTTTTTGACAATGCTCATCTTCTTCGTCTTCACCGTCCCAAATCGAAAACAGTACTTTCGTCGAACCCTTGGAGGGCTCAAACCAATCCACCAAAGCCACTTCTCAACCTTCTTCCACTCTCTCCGTCGATCGCTCCGGCTTATACAATCCTCCCGGTAATCCCTCTCTATCCCATTCTATGTATGCATATGCTTTGTAATTGTGTGAAAATTTCAACTGAAAATTTGCTTCTTCAATTGATTCAGAGCATTCTCACGAGCCTTCTTCGGATTCTGAGTTTGTTAAGCACCTCAAAGGCATCATCAAGGTCTACAATTTCATATATATATATATATATATATATATTTTTAATCTTGGTTCCTCTTTGTCTCTGTCTGGTTTTGGATTTGCTATCACTACAAGAAAAGTGGGTTTATGAGACGGAACTATTTGCGACGGCAGAAAATGCCGTCTCAAAAAAACAGAGTATTTGCGACGGCACCATTTGCCGTCTCAAAAAAGCAGAGCATTTGCGACGGCACCATTTGCCGTCTCAAAAAATGAGAGTATTTGTGACGGCAAATAGTGTCGTCGCAAATGCTCTGCTTTTTTGAGACGGCAAATGGTGCCGTCGCAAATACTCTGTTTTTTTGAAACAGCATTTTCTGCCGTCGCAAAAAAGTGACTTTCATGTTTTTTTTTTTAGTAAATATTTTTAAAATTTTAAATATTTTTTTTAGATGCACCTTACTTAGATGTATCTAAAACAAAAATTATGAAAAAAATATTTTTAAAAATTAATAAATACATAAAAATACAAAAAAAATGTATTGAATTATTGTATTTTTGGTATTTAGTGAATTTTTAAAAGATTTTTTTATAATTTTTTTAATTTTTAGGTGTATTTATGTTAGGTGTGTCTAAAATTTTTTAAAAAATACTTAAAATATTTAAAAAATTCAATAAAAACAATATAACATGGAAAACAAGAAAGTATAATTTTCTCAAAAGAGTTTTTGGAAAACTCTAATCTAGCATAGTGATTGTGGTTTTGAGACAGCTTCATATATATACAGTCACAAAATGGTTTGAATAAATGCAACGGTATTTTTCTGCCGCAAAAAAAATTAAAAAAAAAAACATGTCGTCTTACTCTTTTGATATAACATTTCTCTTTTCATTCATTTTTTCATCTTCCTGTCTCTTTGTCTCTATCTCTCTCCCTTCTCTTTATCTCTTTCACTCATCACTCTTTTTTCTCTGTCTGTCTGTTTATCTCTCTTCTTTTCTCTTTGTGTCTCTCTCGTATCTCTCTTCTCTCTATCTCTCTCATCTGTCTCTCTCGCTCATCTCTCTTCTTTCTATCTCTCTCATTTCTTTGCTCTCTCTCTCTCTCTCTCTTATCTTTCTATCTCTCTCGCCCATCTCTCTTCTCTCTCTGTTTCTCTCTTTTTCTATGTCTCTCTCTCGCTCATCTCTTTTCGCTCTATTTCTCTCTCATTTTGTCTATCTCTCGCTCATTTCTTGTTTCTTTCTCTCTCTATCTCTCTCTCCATGTCTCTCTCTCACTCTCACTCATCACTCTTCTCTTTTTCTCTCTCTCTGTCTACTTGTCTATTTCTTCCTCACTATGTTTGCCTTGCTCACTCTCTCCCTCTCATCTTCTCTATTTATCGAGTTCCTTCGCGATTTATCGATCTACTATAAGAAAATAAACTTTTAGCAACCACTTTGTCTCTCTCTCGCTTATCACTCTGTCTCTGTCTCTATCTCTCTTCTTTATCTGTCTCTCACAAAATTAAAATATTTTTAAAATATTTAAATATTTAAAAAATTGATTTGAATTAAGTTTTGAAAAGAGTTTTGAATTATGTGTTTGGTTATGAGTTTTGAAAAGTAATAATTATATTTTGAATTGAGTTTTGAAAAATGGATGTAAAATTATGATTTGAAAGCTCAAAACAAACACCATACGTAAATCAATGGGTGGAACTATGACCACCACCACTATCTCATTTTCTGTCTCTCACTCTCTATCTCTTTCTCTCTTTGTCTCTCTTTTCTCTCTCTCACTCATCACTCTTCTCTGTCTGTTAGTCTTTGTCTCTGTCTCTTTCTCTCTCTCTCTTTGTCTCTCGTTCGTCTCTCATCTCTCTCGCTTATTTCTCTTCTCTTTATCTCTCTATTTTTCTATGTCTTTCTATCGATCATCTCTTTTCGCTCTCTTTCTTTCTCTCTTTGTCTATCTCTCGCTCATCTCTTATTTCTCTCAATTTTTTTGTCTGTCTCTCTCTTTTATCTCTTTCTCTCTCTGTCTCTCTCTCACTCATTACTCTTCTCTCTCTCTTTCTCTCTTTGCGTCTGTTTGTCTGTCTCTCACTCCTCTCTCTCTCTCTCTTTCTCTATATGTGTCTGTTTGTCTCTCTTCCCAATTTTGTTCACCTTGCTCACTCTTCCATTCCTCTCTTCTCTATTTACCGAGCTCTCCACTACAAGAAAATACACTTTTAGCGACCACTTTGTCTCTCTCTCGCTCATCACTCTATCTCTCTCGCTCATCACTCTGTCTCTCTCTCTCTCTATCTCTCTTCTCTATCTGTCTCTCACTCATCTCTCTCTCACCACCCATCTCTTCTACCATCTTCACCACTACTGCAAATGCCATTCCACTACTACCACTGTTGCCACTCTACCTCTACGACTATCATTACTACCATCATCGCTACCACTCCACTACCACCGCTACTACTACCATTACCTCTCCTCCACCACCGCTACTCTATCTCCTCTATTACTACCATAACTTCACCACTAATCTCCTTCGCCATCACTACCACCACAACTATCACCTCTTATCCACCACCTTCACCACTACTGTTACTCCCTATCCTCTACCACAAAAAATTAGTTATTGATTTTTAGTAACCAAAAAAAAAAAGGATCGCAAAAAAATATTTTTCATTAACCACAAAAAATTAACTTTATTTTAATAGAAAATATTATCCCTACTTCTACCAAATAAAAAAAAAATTTATTCATTAAAATAAATATGAAACAAATAAATTTTCAACCTTACTAAATGAAAAAAAAAAAATCGTTAACTATAAAAAAAAAATTATTTTAATAAAATTTTTTTTTTTTTACGACGGCATCCTCTGTTGTGAAAAAAAAAGAGCCAGTTTATTATTTAAATATTCATTTGTAATGAAAAAAAAAAAATTCCATTCCCGCTCTCCCTCCACCCCTTTTCCATTCCCGCTCGGGTTCCCCCCACCCCAAACCCAAAATCCCCAATCTCAAAAATCCCTAATCTCTTCCCCCTCTCCTCCCTCCCCCTCCTTTTCTCCATTCACGCTCGGGTTTCCCCCATTCCAAACCCAAAATCCCTAATCTCTTGAACCAAAATCCCCAATCTCAAAAATCCCTTATCTCTTCTTACGTCTCTCCCTCTCTCTCTCCGGCGAGCGGCAGACCCTTCGAAGTTCCTCATTTCTTCTCTCTCCTTGCTGGGTTGTTCGAACGAGCTGGAAATGCGGAGATGGTTGAGGTATGAATTTACATTTTCGTCTATCTATGAAATATATATATATGGGGGTTTAGGGTTTACTGAGATTTTAATTTTCTAGATAATGTTATTTGGACGTCAGTGGAAGAATCTTTGAGGGCATGGCCATGCAAGCTCATCAGAGGGGAGGTGCATCTGGCAGTTTCATTTTTCTAGATGCTTGTTTTCTTCCTAGTAAAGGAGAGAGGTACGATATTTAGCATAGATAAGCTTCTGGACGTGTTCTGTTTTTGGGTAGTGGGTGCTGTCTTTTTTATCATATTGTTCGGGAGCACTGTACACTACATGCACTCTTAAATTTCTTTGGGAATTTACATTTTTATGAAGATCTTACCTTTCTACATACCTGTAAGTTCTGCGATTTGCTTCTGATGATTTAGTGTATAAGTTTCTACCTTCAAACTTAATGTTGAGCATTGTATGATGGAGCTTTCTACCACCATGATAGTGGAATGGCTCAGTTTATTTCCCATAGGCATTGCAAGCTAGAATCCTTTCTTAAAAATGGGTAACAATGAAATATAAATTTCAAACATGCAAACCATGACATAAAAAGGACAAGGAAAGAAATTTCTATAGAATACATATGTCTATTCATTTGTATTGTACTAATTAATAATATAAGAGGATATTTCAAAACCATATTAATTATTATCTAACAAAATTATTAATTATGCACCAAGGAATGAAGTTAGCTTCTTAAAAGACTCTTGACTAATAGAGATTGTTACGTTATAGAATATTAATTATATAAGAGGCTCAATAATATATGGACTTGTGTCAATGCTATAAATTTTTTTTTTCATTTCTAATTTATAGGCATTTATCATTACATGTTACATGAATTAGATTGTAATTCAATACATCTCTTAAATATTTGTAAACTAAGTCACGTCATGTGGTTAAAAAAACTAAATTCAAATGGCCACTAAAATATAGCACTGCAATCAAGTTTTCCAAGAATGTTACATGGGTTCAAGAGATAAATAAATTAAAATTAAAAAGAAGCACAAATGGTGTCATAGTAAACTGTCAAACCCATACTATAATAGGACATTGCTCAATGTGGTGAAAGCTTGGGTTGACAAGAAGGATAAATGTGGGTTTGGAATCCAAAGGCTACAACTTTATGCCCAAAAGTTTTGCCAAAAAAATAAAACAGAGTTTGAGCCTATAAACCTAACCTTTTGCATTATTTGCACTAAGTGGCCAAGTTTGAACCCCTGCCCCCCCTAAAATAAATCAAATGTAATAAATTAAAATCCTGAGAGTGGAGTTTTAATGGGATAAATTTAAGAAAATGGACTGTAATCGTACTAGAATTATGTTTTTGCCTAATTAATTTGAATGATAAAAGAGTACATTTTGTTGGATGCCTAACTGTAAAGAAAAAATTGCTCTCATGCGTAGATATACTTAAATTTTAGTGCATGTGGAATACCATGGTCATTTTCGTATTTATCATGAATGAATGATTTGTGTAGCAGGTAACATTGGTATAGAGATATGGTATTCATGAACAAGGTTGATCATGTTATTCTTGAAGTTGAGCTTGTTGCTTCATCTAATGAGTATTTTGGGTCACTTGTGGTCATTGGCTTTAGGAAACTCCCATAATTGAACATTTCGGTTGTGTTTGGATCTTTGATTTGTGGGGTAAAAGAAAAGGAAAGGGAAGCTGATTTTCCACCCTTTTTTTTAGCTGGGAAATGAGAATAACATGAATAGATATTTGTCAAAACATCACTATTTTGTTTAGTTTGAGCTTCTCCAATGGTATGACGAAAGGCTTGTTCTCAAAAAATAGCATGGAACTCAAATTTGAGCTCTCCAATGGCTATTTAAACCTTATGCTATCATTGCTAAACTTTGTGCAAATTTGGTGTGAGGTTTAGCTATAGCTAAAATTTGACAACCCCTAGGTTCCATTTGGATAGATGTGGATTTCAAATCATGGGATTTGACCTTAATCATCGAAGGACAATAACTCGAATTTAGATATGATAGTTTATTTGTGAATTTCAAGATTGAGTTAGCTTTATCACGATGGTTTTGAAATAATTATATAAAACTAGTTATTTGAAATTATGCTAAGAATTTTCTTTTTAGCTACAAGGATCTTACTATAATATATATATATATATATATATATATATATATATATATATATATATATATTTATATATCTTCTATTTCAACTTATCTTCTTCCATTGTTTTTTTTATTTGAAATACATAAGGTAGTTTGTTTTGTGTACGTTTGTTGTTTGGTTGCAGCTAGAGGCGGCTCACGATAGGGAGAAGGAACTACTTCAGGAAATAACTGATTTGCAATGGAGGTTTTTATAATCATAAACACACGACATTATACATCACAATGTTATAAAAAAATCTCATAGCTTTTGAACATTGTTTTTCTTTTAAAATTTTCTTTTAATTTTTTATGCAGGCTAATATGTGCCCAAGAGGAGCTTCAGAAATATAAAACTGACAATGCTCATCTTGATTTCTTACCCTATTCTTGTTTCATATAAATTATGGCATATTTGTTTTGTTTTTTGTTTTTGGTTTTAATTTTTGTTGAACAGATTATAGACTACTATTATATCTCTGTTTCAGGTATGATCTTATTCCCCAATTAGCATTGAAGAAAAATATAGTCGATTCCATTACACTGACTAAAATGGAAAAAATAAAAGAAAAGAAAACAATAAGGTGATTTCAATGACCAACAGACTTTATTAAACATTTAGCGGTTCAGTATGTTGTGTAGGAATGTTTCAAGCTTGCTGCATAGCTCCATACGGGCAAACCCTTGGTAAAATTATTATTGTACATGATTTTATTATTATCTTCTCACTTTGCTTGTACTATATTATTATCATTGGACCTTTTGTATTTAGCGTTCTGTCAAGTATATAGCAAGGACCCGTTTCTTTAGGGGTGGGCAGCGGGTTATCCGACCCGCACAACCCGCCCGAACCGATCCGAACCGCACGTTTATGGGCGGTTTCGCAAATACATTAGGGTAGGGTGCGGTTTGGAAAATGAGAGAATTTCGGGTTGCGGACGGGTTGCGGGTTTTACCCGTACCCGACACAACCCGCCCGCATTATATAATTTTTTTTTTTTTTTTTTTTTTAAGAAAAAACTGAGCCGTTCATCTAAATTTTTTTTGGCCCAAACAAATCTGGACCGTTTAAACAAACCCTAACCTAATCTCTCAAAACATATCTCTCATTTCATTTCATTTCACTCTCTCACCTCACCACCGTTGTTCTTCTCTTCCATCTCTGTGTTTGCGAGAAGCGACCACCGATCGGCGATCACACTCATCATCTCAGGCATCTATCTCTCTCAGCAAAGCAACCACTGACCACTCTTATCATCTCAGGTAAGCATCTCTCAAAAACATCTTCATTCTCACAGTTCTCTTCTCATCTCACTCTTGTTCTTCCATCTCTCTCTCTCTCAGCGAAGCGACCGATTCCATCTCTCTCTCTCAGCGAAGCACCGATCGACCTTCGGCAACTCTCAGGTAAGTCTCTGTCTCCGTCTCTCTCTCTCTCTCTCTCTCTCAGCGAAACAACGATTCCATTCCATCTGATCTGTGTTGATATTTTTTTTTTTTTGATAAATAATGATCTGTCTGTGTTGATATTCAGAGTTGGATAGTTGGATGATCTGTGTTGATTTTTTTGATCTGTCTGTGTTGGATAGTTGGATGATCTGTGTTGATTTTTTTTTTTTTTTTGGATAGTTGGATGATCATTATTTATCTGCTTCAGAGTTGGATAGTTGGATGATCTGTGTCCAACTCTAAATCGATCTGTCTGTGTTGGATGATCTGTGTTGATTTTTTTGATCTGTGTTGAACAGTAGACAATCTGATCTGATCGATTTAGATTTGATTTGTTTGTATCCATCTGATCTGTGTTGATTTTTTTTTTTGATAAATAATGATCTGTCATGAAGGGTTATTTTCTGTAAATATTTTTTTTGATAAATATTTTTTTCATCATTATTTTTTTTTTTGATAAATAATGATCTGTCATGATAAATATTTTTTTTGATAAATATGCGAAATTACTGTAATATTCTCAGGCATTTTCTGTTATTTTCTTCCATCTCTTTCATACACATAATTTATAATTCCTAACATTGTTTCAATTAAATCAGAATTAATTGTAGATCCTTAATTATTTATTGCAATTCCTAACAACTTAATCTAATTTTAATTTAATTATATTTTAGATCAATTTTTAATTATATTTTATATTTTAGATCAATCCTTAATTATAATTTTATTTTAATTAATATCTTAATTTAATTTTAGGTTTGGAGAAGATGAGAATATAATTATATTTTTGTTGTGTTAATTTCACTTTATTTAAAAAAAAAAAATCTAGCTTACTCTAAAATAAGGTGTGTGTGTGTGTGATACAACTTCCATTAGTTTAGATGGAAAAACAAACAATAACACTTTAATCCAAAATTACATGGGAGATTTTTTTGGCTATATTGAACCATGAGGGGATAAATCGACGAGCGATTGAAAAACGGTTGCCAAAATCTTCATTTTAAATCAAATTTTGATGAATTTTGTATCATTGAAAAACTCTTTGAAAATTATATAGAAAAGTTGGACGATTTTAAAAATCACTAAAAAATTCACATAAAATTCATAAGAAATCAATTAGTATACAAACATGGAAGTTAAATCAATTAGTATCCATCACATTGAGACTAGATTCTCAAATGAATATACAATTTGGAGTTTGTACTATTTGTCATGTGAATTAAATAAACACTTCCAATCTGTTTGTTCTATTTGTTTATTTAATGTCTGTAAAATTGATTCTGTGATTGTATTTTTGTAATCCAGTTTAAATGGAGGATAGTATGCAATCTCCCGCAATCAATCTTGTACCTCCGGAATCCACTAATTCTCAAATGAATCCTCTCTTAGTCGAACCCGAACCTGAACTTGAACCTAAGCCTCCTAGACCCCCAAAGAGAAAGAGTGAGAGTAGTGGAGGGGGGAGAGCACCATCCACAGTTTGGGATCATTTTGACAAAGTTGTAGGGACCGATGGGAAGCGTAGAGCCGTATGTAAATATTGTAAGAAAGAGTATATGGCTGACTCTAGAACTCATGGGACTAGTAATTTGAGGAGTCATACACCCAATTGTAAAGAATATCCAAATAGGGATACAGATGGTCAACAAACACTAAATCTTAAACCGAAGCAAAATGAAGAGGGTGTTGAGGTTGTAGCAACAATTTTTAATTTTGATACTTGTAAAAGGGCTCTTGCGGAGATGGTGGTCATTGATGAGTTGCCATTTAGATTTGTGGAGGGTGTTGGGTTTAGAAGATTTTGTAATGTCATGCAACCCAAATTCACACCAATTCCCTCTCGTCAAACCATATCTAGAGAAGTGCTCAATATATTCAAGAATGAAAGGGATAAGTTAAAGAAGGCCATGAAGGGTCGTAGAATTTGCTTTACTACGGACACTTGGACATCTATTCAGAATTTGTGTTACATGTGTTTGACTGCTCATTTCATTGATGATAACTGGAAACTTCAAAAAAGAATCATAAATTTTCAACAAGTTGAGGATCACAAAGGAGAAACATTGGGTCGAAAAATTGAGTCGTGTTTGATTGAGTGGAACATTGATAGCATATTCACCTTAACAGTTGATAATGCTAGTTCAAATAATCTTACCATTCAATATTTGAAAACGATAACCAAAGATTGGAAGGGGACTATTTTGCAACATGAGTTTATTCATATGCGTTGTTGTGCACATATTCTTAATCTCGTTGTGAGTGATGGATTGAAAGAAATGGATGATTCTATTGCCAACATTAGACTTGCGGTGAGATATGTGAGGTCTTCTCCTCATAGGCATGATGTTTTTAAGAAGTGTGCGGCCACACTCAAACTTGATTCAAAAGCTCTTGTATGCCTAGATGTACCAACTAGGTGGAACTCTACCTATTTGATGTTAGAGGCCGCCGAAAAGTATGAGAAGGCTTTTAATCGATTGAAGTTTGTGGATTCCAACTTTGAACCTTATTTCAATGATGTTGATGGTGGCATAAGAAGAAGTCCGAATGAGTTGGATTGGAAAAAGTGTAGAATTTTTTTGAGGTTTCTAAAATTATTTTATGTTACAACCAAGAAATTTTCGGGGTCTCTCTTTGTTACTTCCAATGCTTTTTACAAAGAGATGTTTGTCATTGAAAGCAAAATTAACCAATTAATTTTGGAGGAGGATGATACTTTGAGCACAATGGCAAAGACTATGAAGCTAAAGTTTAGCAAGTATTGGGGGGATGGAAGCAAAATCAATTTGTTGTTGTATGTTGCAGTGGTTCTTGATCCTACCAAAAAAATGACATACTTGGAGTTTTGTTTTTCCAATTTATTTCTTGGAGATAATAGGAAGGTGGAAGAGATAGTAGACAAGGTTAAGAGTTGCTTGAGTCGTTTGTATAGCCATTATGTCACACTCTATCCTTCAAATGAGAAACTTCCAAGTGTGAGTGAAGTTGTGAATATGGTGGAAGATGATGATGATGATGATCCCTATTCTTTAGTTGACTCCCAATTTAATTCTTATTTAGAGGGGCGATGCACTAGTGGATCTAAGTCGGAATTGGAACAATATTTATCCGAGGTTGAACATTTTGCAAAGAATCAAACATTTGAGATTTTGGATTATTGGAAGTTGAATGCAACCAAATATAGGGTGTTATCACAACTTGCTAGGGATGTGTTGGCCATGCCTATTTCTACCGTTGCATCGGAGTCGGCTTTTAGTACGGGAGGGCGTATTCTTGACCCATTTCGTAGTTCACTCTCGCCTTCTATGGTTGAAGCTCTTGTATGTACTCAAAATTGGCTTCGAAGCAACCTTCCAATTTCTCTTCGAAAGGCGATGGATGATGTGGAAGAATTTGAGCAATATGACTCGGGTAAATGAGAATTTATTTATCTTTATTTTAATTTGTATTATTATTCATTTTCTAATGTAAGTTTTAATAATCTTCTCTTCTTGACTTCTAATTAGGTACTTTGGAGTCAAGCTCATCTTCAACTTCAACCTATAATGTTGATGCTATAATTGATGTCTAATATCCATTTGGTCATTGGTAATTTTTTCATATCAACACATTTTCTTACTTTATTGAGATGCAATATATAGACATTTGTTTATTTTTTCATTTCTTACTATCTATAATTGAAGATTAAAGTTTATATTTTTTTAATTTGTTTGTGTAGGGTTCATCAACCAAATGCATGGAATTAGAATTGGAATTGGAATTTGCGAAAGTTGAATTGGATGTGATTCATGAAGATGAAGTTTGATATCTTAGAAGTATTTTAATTTTATTTCATGGGTTTGTATTGAATGAAGTTTATGTTTGACAACAACTTTTTTTTTTTAATTGCGTTTGGTTTTGGATGAATGTAACTTAATGAATTTTTATTTTTTTTTGCATTTTGGATGAATGTAAGTTAATGAAGAATTACTCTTTTTTTTTTTTTTTTTTTTTTTTTTGGAGGTTAGGAATGATGAATGTTGAATTTTTAATGTAGGATTTTCTTATTTGGATTATGAATGATGAATGTAGGATAGGATGAATGCAAGTTAATATGATAGAATGCAGATTTTGAATGATTTGTTTAGGTTATGAATTGAATTTGTTGTGTTTTTTATTTTATAAGTTTTTTTTATAAGTTTTAGTTCATTAATTATTAATGTTGGAGCATTTTAGAAAATATGAGAAAAAGGTCCAAAATAGAGATTGACAAAATGGGAGAAAAAAAAAGTTTAAAAATAATTTTTTGAAAAAAAAGTTCAAACCGCAAACCGTCCGCAACCGCCCGCAAAACCGCGAACCCTATCCGCACAAACCGCAAACCGCATTGCGGGCGGTTGCGGGTCGATTTTTCCCCAAACTGCATAGATGCGGGCGGGTCCAAATCGAACCGCAAACCGTCCAAACCGAACCGCGGACACCCCTACGTTTCTTTTAGTTTGTAAATAGATAAGTATATATTTTCTTTTTCGTTCATGATTCGCCCTAGTATTCATTTTAATATATTCCAACATTTCATGTGTTAATGCTATTGAAGGCGGCTATAATGTTTTGTATACGAGTTCTCAGAACTATGGGAGTAGCTTGCAGTCAACTTCTCATACTATTTTGTTAGGATATGAGTTAAAATTTTAAACCGTGTGTCAACGTGTATTACTTGAAGCTTCCAGAGATTACCGTGCCTAACCTATCCTGTTAAATTATTTGTGCTTGTTCGACAACCATTGTGTATTAATCAGTAATGCAGCGTTGAATTAGAAAAGGGAGCCCTTATAGAGATCCTCATTTTATGGAGCTGAAAGATGCACCAACAATCTGAGATCAATCTGGGCTTTTGATCATTTTTTTCACTACCTAGCTTTTTGATTTGATGTTGTCGATATGGGTTAGTGGTGGTGGTTGTGGGGTTGGCTTGAAATGATTTAGCATTCCACTTTCAGCTAAAAACCATTCATAGTAACATATTCTATACTGCTATTGATTAGAATGAAGAAAACTATATTTCATTGTGCCTATAAATAGAAACCTTCACTTAACTAACTACAACAAACTAAAAATAGTTAATTTTTTATATTTTTCTGTAATTAAAATATTAACACCATTATATTGTCATTAATTATTTTTATTTTGTTATTTTCAGATATTTCCTGAGTAGCAGTTTGCTTCTTGTGGAATGCGGGCGTATAAAGATTTTGACCAACTTTTGTTTTTGTAACCCACAGAAGAATCAAGATGAAAACTTTTGGTTTTGATTTACGTTATTTAGATTTGTGAACAACATTATGTATGTATTATGCGATATTATGTAGTGGGAGAATTTCTATTGTTATGAATTTTTATTTATGTATTGTTATGAATGGAATAACATTATGAATTTTCATTATGTGCCAACTTTTGTTTATGTATGTATTTATATTATTATGTAATTATCGGTTTTTTTTATAGTTATTTTCATATTTTTAATAATTTTAATATAATTTTTTTTTTTTTTTGAGATGGCAGCACACACCGTCTCAAAAAAAAAAATTGAACTAGGGTTTTTTGCGACGGTAAACGCACCTTTACCGTCGCAAAAGATAGGGAATTGGTTGAAACGTAAGGCCTTTAGCGACGGTGTTATTGTCGTCGCCAATAGTTCTTTAGCGATGCTTAGGTGCTGTCTCAAATAAACCTTTAGCGATGGTATTTTTTGTCGTCGCAAAAGACCTTTTTAGCGACAGCAATACAGTGCTGTCTCAAAAAAACTCAGATATTTACACGTTAATTGCGACACAATTTTTCCGTTGCAAAAAAGGTGTTTTGCCGTCACAAAAAAACGGCGACGGCGTTATGCCGTCGCTAAAACCCTTTTGCAACCCCCTTTGTTGCGACCCCCTACTTGCCGTCGCAAAAAGTCACTTACCGTCGCAAAAAACCTTTTGAGACGGCGTTTGAGGTATTTGTCAAATTTTTTGTAGTGTACTGCTGTCGTAATGTGATTCAGTGTTTGCGGAAATGTATGTGTATGTGTGCCATGAAAGCGAGTGTTTTCTTTTAGATTTTAATATGCACGTCTTTGTTTATAGAAATTCTAAGAAAAGAGAATCGCCAATTCAATTTCCATAAATGTCCCCAAATGTCTAAATAGTTTCTTGTTGTAACTTATTTATTTATTTTTATATTTTGAATAAGCTGGGAAGTTGAAGTCATGATTGGTGGTGGTATATGCTCAGTTTCGTGGTGGGCCAATCTCGATTGCTGAGTACATGGAGGAAGTTTTGACAAATCCTTTCTGCGTCATGTCTGACTGGAGGTATGACTTTCTGCCAGCGCGGCATAGCGTTCCGGTGACTACCCTTTGCTAGTATATGAGTTTGGTGAAGATGTCAAGGCATTCATTGGCCATGTATATATATATATATATATATATATATATATAATGTAAAGGCTTCATTGCATTTTGCCCCCTCTGTATTTATCTTCTTGATGTATACAAAGCTAGCCATGATGTTAAGCAGAGAAATTTCCCTCTATCTCTGGCATCCCAATCACAGAAAATGGAATTTCTCTGGATTGGGGAAGAATAATTTCTCTGGTTTGGGTTGGAGAGGGAGAATTTCTCTCGGTTGAGTTTATTTCAAATTTTAAATCTTTATAGCTTCTTCACTCAAACCCAGAGAAAATTCAAATTTCTCTGGGTTTTCAAATTTCTTTGGATTCATTTTGACCAATTGAATGCCGATGAAGTCAAATTTCTCTGGAGTGTTAAGTCCAAGAGAGGCAGGGAGGGTAGAGAAATTTAAAATTTCTCTGGAGATGTAATTTTGTGGAAAGGCAAAGAAATTTCTCTGGGAGAGTGGGAAGTATATGGAAGGCAGATAAATTTGGAGAATAGGAGGGTAGAGAAATTTACAGTGGGAAGTTTAGGGAAGGCCAGAGAAAATTTCAAAATTTCTCTAGAAAGTCCAGAGAAATTCTTCCTAGAATTTCTCTGGACCAATTTTCTCTATGACGTGAATTTTCTTTGGATCAACTTGAGGGACCTTAGACATTATTAAAATATTGAATGTCCTTTATACTATAAAATCTTAATACTAGGGACCTTAAAAAAAATCTTTTAATTTATTTAGTGTACATATTATGTGGGTGTTTGGGAAATTATTATTTTAGTAGATTAAAATTTTTGTGTTTTGGAAGATAATTGAATTTTTTTATATAGTTAGATGTGCTGTTTGTGAGAAAAAGAGTGAAATAATTATAGATTTTTGATGTGATATTTTATCTTATTAGTTATTTTAGCTTATTTTGTCTTTTTGTAGATTTAGTTAAAAAACCTCGTTTGGCAAGTGTGATTTTAACTAAAAAGTCACTAAAAAAACTAAAAAACCAAACAACCTATATTAAAAAATTAAAAATTTTATTTTCTCTCTACTTTTTGCACATCTTTTCGTAAAAAAAATATAAAGTTGTCTTAAACATACTAATTTTTTTTACATTATATTTTAACTAAAAAATTAAAAAAATTATTAAAAAAAAAAATTATTCCCAAACGAAACTTAAGTTGCCGAACACCCTCTCTCCATGGATGCTTATTGGATTTGCTTATATTTATTAAAATGACATTTTATATTCATCAACATAACTTGTAAATCTTTTCTACTCCTTTTTTGTCCCCTCGCCGTCAGTTTTCCCGTCCAATGTGAACAGAAACTATGATCTTTTTCAATGGAATTAAAAACTTCAGGGCAAGAAGCGAGTCTTCAATGCCCGTATAACCAAAGAACTTGGAGTGAGATTAAAGATTGAAGAGCCGAGAATATCACTGTTCTATAGCCCCACATATTGGTGAGAATCATTATCCATAAAGTCATATACACTTCGTCATATACATATTGGTGGACCAAACTAAAAATTGTTTATTTGATCTATATTTTTTTGACCACAAACATCAGAAAAAAAATAAAATAAAATAAAATAAAATAAAATGTGAATGTAGAATGACACTTGAAAAACGTAAACAACTAGTTAGAGCAGTAGGTGCTGTAGCGAAATTGATTGTCCCATCACAACCGGTTTGAACTCATTCCTACTGTGGGTACATAATTTTTGAATGACAAACACGTGACCGAGGTGACACCGAAGTGTCAGCCGAGATGTCACGTGTTCTGGTTATCTGCGAAGATACCGGAATCCGAGATAAGCGGATAAGGGACAAGAGTTTTAGAAAAGAAAAAAACTTCAATTTAGGTAAAGATAAGACTCTTAGAGAGTTTATCTCAATCCTACTGGGAGTCTAAGATTAACAGTAATCCTAAGTCCATTAGAGATAAGTTTCTATTGGGACTAGGATTGTATTGGCTACAAAAGAGAGGCACCCACAAGGGTCTAAGGTACTATAGATGTCCCCGAACGTCCCGAGAAAATCCCGTTTTGTTCATTTGGGCTCACTACAGTTCGGACTCAAATGTCACGGTTCTTAATCTGATCTCGCAAAGTGCAATACGAGATTGATAAATTATCAAAGAGTCCAAATCCGGCAAATCGTTTTGAAAAACTGATTTTTAGAAAGAAGTGCCAAACATGGACTGCTTTGCCAGATACAGAGTCGCTACCTAAATATTTTATTTTTGGAGAATTTAGGAAACCCTGACTCGTGCCTAAGGCCACATGTCCGCCATCACCAAAGTTGTCTCGGCTCGGGAACTTGGGTACGATTGGAAAAGGTCATGCAATGAGCACCCCCGCTCGCCCGATCAAAGATCGGCCACTACTAAACATGATATCTTATTTTTGAAAACATATGTGCTCTTATTCCGGTTTATTAGCCTAAAATTGTTACGTGATGCGCACAACATACAAGTATAAACTGGGTCGTCTAAGTTAGAACAAAACATCTCATGTTTGTTTTTGAAAGCGGTTTGCTACTCGCAAGTAAGCTAAAATGCGGATTTTGCCACCCTCAAGTGGGCTTAGAAAACACGGTGATTTGCCACTCTCAAGTGGGCTTAAAACTCGCAATCGATGAATTGTTCCAATTTAAATAATCCAATCTTCACCCACAGGCATTCAGACAGGTATATCACATTAGCAGTTAGTCTCATGGCAAGCATGCTATCATGGCAGTCACTTACACGCATGCAAGGATGCTAAAGCATAAACACTCACCGAGTACTCCAAGCCAAAACAGAAACTAGTTAGTAATCAATGCGTGATCCTAGTTCATGTTGAGATGGCTAATGCAACACATGCAAAATGCAACTAAGATAGGCTCGGTTATTCTAAGATGACATATGAGATGCTACAGATAACATGTGTTCAACTCGGAATTGAAATACAATGCAGTTAGTATGATGCACCGAGCCCGGTACATGCAAGACAGATAAATGAATGCAAACATGCGAAGCATAAGGATGCTAATTGAAACACGCCCTAAAACTAACCATCGTAAGCTGGTAAATAAAAGGGAGAAAAACGTGGGGTTGGAAGACATGCATCACGCACATGCACACTTATTACAAAATTCGCCCTCTCGATGGAGGGTCCGAATAAATAATCCAACGCCAACTAGCTAATCTAAGCTAATCTAATTAAGCTAGTTATTACACAACCAAAATGAATAATAAATTACAGCTAATTATTACACAACTCTTAATTAATTAACAAACTAACTAAGTAAGCAATTAAACTAGCATGCATACTACATGAATGTGGATTGCCTCAGCTCTGCCTTGAGTGATAAAGGGTGCATGCGTGTTCGAGTCGCCTTGTCGGGAAATCCATCGCGATGCACTGACTTGCCTTTGTTTGCAATTGATTTCAGAAATTTGCACAAAGCTCCAGAGAGATGAAACTCCACCCTAGGAATTTGTGGGGAGGCTACCGATCAGCATATGGGCATGGGAGACCAATAGCCGACCACCTTTTGTGGTGGAAACAAAAAAAAGTGGTCGGCCTTCCAGTAAATTTGGTCGGCCGACTAGTTTCCTCTTCTGGTTTCTGGTTTTCTGCAACAAAGGGAAAAAGAGGGGCACGGCAAAGTATTTGCAACACATGTGTGCACGATCACTCTCCCCATCATTGCATAAGCTCAAGGGAGTGTGGTCCTCGACCCTCAGGCTACCAATCACGCATTTCAATGCATGATGACCGAGGAGCCGAATTGCACGACTCAATATGAAATGAATGCACATACAAGCACCTAAAGCCAACAACTCCATCATGGGTAGTCAAGAATGTCGGCGACCGGGAATCGAGGCACGTTTCGTTACTTTGAGTACGAGACGTCCCTCGTTTCTCGTGTTCGGACTAACTCTTATCCCAAACACAATGCAACAAACATGGCATGCACAAATGCAACTCTAGCATGTAATCCTAATGCAATGCAACTAAGTGATGCAAACATGCAAGGGATAACATGCAAACATGCAACTAGCATACACAATGCTATGAACTAACAATGGCATACTCAATGCACATGACACGTAGCATACACAATGCACGTAGAAACTAACATACACAATGAGATGAACTAGACATGCACAATGCAATGATCAATCATGCGACAACATGGCATACTCAATGCTATGAACTACAATGACATACTCAATGTAAAATGGACTTAAACCAAAATGGATGGGCCTCAGCCACACCCAAATCAGTGGCCAAAACACCAAGACTAAGCCACCAAAAGGCAAGACACACATGCACACGTATTGGTCCACATGCTAGGCAACAAGAACACAACCCTTAGGGGCACTCAAGGGGTGACAAAAGTGGGAGCATGGCAAGTCTATATGCTCTGAAATTACATGCAAAGTGAAGCCAAATCAAGTACACAACACAAATAAAGCATGCAATGGTGCTCAAAGCTTGAGGCAAGCAAGAGCATTTACACTACAGGTATACAAAACATGAAGCACGTGATTAAGGCAACCAAAAATAGTCCTAGTACATGTTAATATGAGACTAAAACATGCATGGATGGAAGCCAAAATGTGCTAGCATGAGGGGCATAAGGCATAATGCATACAAGGCAAATAAGGTGAATTACACTACACCTATTAGGACCAAGCATGGGATGACTCCACTAACAAAAATCAGAATTATATAATGGCAAAATAACCCCAAATAAGCACTGAAATGATGGCTCGCAAGCAAAGGCATGAATGCATACACAATGGCTCATGTTAAGGCATAAAGGGGGAACCCTCCAACGCATTGATTGAGCGACAAATGCAAGTGTACGGCCATGAAACATGGACTGAAATAGTATAACTAAGGATGCCAACTCATTGAAATGAGCCAAGTAATGCATGCTAGTGGACCCGATGCACAAAGCAAACAAGCTAGGTTGAACCAAAGCTATATAAAGCAAGTCATGGATGACCAAGACAACCAAAATCAGACCTTAAACATGAAAAAACATGAACAAAGTCTTCTTGAAGTCAAGCCAAAAGCATGCTAAAAGGACATATGCCCACATGATGCATGTTAGGCTATTTCATGGGATTGCATGGCATGTGTATGGAGCATGCAAAGGCCAACCAAACCAAACCAAAATAGAGTCATGACATGGTAAAACATCACCAAAAACATACTGAAATTGGAAGAAAAAAAGCTAAAATGACATGTCAAGGCATGAAGCATATAAAGCTAGTTTAAGAGATTTACACTACAAGTGTGCATGGCAAGCATCATTCGGCCAAGGGACCTCAAAACAGAGCTAGGGCAACCAAAAATATGAACAAAATCATGTTGGAGCATGGCCAAAATATGCTAACATAGTGAGCCAAAACATCATGCATTCTAAGCTAGTGAACATGATTTTCACTACAAGCATATGAAGCATGTGAGAGGCTACCAAACCAGCTAAAAAAAGAGTCATGGCATGCCAAATGATGGCCAAAAACCCACTGAAACATAGTCAAAACATGCTAGAATGACATGCTCCTTTGATAGGCTATAAGAGGGGTTATTCTACACATGCAAGAGACACACCCAAAGTGACAAAACCAACTCTGGAAAGAGCCTAGGCAGGCCCTAAAAGTCACTGAAAAGGACTTGAAACAAGGCTTGGAGGTGTGCAAATGAAGGCTCCTTTGTAAGGCCAAAAATGCTAGTGAACAAGACAAGGAGGGAGAGGGTCACCCCTCTCTGATTTTGGCTCTCAAAAACACATGTAACCACTGAAAATCCATTGGATTTCAGTGGTTAAAAGGCCAAGCAAAGGTCAACACAAAGGCCTTAGGGCATGGCTCAAAACAAGGCAAAATGAAGCATGCAAGGGGGTAGATGACCCCCAACAACAAAATGACCTTAAACAAATATTAAAAGGACCTCAAAAAAAGACTTTTTTCAGTTGACAACAAAGCTCAAATATGCATGCAAATAAGGCTAACAGATGGATCAAAACAATGCTCAAAAGAGGGAAAAGGAGTTACCCTTGTAGCTCAGCAAAACCAGAAACTTTTCCAGCCCAAAACCAACTCTTTGAGACCTCTCAAGACCCTCCAAGAACCTTGGAACAATGGTGGAGGTGTGTAGCTATGAGGTGTGGTGTAATAGGTCAAGAACAATGCCCCTTTTGAACCCAAAAATGAAGAGATATAGAGAGAGAGAGATATTGTATGCCTTCCAAGAAGTTCTGAACCTGTGCCAAGGAAGAGGATGGCCTCTCTTATAGCCAAAAGGGACCAAAGCTTCTCAAAGAAGCTAAAAACCAAGGTTGAAGATCCTCCATATGGAGGATCCAGTTTGTGCCTTCTAGCTGGCACAGCTGGCAACAACTCACAGAGACAAAGCTAAGGGAGGCAGGCCGACCAGTTCAGGTGGTCGGTCGACCACTTCCCCTAGTCGGCCGACCAGTTCAAAAGGTCCAACCCAATGAAAGGTGGTCGGCAGCCCCATTTGATGGTCTCCACATTGAATGCAAGCTAGTGGTATGGTGGGAGACCAGCAAATATGGCTCAAAAATCAAGGAGACCAGCTTCTTGACAAGAAAATCGGCTGGCGGGAGAAAAGTGGACTCCAAGGAGAAAAGATGGTCTCCCACCCTTGTACCACCTCCCAAACAATGAAAACAAGGTCCATGCCAAAAATGAACCAAGACGAATGCAAAACGAGGGTTCAGGGGTCAAAACGCGCAGCCGAGTGCCCCAAAAACAGGCTGTTAAGCATCGAAAGTGGCGTGCGACCACAAAGGTGGTCTCTCGGGCCACAGTGTCCCTCTAGACAGAGGAAACAAGGTGTGTTCCAAAAATCGTGCCAAACAGAGAATATTAAGCGGTCCCGAACCAAGGCGCACGACCGACGGCTCCGAAAATCGGAAACTAGTCTCCAAACGGGAACAGTGGCCTACGACCACGAAAAGTAGTCTACGACCACTGAGAGATGGTCTACAAGACCTCTCCCTCCCTCCGAGAAGAGAAAACAGGACTTAGTCCACAGACTGAGTCAAAGCACAAAGGGTCCCGAGGTCCGAGGGTAAGGCTCTCAGCCGAAACTTCGAAACCTTAGAACGAGCACAACAAGCACCATCACCGAGCGCTCAATCGATGACGTCTGAGTCTTAAGGTCGGTCAAAAATGGGGTGTCTACAGTTGCCCCTCTTTGACAGAACTCAAAAGTCATACGTGACGGGAGTGAATGTCAAAGCCCATAGACGACCTATTTTTGACAAGGCCGAAGACTTAGACAAACAGGCGGGATAAGCAAAAAATGTGCTCGCAGGCAGGGGCAAAATGCAAAACAATATGCACAAAGCCGAACATAACTTATGATCATGCAAAGAAAGCTGTAACGAAGCAGTTATGCAAAATAAATGCAACATTTTTAAGCAGGTGAATACAAAACAAACTATATTACATGCAGAAAGGATGTAAGAGAATTATCCAATTCTCGCTACGTCTCACGCGGAGTACATACAATACCTGTCTGGTTCGTCTGGTCGCACCAACTTCAAATGAACCGTACATACAATATCGTGCCTCATGCTGCCGAGGACCTTCCCCTTCTTTTCGGTTGAACCGCAGGTACTACTTTTCTCCCTAACTATGGTCGTAGCTTTCCCTATTCTCCAACAGAGTGACAGACTAGGTTGGTTCAATATCCAGAATTGAGGCGCATACACATGCTATCTCAATCTATGGGGCTGCCATACAGACTTCAAGCCGAGGATATACCCCTGGGTATTTAAACCAGACTTTAGTCTCGGAAATCCTGAACCTTTGCGTTCTAGGCATGAGCCATTCGAACTCTAGTTTCCACCGTCTCAGTTAGTCCCCTAGGAACTCACCGCAAACACAGGCAGGTGGCTATACCAGACCACCGAAAGTTGTTCGGGCACGACAAACACCAAAGGAATTGCACCTTTAGAGGATTTAAGGTCTCCTAGACTAGAGAGGGCACAAGACAGTGTGAATAAAGATGCAGGATTTAAGGTCTCCCAGACCAGAGAGTGCACAAGACGGTGTGATGCTATACACTAACAAGTGTAAGTAAGGTGCACAAGAAAGCGCGAACAATGCACTAACAAGTGCAGGTAAGATGCGCACGAAAGCGCAAACAATGCAATGCACTAATAAGTGCAGGTAAGGTGCGCAAGATAGCACGATGCAATGCATGCAAAATGCAATGGTGAATGCAAAAAGGAAAATACACCAACCATGCTGGAATCATGAGAGGAGGAAAAACAAACAATCAAGCGTGCATACGACATAACCTAAGTCAAATTCCAAACACGCTGAAATCGCGTGAGGAAGGGGACACTCAAACCACGCTGAAATCGTGAGAGGAGGTCCAAAACAAACCGCCCAGCGCGTCTACAACGCAACCTGAGATAAAACCCGCCTAGGCCCGCACATCAGGCGTCTTGAGATAAATTCCAAACATGCTAAAATCGCGTAAGAAAGGGGACACTCAAACCATGCTGAAATCGTGAGAGGAGGTCCAATAACCCGCCCAGCGCGTCTACAACGCAACCTGAGATAAAACTCGCCCAGGCCCACACATCAAGCGTCCTGAGATAAATTCCAAATACGCTGAAATCGTGTGAGGAGATCCAACAACCCGCGCCAGTGCATCTACAACGCAACCTGAGATAAAACCCGCCCAGGCCCGCACATCAAGCGTTCTGAGATAAATTCCAAACACGCTGAAATCGCGTAAGGAACGGGACACTTTAACCATGTTGAAATCATGAGAGGAGGTCCAACAACCCGCCCAGCCCGTCTTCAACGCAACCTGAGATAAAACCCGTCTAGGCCCGCGCATCACGCGTCCTGAGATAAATTCCAAACACGCTGAAATCGTGTGAGGAAAGGGACACTCAAACCACGTTGAAATTGCAAGAAGAGGCTCGAAAACAACCGCCTAGGTGCATGCACAACACAACCTGAGATGAATTCCAAACACGCTGAAATCGTGTGAGTAAAGGGACACTCAAACCACGCTAAAATCGTGAGAGGAGGTCGAAAACAAAACGCCCAAGCGCGTACACGACGCAACCTGGGATAAATTCTAAACACGCTGAAATCGTGTGAGGAAAGGGACACTCAAACCATGCTGAAATCGTGAGAAGAGGTCGAAAACAAAATGCCCAAGCAAGTACACGACGCAACCTAGGATAAATTCCAAACACGCTGAAATCGTGTGAGGAAAGGGACACTCAAACCACGCTGAAATCGTGAGAGGGGGTTCGAAAACAACCGCCCATGTGCGTACACAACGCAACCTGAGATAAATTCCAAACACATTGAAATCGTGTGAGGAAATGGACACTCAAACCACGTTGAAATCATGAGAGGAGGTCCGCAACAAACTATCAGGCGCGTGCTCAGCGCAACCTGAGAAAGTCCCAGAGGACAACGATCCTAAACGTAGCTCGGCGTAAAAGGATAAATGGTACAAGATAACACAAGATGCAAATAAACGCAATAAGTACGATGATACAGTACATGTTACAAGCAATGTAGAGCATGATGCTTAGGGAATGCAATAAACAAACAAAGCGGCACTTTAGAAAGCACCTCATGGAGTGAGTGGCGGTAAACCGCTTTACTCTGACGGGGATCTCCTCTCCATTGTGTTCTTCGAACACTTACCTTCAACTCGCAGTACAAAAGTCCTGAAATGCTGACAAGGGGGGTAGCTTTTGCATGCAGAAACCACAAATGTCGTTTTCCTTCCTGATCATATTCAGAACTTTCCCTCATTGCAAACATAGCCAAGATAACTTTGACGGGGAATGGTACTCAGGGAGAGCACTTCTGATCGGCATTCTGGCCTGAAACGGTGAAACAGTCAACACAGTATTCTGTTCACTTTGAACACACAGCTCGTAACAGCACACTGCTCATTCTGAACACGCAGCTCATAACACAGTATTTGGTTTATTCGGCACACAGCTCATTTCGGGCACACAGCTTATTTTTCGGGGGCACACAGCTCATTTTTCGGGCACATGGCTCATTTCGAGCACACAGCTCATTTCGGGCACACGGCTCATTTTTCGGGGGCACACAGCTCATCTCGGGTACACAGCTCATTTTTCGGGCACACGGCTCATTTTTGGGCACACAGCTCATTTTCGGGCACACGGCTCATTCTTCGGGCACACAGCTCATTTTCAGCTCATTCTTCGGGCACACAGCTCATTCTTCGAACACTTAGCTCATTTTCGGGCACACAGCTTATTTTCGGGCGCACAGCTCGTTTTCAGGCGCACAACTCGTTTTCGGGCACACAGCTCATTTTCGGGCACACAGCTTATTCTTCAGGCGCACAGCTCGTTTTTCGGGCACACAACTCGTTTTCGGGCACACAGCTCATTTTTTAATTTTGAACACCTAGCTCAGCATTTTTTTTTTCATTCTGAACACACAGCTCATTCACTTCACTTTGAACACGCAGTTCATACATTTTCATTTGCACGCAACTCATTCTTAATTCTGAACACGCAGCTCATAAATTTTCATTTCTGAACACACAACTCATCTTCGCTTTGAACACGTAGCTCACACATTTCAATTCTGAACACGCAACTCATACATTTTCATTTGCACGCAGCTCATTCTTAATTTTGAACACGCAGCTCATAAATTTTCATTTCTGAACACACAGCTCATTCACTTCATTTTGAACATGCAGCTCACACATTCCACTTTGAACACGCAGCTCACACATTTCAATTTGCACGCAGCTCATGACACAACACTGCTCGATTTGAACACACAGCTCATAACACAGTATTCTTTAAATTTTGAACACACAGCTCATTCTGAACATACAGGATGCGATGACGGAACTTACAGAAGTTGAAACAAACTCAGATGCCCGACATTTTCCTTTTTTCTTTTGCTTCAAAGTCTAGAACCTATATAGCTTCAGATAGGTCCTGGTTTTACTGTTCCCACATGACCCGGGTTGAACCCTGTGGTTTTTTAAAGAACAAAACCTTGTTTTGCACAAATGTGGAGAACGGCACGGCACTCTGAGCACGAAACGATATTTTTGAAATTGAGAGTGAGAATAAGTTCTCAACTGGGTATTGAGCCTACGACTGAACACAACACATCGCAACTCAACAACAAAGAGAAAGACAAGGTAAGACAACCTAAACACATCTATAGAAACCCGAAACGACTCAAAACAAGAATCGAGAACAAAGCGACTGACACGACACACAGACGTGTTCCAATGGCAATAGACCTCTCAGTGCACGAGGAGCCAGTTTCTCCGGGTATTGTTCCCCACCTTTTCTTATTTGTGATTCTCATATCACTCAGCCCTCAAGCTCGGTTTTTCTCTCAAAACCCTTTTCTCGCTTTTCCTCTCAGCGCGCATCTCTCTATTATTCAATCTCTCATTTTTTATCCCTCCCCTAGGTGGTTGATGGATAAGTAGGAAGTTGTGGGCTCTTGCCCCTGGTATTCTACCATATTCTTGTTCTTGTTCACAGCAGTGAATTTCTCCCACAGAGGGGTTGTGCTACAACTGGGTGTGTAGCAAATCTGCAGCTGACATCGGTTGACGATGCTCTGTTGGGGAGTTTGGACGTGATGAGATCTATCCAGATGAGGGAGTGAAATATCTTGATCCATTCCAGTTCGTGCTTCGTACTTGGCTCGATACCTCGCTGCTTAGAGGATGTGAGAGCTTTCTGCCCTTTTGCGGTTAGCTTCAGTGGTACCCTTTTCCAGCAGGTATGAGTGCCCTTCTTGGCGAGTATGTTGGCAATGGGGAAAAGACAGAAAACCTGACTCAACTGTGCCCCTAATTCATCATGTTGACCATTTTTTGTTTTTGGCTTTCTACTGAAACAATTTTGACCAAAATGAGAGTTAGATTAACATGCTTGTTCGATTTTCTGATTTGAAATCATGCAAGTCAGGTTATGAGCACTGAAAAATTTCCTTTTTTGGGTCCAAGAAATGGTCCAGTTTTGGAAAAATGGAGTAATTTTCGAGAAAATTAGTCAACTTCATTAAAAATTCTCAAAATTATTTTTGCAAATGGCCACTGCTTGACCAACGTGGAATTGACTCTTGAGATGCACAACCTCAGATCCAAAAACAATGAAAAATTGCCCCTTGTCTGAAGGACACTGCGCGGCAACAAAAAGTTGCCCCTTGTTTGAATAGCACCGCAACACACTGTATGGCAATGGAAAGTTGCCTCTTGTTTGAATAGTACCGTAGCGCACTGTAACCAATTCTCATGGTGAAGGTCACAACTGAACTTTTAGATACAGAAATGACAAAGATGACCCATTCAATCTCATAGACAGGACAGTTGAATTTGAAGTGTTTTATGGCTGGACTTCAGAATAAAGTTGCCTACGTATCCCGAACATGGGAATCAAGCCTTGCGTAGTTCCGGGGTTAAGGTACACTCGGGTATTAACCTCTCCTTTTGCGCTCTAACTTTTGCCAAGGCCGCCCTTTCTGGGTTTTCAACCTTGCGAGCTTTGTTCTTCTTTTCTTTTCAATTCTTTTCATTTCTTTTCTTCTTTTTTCTTTTTCATCTTTTCTTTTCATTTTCTTCATTTTTCTTCTTTTCTTTTTTTCATTCTTTGCATTTTTATTTTTTTGTTATTTTTCTTCTTTTTCTTACTCTACTTTTGCCTGGGTCGCCCTTCTAGGTTTTCGGCCCAGTGAGCCTCTCAAGGGTAAAAGTGTAGCTTTGTCCATGTAAAATGGTTTTAAGATCCTGAAGTCATCTAAATCTAGGAGAATGGCTACTGTTCGTTGACGATGCAGGAGTCCATCCAATGGGGGGCTGAATTTGCCCCTAGTGTTGTGGATAGGAACTCGGTTATCCTTTAGCAATACTTTCTTCTTTCTTCCTTTCTGGGATTTGGCATTCTTGCCAATCTTCATTAGTTTGAGCAATGACCCCATTTTTGACTTTTCGAGCACATCTGACATTTTTTGCCCCTATTTCTTAGGGTGCTTCTTATTTGGCTTTGCAAGCTTTCTTTTGATTATTTCTGACCTCCTTGGCCCTAGTTCATGGGCTGCTTCAAATCTGGCCACACAGGCTTCACATTGTGTTTGACTGTTGAACATTCTGAGTTCGAGTTTGAGGTTTGAAAGAAAGGGTTCAAGTCCCGAGGTTGAGAGCGATCCTAAGCTACACAATCTTAAGAGCGATTCCACACAGGTCTTCGCAGGATCGCGCAAAACATTTTTTGAAATTTTTTAAGAAAGCGACAAATCGCTCGCGCTGAAGACATTGTAGAACTAATCTGGATCAAGCCAGGATCCTTCTCAGTACTCACACTAACAAACATGATCTCATTCATTAAGGGCTTAGCATGCCTTTCTTTCTCTCAATTGATCAAATTTTGCAAAACCCGAGAAATTCCTCCCTCTTTGTTTTCACCACAGTGTTCAAAAGGTTTTGAAAAATTTAGGTCAATGCAATGATTTTCAAGGCATAGAAGAGTAGGGGAAAAACACTGCCATTTCATTCAACTCTGTTGGCACAACTGGCTCTAAGGTAGAAACAAACACAAAAGCGTGGAAATCACTGTTGCTTCACTCAAATCCGCTGGCACAACTGGCTCCAAGGCAGAAACAGACTCAAAGGAAAGCGAAGAGACAAACACAAAACAAGCAAGTGATGTCTGAGGTAACACCCCCGAAATCACCCGACTCCAACACTACAAGACTGACTCGATACAACAAGACAGACCCGACTGACTCAGCACAAAAAGACTGACTCTATATAAAACAACAAAACTGACCCAATACCCAAGTCAGGAAGCACAAAAGCTAGCATTCGTAAATGCTCAAAATAGTGCGTGCCATACGCTACATCTAGAGTAAACTGAGCGCCGCCCGCATGTAGTTCATCCCCCGATCACATCACATTATCCCCTATAAGTTCACTGATCAAGTGCCGATAGACTTTGTAAGAGCTGGTGCAGCAATGACCCCATCGTCAATCAGATCTTGCACTTCGTGGCGAAGACGAGAGCAATTGTCAGTGCCATGACCAGTTTGTTGATGGAAGGCACAGTACTAAGCAGCATCATGCGTAACCGGAAGAGGATTCAAGAGAGGCCGAGGCTCAAGAGGTCTGAGATGGCCTTGTCCAATAAGGATTTGGAGAGCTTTGGACAAAGGCATATAGAGGGCATGGAAGACCCTCCGACCTCGGGGTTGGTACTTCAAAGTTTGTGGATTTTTGCTGGACGCACCAGCAAAAGGATTGGCAGGTGTTGGCCTGGTTTGCTGATCTCTTCCGAGTGGAGGATTAGAGCTTACAGGATCGTTTCTGGTATGGCGGCCCTTCTCCCAGTTTTCCCCTTGCTTCGAACTACTCTCATTCTGAGTGACGAAAGTATCCTCCACAATCTTTGCAACAACTGCAATCACTTGCTGTTTATTCAGCCCTTCGGCTCTCAAAGCCTCCACAGCCCACTGAAGGTGTTCATGGAGACCAATGCCTGCCCCTACCTTGTTCTTACCACCTGCCTCCGCTTTGCCAAGGGATTGGCCTTCTTCCAATACAACCTGTCCCAAGATTGGAGAGCATTTTGTCGTGAAACTCCTAGCACGTGATGTGGTCGATGATGGAGCCAATGTCCCAGAGGTCAGATTTGTCACAGTTCTTTGAAGATCTTTAATCATTCTCATCAACTCAGAAGTAGTGGGTTCACGGGTTTGAGATGATTGGGGTTCAGGTGCACCCATCATGCATAAGTCCATGCTTTCTGGAATGAACACCTCAGGTTTGGGTAGATGGGCTGGGGTGATGTATATGCTGGGGTCGAAGGTGGATGGTAGTGTATGGATGAGGTTGAGGTGGGGAGGTGACGAGTCAGTACTAACCTGAGGTCCTTTGGGTGGAGCTAGGGTCTCTTCGTCAATGAGATCCTGAATCTTATGATGGAGGCGGATGCAACGGTTCGTATCATGACCGTGTTGTTGATGATAGACATAGTATTTAGCTAGGTCATATCTTGGTGGAAGAGGATTTGAAAGGGGTTAGGGTTCTAGGAGTTCTAGGTGCCCTTCTTCTTGTAGCTTTTTCAAAGCTTGGGAGAGACTTATGTAAAGAGGATTAAACTTTCGGGCTTGGGGCCGATTTGAAGTGATTGGTTTCTGGCCATTGAGAGAAGTGGTGATAGAGTCTACTTCTGAGCATTTTGTAATTGTGCTACCATCAGTAGTAGCATTGGAACTGCGAACAACATTCTTCTGCAAAGGCTCATCATCTTCCATAAAGATTCCTTGTCTGATGACATCCTCGATTTAAACCCCCATTTCATGAAGGGCCGGAAAGGTAAACAGAGGTAGAACCACCATCTTTTGCAACAACTTGCCATGCAAATTCCGAACAATCATCCTGATTTGATCTTTGTCGGAAGGCCTTGTAGTCATCATTGAGGCCTTTGCTCTCCATCTCGTCACAAACACTGAGAAACCCTCCTTTGGTTCTTGGTGGGTGACTTCGAGATCATGAGTTGTGACCTCGATCTGTGTGTTGTAGGAGTATTGAGCAATAAAGGCCTCAGCCAGCTCTTCCCAGTTCCATTTCACAGAGTCCTCCAATTTCGCATACCAGATTGCGGCCATCCCAGACATGGTTCGGCCGAAGAGAGACAACTTCTGGGCTGTGATCAAACCCATTGGCCTAAGGATATCGGAAAACAGGTGGAGGTACACCATTGGATCTCCAGAGCCGTCGAAGCGGTCGATATTCGGCATTTTGAATCGGTCCGGCAGAGTCACAGCTGAATCGGTGTACCCATCCTCAATATCCGGAATGGACTTCACGCCCTGAGACTTCTTGAACAGCTTTTCTAGCTTGCTCACTTTTAGTGCTGTGGGGTCCACTTCGAACTCAAAGGGAGAATCCAGTAGGTTGGTGGGTGTGGGTGCCTTGGACAGCTGGGGTAGGATTGGGGGCGGAGCCGGCCCCGTTGGGATGTTCGTATCTTCCTGGACATTTGCTGTCTCCCCGAGTATTGGAACTCTTGGTGGGGGAGGAGCTGGGTGTGAAGCAGATGCCCCGGTTTGCTGCTGTAGCCTGGTGATTAACTCTGCCTGTTGGGCCATAACCTCGGCCGGGCGTGCGGCAAATTCTGCTTGACGAGCAGCGTCCTGCTACATGGTTTTCATACTCTCTTGGAGTTGACACATCATCTCTTCCATTTCGACTGTAAAGTGTGGATCTGACTGAACAAATGTGTATCCCCTTTCTGAAGTGGAAGCAGATATCTCAGCCCAACTGCGCACAGATGAGGTGGATAATGAACGCTGAATTGGAGACTGTTGAACTGGCAACCTGTGCCTGACTGGCCTTTTTCCCCTGCCTCTGGCGAAGGAATACTAATTGCCCTTGAACTGAATCTCTGACCTGACAAAGCCTATCAGCATAAGTCCGATGAACCTCGGGGGATATTGGAGCCTTCTGAAGCTACGGTTCCAAGACTACCTTGCAAAAGAGAAAACATGCAGCATCTCAACCCAATTTCACCGATACAAATATGAAGATAGCTGAATAACTATACTCATTACTGAATTCTGTCCAAAATTTTGCTTGTAAACTGATACCCTCAGGCAAAACTGATCCCCAAAATACTGATGCCCTCAGTCCTGATACCCAGACTTACAAACTGATATGTGCATTCCTGTAGAGACACACTCTAAAAGCACATAGCAAGCAAATGAGAGCCAAAACACCCCTATGTTGGGGTAGGGTTTCCCTGTCCTATTTTGTCAAGAGCTAGGGTTTCACTACGCACACAGCGGTTTCAAACAACCTACAATCGGGTGAGCAACCTGTCCTAGTTTGGGATAGTCACTATGAATTCCGATATGCACTAGGTCGAATGGTCAAAAGGGGTGCCCCGGTAAAAACCGGGATTTGTGTTCCCATCGTGGCAAAGCCCGTAACCGATCAGCCTTATGGCACGCTTCTCAAAGCGAGCCTCCAGCAAACCGTTCAGGAATAGCAGATGGCAAGCACGGTGTCCTAGGCGCACCAATGTAAATGCAATGCAAAGAAACACATAAGTGTAATCAAAATAAGATATCATGAGTTCGAGTCAAGTTCTCTAAACCCCAACAGAGTTGCCAGAACTGTAGACGTCCCCGAACGTCTCGGGAAAATCTCGTTTTGTTCATTGGGGCTCACTACAGTTCAGACTCAAATGTCACGGTTCTTAATCTGATCTCGCAAAATGCAATACAAGATTGATAAATCACCAAAGAGTCCAAATCTGGTAAATTATTTTGAAAAATTAATTTTTAGAAATAAGTGCCAAACATGGATTGCTTTGCCAGATACAGAGTCGCCACCTAAATATTTTATTTTGGGGGAATTTAGGAAACCCTGACTCGTGCCTAAGGGCACGTGTCCGTCATCACCAAAGTTGCCTCGGCTCGGGAACTTGGGTATGATTAGGGAAGGTCATGCAATGAGCACCCCCGCTCGCCCGATCAAAGATCGGCCACTACTAAACATGATATCTTGTTTTTGAAAATATATGTGCTCTTATTCCGGTTCATTAGCCTAGAATTGCTACGTGATGCGCACAACATACAAGTATAGACTGGGTCGTCTAAGTTGGAATAAAACATCTCATGTTTGTTTTTGAAAGCAGTTTGCTACTCGCAAGTAGGCTAAAATACAGATTTTGCCACCCTCAAGTGGGCTTAGAAAACACGGTGATTTGCCACTCTCAAGTGGGCTTAAAACTCGCAATCGATGAATTGTTCCAATTTAAATAATCCAACCTTCACCCACAGGCATTCAGATAGGTATATCACATAAGCAGTTAGCCTCATGGCAAGCATGCTATCATTGCAGTCACTCACACGCATGCAAGGATGCTAAAGCATAAACACTCACCGAGTACTCCAAGCCAAAACAGAAACTAGTTAGTAATCAATGCGTGATCATAGTTCATGTTAAGATGGCTAATGCAACACATGCGAAATGCAACTAAGATAGGCTCGGCTATTTTAAGATGGCATATGAGATGCTACAGATAACATGTATTCAACTCGGAATTGAAATACAATGCAGTTAGTATGATACGCCAAGCTCGGTACATGCAAGACAGATGAATGAATGCAAACATGCGAAACATAAGGATGCTAATTGAAACATGCCCTAAAACTAACCATCGTAAGCTGGTAAATAAAAGGGAGAAAGACGTGGGGTTGGAAGACATGCATCACACACACGCACACTTATTACAAAATTCGCCCTCTCGACGGAGGGTCCGAATAAATAATACAACACCAACTAGCTAATCTAAGCTAATCTAATTAAGCTAGTTATTACACAACCAAAATGAATAATAAATTACAGCTAATTATTACACAACTCTTAATTAATTAACAAACTAACTAAGTAAGCAATTAAACTAGCATGCAAACTACATGAATGTGGACTGCCTCAGCTCTGCCTAGGGATGGCAATCTGAAATCGGCCCGATGGGGACCCGACCCCCCGATCCCGAATATAACGGTTATTCCCCGAAAAATACCCCCGACGGGCCGGGGATAGTGATAAAAAAAATCCCCGATGATATTCGGGCCGGGGACGGGGATACATGTTTCAGTCCCGGCTCGCCCCGCCCCGCCCTCGAGCCCCGCCCCGTTTGTCCCCCGAATGATATATATATTATATATATACTTTTTTTCATTCTCATCTCTACCTTTTATTCATTTACATCTACTCACTTTCTCTCTCATTCATGTAGATCTACTCTCTCTCTCTCTCTCCATTCCTCACATCTCTCTTCCTCTCTACCGTCTTTGGTCTCTCTCTCTTCTTCACCATCTCTCACCGCCACCTCCTCCTCCACCAATACTCTCACCACTCCCCTCCTCTCTCCCCCTCCTCTACGGATCACATCGTCATCGATCATTTCTCCCTCTTTGTTTGACCATGTCTTTCGTCTCTCTCTCCCTCACTCACGGGATCGTGGTTCAATCTGAAGCTTTTTTTCACTTAGATCGTGGTTCGATCATTTCTTCTTCACTATCTTTCATCCGTACACAGGACTAGGATCGTGGTTCGATCTGAAGCTACCGATCTCTCTCTCTCTCATTAATGAACAAATTTTTTTGAAGCTGAAGCTACAGAAGCCCTCTCTCTTTCTGTTTGTGTTGATGAACAATTTTTTTTTTAAGTTGTTATATATATATATATATATGTATCTGTTGCTGTTGTTGGTGATGGTTCTTGATCTGAACAGTTCTTGTGTGTGTGTGTGTGTGTGTGTGTGTTGAGAACTGTTGAGGATATTTCGGGGTCGGGGAAACCCGATCCCTGTTAGAGGATGAGGGCGGGGGTGGTGATGGGTTCCCTATCGGGGATCGGGGACGGGGAGGGTGATCCCCGGCCCCGCCCGCCCCGTTGCCATTCCTAGCTCTACCTTGAATGATAAAGGGTGCATGCGTGTTCGAGTCACCTTGTCAGGAAATCCGTCGCGATGCCCTAGCTTGCCTTTATTTGTAATTGATTTCAGAAATTTTTACAAAGCTCCAGAGAGATGAAACTCCACCCTAAGAATCTGTGGGGAGGCTGCCAACCAGCTTATGGGCATGAGAGACCAATGGCCGACCACCTTTTGTGGTGGAAACCAAAAAAAGTGGTCGGCCTGCCAATAAATCTGGTCGGCCGACCAGTTTCCTCTCTTGGTTTCTGGTTTTCTGCAACAAAGGGAAAAAGAGGGGCACGGCAAAGTATTTGCAACACATGTGTGCACGACTACTCTCTCCATCATTGCATAAGCTCAAGGGAGTGTAGTCCTCAACCCTCAGGCCACCAATCACGTATTTCGATGCATGATGGCCGAGGAGCCGAATTGCACGACTCAATGTGAAATGAATACACATACAAGCACCTAAAGCCAACAACTCTATCATGGGTAGTCAAGAATGTCGGCGACCGGGAATCGAGGCACGTTTCGTCACTTTGAGTACGAGACGTCCTTCGTTTCCCGTGTTCGGACTAACTCCTATCCCAAACACAATGCAACAAACATGGCATGCACAAATGCAACTCTAACATGTAATCCTAATGCAATGCAATTAAGTGATGCAAACATGCAAGGGATAACATGCAAACATGCAACTAGCATACACAATACTATGAACTAACAATGGCATACTCAATGCACATGACACTTAGCATACACAATGCACGTAGAAACTAACATACACAATGAGATGAACTAGGCATGCACAATGCAATGATCAATCATGCGATAACATAGCATACTCAATGCTATGAACTACAATGGTATACTCAATGCAAAATGGACTTAAACCAAAATTGATGGGCCTTAGGCACACCCAAATCAGTGGCCAAAACACCAAGACTAAGGCACCAAAAGGCAAGACACACATGCACATGTATTGGTCCACAAGCTAGGCAACAAGAACACAACCCTTAGGGGCACTCAAGGGGTGACAAAAGTGGGAGCATGGCAAGTCTATATGCTCTGAAATTACATGCAAAGTGAAGCCAAATCAAGTACACAACACAAATAAAGCATGCAATGATGCTCAAAGCTTGAGGCAAGCAAGAGCATTTACACTACAAGTATACAAAACATGAAGCATGTGATTAAGGCAACCAAAAATAGTCCTAATACATGTTAATATGAGACTAAAAATGCATGGATGGAAGCCAAAATGTGCTAGCATGAAGGGCATGAGGCATAATGCATACAAGGCAAATTAGGTGGATTACACTACACCTATTAGGACCAAGCATGGAATGACTCCACCAACAAAAATCAGAGTTATATAATGGCAAAATAACCCCAAATAAGCATTGAAATGATGGTTCACAAGCAAATGCATGAATGCATACACAATGGCTCATGTTAAGGCATAAAGGGGAAACCCTCCAATGCATTGATTGAGTGACAAATGCAAGCGCACGGCCATGAAACATGGACTGAAATAGTATAACTAAAGATGCCAAATCATTGAAATGAGCCAAGTAATGCATGCTAGTGGACCCGATGCACAAAGCAAACAAGCTAAGTTGAACCAAAGCTATACAAAGCAAGTCATGGATAACCAAGACAACCAAAATCAGACCTTAAACATGGAAAAACATGAACAAAGTCTTCTTGAAGTCAAGCCAAAAGCATGCTAAAAAGACATATGCCCACATGATGTATGTTAGGCTATTTCATGGGATTGCATGGCAAGTGTATGGAACATGCAAAGGCCAACCAAACCAAACCAAAACAGAGTCATGACATGGTAAAACATCACCAAAAACATGCTGAAATGGGAAGAAAACAAGCTAGAATGACATGTCAAGGCATGAAGCATATAAAGCTAGTTTAAGGGATTTACACTACAAGTGTGCATGACAAGCATCATTCGACCAAAGGACCTCAAAACAGAGCTTGGGAAACCAAAAATATGAACAAAATCATGTTGGAGCATGGCCAAAATATGCTAGCATAGTGAGCCAAAACATCATGCATTTTAAGCTAATGAACACGATTTGCACTACAAGTATATGAAGCATGTGAGAGGCTACCAAACCAGTTAAAAAAAGAGTCATGGCATGCCAAATGATGGCCAAAAATCCACTGAAACATAGTCAAAACATGCTAGAATGACATACTCTTTTGATAGGCTATAAGAATGGTTATTTTACAAATGCAAGAGACACACCCAAGGTGACAAAACCTACTCTGGAAAGAGCCTAGGTAGGCCCTAAAATTCAATGAAAAGGACCTAAAACAAGGCTTGGAGGTGTGAAAATGAAGACTCCTTTGCAAGGCCAAAAATGCTAGTGAACAAGACAAGGAAGGAGAGGGTCACCCCTCTCTGATTTTGGCTCTCAAAAACACATGTTAACCACTGAAAATCTGCTGGATTTCAGTGGTTAAAAGGCCAAGCAAAGGTCACCACAAAAGCCTTAGGGCATGGCTCAAAACAAGGCAAAATGAAGCATGCAAGGGGGTAGATGACCCCCAACAACAAAATGACCTTAAACAAACATCAAAAGGACCTCAAAGCAAGACTTTTTTCAGTTGACAACAAAGCTCAAATATGCATGCAAATAAGGCTAACAGATGGATCAAAACAATGCTCAAAAGAGGAAAAATGAGTTACCCTTGTAGCTCAGCAAAACCAGCAACTTCTCCAGCCCAAAACCAACTCTTTGAGACCTCTCAAGACCCTCCAAGAACCTTAGAACAATGGTGGAGGTGTGTGGCTATGAGGTGTGGTGTAATAGGTCAAGAACAATGCCCCTTTTGAACCCAAAAATGAAGAGATATAGAGAGAGAGATATATTGTATGCCTTCCAAGAAGTTCTGAACCTGTGCCAAGGAAGAGGAGGGCCTCTCTTATAGCCAAAAGGGACCAAAGCTTCTCAAAGAAGCTAAAAACCAAGGTTGAAGATCCTCCATACACGTATATGGAGGATCCAGTCTATGCCTTCCAGCTAGCACAGCTGGCAACAACTCACAGAGACAAAGCTGAGGGAGGCAAGCCGACCAGTTCAGGTGGTCGGCCGACCACTTCCCCTGGTCGGCCGACCAGTTCAAAAGGTCCAACCCAATGAAAGGTGGTCGGCAGCCCCATTTGATGGTCTCCACATTGAATGCAAGCTAGTGGTATGGTGCGAGATCAGCAAATGTGGCTCAAAAATCAAGGAGACCAGCTTCCTGACAAGAAAATCGGCTGGCGGGAGAAAAGTGGTCTCCAAGGAGAAAAGGTGGTCTCCCACCCTTGTACCACCTCCCAAACAATGAAAACAAGGTCCATGCCAAAAATGAACCAAGACAGATGCAAAACGAGGGTTTGGGGGTCAAAACGCGCAGCTGGGTGCCCAAAAAATAGGCTGTTAAGCATCGAAAGTGGCGTGCGACCACAAAGGTGGTCCCCGGACCATAGTGTCCCTCTAGACAGAGGAAACAAGGTGTGTTCCAAAAATTATGCCAAACGGAGAATGTTAAGCGGTCCCGAACCGAGGCGCACGGCCGACGGCTCCGAAAATCGGAAACTAATCTCCAAATGGGAACAGTGGCCTATGACCACGAAAAGTAGTCTACGACCATTGAGAGATGGTCTACAAAACCTTTCCCTCCCTCTGGGAAGAGAAAAAAAAACTTAGTCTGCAGACTGAGTCAAAGCACAAAGGGTCCCGAAATCCGGGGGTAAGGCTCTCAACCGAAACTCCGATACCTCAAAACGAGCACAACAAGCACCATCACTGAGCACTCAATCGATGACGTCTGAGTCTTAAGGTTGGCCAAAAATGGGGTGTCTACAGGTACGCAATTTATATTCTGAACAGTGAGTTTAGCACTATTGATTATCTTTGAGAGATATACTGACTTGATCGTCGGAGTGCCCCCGGGTGGACGAACCACCGTCGGAATCTTCTCTTTCTATTGCAGGTCAGCCAGGTGTCATCTATTCTGCCAGTACTCTCCAGCTGATTACTGAGTTAGTAGTGTGGTCAGAAAATCACTCACATAATTTGGCGCCGTCTGTGGGAAAGAAAAGAGAATAGATGGCCAACGACGGATAAAAAGAGAAGGTTGGGGACGACACCCCTACTGAGAATGGGAAACATATTGACTCTGATATCGAAGAAGTCAACTGCAACGAAGAGACTCGTGATAAGAATCACGAAGGAAAGGATGTCGGCCAAGAGAGCGACGTACCAAAGAAAACGGACCGGAGCGGGTATTGCAACGAGGACGACCTCCAGGTATGGAAAGAAAGATGCCTACGGAGGGACGATGAGGTAAAGGCCATGGTGAACAAATTGGCAGACCTACAAACAGTGGCCAATTTCATGATGTAGAATAACGTCATGCAGCCACCGTTCCCACTACAAGATACGCCGATTTCAGCGGCAAAAGAGAATGCCCAAAAAGAGGGGCAGAAAACAGTCCCTACAGTCCCCCAGCACACCAGGACCGAAAAACACTGTCACCGGCCTTCAAGGGAGGTCGGGCGAGGAGAGTCAAGAAGGGAAGAATTGAGGAGGAGGCATCGCACCAAGGAAGCCGACCCCAAAGAACATCGGCATGTTCAAGGGCAAGAGTTGTGCTTCGACGCAACCAATGGAGGGAAGTCCAAAAGGACCCATAATGAAACTGAGAGTAGTGCACCGAAAAGGCTGAAGTCAGGAGATAGCCGAGCTCTTGGACGGACCAAAGAAGATATGGGGGATCACCTACTGAGGAAGCAACAAGATGCCGAGGTAACCTCCCCGGTCAAGCCGAGAACGTCGTTCTCGGTAGAATTGGACAAATTCGAAGCCCTGAAGAGGTTTAGCATGTCGAGATTCCAGATCTACCATGGTAAGTCAGACACCAATCTTCACGTCGGCTTGTACCTGAACTCGATGGCGTTGTACACCGAGAACGAGCCGTTGCTCTGCAAGGTGTTCCCCTCATCCTTCGGAGAAATTGTATCGGACTGGTTTCACAAGTTGCTGAAAGGAACTGTGAAAACCTAGGAAGGCCTGGCCGAGATGTTTGTGGCCAGGTTCATGATAAACAAGCTACAGCCATTGAGGGTGGACGCCCTAATGGCCCTGAAGATCGGCGAGGATGAAAGCCTTAGGGCCTATGCCAAAAGGTATTATAAGGTATTCAACTGAATACCAGGATGCAACCAAGAGGTGGCAGTCATGTCGTTTAAAAACGGCATGAAGGATAACTGCTTGCTTCAAAAATCACTGGCAAAGACATTGCCGAAAAGCATGGAGGAGCTGATGGCCAGGATAGAAAAGTATGCCAGAGCCGAAGAGGACACACCGGGGACAAAGGCGTCCAAACAAGAGAAGAGAAATGGTTCGCCAAAGTGAAGCTGAGGTAACACTGGATAGGAGAAGACAAGAGCTCAGTCCAAATGAGCAAATCTCGGATTCCAGATCTCGGATCCCAGATCCCAGAAGACAAGATCTCGGCCTAGATGATTAAGTCCAAGAAGAGAAGAGCTTGGCCAAAGTTAAAGAATTTTTATATAAAGGAGTATGTGGAAGCCATGCAGGGGGCAGATCCCTTGCCCATAGAGCAATATCGTAGGGATTCTTTTGGCCTTACATGCAAAAGGAAGCTGAAGCCTATGTAAAAAAGTGTAAAAATGCTTTGAAATCCACATGCAACGTGCGATAGAACAATAATTCGGCTGGGGGCATACCAGTAACAACTTACTAGGGCTTACAACAAAAAGGTCAGCCCAAGAGAGTTCAAAGTTAAAGACCTCAGCCTGAGAAAGGTTGCCGGCAATGGGGCATAACGGCTGAAGTAATAATAAAGTGCTGGTTTGATTTTTGAAATCTGTGTGATAGGACCGACCAGTCCTATGACAATGTTTCTGACTGAAACATGACGAATAACTTAGACTTATTATATGGCAGAGTAGAAACTTTACTTGCATATAATAAAGTTGAACTGCGTTAGGTTAATCTGGACTTGTCATATCGGCAAAATCAGACACAGATTAGAGCTGAGCGCCTTAATAAAGAGACCAAGGTTGATAACCTCGGCCAGTCTTTGTTCGAATCTTACATCGGCGACGAGGTTAAAGCCATGTGCCTAATGAGAACCCAAGTGGAACTTAAGTTCAGATTAGGAGGCAAAGGGCTGAAGAATGATGCTTGGGAGTTTGAATTTCACAAGCTAAGATTGGTTTAGACACTTGTTGAAATTTAAGTTTACAAGTTGAAGTTAATCTAAGGCCACGTTTAACGCTTGTTGAAATTTAAGTTTACAAGTTGAAGTTAAACCGAGGCTATGTTTAACGCTTGTTGAAATTAAAATTTACAAGTTGAAGTTAAACCGAGGATGTGTTTCACACTTGTTGAAATTGAAATTTACAAGTTGAAGTTAAACCAAGGATATGTTTAACACTTGTTGAAATTAAAATTTACAAGTTGAAGTTAAACCGAGGACGTGTTTAACACTTGTTGAAATTGAAATTTACAAGTTGAAGTTAAACTAAGGACGTGTTTAACACTTGTTGAAATTAAAATTTACAAGTTGAAGTTAAACCGAGATCATGTTTAACACTTGTTGAAATTAAAATTTACAAGTTGAAGTTAAACCAAGGTCATGTTTAACACTTGTTAAAATTAAAATTTACAAGTTGAAGTTAAACCGAGGACGTGTTTAACACTTGTTGAAATTTAAATTTACAAGTTGAAGTTAAACCGAGGACGTGTTTAATACTTGTTGAAATTTAAATTTACAAGTTGAAGTTAAACCGAAAACGTGTTTAACACTTGTTGAAATTTAAGTTTACAAGTTGAAGTTAAACCGAGGTCACGTTTAACACTTGTTGAAATTTAAGTTTACAAGTTGAAGTTAAACCGAGGTCACGTTTAATGCTTGTTGAAATTTAAGTTTACAAGTTGAAATTAAACCGAGGTCACGTTTAACGCTTGTTGAAATTTAAAGTTTACAAGTTGAAGTTAACCAAGGTTATGTTAAAAGAAGATTGGTTTAAACACTTGTTAAAATTTTGAGAAAAATTTACAAGTTAAGCCAAGGTTATGTTGAAAAAAATATCTACATACTTGTCGAGATTACCATGTTGCCAAGACTTGGAAGAAATTTGAAAACAGAAGTCTTGCTAAGAGTGAAGTATCGAGTTGTAAATAACACTTGTGAAAATATTGTAAAAAATATTTTCAAGTGTTAAGTCAAGGCTGAGATAAACCGATTAGTGGGTACAACCGAGGTGTTACACCCCGAGGAGATTGCACAATTAAGGTATATTTTGAAGACACGCAAATTATTTTAAGCATAGAATGCATTCAGAAAAGAAAAGAAGGCACTTCGGCCTAACATTGAAGAATGATTGTTTAGATTGCAAAAAGCCCGATGTGGAGTACGTCGGTGTCAGACGGTGGTAGTAAGCAAAAAAGTGCAACGAAAGCCTCACCAGAGGGAAAGAGTGAAACTGGTTGCAGAAAGCTTCGCAAAAGCAGCAATGGAGGATTTGAGAAAGAAAGTTTGAACAAGAACGAAGATGCAGAAGTGAAAAGACGGAGAGAGAGTTGATTTTGATCAAAAAGCATGAAATAGCGGCAAAATGGCAATTATGGTGCCTTGGACGACGTGCTTGTCAGACAGCACAAGCAAAAGTGATGCGACTTGATAGTGCGTATCAGGTACGGTCCAGTAGGGAAAAGACACGTGGTAAAAACAGTTGAAATACTGTGCGTGCCAACTCATATGCGTACTGGAACTCTTGGAGTTCTTGATTCAATAAAGCAAATACCTCGGCTGGGAGGACGGTTTCGGCTGAGAAACTTGAACGAACTTGGTCGTTGGTTCTAAAGCATTGATGAAAGCAGGCTATAGGTCTTGGTCATATTAAGCCGACGAGTTCTGACTTCGGCAATAGATAATGAAGCGAGCTTAGCCGACGTGCTAAATGGAAGAAATGATATAGGTTCCATCACCTCAGGATGCCGAGGTAATAGAACCTAGGGGGCAGTTGTGAGGACATAATTTTTGAATGACAAACACGTGGCCGAGGTGACACCGAAGTGTCAGCCGAGGTGTCACGTGTCCTGATCATGAGGCCGAGATGATCTCAGCTAGGCCGAGATTATCTGCGAAGATACCGGAATCCGAGATAAGCGAATAAGGGACAAGAGTCCTAGAAAGGGAAAAGACTTCAATTTGGGTAAAGATAAAACTCTTAGAAAGTTTATCACAATCCTACTAGGAGTCCAAGATTAGTAGTAATCCTAAGTCCATTAGAGCTAAGCTTCTATTGGGACTAGGATTGTATTGGCTATAAAAGAGAGACACCCACATGGGTCTAAGGTACGCAATTTATATTCTGAACAGTGAGTTTAGCACTATTGATTATCTTTGAGAGATATACTGACTTGATCGTCAGAGTGTCTCCGGGTGGACGAACCACTGCCAGAATCTTCTCTTTCTATTGCAGGTCAACCAGGTATCATCTATTCTGCCAGTACTCTCCAGCTGATTACTGAGTTGGCAGTATGGTCAGAAAATCATTCACACACCTACTATGTTGGCATCAATTTGACAACCCCAATCATCTACACAACTTTGCATAATAAAAGGTTGGTGAGAATTCAACTAAGCAGAAGAAACATGTATAAATACAAAATCATTGAAAAAATTGTAGTTATGATTATTTTAGAAAAATACAACCCAAGACAGTATTAGAAAAAAAAAAATACAAAATCATTGAAAAATTATAATTATAATTATTAATATTGATAAAGTTATTCACTAATCTATAATTATTTTTATAAAATTAACCTGATAAGTAATTTAACCCCAATTATTTTTTAAAATTATAATAAAAATTCTATTTACATCACAAAATTATCTCCTTACACTCTTAAAATATTAAAATTTTATTTTATTTTTTTACAATTTCATAATACTAATTTTATCATTATCTATGCCATTGACTCTTCTCTTTATGCCCAAACCTTTCAAATCCTAATTTCTTCATCTCCATCCTATCACCACCATCTCTACCAACCCTAGCTTTAGAGAGAAACCCTATAAATAATCATTGAATGATAGTTTGGATCTCCTTCGGTACCAATACAATGAATGAATCATATCCCTGAAAATTGAAGAACAAATAAACCTTATAAATAATCATTGAATGATACCTATTTGGGATCTGTGGCTATCCATATTTCTCCAAACTTAAAACTACACAGAAAGGTATATTCAAAACTTTCTATTACCCATTTATTTTTCTGCAATTTTTTATGTTCTGTTTGGTTGAGAAATTTAAGAAAAGATTTATAAAAGAAAATGGAAACTGTAAGTGAAATGTAAATAAAATATATCTATATTTTATCTAATTTCACACACATTTTCCCTTTCTCTTTTCAAATTCATTTCCAAATCTTCCAACCAAACACAACACTAAGGAAACAAACAGAAGAAAAAAATGAAATCTTACTAAAGGGAAGGAAACCATCGAAGGCACCGGTTTGGAAGGAGTAAACGAATCAGCGAGTGCCCAAATCAAAACAGACCTCCCACTTTGCATTTGGATCGAATTGCGGAGAAGGGATTTGCTTGTATTCATCTATTTTCTCTTCAAATTTTTTAGCTCTCTTTAATTTTTTGAAAGGTTTAACACTATGTTTGGATTGAGTGATTTTGAGATAAAAAAAAAAAAAAGTAATGCAGAAATATATATTTCTCTTAATTGTTTGGATAACTTAAGTGGGGAGAAATAGAAAGAAATAGAAAGAAACGAAGAGAAACTCATTTATTTTATAACCCTTATTTTCAATCTTCTCAAAAGTGGTGAGATTGAGAGATAAAAGAAATTAATATTTTCAAAATACTAATTTTGCCCCTATAAAAATAAAAGAAATAAAATGATTGAAAATATAAAAAGGTTATTTTGGTAATATAGCATACGATAATTTCTTTTCTTTTCTTTTAGGGTGAATTACACTAACAGTCCTTACAGTTTGGGACTCGTGTCATTTTGGTCTCTGACTTTTCAATTGTGACACATTAGACCTTAAATTTTGAATCTTGTTCCAAAATAAGGGCAATTGAAGATATCATTGCTTAATTTCAAGGGTAAGATTATCAATTTGATAAAATATAAACTAATTTGACAAAAATAAATGTCAAAAAATATTTTTTAATTTTTAATAATTATTTCTATCAACCAAAGAAAAAATTATGTAAAATTGATAAATCTTTTAGACTTTTTTTTTTACCAAATTAATTTTTATTATGTGTTTAGATGATGATCATATAATGAGTGGTTGTTAGGATTTTAATGTGTAATCGATATATTAATATATGAATTATTTTTAGTTTTGGATTTTTTGATTTTATAGATTGGTTTAATAATGATATCAAAGTTGTTATCATATTTAACTTTTAGAAAAAATATAAACTAATTTGATGAAAATAAAAACAACCACCCATTACATTATCATCATTCAAACGCATAATAAAAATTAATTTGGTAAAAAAATAAATAAATAAATATCTATGAGATTTATCAATTTTACATAATTTTATCTTTAATAGGTAGAAATAATTTTTTAAAGGATTAAATTACAAATACATCCCCTAAGGTTTACTTAAAATATGAGTTGCCCCCTGTGATTTGAAAAATTACAAATACTTCCCTGTCAGAATTTTTTATTTAACAGAATTAATTAAAAAAGTGAAATTTATAACTGTTCACCTATACAATAATAAAATTATTTGAATTACTAATTGAAATAAAATTTTAACATTATTAAAAATTGTTAATTAAGTTGATGATTTATTAACAAAAGAACCTATTTGCTATGAAATTAGAAACCTTAAGGGCATAATGTAATTTCTAGAACCACAAGGGATAATTTATAATTTAAGTAAACATTAGGGGGGTGTGTTTGTAATTTATCCTTTTTGAAATTCAAAAATATTTTTTTGACATTTATTTTTGTCAAATTAGTTTATATTTTACAAAATTAACAATTTTGCCCTTGAAATTAAGTAATGATATCTTCAATTGTCCTTATTTGAGACAAAATTCAAAATTCATGGTCAATGTGTAACAATTGAAAAGTTATGTACTAAAGTGACACAAGCTCCAAACTATAGAAACCATTAGTGTAATTCGCCATTTCTTTTATGAAATCTAACCAAATGAGGAGAGAAATTATAATCATTTCTTTTATTTTATTTCTTACTTATCCAAGCAAGAAGGTGAGAAATCATAATCATTGTTTTTATTTTCTCTTATAATTTAAGTAATCATTTCTTTTCTTTTTTCTCCTAAATTCCGAAACATAGTGTAAAAGTAAGGAGAGAGTCAATGAGAGGTACGGAGTAGGATAAAACTGATATTATAAAAATTATAAATAAAATAAAATAAAATTTTCATATTTTAAAAATGTAAGGAGTTAATTTTATGGTGTAACTAGAATCACTCTACTGAACAAGTCATGCTAGAATTTTTGAAATACCAATCAGTATATTTGATTTTGGTTTTCTGAATTCAATTTTTTAGAAATTAAGTTATTTATGTATTTATTTATTTTTTTGTTTTTAGTAAATATTTTTAAAATTTTAATTAATTTTTTTATTTTTTTAAATAACTTTACTTATATGTATCTAAATAGTAAAATATTTATGAAAAAATATTTTAAAAAATTAATAAATATATAAAAATATGAAAAAATATATTAAATTTTCATATTTTTTTATGTCACTCTTGGTTTCTCCAGTTTGATCAAAAGTTCAAATCTAAATTACCTACTTGGTTTCTGCAATGGTGGACTCAGTATAGAGCCATTTCAGAACTCTTCCCATCAGTCATTATGGAACAAGTCAACTATTTTTCCACTGTTTTCTCATTCATTCATCAGTAAAGGAAATTCCCTCCATTGCTTATTTTTATATCCAAATACAAAATCCCTTGGATATTCAAATGGCAATATGGTATTTCTGATGATGTTATTTACCGACAATACATGGTTAAATGGTGGGATAATTTCAAGATTCCACGCATTGTTGAAATTGTTCAGACTGAATTCCCAATCAACATTCATGCCCCTACACCTGCCATGATTAAAGCTCAGCAGAACGCAACTGCTCCATTAACACAAGGAAGCCAACTTCCTCCAAACAATCTGGGAAGCCCAACATCCAGTTCTTTCAAGCCCAAGTTATCCAAATCAAAGATTAAATCTAAGTCAGCAAAGCCTAGTACTGACCAGCCCAAGTCAAAGGATAAGTCCAAATCAAAGGTTTAACCCAAGTCCAAGTCATCCAAAGATGAGCTCCTCCAAATGGCTCATCTCCTCATGGCCCAAGCCAAGTCAGACTCGGATAACAGCAGTTCAGAAGATGGTTCAGACAGTTCAAACTCTTCTGAGGGTTCAACTACTCAAAATCCATATGGACCTGAGTGTCAAGATACTCAGGACCCATATGCTTAATTCAGTCATTGGATTCTATATAGCTATAATTATCAGCTTCAATCAATACTCGTCTTTTGAGAAAAGCTGCTGATATATATCTATATTGATTCCCTCAGTCACATGCCTCCAAGCAATGAATAGTGAAAAAAATCAATTTTACTATTCACTGTTCATCAAAAAGTCAACATTACTATTCATCATTCATCATGATTCATCCAACAGACAAATTCAGCACAGTAAAAAGCAGCCATTAACTTTAGTCACTCACCGAAAGCAGCAGACAGCTCCCATGTGCTCCTGATGCTCCTTTCAAGTCAGAATCATTCACTCACAAGGCTAACAATAGTCTCTTTTGATTATAAAAGAGCCTCTTCTGTCAAGAATAAGGCAGAGTTAGAAAAAATTGAAAGTGCTCATTCCTCAAATAGCTATCTCTATAATTTTCTTTCATTTTCAAGTTATATATTTTAAAGAACTGTTTATTAAACAATTGTAAGTTTTATTATTAATGTTTATTTAAACTGTTTTATTATTTAACTGATACAAGAGAACTTTGAACCAAGCATCAATGTAATCATAGTAACTGTATTGAATTGAATGACCAGTCAAATCTCTTAGTTGGTAAGGAGAACCCCAATCATCCAGAGAAACAAAGTTGTGAATATAGAGTGAATGATACACAATTTTACTTGTGTAAGTATGATCATAAATGAGTTTAATCACAATAGACTAGTGGTTGAATAGGATATCTTTATAAAAGGTAATTGTCTTTTCTGGATGGAGAGGAACGAAATGCCATCTAGGAGGGAAATAAGATTTTACCAGATCTTGAACAGTATGACTCTTTGGGTGACTAGGTTCTTTGAAAAAGAGATTAGTAGTAGTAGATTTAACAAAATCAAACCGAGCAGATTTAATAGGGTTAGGAGGGTAAGGAGTGACTGTTTGGCTAGATGAAGCAAAGGGATCAGTAGCCAAAGCAGATGTATAGCTAGGCTTAGGAATGTTACCAAGAATTTGGTAACGGTTAACCAATTCAACAGGGTGATATTTGGTGACTAACTCCAAAAGAGGCGGAACAAAAGGTTGACTAGATGGGACCAAGGCTTTAGAAGGAGGCCTGGGACGAGACATCTGTGAAATAGAAAAATGAAATTAGTATCCACAATGGATATCTAATTGATTAGTATATGAATGTAAACAATTAATATAATGAGAAAGTTGCTGGCGTTGAGCTTTAATTCGATGGAACTGAATATATTGAGCACGTTTAGTGGGTGAATGGGTTGATTTGAGAAAAGCAAGACGATAAGCAGTATGCTTAATCAGGGATTTGTGGTGTTTAATTTTCTGTTTATGGTATGAAATAGAGGGAATAAGCATTATCCACCCTGTAAAAATTCTCGGGTAAGAAAATCAGGAATAGAATTTTGACAACCAGGAATATATTCAATATCAAAATCAAAAATACTTAATATAGATTGCCAGCGGGCAAAAATTTGCTTACTAGCAAGATTTTGAACATCTTTTTCTAAAACATACTTAGCAGATTTACAATCAACACGAAGTAAAAATTTTTGATTTAAAATATCATCTTGAAATTTACTAATACATAAAACAATAGATAAATTTTTTTATTTAATAGTACAATAATTCTTTTGTGCTTTATTCCAAATACCAGAATGAAATCAAACAATTTGTTCAGATGACTGAAGAGTGATTTTTTGGAGAAGAATGCCACCATAACCAATATCAGAGGCATCGGTTTGAATAATTTTAAAGGAATTTTCAGTAGGAATACCAAGACAAGGAAGAGACTTTACATATTGTTTAACTTGTTTAACAATAGCAGTATGAGTAGGAGACTAGGGGGGAGGATTATCCTTTAATCGATCAAATAAGGGTTGACAAGTTTTCCTAAGGTCTTTATAGAATTCAACAATATAGTTAAGTGATCCTAGAAAACGTTATAACTGGGTTTTCTCGAGAATTTCATCGGGAAATTTAGAAGCAAATTCAATAGAGCGACTAATTGGTAGAATTGTATTCTGGTGAATATCATATCCTAAAAATCTGACTTTAGTTTGGAACAATTTAATCTTAGGAGCAGATATGACTAAACCATGACTTTTAATAGTATAAAAGAAAGCGGTAAAATATTTCTAATGTTCACTAATTGATTTTGAAAAAATGAGAATATCATCCATATAAACTATGGAAAAATGACTAAATGGATTGAAAATATCATTCATTATATTTTGAAATTCACAAGGTGCATTTTTTAATCTAAAAGGCATGACATTCCATTCATAGTGACCAAATGGTATAGTAAAAGCAGTTTTATACCTATCTTTAGGATGAATTTAGATTTGCCAAAAGCCACTTTTTAAATCAAATTTACTAAAAATGACAGCTTGACTAAGTCTTTTAATTAAGTCTTTTTTTATTAGGAATTGGATATCTAATCTATTCTAAAACTTTATTTAATGGTTTATAATTAATAACTAGGTGAGGGACACATCGTTCTAATTCAGCATTTTTATTAACATAAAAGGTGGAGCAAGACCAAGGTGACTTGCTATGACTAATAATTTTATTTTTTAATAATTCATTAATTTCTTTTTTATACATTTCAACTAATTCATGATTCATTTGAATAGGTCTAGATTTAGTAGAAATTTGTCGTTCATTAAAATTTTTAATATGTGGAAGTGTAACTACATGTTTTTTCCTATGCCAAAAAGAGTGGGTAGAGTTGAGCAAACAGTTGTTTATAATTTTAATTTAAATTCTTCAATTTGAGATATAAGAATAGGCTCAGTTAATTGTTGTTCAATTCTTTTATAATTAACTTCTCCTTTGAGATATTTTAATTGGTGAGTTAAACGATTAATAGTTTGGGAAATAGAACAATATTTTAACTGATTTAATTCAAGAACTTCAGGAGGAGATAAAAATTTAAAAGTAACTGTATCGCCAAGGGCTTGAGTAGTTATTCCCTGATTGGAAGTAGTAAATGGATATAGCAAAAATATAAATGGTGTTCCTAAAATAACTTTATCAGTCATATTTCGAACTTAAAACAAATGATGTTTTAAAACAAACATTGTTCTGGCAAATATGGACTTTTGGTAATTTATATTTAATATGCATTTGACTACCATTAGCAGAAGTTAATTTTTCACCAGTTTTCTCATAACATTTAGTAGGAATTAATCATTTTTTAAGACAATTAAGATCAGCACCAGTATCAATAAGAGCAATAACTTCGATTTCAAAATTATTAATTACTAGTTTAATTTTGGAGTACCATTTTTGAATATGTATTTTATTGAGAAGATTTAATCTTTTGTTTTCATGATCAGAGGAATGAGTGGATCAATTATCAAATAAAAGATTATTAGGATTAGTATGTTCAGATTCATTATCAGATTCTTCTGGAGAAATGGCATCATTAGCATGGAAATTATCTAAACTTTTATTAATTTTTAGAACATTAATTTCATCTTCTAAGAATTTATCTTTATTTTATAAATCTTTGATTAAATGTTTGATGTGATTAATCTCTTGTTGTAAATCTTGAAGAGTAATTTCTTTTGATTTATTTTTAAATCTTTCCAAAGTTTTAGATAGACTAATAATTGGTCTGTCAGGCTTCAATTTCTTATTAGTTAATAAAGATTTTAATTTAACAGTATATTTTTGTTTTAATTCTGGATCCTCTAATCGACTAATTAATTCAATAAGGGCAATTTCTTCTTGATGTTGTTTGGTGAGGACAGCGAGTTGTTTAATTGGTTTACAGCAAACATCATTACATCCTAATTCAATATTGTTATCAGAATTATTACTAGATGAATGGTAATCAGAAGATGTATCTTGAGGATTACTAGAATGATTATCAGAATTACTAGAAGATTGGTTTAATTAGAAGATTTCAAATAATTAATTTTTTGATTCATCATTGATCTGGAGTTGATTAACTTTTTCTTTTAATTTTTGTTTTTCTTTGCATTTATTAGAATAATGACCCTTTTTACCACAATTATAACAAGTAATATCTTTAGTAGATTTAGATTTTGGATGTGATTTCTTATAATATTTCTTTTTGGGTTTAGTATAAAATTTATCAGTTGATTTGGAAGGTGAATAATTCTTTCTATATTTAGTAGAATATTTTGAAGAAGACTTATGTTTATTGTATTTATGTTTTTTACGGCGAGAAGATGCTACAGGAGGTAAACCATATTGTTTGCAAAAGTTACCTAACTCATATTTAGCTTTATGTTTATTTTTAGCAGCTTTTTTGACTAAGTTTAAGATCAATACACATTTTTAAACCTTCTTTTTTAATAGTACTAATAATATCACCATAAGTTAGATTATCATATTCAATAACACCTGTAGGTTGACTAAGGCCCCGTTTGGGGACTTACCTTTTTAGCCAAAAAGCCAAAAAGTTACAGTTTTAGCCAAAAAGCCAACAACTCATACCAAAAAGTCAAAGATTCTCTTTTCTCTCTACTTTTTGCACATTGTAGGAGAGAGTTCAAGAAAGGAGTTGGAAAATTCGAAGATCCTTGAAGAACAACTTCGAATTCCCTAGAATATGATAAGAGGCTTAGATTCTTCAATGGTCTCAACTCAAGAACACAAAAGAAAGGAGATGATGGAGATAAGAGATTGGGTGAAGAAGAAGGCAAAATGACTAGAGAATAGAATAATGGCAAGGCTCTCCCATGGATCTCCCACTTTCACTCTCAAGGTTGATAATGGAGAAGGGAAATTAGTTCTTTCCCAAGAGTTAAAAATCTCCAAAATCCATCCCTTGTAAAGCTATGGGTGGGTGCTATTTATAGGCACCTCATGATGTAGGATGGAGCCCATGTGCAAGGCACATAGGGGATATTCTCTCTAACCACCTTGTCCGAGGAGGTGACCTCTCCGAGGAGGTGACTTCTCCGAGGATGAGAAAACCCCGAAGAGGAGATCAATCCCTCGGCGAACCCTTCTTCTTAGCCACACCTAACCAATGATCCCCAATCATCCCAAAGGGTCAGGGGTAGTCCCAGAGGACGTCCTGCCGCATAAGGGTCAGGGGTAGTTCAAGAGAACACCCTGCCGCAAATATTGCCGAGTCTCAGGGACCCCCCAAATCGTGCCACCTCGACCCAGGTATAGGCTAGTTTAACCGAAGAGTGAATTTATCTCCACTCACCGTCCTCGGGATCGGGTCCTTTGTTCGGACTCCATTACGCCCATGGTTCTGGTGCGTAGATCCCGGAAAGTTCCGAGCCCGCAAGTGTTCTGGGACTCATTAACAGAGCGACTTCTAGATTACGTCTGAATCCGTTCGAAATCAAGTGTTTCGGATCTCTAGGTTCGTGGATCCGAACCCTTTCGAGTCCGAGTGCCTCGGATCTCTAGGCTTGCTTAATACCCTTTCGAGTCCGGGCCCGAGTATGTCTCTAGGTTCGTGGATCCGAACCCTTTCGAGGCTTAGAGCGATTCGGCTCGTTTGATGGCGATAAATCTGGGCCCACCAATCTTAGACTTGCAATAAATTCGGGCCCACTAATCTTGGGCTATTGGGCCTAAATAATTTAGTGGGCTCAAATTAGCCCCTCTTACATTTGCCCCTTGCGTGTATGAGAAATTGTAATTTTCTCGGACATGCATAATTTCACCTTGTCTGCCATGTTCCACATTACGTCTTCGGGAATAGTTGGTTTTGATAGAGTCTAAAGATAAAGTTGAAAATTCACTGTAATATACAGATAACATTGACAAGTAACATTAATAAATAAACTCTCTCTTTTTTCTTTTTTTTTTTTTTTTTGAACTCTTTCACTGATTTTTTTATTTTTTATTTTTACAACAACTTAGAATATTGATAATTACATTTTCACTTCTCCAAGTATTTCTCCAAGTAAAAGAAATAAGAATTAAGAAATCAATTTTTTTTTTTTTTTTTGACAAGATAAGGCCACACATATTTTTGTATTAGAATCAAACTTGACCCAACTTCTTCTCCAACAACTTATAAAATTCAAATTCACAGATTCGAAGGCCTATTTTCCCTTTCTCCAAGGCAAATTTTGGAAGCCCACATTTTCTTCTCTAAAACCTTGATGGCCCATCATAAATACGCATATCTTTATACATTTTGGCAAACCCTATTCTTAGCCCCCTCTCTCTTTCTAGAAATAACACCCTAGAGCTTCGGCTTTCTTGGCTCTTCATCGAAGACTACTGTTGCCAGCCCTCTTCTTTCTTTCTTCGTCACTTCGGCCAAGCCTTCACATCGCCGCTGCTGTTACTGATCATCACCGACACCATCTCATCTACAACACCACAGCCGCTGCTGCCTTGCGTCACCAGCTCACGCTATCACTAGCCCAGCTCGTCACTGGAGACCCACAAACCACCGTTGTCGGCCTACGCGAGAGTCAGCCGTGGCACTGTTCTTTGCACGCGACCACCGAATTCGCGTAGCTTGTGCGCTTTATGTCCAGCACTTGTGACATCGCGGCTTCTGTCAGTCGCGACCGGCCAGTGCCGACCACGTCGCCCTCGCAACGCGACGTTGGTTCATCTAGCACCCTTCTTACACAGATCTCAGCCTTGCTTTGCTCTTCTGTTCCAAACACTGTCTACTTTGCCACTGCCGATCAGCGCCGTTACTTCATCACAGCAATGTCCTGCCGAGCGCCGTTCACCGCGTCGTCGACCTTCAAGAGAACCAGCCGCAATCTCGCCGCCTTTCGTGGACAATCTTGACCTATGGCTTATGCCATTTACTGCTTCTTACTTCCTTTAGCTAAATCTTCATTAAAATAAGAGAGAACAACATAGACCCAGACTTCAACATTTTTTTTTTTAAAAAGACTCTGTTAAACCCATATTAATTGTTTGGCCATTGAGAGAAAAGAAATGCTCTGATATTGAATTTTGCTAATCTTTGTTTTACTGGGGTAGCTGAATCACCGAGCTTAAACATAAATATCTGTTGATAATGCTTGATAAAATACATTTTGAATCCTCACTTGGGATCTGAACTATACTGATGTTGAGACTTGTTAAATCCGAGAATGATGAAATTTTACTGCTCACTTATGTGTTTGAACCACTGTTACTAAATCTTGAACTCATGTTGACAAATCTAACATAAATAGAATATTTGATGCTTGCATTGAAATATTGATGTCCAGGGTAGAGATGTGATAGGAATGATGTCATGCTTGATGCCTTGCGCCAAGACCAAACCAGCCTACCATCGGTCTCTCTTTGCTGAAACTCTTCCTCCTGCCTCGATGGTCCAGTGCCAACCACACACGTCGCCCGTTCAACGCGTCGTGTGTGGCCTTGCCTAACGCTGTTTAGCTCATCGTTGGTGTGCCCTCCTGGCTTAGCAACGTTTTTCAAAGCTCCGAATACATAGATCTTGGCCTTGCTTTACACTCACTGGTTCCAGCTCCAATCACTGTTGACTTCGACGGTTCCAACGCACACCACACACGTTCGCCCTCTCAACGCAACGTGTGTGGTTGCTGACTCTTTTGTGGTACCAGCGTTGCTTCCGGCTTCAACTTGTCCGACTCCGACCATGCACGTTCGCCCACTCAACGCAACGTATGTGGTCCTGCCAAGCCTAGCCCAGTCTTGTTGATTACAGTCTGTAAAGCCTCTCTGATTTCAGCTTATATTTCCAACATCGGCCTCGAATATCACCCCCCTTAACTGTGGCTTTCTCTTCCTCTTGTATATACATATATTTTGTGGTAGTTTTTTTTTTTTTGGTAGTTTTGTATATACATATATCAGAATTTATGATTCCAATGACACACATTCTTCTTTTAACAGGTTAGAGACTGAAGCCGTGTGTACGTTGATTACTATTGCAGGGCCAAATTCAATCTGCTATTGAAGCCGTGTGTACATTGTTGGTTTCAATCTGCTGCTACTCCATCGCCAATCACTGTTGGCTTCTCTCTGCTGGTACTCCGCCATTGGCTTCAACTACTCCAACGCAGACCACGCACGTTGCCCACTCAACGTGACGTGTGTGGTTGCCGACTTCCTCTGCGACATCCCCGTTGTCCAGACCACGCACGTTGCCCACTCAACGTGACGTGTGTGGTTGCCGACTTCCTCTGCGACATCCCCGTTGTCTTCGTCTTCAACCATCCAGTGCTGACCACGCCGTTACCCATTCAACGTAACGTGCGTGGTTGCTCACTCTATTGACTTCGGATTGTCCAACGCCACTCACACGCGTCGCCCTCTCAACGCGTTGTGTGTGGTTCGGCCTAGCACGGTTCAGCTTCAGTTTCCACTATCATTCATCTCTTTCTTGATCATTGCCGCCTTAATTCTGCTTCCTCAAATCTGTGGGTAAGTATATATATATAAAAATATATTTACAACTTGGTACAAACTTTTTTTTTTCTTTTTATTACTTTCTTGCCCCTTTCGATAAAAATGTTTTATCTAGGACAATGCAATGAAATGATAAATTTTTTGCGGTTTGGCTATTTTTGCATTGTTTTCTCATTCTACTTGATAAAATATTTAATTCGAATGATACAATGGAAAGAATAACCATACACACATATTTATAAAAGCTGACATATTCTCATTAGTTCTTCAACTTTCTTGACAAAAGTATAATAGATTCACTGCAAGTGATGGGATAAAACGTACACCATAGAGAAAACCAGCTTCTTCATAACGTAAAGGAAATACAACTTTTAGACAAAGTAAGAAAATGAAAATGAATTTCAACATAAATGAGTCTAACTATGGGTAGTAACGCTTGATAAACTTTGCATTGAGCGGGCCAGTTCGGAAGCCATCTTCAACCCTTACAAGCTTGTAGTACCCGCTTGAGCTCGCCTGAACCACCTTGTAGGGCCCTTCCCATTTTGGAGAAAACTTGGGCAAAGGTTGTCCTCGCATGATTGGGTCTACAATCTTCCATACTAGATCACCTTCTTCAAACTTCCTTGGTACCACAGTCTGATTATAGGCTCGGGCGATGGACTCATGATACCTTTCCATGACTTTTGCAGCTCTGTCATGCTTTTCCTCTAATGCTTCCAATCTGGTGGTTCGAGGCTCCAATACCATCCCCGAGGCGAGAGCCATTCGAGCAGATGGCATTTCCAACTCTATAGGTAACACTGCCTCGGACCCATACACAAGGGAGTAAGGAGTTGCTTGAGTTGGCTTTCTTTTTGAAGTGCGATACGCCCATAGGGCTACTATCAACTGTTCGGGCCAAGTCCCCCCAAACTCATCCATCATCTTGCTCAGAATCCTTATCAGTGTCTTGTTTGTGGCTTCCGCTTGCCCGTTCCCTTTTGGATAGTAGGGTGTGGATTTGTGATGCTTCACTTGGTAAGTCTCTAGGAGGCTCTTCACATATTTGTTTATGAAGGGAGTGCCGTTATCCGAGAGGATGGTGTTTGGTACTCCAAATCGGCAAATGATATTCTCCTTGATGAAGTTCGCGACTGCAGGCCCCGTATCGTTCTTCAGAGGAATTGCTTCGACCCACTTTGTACTCAATTCTGTGGCTGCGAGAATCCACTTGTACCCCTTAGAAGATGTGGAGATGGGCCCTATCAGATCAAAAGCCCAGGTATGGAACGGCCATGGCGTTCGGATACTATGCAGGTCTACAGTTGGAGCATGGATCAAATTTCCGTGTTTCTGACAAGTCTGGCACCTCTTCACGTGATGGGATGCATCTGACTCCATGGTCGGCCAGTAATACCCAAGGTGTATAAGTTGCTCGAACAGCCTAGCCCCTCCTTGATGTTCAATCTCGTGGGCTCTTCCGAGGACTAGATCTGACTCCTCCTTGGAGAGACACCTTAGGGGAGTGCCCTCAATACTTCTTCTATACAACTTGTCCTGATCAAGAAAGTACCGCCTCGCTCTCCTCTTGAGGTGTGCAATGTCCCTCGGGCTCTCAGGTAGTGTTCCCTCTTTGAGATAGTCGATGTAGACTTGCCTCCAGTCAGGGGTATCAATTTCAAAGCAACTCTCATCCTCCCGGATGTATGACTGACACTTGGGGCATTCCTTCTGTAATTGATTCGAGTCCTTCTCCATCTCGGGCCAATAATAACCTTGTCTTTGGTTCTATACAGACTGATATCCCCATCCCCGCAAGACTTTTCATGGATCTGTTGTAGTCGGAAGCTTGCTTCTTGTTGGCCAACACACCGGGCTAGGAATCCGGTACCTCCTCAGAAGTAAAGTTCACCTTGAATAATTGTGAATTGGGCAAGCTCGGCCATAGTCAGTTTTTCAACTTTGCTTCTGAGTTGTTCGAGGACTTCTCCTCTCCAGTCCTCCGGAAGGCCTTTGTCTTCGGGTATTATTGAAGGTTCTGTTCTCTTCTTGATAACAATTGTTGCCTCTTCCTCTGGAATGTCAACTCTTGCCCCTAATGTTGCGAGGGCATCTGAAAACTTGTTGTCGGAGCGAGGCACATGCTCTATTTCGACCTTCTGAAATTTGTCAATAAGCCTTTGGATTGTTGTTCGATATGTGGCCAAGGCAGGCTCCTTTAAGACGAACTGTCCTGAAACTTGCTTCACTATCAGCTTTGAGTCCCCCCGGATCCGAATCTTCTTGATACTGTGCTTCTCAGCTGCTATCAAGCCTAAAATAAGAGCCTCATACTCGGCTTCGTTATTCGAACAATGGAAATCCAGTTTATAAGACAAATATAACTTTTTCCCACTTTTGCTTGTAAGGACTATCCCGGTTCCTCCCTTCCCTCCGGCTGTTGCTCCGTCAAAGCTCAATGTCCAGAAGCTTTCCTCGGAAGCCATAGATGCATGCACCTCTCCTCTTAATTCTTCATTCACTGGTTTATAGTCACCACTTGGAAATTGGGCAAGGAGATCAGCTAAGGCTTGGCTTTTGATCACCTTGGGGGCTACACATGTGATCTCGAATTCACCCAGTGCTAACAACCATCTTGCCACCTTCCCGGTTAGAGCAGGCTTGCTGAGGAGGTATCGGATTGGATCACTTCTAGTAACAATCTGAATCTGATGTGCTAGGAAGTAATGTCTGAGCTTTTGGGCAGTGAATACCAAAGCTAAACAATGTCTCTCTACTGGAGTATATCGGACTTCTGCTCCTCGAATCTTCCGACTGATGTAATACACCGGGCGTTCTACTCCATCTACATCTTGGACCAATAATGCCCCTATGGACTTGGGGGTTAAAGTTAGGTACAACATTAGAGGCACCCCGGGCTGCGGGGCTATCATGGTCTAAGGCGAGGTCAAGGCCGCCTTGATTCTCTCAAAGGCCTTTTGGTGCTCTTGGTTCCACTCGAACTTGGCATCTCCTTTTAACAAAGAGCCGAAAGGCGCAGAGATCTCTGCCAGTGTTGGGATAAACCTCCGAATATAAGACACCTTCCCGAGGAACTTCTTTAACTCCTTCTGAGAATGCGGGGGAGGCATTGCTCTGATAGATTTGACCTTGTCTTCATTTGCCTCGATACCATGCCTATGTACAAGAAACCCGAGGAACTTCCCGGCCGTCACCCCGAAAGCACATTTGAGAGGATTCATCCTCATTTTGAATTTCTGGCACCTCTTGAATACCTTCTCAAGGTCTCGGAGATGGTCTTCTTCTTTTTTGGATTTCACCACTAGATCATCAACATAATCTTCCACCTCATGATGGATCATGTCATGAAAGATTGCAGTCATAGCCCTTTGGTAAGTTGCACCGGCATTCTTGAGTCCGAAAGGCATGACTATATAAAAGAAGTTTCCGAGAGGTGTTCTAAAAGCAGTCTTTTCTGCGTCCTCTTCAGCCATCTTAATCTGATTGTATCCACTGAATCCATCCATGAATGAGAACATCTGGTGTCCCGAGGTAGTATCCACGAGGGTGTCGATGTGAGGAAGAGGGAATTCATCCTTCGGGCAAGATTTGTTCAAATCTCGAAAGTCTACACATACTCTGATTTGGCCATTCTTCTTCTTTACTAGCACGATGTTTGCTAACCACGTGGGGTACTGTATTGGCCGGATGAAACCAGCCTGTTGAAGATTTTCAATTTCCTCCTTAATCTTCTCTTCGAGATCTGGATGATATTTTCGAGCAGCTTGCTTAATTGGCTTGGAGTTTGGGAACACATCAAGATAGTGGGAGACTAGGTCAGGATCTAGTCCGGGCATTTCCTTTTATGACCAAGCAAACACATCTGAGTATCAGCTTATCAACTTTAACAACTGTTCCCGCTTCTCTGGGCTAAGGCTCGAACTTACGAATACCGGCCTCGGTGCATCTTGTCCATCACTCAGATCTATTTCAATAAGTTGTTCAGACTGAGGCTTCGGCCCATCTTGCATACATTCTGGAGCCACTTCAGGCTTTATTACTATATCATTGTCAGGAGGCTCTTCTTTTGACTCGGAGTCGGTGACTGAAGAAACCGACTCCCCGCACCTTCATAAATAGTACACCATCTTGCCTCCTTCTCGAACTTTCATCACCTTCCGAGGAATAGGCGGACTTTCTGGTCTGGACATCGCCCGCTTACTTGATTTTGCCATCGACTCCTTGTCATCTTTGATATCCTCCCAACGAGGAATTTTGACCCCTCGAGGCTTAGAGGTGGTGGGAACTTCTTCGACAGCCAATTCAGTGAAGTAGATGGCATCAGAATAATGAGCTTCATGGATCTCGAAAGGCCTTTCTGTAGCTTGAATTGTCACCGTCTTCTTTCCCCATTTAGCCTTAACACACTGATGATAACTTGACGGTACAGCCCCATATCTATGCATCCAGGTCCTCCCCAAAATAATGTGATAATTTGCCTCAGAATCGATAATATGGAACTTGGTGGCCGAGCGAATCTCTCCGACGGCTAAATCAACTGTTACGCATCCGATAGTAACTCTCCTTTCTCCACCGAAGCCAGTGATGACTATCGGCTGCTTCACAATGCGTTCTTCAGAGATTCCGGCCTTTTCTAGAGTAGCGTGAGTCATAATGTTGATAGAGGCTCCACTATCTAGAAAGGCCCTTTTAAACTCAACTCCATTAATAAAAGCAGTCACATAAAGCGGGCGGTTGTGAGAAAAAGGATACTTCCGATCAACCTCGGAGAAAGTAATAGCACTAGATTGCTCTTTTGCCTTCCTCGGGATAGATCCCTCAGTCGACATGCATTCCTCATGGTGTGCCTCGGCTATATTAATGATAGACTTGGTGATTTCTGTTCTTGCCTCCTTGGAAAGTCCAAGCTGGTCAAAGAACTGCTTGAACTTTACACAGTCTTGCAAGGTTTTGGCATAGTGATCCGGATCTTTTTCCACTCTTGGAGGCTCGTAGTTAACCATCTCCTCGGTCTCTTCAAAATAAGATGTCACATAAACATGGTGTCCTCCTCTTCCGTAGTACTCTTCTCCTCCTTCTGGATCAAAGGGATCTTCACCATGAGTCATAAATGTTCTGCCCTCTGGATCGAGAGCACTTCCATAATAAACTTGCTCACCCTCTGGCTCGAGGATGTCATCCAGATAACAATCATCGTCATCGAGATTGGCGATAGCCTCGATCATCGGGCCGTCATAAGCTATCATAGCAACATTCTTGCCCTTGTCTCGGTGTTGAGGATATGGTTGTTCTCGGATGTCTTGAGTCCCTTGCTTTTTGAACCTCAATTCGTCTGCCTCGACTTTATCTCTGAAGATTTTCCTGAGAGTCCAACACTTCTCTGTCGGATGTTTCAATGTACGGTGGTAGACACAGAATTCAGGGCTCTCACGGTCCTTTTTTGATGGCATTTCTTCAACATAAGGCAATTTTAGCTCTCCGTCAACCACCCATTCCTTAACTAGAGCTTTCACTTCCTCGATTCCACATGGATAAGAAACATTCCCCTTTTCACCATTATATTGCTTTCTCTTCTGGCCTCTATGACCTCCTCCTTGTGAATTTCGGGTATCTAGGGCAGAGGCAACAGCAACAATAGGTCCACGAGACGATTTGAAACTAGTCTTGTAACTGGCCTTAAATCCGGACTCCTGAGCCTAAGGAATGCTAATGTTCCGAGCTGCTTCTATTAATGCCGAGAAGGTGGGTAGCTTGTGATTAACTAGAAACATTTTGTACCTGCTCAATGCCCCTTCTAGACAGATTTGAACCAGATAACTCTCCTCAACTGCTTCATGACAATCTACGGCCTTGTCCTGAAACCTTTTGACGTAGTCAAGGATGTCTTCACTTTCTTGTCGCTTCTCTTTACACAATGTAAGTGTGGTCACCTTCTCCGCCACTTGAAAGAACTTGGAGTGGAATTTGTTAACCATTTCCTCCAAACTTCGGACAGAGTTTGGGGCCAAATTAACATACCAACTATATGCTCGGTCGGTGAGGGACTTAGAGAATTCTCTCAGTCGGAGGACGTGGTTTGAACCATGAATACCCAAAGTCTCGATGAATCGCACAACATGTTCTCGGGCATTTCCTTGTTTGCCGTCGAACTTGATGAACTTCGGCACTGTATACCCCTCAGGGTATGGATAGCTCAGCATCTCAATGGGGTAAGGCGGCTTGATGTCTGGATCAGGCAAAGAGGGTAAGGTCCTCTTGCCCTGTTCGAGATCGAACATGGCCTGCACATCGGCGAGAGTGAGAAACTACTGAGGGAGAGAGTTTGATGGTGGTATTCCCGGGACTTGGCTTGTGGACCTGAAGACTGAACTAGGGGCGACTTGGCCATTCTGGTGCTGCGAATTCATCATTGGTGAGGACATTTGACGATATTGGCCATCAGCGCCCATAGACAAGCCAGTTGGTGATGGGACATTGAATTGAGGCCCGTAAAGTCCACCGTACGGCGCCGCTATACCGGGTTGTGCTTGCAGATTTGTTTTCAGCACCGAAGGAGGCCCGCTTGGTGCTTGGGTAACATTTACTGGTGGTGTAACAAGATTAGGTACGGGCAGCGCTCCCTTTTGCGCCATCATGCTCCTTATGTTTTCCTGGACACCAACAGTCGCCGGAGCACCATTCATCACACCAGAAACTCCCCTAGTCACCATTGGATCTTGGCTTGGCACGCCATGGAGCCCGGGCATGGGCAAACTGCCGCCGCCTACTGTGGTTTGAGCATGTGTAAAAGTGGTTGGAGTTGGTTTAGGATAATGAAGTTTATTAAGATTAGTCGATTGAAATTGTTGGGCTAAGATATTAATTTCATTATCAGTTGTATCAGTTTCTATTTGAGTAGAAATAGGTTCTAGAGTAGGTTGTTGATTTAAAACAGTAAGATCTTTTTCAGTAGAAGGAGAAGCCTATTCAGTAGTTAATTTAGAAAATAATTGTTCTATAACTTTGACAGTAGAATTATCTTTAGTTATTAGATTGTTTCGTTTAGACCGATTACTAGGTAAATTTAATAGTGGTTGGTCTAAAGTTTGTTTACTAGAAGAGGTATGGTTAGCTGAATAATCTTCTAAGTTGGTTTCTATCTTATCTAATTGTTTACCAATCGTTTTTAAACATTGATTAGTATAATTATTTTGTTCAGTAAGTTTTTTGATTTCAGGGTCAGTGCTAGTTAACTTAAAGGGAGAGGCCTGAATAGTAGATCCTTGATGTTCAATGAGTATAGTGGATAAAGGAGAGTGACTAGAACGAATAGTAGTATTAGGAGAAGTGTTCCATTTATGTTTTGTGATTGCTTTAACTTCTTTGTAATAATCTTCTAAATATTCAAAGAAAGGAATTTCAATATTATGTTCAGTCATAAATTTGTACCATTTTCGAGTGATTATGGAGTGTTGATTAGAATTATATTTAAGTCGATAAGCATGATGTTTGATTTTATTAGTTTTAGATTTAAATTCAATGTGTAATTTATCAAGATCGGGAGCAAAAGTTTTACTAGTAGTCATTAATTGAGGATTAATTGGAGGTATAACTTCGAAATCAGTTTGGGTTGGGGAATCTTGAGATTCAGTGTCATCTTCAGGTAAATGTGTGTGTGTTGAATAAACAGGTTTACTAATTTGAGAAGTGGTGGAGTTATCTACGCCTTTCATTTTATTATGGGAAGTTTGACTAATATGAATTTGACTATTTTTTCTGAATAAAGGTGTATTAAATATTTCATCTTCAGTTTGAGGAATATTTATATTAGTATCATTATTGCTACTTTGGATTAGTAAGGTTTTGTCTTTATGACTTTTATGTAATGCTTGAATATTTAAATTGGTTTTAATACATTTGTAATGAATACGATAAATTAAAGCAATATTATGAACCTTTTCTTTCATATTTGTAAATGAGCCATGTAATTGAATATTTAGAATTAAAGCATCTAGTATATAAGGGTCTCTAAGACTAAGAGTGAAATCAGGAAAACAATTAAAATGGACAGGTCCTTTATGGAGACCAATTTCCATCATACCCATTAAGCTATCATTATAATCAAGAAAACGAACATCTCGTAAGCATAGTAAAACAGAAGTATTTTTACCTTATTGTGTTAATGGTTTGATTCTAACTTGAATTAACCCTAAATGAATAAAATTATGACCAATTTTCAAATGACGTTTAATAGTATTAGTATCAAATAATTGACATGTTTCTTTAGGTTTTTCTAAAGTATAGACTTGTTCTAAAGTTTTAACATGGAGATTAACATTAAATGTATTTTGTATAAAAGTAGTTTTATAAATTTCTTTAATTGGTAAATGTGGTATATTCCAAGTTAAATCAATTTTATCATTTTGTATTTCTACATCTTCTTCATTGATTACTAAATCTTGATTAAGTATAGAAGGCAAAGTTGTTAACCTAAAACTAACCGAAGAATTACTTCTAAATAATCGACTCATTTTATCTTGAAATAATTTACTGTGAGCTCAATACATTGTCTAATTTTATCATGTTTTCACATGCTATGTTTTCACACATACCCAGTTCGGAGAATCCTAAGATCCAACACTACCTAACCAAAGGACTTACCTAGAACTTGGGACGAATAATGGGTGGCTAATAGGGGTGGGCGCGGGTTGGTTGCGGCCACAGAACCTCCAATATACCATCCGTCCGCCAGATTGGCGGATTGGAGAAAATCAATCCGCATCCGTCCGCCAATCCCGCGGATTGGCGGTTTGAAATTTTATAAATTTTCAACATAGTTCAACTTGTGCATTTCCTCAAAAAAAAAAAAAAGTATTACAGTCAATGACTTAAAAAAGTATTACAATTACTGCATGCCTCATCCAAAGAAAGAAACTTTGAAACTTTAGAATATCACAATCACAGCATGTCTCATCCACATATTACAATCACAACATGCCTCATCCATATAAAGTATTACAATCTGTAGTTCTTCAAATATAAAAACAATTCAAACCACAAAAATCATGAACAAAGCAATAGTTGAGATTGTATGTCTCTGTATTGTTACATTTATATATGTTTTGAAAACTAAAACCAACCAGCATATTTCATATTTTCTATTTATTACTTTTAGAGTTAGATTTAAAAACCAAAAAATATAGATAAATAATACGTTTACTTTTTTCAATTCGGAAAATATATTCAAGTTGAAAACTTTTTTTTAACAGAATATTTGAACTTTTTTTCAATTGAAAACACAAACAAAATATTTAAACAAATTGAAAACACAAAATCTTATAAATTACTAAGGATACTCGCGGTTTGGCGGTTCGGTTGCGGCCAAAGGAATATCAAATCCGCCATCCGTCCGCCAAATTGGCGGATTAGAGAAAATCAATTCGCAACAGTCCGCTCGTCATCACGCATCCGTCCAAAATGCGGCGGATCGGTTCGGTTTTGTCGGTTTTAGCGGATCGGTATATCCGCTGCCCACCTCTAGTGGCTAATAGCAAATTGGAAAAACACGGATAAAATTGAAAAAATTTTCATATTTTTATATAGTTTTTGTATTTAGTTAATTTTTTAACGATTTTTTTCATAAATATTATATAGTTTTAGTATATTTATGTTAAGTGTGTTTAAACTAAAAATATATATATATATATTAAAATAAAATTATTATAAACAAAAAATATATATATAAATTAAAAAATAATTTTTTTTAAAAGTATTTTTCGAAAATCAAAACCAAACCAGGTGAACAATACCCTCGAAAGTCGAAACAGCAGTAGTATCTTCGCTCTTCTACGAACTCGGCCGATCACCGGAGATTTGTCCGATATTTCGGGGATGGAGATTTATCCGATGTGTGTTCAGTTTCCGGCAACAAGCTTCCTTTTTCACCGCATTCCGAGCTCCCAAACGACATCGTTCTTCCTCCCCTGTTTTAGGGCTAGTAATTTTCGTCAAGAAACCGAAATGTCAGAGTCGGAATCTCCGAATCGCATGTTCATCATGGGAATGGGTTTTGTCGGCAAGTTCTTCGCTCAAGATTTGAAGAACCATGGATGGTAATCTCTCTTTTAGGTTCTCTGCTTTTTGATATTAATTAAAAATCCTAATTTTCATTTGTAATTTGAACCCATTAATTTTGAAATTAGATTTGTTATTTGTGTTCTCTATCTGATTTTCAATACCTTGATTTTTGTTCATACTTTGAATTGTTATAGAACTTGACAATTTGGACATGGAATTGTAGGGCTGTATCTGGGAGTTGCACTAGCCTTTTGAAGAAAAAGAAACTTGAGGAAATGGGATTTGATATTTATCTTTTCAATGCAAATGAACCAGAGTGAGTTTCTGTGATTGTTATGGTGATTCCTCAAGTTCATGCCACACTTCTATGCAAATTGTCCAAAATATAAGATTTTGTGTTGGGTTTCTTTGATTTTCAATATCTCATAGGTTATGTAAAGACATTGGTCAATATTTTAAGGTTTCTCTTTTTTCTTTTTCTTTTTTGTTTTTTGGGTATTGCTAGATTCATCAATTTGTGTTATTTGCTATGTTCTTTGCACCTACATTATTGAGTTTTTATTTCAGACTGGAAGTCCTAAATGTTTTGAACCATCACACTCACCTCCTCGTCTCCATCCCTCCCCTTGTTGGTATTGGTGATCCGGTACAAAATTAATGTGCGCTTTAGTATTTCGAAATTTGTTTCTAATTTTAAATATTTATTTTTGTGATGGGTTCTTTCCACATGCTACCTAGTATGCTTATGTTCTTATATATTATGCAGATTCTGCAACATGAAGAACTTCTAAAAAGTAGGCTAATGGATGGAAACCTCAAGTGGCTCTGTTACTTGTCATCAACCAGTATGTTTTTGTTAGGATTGCTTTTTTATTTGATTACTGTGTTATCAAGCACTCGAATGTTATCCGTAACTTTACGAAAATATCATATGATTTTATTTACCGTGTTATCAAGCACCTGAATGTTCTCTGTTACTTTGGACGTATCTCTTTTCACTTGCAGGTGTATATGGTAATTGTGGTGGTATGTGGGTGGATGAGGAGTAAGTGTAGTAGTTTTATCAAGCACTGTCATTTGAGTTGTATGGTAAGCTAGCATCAATTATCTCTCACTGTATGTGTATGTGTGATCTTGTAGCAGTTATCCAGTAAGCCTTACAGATGAAAAGGCTAAAGCAAGGTTAGCTGCTGAGGAAGGATGGTTAAAATTGGGCCATGATTTAGGGATCTCAACACAAATATTTCGACTTGGAGGTATCTATGGCCCTGGCAGAAGGTTGTAATGAACAATTCAAAGTGATTGATGTATACAAGACATTGTTTTAATCTGGAACCAATGGATAACGATTCACATTATGATGGTTTATTGCAAAAAACTTATAAAAAAATTCATAGTTTTCATATCATTTGGCTAACCATTGTGCAAGCAACACTCACTTTCTTATGAACTATCTTCTATTGCAGTGCTGTGGACACCATGATTAAGCAGGAGCCTTCATCAGAAATTCAAAGGAGGAGGGCATCCAGGCATTACACTTCCCGAATTCATTTTGCTGACATTTGTCAAGCACTAAGGGCCAGTATTTATAAGCCTTCCCTGGGGTAGGTTCAGTTGATTTTATTATTTCCCTTTTCTGCGCAGTTCATGAAAAATTTGCCCACATGATGTGTAAAAACGTAAAATTTTTAAAGTCCTACAATACAAGACCATGTGTTGTTAACAAAGCAATAAATTGTTTGTTTGTCATTGTGATTGGCCTCCCAATTAGCCAACTATCATTTTCATTTGTTTTTTTAGTCTTGATTTTTGTTTTTTGAGGACAGGCATCTGAGTGATTTCTTGTTGTCAACCTCTTTTTTTTTTTCGTTGCCTCCGCTTTTTTACTACATATAGCTTGGGATATTTTTTTGATTTATTCGATTTTTCTTATTGCAGAGCAATCTACAATGTAGTGGATGATGAACCTGCGCCACGCATTGAAGTATTCTCATATTCTTGGGACTTAATTGACAAAAAATGGCCTGGACATATAAAGCAACCTGTGTTTCGCAATGAGGCAGAATCATGTTCCACAAGAAGTTTGAGGGAAGGGAAGAGAGTCTCCAATGTTCGTATAAAGGAAAAACTTGGAGTGAGATTATTTCATCCAAGTTATAAATCTGGATTGAAGAGCATTGTTGACGATATGGATAACCCATTTCTATAGTCTCCTAAGTTCATATGAGTTGCAACAGCATCTAGTATGTTTTGCCTCTGCTTTTATTTTTAAAGTTTTTTGTTTTTTTTACTATTTTCATTTGTCGATGTTGGGGGATAGGAATCAGAATTTGTGTGTGGAGAGATGCTAATTTATGTTACTCATAACATTGTCACAGCACTGTAAGTAAATAATACTTGTTATCACCCCATGCTCTAATTAGGAAGCAGTTACTAGCTCAAGTTTCCTTATTTTTCACCTTCTAACAAAAAGGTTAAAGTTCTTACATTCTTACCTGTAATAACTGAATAGCATTGAGGTTGCTGCACCAATAATTTAATCATTATATCAAAGTTGTCATAAACAAGATGTAGGACATCCTTGAACTTCTACTGGCATCCAATGCTGCTAACTTTCACTTTCAATTTTGACATTAATATCAGAATTTCTGAACATATAATTTTGCAAAATTATTAGCAAAGCTGAACACACACTACTAAACTTCCTGGAGGCTAGTATAACATGTATTATGAGGCAAATGTGCAAGCTCCTACCCAATCGGGGAGCTCAATCCTAGTGATATCTTGCCCCAAACTCCTTGGCAGAGTTATTCTCTGACAGCAGTCTACTCCGCTTAGATCCAAGTGAAAAGTGCCGCCTCAAGAAGGGCTTTGCAAAGGATCTCCTTCCACTTGAACTGGCTTCCATCTTTGGAAAATTTTCCTCCTCACTGGTAGTTTTTTGGTGATCAAGAACATCGAGTTCAGCATCATGATAACTATCCACAACTCGACTCCTACATATCTTCTTATTGCTTCTCGATCTCAGTTCTGGTTCAGCTCTTAAAACTTTTCTGGCCATCTTTGACAGTTGCTTTTCACCAACAGTACAAATTGGGCAAGGAGGGTCGTAACAGTCAGCCACCCATGTCATAGTTTCCAAACATTCAGCGTGGTAAACATGCCCACAGACCAGTACAGCTTTGACTGACAGCTCACTGCTCCATGATGATTTCTGTGTCAATAGCTTTGAGCAAACCCCACAAGTTTGCAGATCAAAGGAAGGCGAATATGAGAAGGTACTGCTAAATTCACTTAACTTGCCTTGGCCAGAGCCCAAAAAATCACTGTCGAAGGAACATCTTTCTCTTTGAAAAGAGGCCACAAGCTCAGAGAAGGTGCGTGTGGACCAGCCATCAGAAGAGCCACCTTGGGATCCGATTGTTAATTCGTCACTGCATGTGGAGAGCAAAAAAGATAGCCTACCCTCGGAGGGCAAGTAACTGTTTGGCGATTTCAGACCCAGGATCCGACTATCTGAGAGTTGCCTTAAAAGCTGGTGTCTAGGTGAATGGTGAGCCCTTCTTGCTTGGGTTGAGTTTGCTGGAAGTGAGCAAGTTTGGGAAGATGAAGGATCTGCAGTTGGCATCGTGAAAGAAGAGCTTGAAGGTACAGAAAGTGAAACCCTTGGGGCAGATGAATCTACAATTTCCAGAGCTTGTATGGAGGTCTGTACCTATAAGATTAAAAGACAATCTAATTGAGGGGGAGAACGAAAATTAGGTATCTTAGGAAATCAGTCTTTCAGTTCCAATCGGATCCAATCTCACCTTTGCATTCTCATTGCTAGCCAGAGTTATATCTACTGCAACAAGCATGTAAATCATATCAGTCAGCATAGAAAATGGAAGCACTAAAATTACAGCTTGCGAATAGAGCTACTTTTTGCAATTGATAATGAAATTACAATGTAAAGGAAAAGCATACAAGACCATGCCTCACTATATCTAAAGTTATCAACATTATTACATTACCATAAGTTTTTTGACCAGTTAAGTTTAATGAACAAAACAATCCACATTAACACATGGAATCCAGAGGAAGGATATCCATCGCTCACAAGGCCACGAGAATCAGCAAAGCCCAGAAAACAGAAATCACTGCATTGCCATAGGTGTCTACTCATAGAAACTTTAAGCATGACATGTAATGTCAGTAACAGAATGTGTAGGAAGCAGTGATCAGCAAAATGAATCATTGACAGAGAAGCACCGGATACCAAATAACACCAAGAAATTACTGAACTCTTACGTCCTATCCTTTTTCATTAATGCATCCATACCTTTCGGGTTTAGAGCCATATAACTATAGTATTCACAATGGCTACGACCTCCATCAGTGGCAGATATGCTAATAATCACGTTGTAGTAACTTTTTATCAGGGTGTTCTTATATTTACTAGTTAGTGATTAGTGATGCATATGTGAATTTAAATAATTTGTGCAATCTTTTAATAAAAATAATACTGAATGCTTTTTCATGGTTACTATTTGCATATACATGATTAGCTGGAGCTTTAAAGGCACAAAATCTTTTATCACACAATAGTACATATACAGATGCATATTTAGAAATGGAAAGATGATGAATCGAGTTAGACAGGAGCTTTGGCCCCAAAATGTGATCATGTTATTGAGCCTATAGAGGAAACTAATTGCAATGATGGCCTTTCGTAACTTATCAAAAGCAAACAATCATTTTTAAGTTCTGTGCCACAGGAAATTTAAATGATCATACCAAGAAATGCTCTACAGCTAAAAGTAGTAAAAAGACAAACAAGATGCCATTTTAAAGCTTTACCTAAAGGAGTCATCAAATTTGCACTTGGTCCTTCATGAAGTGGAGACTTTTGAGATGTGGGAGTTACAAAATTTCGTAGAGGGCTTCCCTGACCAGAAAAATTACTCCCATTTATAACCAATGCCCCGTTTAATTCCATTTCCATGCTACTGTTTGTGCTGGTTCCATGAGACGGTTCACATGAAGTATTCTCACTTTGGCCTGCCACGCGCCTTTGAGTATCCCACTGGAAACTCCATGATGGTGAAGATATCATATTTTTTTGCAAAGTATCTTCATTGGTTTCGATCATCAAGGTTCTATCCTTTCTAGCAACACAACAAGCTGACCCCATACTCACCTATATATAAATGATGAAGGCTGCTGCAAAAGCTTCCTGGAATCAACAAAACCCCAAATAAACAAATAATTCATATAACAAAAAACTGTTTCGGTTCACCATAAATTGAAATGTTAGGAGAGGAGAAGACCCATCTGACATAGAATTAAAAAAAAAACATTAATTTATTTGATTTAACTAAAGCATATATGACCCTCGTAGAATGGATATGTGTTCGGTCGCGCCTAGACTTTTTGACATAGAAATTGATGTGATATGCCCTCCAATTAGCTCAAAAGCAACATTTACATAAATAAATAAATATAGAGCATGACTAAGAATAAAAGTTTTTAATTCCATAATTACAAAAATTCAAAATTCAAGAAAAAAATGTAAAACAATGTCAGACAGAGGATTGGATTTCACAAATAACACCTTACTTGAAGAAAGCATAGGACGGAGGAGTTTGAACAAGCATCCAAAACTCCCAAAATCAATCAACTCCTCCTACAATACTACAAGTAATGATACGAAAAACAACCATTAAAAAAATTATACAGAAAAATCGAGGGTTTTTCATCAAACGGAAACCACGACACCAAATACGCTTGCGAAAAGGATCGTTAAGACTTACAGAATTAAGGTTTCGGAGTGGGAATAGGCAGAGAATGAGGAGAGAGAGTCGGACAGAGTTATATTATTATTATATATATCTGTTGGGATTCCCGGCAGCAGAGAGTGGTGTGATGGTGTCCGTTATGACGGAGTTAGAGGTGGTGACGCTTTGGGGAATTGTGCCACATAATGATATGTGCTTTTTCACTCATTCTTCGGCTTTTTTTATTTTGGAGGATGTGAGATTCAAAAGTTTTATCAAATATTTTTATAATGGAGATGCTTGAGAAGTTAGTTTTTAGGGTTTTTTTTTTTTTTTTTTTTTCACTAAAAGATAAATTAGTTATAAAATTAAAAAAGTAAATAAATTTAAACAAAATATCATATCAAATTTCATAATTATTTTATTTTTTTTTTTATAAATATCACATTCAACTATAAAAAAATTCAATTATCTTCTCAAATACAAAAAAAAATTTCTTCAATAATATCCTATAACTAAAAAAACCTATAAAAAAAACTCACTTTCCAAACACTCACAATGTAAGTCTTTGTTTGAAGTAACTTATAAAAGTTAAAAAATTATTAAAAAAAATTAAAAAATTCATATTATTTGGGAGAAACTTGGGAAGGTAGCTTAGAGGGTAAAATTATTATTTTACCTTTTGAATTTAATTATTCAAAAGTTAAAAAGTCAATAAAAGTGGAATAATCATTTTAATTTTACTATATTTATTACACATCTTTTTATAAAAATTTAAAAAATTATCATAAACGTATATCTTTTTTTCTCTATTTTTTTAACTACAAAATTAAAAAATATACTTACATAACACATTCCAAACAACCCCTCACCATATAAAAAGCATTTACTAAAAATTTTAATATTCTTAACCTTACTCTTTTATTTTACCACAGGTCGTGTTAATCATTTTTCCCTCTCTGAACGAGACGACGGTTAAAGGAGGAACTAAGGCCCTGTTTGATTGGGAGATATGAAGATTCGGATTGGATATTATATTCGGTGGGGTCTATATATCCCATGTTTATAATTTTTTTTTGAAGGGGATATAATATCCGGTGGGATTGTATATCCCCCAAAAGTAGAGGATATACAATACCACCCCCCTCCCATTATATCATATCCCCTTGGTTGGGATATGATGTAAAAAGTCCAATTTACCCTTTTGTCTATCTAACATAATATAATTTAATATATTTTTTTGAATTTAATATAATATAATTATTGAATTTAATTTAATATAAATATTATTGAATTTAATATAATATAATATAATATTATTTAATTTAATTTAATTTAATATAATATAATTTAATACAAATTTTGAATTTAATATAATATAATACTATTTAATTTAATATAATATTATTGAATTTAATTTAATATAATATAATTTAATATAAAATTTTGAATTTAATATAATATAATTTAATATAAATTTTGAATTTAATATAATATAATTATTGAATTTAATTTAATATAATATAATATTATTTAATTTAATTTAATTTAATTTAATTTAATTTAATTTAATTTAATATTATTTAATTTAATTTAATATAATATAATTTAATATAAATTTTGAATTTAATATAATATAATATTATTTAATTTAATTTAATATAATATAATATTATGAGGGCAATATTGGAAATTACTTGTTATATCTCACAATATATTTTGTAAAACAAACATGCATAACATATATCCAATCTTATATATCAAGTCAACAAACATGACTTGGGGGATATACTATCCAATACCTATATCCTATTCATTATATATCCTGACTAAATCCCACATCATATTATATACTCCATTTTATATCCAGTGAAACAAACGGGGCAAGCAAAGGAATCCCTTTCTTCTTAGCCACGCGGAGTGCGCACTACGCCTTCTTCTCTAATAAATGCTTTTTATTCTGACTGCTGCTTTCTGAAAAAAAAAAAAAGAATATTACAAATCGATCCTTATCAACTCCGAAATTATTTAAAAATCAATTTTCATCACATTTCACATAAGTTTTATATGAATCTTACACTATATAAATTAATTTTCACCCCACAATTATTCAAAAAATTCTCGTGGGTTAAGTCTGGTCCCAGACTTCCCCTTTCTGAAAACGGAGTGACAACTGATGAGAAGGAAAGCAGCTGCCAACGATGGGCCTACTAGTTGGCCCAACAGTCCTGTTCTTGGGCCTTGATCTGCTTCATGTTGAAAAATTGCGTCTGTTCTCTGAGCTGATTTCAGTCCAAATACTGGGCCGGCCCAAAAGGGACAAAAAGTGTTAATGATGCCTATTTACTCCCGGGTCCAAGATACTCCAATTTAAAGAGATATCACCACTGTCCTTATAAGTTGTATGAATAATGCAATATGCACTGATTAATATACTAACTAATGTATTAATTGATGATATGACATAATTAAAGATGTTTTTGATATTTATAATTTATATAATGAATGAGGTCATTAATAATGTCATAACTAGTGTTGATACACTAGTTAATATGCTAATTAGTGCATGTAGCGCCACTGGAGTTGTATTTGTGCCTAATTTATCGCTTAATATTTTTGTCAAGGTGGTAACTAACTTTCAGCCAAAGGTTCAATGAAAAAAAAATTAAAAATGATATACAAGTTTATTTTTTATATTCAATGGTATATAACAGAAAGAGAGAAAATTAATTTAGATATTCTAAAATAATGTCACATCATTAAATTTGAAAAACAAATCTAATTTTTGAAGTTAATTAGCATCACCTTAATATAAAATCTTCATGTGAAGAGCTCCAAATCCATTAAAAAGGAGAGGTAGAGGTCATGGCCCACTTGTAACCTTGAAACATGGAAAAGCCCCTATGTCATAGATCATGCGCAGGTCCTTTTGGGCCGGGCCTATTTATACAGAGAAAGTAAAATAAAAACAATTGTTATAATTAGATAGTAAAGAAAGTAGATGATAATTTTAAAATTATAAATTACTATTAAATATTTTAGTTTAAATTTAAATAATTAGAAAAAGTGGTATCGTTTTAAAAAAATTATTCAATACTCTCAAAAGTATTCACGTGGTTATAACAAATATATATATATATATATATATATATATGAGAATCTCTTATCTAATCGATCAAGATAAGTCAAGTTAACTCCATTCATCTTTTAATTTAGTACTTTTTCTTCGTTCAAGAGCACCACATTGCTATGTATATAAATTATGTACAAAATTCTTTTCAACACACCAAAAAAAAAAAAAAAAGGCAAAGTAGTAAAAGCAACCATTATTACAAAATTATTTTAATTTCCAGCAGAAGAAATGTTGCCAACAAGGGAAACCAACTTACTGTTCTTTGATTCGAGATGATGTCATCATAACCTAATTTTTTTTTATTTAAAAGGATTAATAAAAATAAAAATAAAAAAAAGAGTTGCCTTCTATCTATCCAATAGTTTGAATTGTTTGATGAGCATGTCATTTTAGTTTTACATCATATTCACAGTGTTGCCTTTCATGCAACATCCCATTTTCAAAAGAAAAAGCTTAATCAAATGAAATGTCTGGTCATCCCACGTTAAAAGCTGCTAATCAACTACCCTCAATTCCTTTTCAAAAAAATTAAAAAATTTAAAAATTATCCTCAATTCCTTTTCACAAACGTGACTCAGGTTTGATTCTTAAGAGAGATGAATTCCGATGCTTCGTAGCTTACTCTCTTCGGAGATCTCACTTGTACTTCTTTCGAAATCTGGAATTGTCTGTGGCGTGTGGTTGAACTTCATTAGTGTCTCAGTGGTGGGTCATCTCGTTTGGATTGAGTTAAATTAGACTGGCAACTGAACCCACAGATATAATAATAACACCTCAAAACATCCTTTTTTCGTCTGGAAAAAAAAAAAAAAAAAAAAAAAAAAACCTACCCTCAATCCTGTAATTGATGTATTACATTGTACTGTGAGGTCACAGCTTAGTTACATTCCACCTACTAAAAATAAATAAATAAATATATATATATATATATATATAACCATAGATTATTAGAAATGGAAATGCTGGAGTATGTAAGGTATCACATTCATAAATATACTTGTTAACTAATTACTGTGGATTTGTGGGGAAAAAAATAATAATGTTGAGCTTTATTGATGAAGAAAGATTGTTAGGTATTGTCTTTTTTCCTTTGGTGGATTATGTCTAGCATCAACTCTATGATCTCATTACACTTCGAGGGGACAAAAAAATATATATATCAATGTTATTTAAGCATTAGTATCATTTTTTTGGAGGGGTTAAGGACTAAATTTTTTTAGCCTGTCTTTCGTCGATTTCAGAGTCAACTATTTAATGTCGGTTAATCGAAATAGGACGAGGGATAAATTTCGGATGTGTGCACCAATTCCACAACTCACGCACTATTTCAGTCAGAGAGTGCAGTTGGTAGGATTCGACTCCACACCCAAGTCCTGAATATGGGTCGTCCAACACTTAGAGGGTCATCCTAAGACCACTGCATCAATTCCTGAGAGTTGGCCTTGGGGAGTGTAAAACATGGAACCTCAGGGCTTAGTATGGTTACAATTATTATTTTATATTGAGTAAATTAGAAATATACTTTTTGAGATTTAATTAAAAAACAAAACTTCCCCTGTAGTTTTGGAACTTACATTTCACCCTCTAAAATTTCTAATTACATAACAAATCGTCCATTTTATTAATAAATTATCAAATCAAGTAACAATTTTTAATAATGTTAGAAATATGTTTCAATTAATAATTTAGGTATTTTTATTATTGTATAGGAAAATAATTATGAATTTTATTTTTTTTAGTTAATTTTGTTAAATAAAAAATTCTAACAATGGGGTATTTGTAATTTTTCAAAACACAGGAGGCAATTTATACTTTAAGCAAATCTCAAGAGGTGTATTTGTAATTTATCATTTTATATTTTTATAAAATTGTGAGATTCTTATGAAAAAGTAAGGGAGAAATTTACAATGCGCACATTTTCAAATGGTGCACATCATAAGAAAGTTATGAATAGCAAATTTATGATGTGTACCTTAAAATTAGGGATTATAATGTTATGATATTTTATAATTTTTGTTATGACACGTTAAGATTTTGTTATGACATTTTTCAATGAAAAAAAATTATAACTTTTGTAGTTAAAAAGTTATGACATTTTATGTTTAAGTTATGAAATTTTATAAAAAAAATTATGAAAAATATATCATATACACCTTTTTAAAAGTGCATAATGTAGCATCTTCTAAAAGTAAGAATCAAATTCTTACGTTACCTAGGAATTTGACTCTTATTGAATTAAATATTCATAAATTACTTTTCTATTTAAACCGTTTCAATTACTAAAATCATGAAAACGCAAAGTAAAATCATGAAAATTCAAAATCACATTTTCATTTACTCTCAAGATTCCTGCAATCCATTGAATAATTATTAAAGATATTCATGCCTCGTGGAATGTATATGTAATTGTCATTAAGCCCAGTAGCTCAAAGTTAGTTTACACAAAAATTATTAGTTGATTATGAGGTGTCACATGGTCATGTCTGTTATTAATCACAATTCTTCATATTCTCTCACATTCTTTAATTACTTAATACAAATTTGTAAATCCCACTCCCTCCATCAATCGCGTTAGAACATCGCGTGAAATTGTCCAAAAACCAATCAATAACTTCTCTAATTTACTAGGCATGCAGTGTAAAGGCCCATCAACAAGAATAGCTAAAAAAGAACAATGACATATATAATTTATTGTTTTTTGTGTTTTTTTCACAGCATTTTTCTCTTTGTGCCTGTTTGGTGCAGCTTAAAAACTGCTTATTTCAGCTTTTAGTTTAATTTAAGCTATTTTGATGTGTTTGGTTTAGCTTATAGCTTATACCTTATAGCTTTTTGGAAGTCAGAAATCAGTTTATTCTTTAAGTGGGGCAGGAGATGCTTAATTTATAAGTCAGAAATCAGCTTATGTTCATAGTCATAAGCTATAAGCTGTTTAGACATAAGGTGTAAGCACTTTTCCACAACTCTACCAAACAGGGCTTTTGTAATGGAGCCGCACTTAAAAAATTATACGCGACAAAAAAAATTGAATTTATTATCTCTATATTGACATAGGTAGAACTCAACAAATAAATTCGGAAAGAATCATCTTGTGTGTGTCAATTTCCGACCACACTGCCAATCAAGCACTCAGCTGGAGAACACTGGCAGAATAGATTAGGCCCGAACGACCTATCACGAAAAGAAGAGATTCCGGCGGTGGTTCATCCACCGGGGGCACTCTGACGATCAAGTCGGTTATCTCTCAAAGATAGCAAAAGTGTTTAACTCACTATTCAGAACATAAAAGTATACCTTAGACCCATGGGGGTGTCTGTCTTTTATAGCCAACACAAACCTAGTCCTAACAGAAGCCTAGCTTCAATGAACTTAGGATTACTGCTAATATTGGACTCCCAGTAGGATTGAGATAAACTCTCTAAGAGTCTTATCTTTACCCAAACTGAAGTCTTCTCTTATTCTAGGACTCTTGTCCCTCATCCGCTTATCTTGGATTCCGATATTTCCGCAGATAAACTCGGCCTAGCCGAGATGATCTCGGCGTCAAGTCAAGGACACGTGACACCTCGACTGACACTTAGGTGTCATGTCGGCCACGTGTTGTTATTTAAAAATTATGTCCCCACACATCTAAACTAATGACTCCTCACTAAACTACGGCTTAGAAAATAACACTATTTTCTCAACTTCTATTAATTTGATTATTTTCATATAATGGCTAGCCACATACTTTCACCACCTGATTTCACCTCCGTTTAACAATATCATAGGCATATTTTTGAGTAGATGGTTAAAAGTTGGTCGTTTAAACTTTTTTTTAAAAATATGTACAAAATGTAAGAAATGATATGATCCAAAATAGATTAAAAATTAAAAGATAATTTTTAACTATCTTCCCAAAATAATCCTATTAACCTCTTTAATTAATATTCTTTCTTTTCTAAGATGCAATCAAAACTTAACCATAGAAAAAGCATGGCAGGTGATTCCATGGTCATCCTTTGCTTCCTTTTTCTTAAGATATGTTACTTAAAGCTCTTTTGGTAAGGGGTTAAAAAGTTAGTTAATATCTTTTGAATTATATTGCTTGTTTATTTTTTTATATTTTTTTAAAAAACAGTCTAAAAAAAATTTAAAAACTAACTTTTAACTTATTTTTTAAAACAACGCTTAGTTATTAATAATTGTCCACCCAAACTCTCACATTTCTTTATTTGTTTATTTTTTAATTGCTAAAAAAAACAAAGAGTAATTATTAATGTAATCAGGAAAAGTACATGCAAGAGTACTACATACCAGTAGGAATGGCAACGGGGCGGGGCGGGGCGGGGCGGGGCGGGGCCGGGGATCGCACTCCCCGTCCCCGATCCTCGATGGTAGAATTTTCCCCGGCCCCGGCCCCGGCCCCGATCCCCGACGGGGAACCTATCACTGTCCCCACCCCTGCCCCCAACGGGGATCGGGTTTCCCCGACCCCGAGCATTCCCCGGCTAAAAAAAAAAAAAAAAAAATTCAAAAAATACAACTCATCAACAACAACAACAACATCATCTAAAAACAGATCTGAAACAAAATTGTTAATGATCTGAAACAGATCTGAAACAACATTCGAAAATACAGCAACATAAAACAACATCATCCAAAAATACATCAACAATATCATCAGAAAATACAACTCATCTGAGACAGATCTGAAACAGATATAAAAAAAAAAATTACGAATCAGATCTGTCTGAAACAGATCTGAAAAAAGAAAAGAAAAAAAAGATCTCATCTGTGGTGTGGTGTCGAGGCTCGTCGAGAGAGAGGGAGTGGATGAGAGTTGCGATGTGGTGGTGCGAGGCTCGGCGGTGGTGGTGCGAGACTCGGCGGTGGTCGGCGGTGGTGGTGCGAGCTTGGCAGTGGTCAGCGGTGGTGGTGCGAGGCTCGGCGGTGGTGGTGCGAGGCTCGGCGGTGGTGGTGCGAGGCTTGGCGGTGGTCGGCGGTGGTGGTGCGAGGCTCTGCAGTGGTCGGCGGTGCTGGTGCGAGGCTCGGCGGTGGTGGATTTGAGAGAGAGAGAGTAGTCAGTGAGAGAGATGGACACGGGTGGTAGACAGAAATGTACACTGACCTGGTTTATATATATATATAAGGGTAAAATTGTAATTGAACATCGGGGATAAAACCGGGCCGGGGATCGGGGACGGGGCCGGGCAGGGTACGGGACTAGAACACTGATCCCCGTCCCCGGCCCGAATCTGTTCGGGGATTGATTTTTAATCACCATCCCCGCCCCGTCGGGGGTATTTTTCGGGGAAAACCCGCTCAATTCGGGATCGGGGAGTCGGGTCCCCATCGGGCCGGTTTTAAATTGCCATCCCTACATACCAGAGCACATGCAAGAGTACTCTCCCATTTCTCTATTTCAATTTTTTGATTATATTGCTTAATGATTTAGCTGTCTTTATTAGGTTAATGACATATATATTAATAATAAGAATAATGTTATATATACTAATTAGTGTACACAGTAGTGTACCAACCGATGATGTAGCATAATTTTAGAAGTTTTAGGTATTTATAATTTGTATAATAAATAAGGTCATTAATGATATCATAATACTAGTTGGTACATTAATGTGTACACTAAATAATGCATGTAGTACCACTGTAATAATAAATGTCACCTCCTTCGATTTCCAGGCACATTCTTACTAACTCATGTTGAATGCATGTGTACCATAAGTCTTGTTTGTTTCATCGATAGTATTTAAAAATTTCAATATTTGGGCATTAATTGTCCCTATTAATTTAATCCATGATTATTTTCTACCTCAATTCGGTCTTTTGTAATGTTTGGCTACTATGGCATTAGAGATAAAATAACGTCTGACACATTTAGGCACCGTTTGGGAAGCAAAACTTGGGCTAAATTAGCCACATCCGAACAAATTGGGCTTATTTAGCTACATGGAGACAAAACTGCATTCACGGGCATGTTTGAAACCCTTATTGGGGTAAATTTACCAAAATACTCTGAAGAGATCCCTTCGATTCTGAGGGACAACGCCTCATCACACACACAACCTTCTCAAACGGCACACAACAAGCGAAATAGGCGATTCATGTATACCAGCGGCGACGACGACATCTGAACCAACTTCGCAGAGGCGATCGGCACCGGAGTACGCATCCGCTGCGGCGAACAAGAACCAACCCTCTCAAACACAAACCGATTTGCAGGTAATGCTTTATGGCCTAACTGATTTCGTTTCCCTTTTCGCGTCTGTGTGGCCCCTGCTTCCGATCTGCATAGTATGGGTTCATAACGGGTTGGGTTCATGACCGATCTATTTGTTTACCGTCGTGATTGGGTTGATTACGGTTACATTTCACACATTTGGGGTAGATATATATATATATATATATATAAATTAATATATATCTGTTCTTATATGAAAATTTGTAAAATCTGTCATATTTGGGTTCATTACGGTTACATTTCACACATTTGGCACATATATATATATATATATAAATTAATATATATCTGTTCTTATTTATATATCTTTTCTTATATGAAAATCTGTAAAATCTGTTCAGTTTGGGTTCATTATGGTTACATTTCACACATTTGGGACAGATATATATCTGTTCTTATATATAAATTTGTTCGGTTTGAAGGCAGATATATGTATCTGTTCTTATATTTTCATGTAGATCAACTCATGGTAAAGATTAAAATACAGTCAGCATATGAAAAATAAAAATAACATGTTCTGTTCAAAACAGTCTGTTCTGCATTTCTTTTTTTTCCCTTATAATTCATATTACAAATTATCAATTTTAGATCACAATTTCAAATTTATGTATACAACTGCTGACTGATGACATCAATTCTGTGAATGAATATCAATTTCTGTTACAAAATTCATTTTAGTCAACATTGGTTATTTGATTACTTATCACTGTCATGATAAACTTCATTTATGATCTGTGAATTACCTATTGATCATTTATGAAATGGTCTGTCAATGAATAAGGAAAACACATCATCTGAATGGGTTCTGTCTTTTTTGAGTCAATGCTGGAGACGATGTCTCCATCTGTGAAATACCTATTGATTTATTATTAAGTGAATTACCTATTGATTTGTCAATGCTGAAGAGAATGTCTCCATCTCTCTTCCAAAAAACACTCCTCACATGCAGTCTTGATTCTTATACGGTCACATTTTTGGGTTGTCCTTATTCAACTTCACTTCTTCAAACACTGTTACCTTCATTATGTTACATGCGGATAAAACCCTCTGCTTTCTTCATTCATATCTATCTTCATTGAAAGCTGAATGGGTTACCAGTTGAATATAACTCTTTCTCAGTTGATCTAGTCTAAGTATATATAAATTAATGCTATATTTTTCATTCAAAAAAGTAAGTCTAATTTGTGTGTGCAAGTGCATACAAACTTTAATCTTCAAAATTATTGATATCAATAGACTATTCGGAAATTTCAAAAAACATCAGAAGATAATAATAATAATAATAATAAGTAGGAAAAAAGTAATAATACAATTTGATCATGAATTCTTTATCTCAGTCATGTAAACACACGGTGTTCATGCCTTGTTGTTATGTTCATTGAAATCTAAATTTACCAAATTACATATTTACCTTTCTATTACCACCTTTACAGTGAAACCATGACAATGTAGGCTGCTTTTCTTTAAAATAAACGGAAGGAAGTTGACAGTTCGTATACCTATCTATTGAAACATGTGCATTATCGTATTTAGATAATATTTAACCTAATAGACAGATAACATAAACTAATTACTTACATGATTCATTGTCACTTCCGAATGTTTGTAAATCATAGCATGGCTTCGTTTACCTCTACTGCAACTTCCAGTACATGGCCACGACGAATGTGTGCCTATGGACATGGCCCCTGTATTGTTAAGATTTCCAGGTCCGCCGAACATCCAGGTCGTCCCTACTATGCATGTCCCTGCCCTGTGGTGAGTCACCAATTCTTTACCGGTCATAACTGTATGAACATTAACAAACCATTGACTAATAGTTCCATCATTTGCACTGATCAGCCATGTGTCAGTTGGATTGGTTGGTGTGAAGAACCAAGGCGAGAGAACCAAGACTATGCGTCACCCAGAGACGAACTAGTCATGCAATTGCGGGTTGATGTCATAGACATTCAACAATCCTTGCGTGTCCTTAAGACCATTGTGTATGTGCTATGCATTGTTGTTGTCATTTTGTTGTTCCGTATGTAAGAAACGTTAGGATGTTGTCAATATGTACAAACACGTTAGGACGTTGTTAGTATGTTGGTAGTATGTTCTAGTATGACTTTAAGCTGCCTTTGCCTTTGTTAGTACGAAACGGTCGACGTATTAATGACTATTATAACTATGTCCACTACTTAGTTCCATGGAACCTGTGTATGTATGTTATTACTGTGCAATGGTTATAGGCTCCCTAATTTAGCTTCCTATCTCTTTGTTTCTTGTTATTAATGTGTAATGGCTTATGCGTTTGTATATAACAACTGAATTTGTGATGGTAATCTTCTGTAACTGTACATTAGTAATGGCTTCCATACGTACTTCTCCGCGTACCCAATCAAAAAGCAAAGGCATTGTCACTGAAAAGTCAATCAGTCTTGAAGAGACACATCAGTTCAGCCACAAGGGTCTCATGGGACAGTGACTCAATCTGAGTTTTCCTGCAGTTGATTGCAAATGAGATTACTAAAGGAAATCGCCCATTCCTAGTCCTCAGCCAAGCAGGATACAAGTCCTTGGCAAGGAAATTTGAGAAAAAAACAGGAAGAAAACATGGACTGAAACAGTTGAAGAATAAGTACATGAGTTTGAAAAAAGAGTGGCAAGCGTGAACAAAGTTGATGGATTCAAGTAAAGAAGTGTCAGGGATAGGGTTTGACTGTGACACCGGTCTGTTTTAGGCACCTGAGGAGTGGTGGGACAAGATGGAATCGGTAAGTACATGTACAAACAAGTTTCATATTTGTCATTTACTAGTACATTTTTAACTTTTGTAGTTAACTTTTAATTAATTATATAAAATGTAACGTCGTTCTCTTTCATATATCTCTATTTCTGCAGATAAACAAGGTGTGCGCCAAGTTCAGGAAAAAAACCTTGGAACATCGTGAGTTGATGGAGACGGTCGTCATGGGGGCATCAACTACTAGTAAGCACCATTGGACCCCGGAAGAGAAACTTCCTGAAGCTGCTGATGATTTATCTGATTTAGTGCATAGTTTGGGAGCCCAGCCATTTGCTGATCCGATACCCGCAGGAGTACAGAACGTGGATTCAGATTCTTCACTGGAGCATGTTCCGATTGAAAAAGGGAAAAGGAGAAAAACGCCATCAACAAGTGTTTCAAAGTTGAAGAAGACAACAAGTGGAGCGTCAGTTATTACGGAAAACATGAACAATCTGACAGATATGGTGCGTACGAAGAATCAGTAGGTTACGGTGAGGCACTTCACAGGCAACAAATCGCTATATACTATTTCAGAGTGCATGCATTGCCTGACGAGTATTCCATCCCTGGTTGGTACGCCGTTATTCCACTTCGCCTCGACACTTATGGATAATGTCGATTTGCGGGAGGTGATGATGTGCCAGCCTGATGACGACTCTATCGTAGGGTGGCTTACACAAAAGCAGCTCCAGTGTACTGCATCGACGCCTTTTGCAAACCTGTTTAGGTCTCGGCAGATGTGATTTAGCAGTGCTACGAGTGTTGAAGATGCATGTCCTTCTCTTGCATTATGAAAACTTTTACTTATGTTATTGTTTGCACTGTATTAAAACAGGATGGTTGCGTGTGCATGCTTTTATTCATTCCTTTTTGTTTTTTTCTTGCTACTTGTGGTGAACAAAACTTTTAGTTCAGTGCATGAGTTGACGGAATGGAAGCATGGTTGTGCATGCTTTTTGAGAAATGAATGAGATGCTTTTTTTTAAATTAAATGTATGGCTATTTTTAAGACAAGCAACGACAGATTTGGTTGCTAGCTTTTGTATGTCTATATTTTGCAAATTTAGCTGTTAGTTTACTTTGACGTCAACTTTTGTGGTTGTTACCACCATGGTCCCCTTGTAAATGAAAGTTGAACAGATTTACAATTTGTGCAATTCATATCATCATGCGTTACTAATGACATTGGTGACGGCATTACTTACATTAAAAACAATGTCGGCATTTTTTAATTGCAATTGTTGAAATAATTTGAGTCAATGAAAGGGAAGCAAACTGATTGAAAGAGTGCCGCTTTTGTAGGTCTTGGATTTCAACGTAGACGTAATGAATCCCTGGGATGGAAGCAACAATGACGGAATAAGGGAAATGCTTAATCAAATGGCGGTCCAGGTGCAACAAGAACACAACTGCACATTTCTACAAGCATGCCAGTATGCGACAGAATGGTACGAAAAACACATGGCTAAAACGCCATGTCGCACTTCTATACTGACCGGGAATGCATGGATATCCGAACTATATGCGGGCCATATGGGCCGATTTGAGGAAAATGTTTGCATGCCGAAGAAAGTTTTTGTCGCCTTGTGTGAGACATTAGTAAATGATTTTGGGTTACAAGTCCCGCAACGTCCACATGGCTTAGCTGTTGAAGAAAGTGTTGCAATGTTTATCCATATGTTGAAAGGGAAGCAAAATCAGGAAATCCAAGAACGGTTCTAACATTTAGGAGAGACTGTGTCTCGGCACGTACATAACGTATTAACTTCCATGAAAGAGTTCACTGTTGTTCATTGTCGGCCCACATACAATCAGCATCGTATACATCCATACGTGCAGTCTAGACGGAAATACCTACCGTTCAAGGTACTATTGAAAAACATTATTGACATATAAATAAAGAGTGTCAGTTATTTTGTTTTTATTATTAACTGGGCGTGACGTATGGAAAAAACCAAACACTTGTTACCCGTTTAAGCAACAAAAGAATTGGGTTGTTTGTAGGACTGCATTGGAGCAATTGACGGAACACATGTAAGTGCATGGGTTACAGGGCCAGATGCGGCAGCATATTTCGGTAGGAAATACTATCACACGCAAAATATCATGGCCGCGGTCGATTTTGACATGTGTTTCATATTCATTTCGTGCGGATGTGAAGGACGTATCCATGATAGTCGCATATTCAACGAGATACTAACAAATGACAATGTCCCATTCCCACATCCTGACGAAGGTAACACCCTACTTTGAATTAGATTTATGGGGCTATAATTTTTTCTGAAACAATGTTACTTGAAAATGAAGCACAATGTTTGGTTTTGGAGTCATACATTGTTGTCCTGTCTGCAGGCAAATATTATCTTGTCAATTCTGGCTATCCAAACCGGATAGGTTACTTAGCACTATTCAAAGGCAACCGTTACCACAAACAAGAATTCCGACGTATTCCACGGAACACGACTGCAAACACGCCAAGGAAATTATTTAACAAAGTTCACTCGTCCTTACGAAGTGTGGTGGAACGCACTTTCGGTGCCTGAAAAAATCGATGGGGGTTTATTCGAGACATGCCTTGGTATGACTTTGCAAATATGCAAGTTCAGTTAGTAGGTGCGTCAATAGCATTACATAATTATATACGGCGAAACACAGGTAATCCAATAACTCTTCACCCAATCTGTGACGAGGAAGAGGCTATGACAATAGCAAATGCCATACCAGAAGTTGAACATGACGATGATGGTTTAACGGTTGGGGATAAGGACCCGCATATGGCATTGGTGCGCCTTCGCATACGCGACAAATTATGTTACATTCGTAATAACAGAATGTTAGGAAATATATAATAGTCGACCTAATTTTCGTAGGGTTATAACATTGGTAACACACGTGGAACAGACTGTATTCAAATATATTGTCATGTATCAGTAGAATGTGTTTACACGGGAATATACCCCATTTCTGTTGTTGACGTGCCTAATTTTGGAAAACCAAAAACCACATAAAAAAACAAGGTGAAACAAATAAGAAAAAAAAAAAAATAACTAATACAGAAATTATCATGTGCGACGTCAATTCAAAACATAAAAACACAAGTTGAAAACAACAAAAAAACCAAAACAGACCCTCATTTTTTGTCATGTGCCACGGCAATATATGATTTTCCACATCATTTTAAATAAATGACATAAAAAAACGTTTTTCCAAACAAAAAAACCAACCGAAATTACATTTGCCACGTAATTTACAAATAAATAAAACACATGAAAACTCATTTGTCAAATATAAAAACAAATTAATGTATACAAATTTAAAAAAAAAATTACAGAAACGTAAATTTAAAAAAGAAGAACGACAAACATAGGCCTCATCAAAAAAAAAAAAGGAAAAAAAAAAAAACATAAATTAGCATTTGCCACGTCATTTACAAATAAATAAAACACATGAAAATCCATTTTTGTAATATAAAAACAAATTAATGTGAGTGAATAAAAAAATAACAAAATCGTAAATTTAAAAAAAATAACGACAAAAATACGCCTCATTCAAAAACATTTTAAAAAAAACATGAAAACATAAATTACCATTCCCCACGTAATTTACAAATAAATGAAACACATAAATAAATAAAAAAAAGTTATTGTATACCAGTAAAAATAAAGAAGGCAAAAAACATAAATTAAAAAGCAAGAACTAAATAATGTATAAAAAAAAAAGACAAAAACATAAATTTAAAAAAAAAATGTAAGCAAAATACGCCAAATCCAAACCCAAAATAAAAAAAAATAAATGTAAGCAAAATACGTCATATCCAAACCCAAAATAAAAAAATAAAAAAATTTAAGCAAAATACACCAAATCCAAACCCAAAATAAAAAAAAATTTAAAAAAATGTAAACAAAATACGCCAAATCCAAACCCAAAATAAAAAAAAAAATTAAGCAAAATATGCCAAATCCAAACCCAAAATAAAAAAAATAAAAAATAAAAAAAATTTAAGCAAAATATGCCAAATCCAAACCCAAAATAAAAAATTAAAAAAAGCCAAAAAGGGTAGTTTGGTAATTTAACTGGAAGACACCTCACCAAAAAATCAAAAAGTCAAAAAAGCCCTATCTCAAACCAGGCTTTTTAGCCCCAGGTTAAAATAGCTAAAAAAGTCAAAAAGTCAAAAAGCCAACCCACTTCCCAAACGGAGGCTTATTGTCATTTGATTAAAGCCCCGTTTGTTTGGGGTTATAGGGAGGGGATTGGGTTTGATAGTGAGGAGGGGATTGAGAATGAGGTGTTTGTTTTGAGAGATAGGGAGGGGGTTAGTAATCCCTTGGTATTAGTAAGGAGGAGGAAGGGGGATTGATAAGGAGAAAGTAGAGATGGTATTAGAAAAATAGTGAGGGGATTAGAATTTTTTTTATTTTTTTTATTTTTTATATATTGGGAATTTTTTTTAAACATAATGTTTAATTTTTTTATATTTTTTTATTTGTTTTATTATTTTATATAAAAATAATTTAACAATCCCTCACTATCAATCTCCTCACTATTAATCCTTTCCATTCTATCTCTAAAAACAAACGGAGCTCTGTCTAAATAATTTCACAATTCTCGATGTCCTCAAATTATTTATCCCATGCATATGAGATTTTTTTGGATTTGCAAGCATATGAGATTAATGGTTACAATCAAATAAGTACTTCCTATAACAAACTAAACACCAAATTGATGAATCTAATGGATTATAAATCCAATTCCACCCAAATTTATTCAGCAAGCATGACCCAAGTGTTTGTTTTATTCTTTATCATATATATTAATTAAAAATATGTGTAGGAGAAGAATAAGGTTCTTAGAAATAGTAATATTACAATAATGATTTTTTCTCTTTTTATAAAAAGGATGAAGGATGATTATCATGCATAACTAGTACACAGAAAATAATAATATAAGCCCTATATTGTTAATTGTTTCGAGCTTTTAGTATTTAATTTTTTTATTTTTATTTTGACACGATGCTATGCCTTAAACAAGTCATTAATGTACAAACCAGAGGGACATGCCAACCTATAAACTACTGGAGTCAATAGTCAATATTATCAGGCACATGTACACTTAACCATTAACTTAAAATCCTATTAATCTATTAGAAGGTGTGGCCATTAACAACGGTGGTGTTTGGGAAGCAAGTTCCCAAATTTTTTTCTCATTTTTTTCATTAAAAGACAAAAGTTTTGCAAAATCAAAAAAAACACATCCAAACAAAATATCACATCTAATCCCATAATCATTTCACTTTTTCTCTCACAAACATCACATCCAACCACATAAAAACCCAACTATCTTCCCAAACACCAAAAATTTTTTATCTCATAAAAACCTACGTTTCAAAACAATAAATGGGTTGGAAATTCCAAAAAATGCATATTGGTTGTTTGTGCCGAAACGTTTAGTTGTTTGGGTAGGTAATATTTTCTTAACGAAAATCCTTTCTATAATTTTTTTTGGGCAAATTACATATACACCCCTCGAGGTTTGGCTAAATTACAGATACCTCCTGAGGTTTGAGAAATTACGAATTCCCCCCTGAATGCTATATTTGCATAAGAAATTATGGGGTAATTTGTTATGAAATATAAACCCCAGGGGGTAAATTGTTATGAAAATACAAACCTCAGGGGGCGGGATGTAATTTCCGAAACCTCAAGGGGTATCTGTAATTTAACCAAACCTCGAGGGGTGTATATGTAATTTGCCCATTTTTTTTTTCTTAAAATATTTTTTTATATTTAGTTACGATCTTAAGATTGATCTGCTAGTTGTTATGGTAGTTGTTTGTGCTAGAAACATAACAAAAAATAAAATTTTACTGAAACAAATTTATTTTCTATTAACCTTACTAAGGTCAAGTTTGGGTACTTCCAAAAAAGCTAAAAAGTCAAAAAGTTACTCAAAAAGTTAAAAAGTTAACACTATTCACCAAAAGTCAACAATTACGGCTGCACAACTCTCAATTCAAATTTTTCCCTACAAATCAATTTTTACAATTTTTTATTACACATTTTTCAATAAAAAGTCAAAAAGTTAACCCAAACATCCATATTTTCAACCTCAATTTTTTAGTCCAAAAAGACGAAAAATGCACTTTTTTAGTCTTCCCAAACTTGGCCTAAGGCTTTGTTTGGAAAGTTAGTTTTGGTAGGTTAGGGGCTAAAATAGTCACAAAAAACAAAATAGGCTATTTTAGCCACAAAAAACAAAACATCAAATCCAACCCATAATTATTACACTCCTCTCTCACAAAAAAAGTCTAAAAAGCCAAAAAGTCAAAAAGCTCTTCTCAAACCAGGCTTTTTAGCCTCAGACTAAAATAATCAAAAAGTTAAAAAGCCAAAAAATTAATCACTTCTTAAACGGAGGCTAAACATCCGTTATATCAGATATTAAAGAAATAAATAAATAAATTCTAGTGACTTTCGAAATTTATCTTAATTTAAAAGTGAAATAAAATCAACTCTTGATCAACCCATAGCATTGGAACATGTAGCTTGGTTTCAAAGTTCTAACATAAAAATGTTAGTTTCGCTTTTTAACTTTTTTTTAATTTTTTGAGTTATTTTAATTTGAGTTAAAAAGTTTAGTTTGAGGAAGACTTTTTGATTTTTTAATTTTTTTGACTTTTTTTGTGAGAGAAGAATGTGATAATTATGGATTGATGTGATATTTTATTTTTTGTAATTAAAATAACTTACTTTATCTTTTATGACTAAAATAACCAAAAAAAAAAAAAAAAAAAAACCATTTAACTCTTATCAAACGGAGCCTATGACAGAAATGCACAAACCTCAATCAACACATACAATGAACCAAGGGAAAATCATTGGCACGTTATATCATACATCTCTCACACTAACCAATACAAGAGACAGGGGAGAGGAAGAGACAGAAGGAAATAATTATTTATGTTTCCTTTGGTTTTTTAAATAATCCTTTAGGTAATGTTAGGGACACCAAAGTTTTTACCAAATAAATGATCAAATGTCTCATATAGGTGTGGGGTCCGCAATTTTGTGAGCCCCACACCCATGTGAGACATTTGGTCATTTATTTGGTAGAAAATTTGGCACCTCTAGCATTTTCCAATCCTTTATTACTGGTATGATATGTTAATTTTTTAGTATATAATTAAAAGTATAGCTTACCTCAAAAGAATATTGTATAGGTCCTGTTTGGTAGGACTTATTTTTAATTTATTTTAATTTTTAATTTAATTTAAATTATTTTGATGTGTTTGGTTCAGCTTAACAATACAGTTTATAACTTTTTATAAGCCAAAAATCAATTTATTCTTTGAGTGGGGAGGAGAAACTTAATTTATAAGTTAAAAATCAGCTTATATTCACAACTAGGGGTGAGCAGCGGATATATCGATCCGCCAAAACCGACCGAACCGAACCGATCCGCCGCATTTTGGACGGATGCGTGATGACGAGCGGACGGTTGCGGATTGATTTTCTCCAATCCGCCAATTTGGCGGACGGATGGCGGATTTGAGATTTTGTGGCCGCAACCGAACCGCCAAACCGCCAAATCGTGAGCACCCCTAGTAATTTATAAAACTTTGTATTTTCAATTTGTTTAAATATTATGTTTGTGTTTTCAATTGAAAAAGAGTTTAAATATTCTGTTGAAAAAAAGTTTTCAACTTGAATATATTTTTTGAATTGAGAAAAATAAACGTATTATTCATCTATATTTTTTAGTTTTTAAATCTAACTCTAAAAATAATAAATAGAAAATATGATATATGCTGGTTGGTTTTTGTTTTCAAAAACATATGTAGACACTGCTCTGTTCATGATTTTGGTAGTTTGAATTGGTATTATATTTTAAGAATCACAGATTATAATACTTTATGTAGATGAATCATGCTGTGATTGTAATATGTGGATGAGGCATGCAGTGATCGTGATATTCTAAAGTTTTAAACTTTCTTTCTTTGAATAAGGCATACAGTGATTGTAATACTTTTTTAAGTCATTGATTGTAATATTTTTTTTTTTTTTTTTTTTTGAGGAAGTGCACAAGTTGAATTATGTTGAAAATTTATAAAATTTTAAACCGCCAAACTGATTCGCATCCATCCGCCAAACCGCCAATCCGCTCAATCCACATCCGTCGGATTGGCGGACGGATGCGGATTGATTTTCTTCAATCCGCCAATCTGGCGGACGGATGGCGGATTGAAGGTTCCGTGGCCGCAACCGACCCGCGCCCACCCCTATTCACAACTATAAGGTATAAACTGTTAAGTTATAAGTTACAATCACTTTCCCACAGCTCTGCCAAACAGCCATAGTCCCCCAAAATCATTTCGAATTATATATGCAGGAACCCAGTTAGTGTCACTTTGTTTATGGCAGAGCCCATATTCTGAGATTTGGTTGATATTATCTTATCATCCTCCAATACTTAATTTTCTTGTACAGATCAATTGTAAATTTTAAAAATTTTGAATTTGTGAAAAGATTAAAAACGAAAAGAAAAAATTATATATTTGGTTTACATTTTAATTTTATTTTCTTATATTTTAATTTTCTTTTCAATTTTACAAGTATACTAACACTTTTACAAATCAAATATTCGAACTAAATGACAATAAGATGTGTGGGTCTCGTAATGGATGTGGTTTTCACACACATTGTATATTGTCTAGTTTGTATGTTTGGGTGCAAAAGTGTTACTTAGTGTTCATAAAAATAAAAAATACATAAAAATATTTTCTTTTTTTTATTTTATTTTATCTCTTCATAAACTTTTTTATCAATTCAATATTTAAACACAATTTTAATATTCCATTGGTGCAATATGCAATATGTGGAATAGGTCCTAGATATCAGGAACATCAATGATGAGTTTGATAAGAGTTTTTTCTTTTTGTTCTTCTTTGATTTTTGTTGTGTTTGGAGATCAGATCTAGGCCCATCAAAGACTTTCTTACACGTTTTCATTCAAATTCAGTCCAACACATCAAACCATTTCTACAAAATCATTCATTATAAGTCAGAAAATTTATAGCAAAAGAACAAAACAGTTCACCAGAGTAATGAAATTACAAGCAAAGACGCAATTCATTCAATATCTCAATAGACAACCAATTTGATTACAAATTAATATTCCCTTACCAATTTCTCATACAGAGTTTAACTACGAACACAAAAATCAAATAAACCCATAAGGATTTTACAGAAAATGTTGTTGGTACCAGATTCAATTCTAAAAAATTTTATCGATTCATACATATTCCGTGACTGATTTATGTGTTCAGATACTTATTATTCTCCTAATAATCATACTGATTCACCCTAATTAACCAATTTTAACAATCTTCTTGATGATGATGATGATGATGATGCTGATCAGTACTGAAAGATATCAGCAGCAGCCATGATGGGTTGTTGATTAAGATACATCAAGTTCCAAGAATTGTTCATGAAACTATCGGGACTGGGCTCAAAACCCCGAGTCTCAAACACACCATTGTTGGTGTTCATGTAATTCAAGATATCATTGAGAGACTGCAATCTCTGGCTAAGTTCATCCATCTGAGCTCTCAAAACAGAGTTCTCTGCCTCAACATTGAGGTAGTGCTGAGTGGTGATGCTCACACTTGTGTTGATCTGATTGTTTTCTTTCCTCAGCTGAGCAACCTGGTTAACCAGATCATTCAAATGCTTCTGTTTTCGCATGCGAGAACGCCTCGCCGATTCCCGATTCGATTCCATCCTCTTCCTCTTCCTCTGATCCATCTTACCTTGCAAGTGCTCTTCAGAGCCAGAGTGGCTCTGAATCTGTGTAGACCCTGAAGAATTTCCACTTGAAGAAGCCATTTGGTATATTTTACACCAAACCAAAGATCTTACTACTAATTTTACAGCAAAATTAAAAATAAAATATAGTGCGCAGGACCCAGATACTAGTTATATCTAGATAGATTTAGGTACATATATAAATATATATATATATTTATAGTGATATAAATCAAGAACAGTGGAGATTGTTGTTCATGAAAAAACGTAGAACCAGTAGAGGAAGACAACAGAGAAAGATTGAACAAGATGGGTCCTGCGCCGGAGTGAGGAATTTATCATAAACCCCGAACGGAGGATTTCGCTAAGAACTGGAGACATGAATCTCAAACATTAAGATCAATATACTCAACATCAAGATTTAGATAGAGACAGACACAGACACAGGCACAGACACAGACACAGAGAGTTTCACAGCTACAGATCTGAACAGAGAAAAATTCAACAGAGTAACAAACTGGATGGGTATTTGATATTTAATCCAAAACAGCATCAACAGATCTCAACTAGAAAAAATTCGACAGAGTAATTAGATGGGTCTTTGGTATTCAATCCAAAACCCAACCAAAACCAGAGCCTAGAAATCAAAGAAAAGCAGAGAGAAACAGGGGAAAACAAAACCTCAGATCTATAACAAGGCCTTAGAGAGAGAGAGAGAGAGAGAGAGAAAGAGAGAGAGGCTACAGAGCTTCAAAACCAAAGATCTATGGGGGGAAAGAGAAAGGAAAGAGGAAGAGGTTTATTAGATTGTTGAGGGGGCGATTTATAGAACGAGAGAGGGCAAGAAAGTGAAAGAAAATATAAAAAAATGGGAAGGAAAATTTTCAATTGGAAGAGAGTAAGGTGGGCTTTGGAATCTCCTAGAGAGTTGTTGAGAGGTGATAGGGCATATGTGGGCTGGTGAGAAATTTCAACTACCATCTAATTCCAGCTGGTGTGCTAAACTCCAAACAAAAATAAATAAATAAATTGCAATCACCGCCTTTGCCTTTAAAAAAATAAAAATTGTATTAAGTTTAATAAATTTAATATATTTATATTGTCACGTTTGGGAGCTTGGTGGGCTTGATTTATTTGATCACTTGAGTGATCTGTTTGATAATATTTTGTGCACAAGAAAATAAGCAAGTTTTCTTAAAATAATACAAAATATTTGTTAATAATTTTTTAAAATATTAAAAATTTCACCAATTTTATAATTTTTTTACACAAAATTCAATATAAATAATGGCCCAAAAATAATTTTTATATTTGTGTTTAACAAAAGGTGAAAACCAAATCCCCAAAAGAAAAAAAAAAAAAGAAAAAAGAAGAGAGGTTAAAATCAACAGAGAATATGATTAGATTTACATACCTTGTTTTCACCACCTTCTGCGGTAAATGATCTTAACCGTTAGATTTTTTTGTCAGCTGATCGGCCATGTGTTACGTGCGACCGCACAGTATTACACTTTGCTGTAAATGCGTAAGATTAAGAGCTCCTTTTGGGGTAGGTTCACTTTCTAGTTTTTTTTTTTTAATTTTTTTGATTATTTTAATTTAGAGTTAAAAATTTTAGTTTAAAAAAGATTTTTGATTTTTTAAATTTTTTTGTGAGAAAAAGAATATAATGATTATGAATTAGATGTGATATTTTGTCTTATTAGGCTAAAAAGCTTATTTTATTTTTTGTGACTATTTTAGCCAAAAAAACCTCCAAACTAACTTTCCAAACAAAGGCTAAGAAGGGTAATTCGGTCTTTAGAATCATATAAAATGACGAGTAATGTGTAGGTCCTACACCCATATGAGAGATTTGATAAAATATTTGATAGATTATTTGAGATTCATAACATTTTCTGTAAATGACAACTTCATTAATAATAGTGTTATTATTAACCACACATTAATTATTTTAGAAATAAAGATTGAGAGTTGTAATTTTAAAATTTTAAAGAGAATTCTAGTGATGTGGTAAAGAGTGGGACCCACATTTTATGTGATGCGTGTTCTTATGTTTTTGTTTTTGTTTTTTGTTTTTTTTTTTTTCTTCTCTTGCCACATCACTAGACGCTTGCCTCTCACTCTCACTCTCACTCTACCATTTGCAAACATGTAATAGTTTCTTCAATAACCACAAGCTTTTGATCCAGTAGTTTGCCCACTGCTGAGTAAGATTTTTAGGTTCGACTGGATTTGTTCTTTAGTTCGAGTCTTGACAGTTGTAATACCTTGTGTCCAGTGCCAGGTTCTTACTACGAGCGAAGATTAATCAAGGTGCACACGCTCGGACACTTGTGAAAAACATAAATAAGAAAAATAAAATAAAATGGTTTCTTCAATGTAAAATTAAGAATGAATTATGTAAACTTTCTTAAATTATGACATATTTATATTTGATATCATTGTTGTTATTTTAGATCCTCTATTTCTTTGAACCCCTACTTATGAATTATAAATTCTTAAAATTTCTTTTCTTCTCCCAAATAATACAAAAACTATTATTGTAAAAAAATTTCACCTATTCAAATGTACACCCCCACACCCAAAAAAATCTCTCTTTCAAAACCTGAACAAAACTTATTACGGTGAAACCTCTCAAAACCAATGAAAAAAATTTGTGGTAATTAAGAAAAAATTTCTCTACTTCATTATGAGATTTGTCAATATATTTATTTTTTTTTCTATTATCTCTTTTCACACACACAACACAATCCACTTTTACACTTCTTTGGTTGATTTTCTATCATTCATCCATGGCCTCACTGTACTTGTATACTCTTTGTGTGAGCAAAATTGGACAGGATTTTACCCACTGGTCGACTGCCCAAGAGTGATTCAATCTCCTTTATTTGCTTGCTTCTGTTGCTGCTTCTGTTATCTATTCCCGAACAAATAAGAAATGTTCGGTTACCTATTCCTGAATAAATAAACAATATTCGGACCTGTATTTTCAAATTTTAATTATATGTTTGGAAGTTCAGTCTCGAAAAAATAATAAACAATTTTTATTATTTTTGTCATTTTTTTTCAAAAAACTTACCCATACAAGGCTAATATTCTCTAACCTAAGAATACCATCAAAACTATGAATCTCTTCTTAACTTTTATTGTTGTACTCTTCTCGTCTCATAAAGTTGTGGTTGGTAAAAAAAACTTTCTCTCATTGTTATTGCTAGAAAATGTATGTAAACAAATGGTTATCACCGTTGCTACCAGAATATTGTTGCGAAAGGGTTTCCAAGGTTTTGAAGGTAGAAAGGTTTTGAAGATGGGATTTCAAGAAGATGTATGGGTAGTGATGATGGAAGTAGATACTCTCATAAATCCTAACTCATAATATAGTAAGTGTGTGGGCTTAATTGGGAGATAAGATGTTCAAAAATTATTAATCTCGGTTTTAGTAATCTCACTTGAGATTATTATTATAATAAAAAAAACTAAAAAATTGGAGATTTAAAATAATTATTGGCATACTAATAACAACACTCCTCCATTAAATGGGACACTGCATGCATTTTAGTGCATTGTAAAGGCCTGTTTAAGAATATATTATTTAAATTAAAAAATCAAAAAAATATTATAAATTATTATTTTATTATTTATTTTTTAAAAATAATAATAATTAATTAAAATAATCAATTTCCATACCAACAATGCTAGAGGGTCATAATTTTTGTGACTACAATGGCTCAAAACTGTCAAAACGACGTCGTTTTAGTATTTTTGAACCATTATGACCACAAAAATTGTGGCCCTCAAACATTTTCCTTTCCAAACCACTCCTAGACACAACTGGTTGCCCACCTCTCACTACGCTCGTAAATTTTATGCCCCTACGCACGTTTAAAGTGAGCAGCTAAAATATTACTAATTTAATTTAAAATTAAAATTATAAAATCTCAACTGAGATTAATTTGATCCTTAATATAAATATTATAAAAAATATATTTAAAACTAATTTAATTCATAACTAAAATAAAAAGATCACTTTAATTCATAACCAACCGTGATAAAATCTTATAACCAAATTTATAACTAACCATCTCATAGTACCATAAATAAGTATTTATTAGATTTATTTATTTATTTATTTATTTATTTATTCACCCTTTCTTTTGTATAAAAAATGAATATATAGATAGATTATTTCACATACCCGTCAAGGAATATTGTTCTTTAGTACCTATAACATGTATCTACAGAGATGTCCACTGCATTTACCCACCGCACTTACGTCAGGACTGAAATTAAGGCCTTCGCATGCTCTAGGCACTAAAAAATACGTGTAACCCCGACAAAGAATTATAAAGATTTAAACCCAAACTTTGAGCAAGGAATCTAAAAATCATACCATTGAACCAAGCCCCTGTTGGTCCTATTTTTTGTTTTTGTTTTACTTACGATATAATTTGTGTGCTTTTTGAAAGAACAGCCTAACATTGTCCTCGTTGCTTTTTCCCTTTGTTATCTTCGTTGGTGAAGCTTTCTAAAATTCTCTTTTTATTTTGTGTCTTGCACCAATTAGTAACATAAAAACAATTATATCAAACAAAATTGCTTTAGATTTTTATTATCTTTTTATTTTTTTATTTTAGAGAGTCTCTCATTTGTGTGCATAACCACTAGTATATATAACATCAAACAAAAATACAATCAATTGTATAAATAAAAATGTTTATAAAAATATATTAGAACATTTTCATGCTCTGATATGGATGGTGTTTTGGGATGTGCATTTTTTGGCTTTTTTCTTTTAGCTTATTTTCATCTTTATTGATTTTTTTAAAAAAAATTTAAAAAGTTTTAGATTTCTAAATTTAGTTCAACAAGATGAACTGGAAAATTATAATTTTTTTTATAAAAAATCAAAAAAACCTAGAAAAGACAAAAATAAGCCAAAATAAGCAATCATTTTTTTACTTTATTTTCATCTTTAGTGATTTTTTTCTAGAATTTTTTTTTAAAAAATTACTTTTTAAATTCGTCTCCACAAGACAAATCGGAAAATTACAAAATTTTGACATAATTTAAAAAAAAAAAAAAAAACTAAAGACAAAAAAACTTAAAAAGCCAAAAATTATTAGTTGGTCTTTACTTTCTTCCCTTCCACCATAAGAAAAAGGTTGAGGACACAGACAGGAAAAAAGAAAAAAAGAAGAAAGAGAAATGGACATGAAATGATGGAACTCTCAATCTGATCTTTCACAATGGTTTCTTTTTTCTTTTTTCTTTTTTCTTTTTTTTTCCTTTTTTCTTCTCTTCTTTCTCTTTGTGCGATTCAAATCACAACCAGGGATGGACTAGTCGGGTTTGGAGGAGACAATCCCAAAAGTTTCAAGAACCCGCTTATTATAATAATATTAGTTAACAATATTTTAATTTTATTTGTAAGTTCTTCACCTTATTTTAAAAAAATTTCTTTCAAAAATATTATTTAGTATTATAAGCTATGAGAAAAAAAGTAATTGTTCATACCATGTACAAATGCCATCAAAATAGCTAGGAAACATAAATGTGGAAATTATTGTTGGTAGTGTATTATAAAGTTGCTGGTGGCTTTACTAGGAGTGACTAATTGTGGTCCTTCTAAAAAGAAAAGAACAGGACACAAAGAGAGAGAGAGAGAGAGAGGGGAGAGAGAGGGAGATAGAGAGAGAGAGCAATTAGCATGTGTACAAATATGCAACGAAGATGATCACAATCTGTATTTGCATATGTGGGTTGATAAAAATATTTTAAAAGTTTCAGATAATTATGAGGTAAGCACATACCTCATTTTTAAAACCAAAACTGTGGGGTCTTAGCTCAAAATTGAAAGTGAAGAAGAACCGAACGAGGAGTTTTTAACCAGCAAACCTGGGGCCTCATGATAAGATCATTGAGTGTGACCTCAACACACCTGTCTAAGATCCTGTGGTGCCAAAAGAATATACTATTATACTTTCTCAAGAATATTCCCTTCTTGCTATAGAAGTATGTACAAATTTCATGTTTCGTAAATTTCAAAATATGATACATTATGATTAAAAAAAATAGAGAAATTCAAAAACACTCTCTCTCTCTCTAAATTGGGTTTGACAAATAAAATATATATATATATATATATTTTGTTAAAAAAATTAAATATTTGAGTAAGAAAGTTATTTTTACTTTTTGTTAGCTAAATAAATCATTATCAAATGGGTAAAAACAATTTAGCTGAAAGTGACTATTTCAACCTAAACAAATAGGGATTAATTTTTGTTGTGGCTAATTTTAGTCGGTCATTCATTACATTTGACTTTCTAGACTTGAGAATTAAAATTAATTACCTCAAATTAGACTCGCTAATTATATAAGCTCTTACTTTAATATTCATTTATATCATCGCCTGATTATTCTAATCTACCTTGTATGCTTCTTTCTGTATTATTTACTTTTCTCTTATTTAATTTTTTAGGTGATATTAATCTTTTCTTTTCTTATTCTCCATGTATTAACTTTTGCATTTTTTTCCTAGATGAAGGATAAGTTTTACCTACCCAAAAAAAAGGATAAGTATAGTGAAAATAACAATTGCTTATCATATAAATAATATGAATTAATGATGATTGAGTGTCATAAGATAGGCCACAAAAGTTGATAAAAAAATAAAATAAAAAATAAGATAGGCCACAAAACAAAAGCCACCACCACATGCTAGCATAGCAATGGTACCCGATTGCTCTAGAACTTTGTTTTTTTTAATGAAATAATTTAAGTACAAAAATATGAGAGTGTGAGGGAGAGAAAAGTGTGTGATGGTCGGTTTGTGGGGTCGAAAGACCTACCAGAAAAAATAGATAATAAAAGGGTAGGGTAGAGGCTGTGTTTGTTTCAGTTTTTTATAAAGGAAAATGTTTAGTAGTTCGAAAATAGTTACCTTGAATTGGTTCGAAACCCAAAACGAAGTCGTTTTGGGTTCTCTTACCGGTAAGATATACGAAAATTCTCTTACTGGTAAGATAATTTTCATTAAATATCTCTCTCGTAAAACGAAACTACCGTTCTAAAACGACGTCATTTTAATTTCGAGCCAAATTTGAGCTCGAAAATTTCGACCTACGTAGCATAATTGTTTTATAAATGAGGTCCCAAAAACTAGTGCTGCTTTTGTGTATACAATAACTAGTGTTTCACCTGTATTATACATGGGTTATATTTATAATTATTTATATATATATATATATATGTGTATATAAATTGTAATTTTTATTTTTTTTAAGGGAAATTTGGCTATAAACTCCATTTACCTTCCTTTCATTGTTAAAAGGATTAAGAAAAAAATTATACTTTCTAAACGTCCTCATAATTATAAAGTTTTGTATAAAGGACAAAATCTATTATTTAAATATTTTATTAGACTATTATACCCTCAACTAAATTTTCCCACCTTCTCCACCCACTCTCTCCCCACCTTCTCTGTCTCTCTCCTCTCTCTCTCCCTTCTCTAACTCCTTCAAATTTCAGATCTGGAAGCTCAGCTACCGCCTCTGGAACTCCTGCGTCGATCTCGCCAACGCCACCGGCGTCTGATCCTCTTCCTTCACTCCCTCCGGCGAACAAGCGAAGCTCCGCCACGTCTCCGCTGATTTGCTTTTCTTATGTATATGTGTATGTATGTATTTATATATATGTGTGTGCATGTATGTATGTATATATGACTTATACATACATATGTATATGTATATATATCGGTAAGTGAGTGTATGTATGTATGTATATTACGTGATATTTTTTTTTAACATAGATCTGAATTTTGAATATATGTGTATATACATATATATATATATATATATATATATATATATATATATATATATATATATATATATTTGTGTGTATGAGTGTTGTTGAACACATGTATTCTTTGAAATCAAAAGATAGAGAGATATTTGGATGTGTTCTCTGAAATGGCCACCTTAATCAGATTATGATTATGTTAATATTTGAATGTTTTTGTTTAGTTTTTGATCTGTGTGTTTTGTGGTTATATATCCTTGCAATATAGATTTATGTTTTTACTAGTTTTTGAATTGACCTGTTCATACTTATCTTGTTCAATGGATGATCGATCTATTAAAATGGATGTTCTATTCAATTTCTCTCTCTTTCTCTCTCTCTGATAAGAATCTCTCTAATAAGAATTTCACATAGAAATTTTACTAATCAGAGTAAAGTTTACTCTGAATTAGAGTAAATTTTACTCTGGTTAAAAAATGTTGATTTGCTATAAAAATATAAAATTTTACTTTGAATCATAGTAAACTTTACTCTGATTCAGAGTAAAGTTTACTCTGAATTTTTACTTTGGTTAAAAAACATGTTGATTTTCTCAGCAACCAAACTATATTTGGTTTTCTTATGTTTCTGTGATTTTCTCAACAACCAAACACACAAGTTTATTAATACATGATACTTAGTGTGATTCAAAGTGGATACTCTCCTTAAATCATAGTAAAATTGTACTTTCACAGTAAAATTTTACACTAAATTAGAGTAAATTTTACTATGATTCAAAGTAAAATTTTACTCTGGTTAAAACCATGTTGATTTGCTAAACAATATAAAATTTTACTTTGAATCAGAGTAATTCAAAGTAAAATTTTATATTATGTATTTAAAAAATAAATTTATAGTGTGTTTATTTCCTTTGCCACGAAAATTAAGGGCTCAATGAGCTTCCCTAAGACCATCTCTCACGGTTACTTAAAATTGTCATTAAATTTAAATTTGATAAAAAATAATTTCTTTTCATGTTCCAACGGTTTTATTAAATACGTATCAAATCTAAGATTTTCAATTTTTTTTTATCAAACTGAGTATCAATGTGCCTTTCATTAGATCACTGTTTATTGCAGTTGGATTTTCACCATCGGATATCTTCTTGGATGACCATCTCAAGATAAAAATTTCTGAAAAAATTTCACTAGTCGGTCATCCGTCCGGTTGACCAGTGGTTTGATGAAACTACAAAACCCTCTATTGGAGCACTTGATATCAAAAGAAACTTTTACTCAAATTTGGTGAAAAAATTAATGCACCGTTGAAGATACCCTAAAACCATCTCCAATCATTTATCAGATTTTTTATTAAATTTAAATTTAAGGGTAGATTACACTGACATCCTTGAGATTTTTGTTTAATACAGATTTTCCCATCACATTTGAAAAATTACATTCCCCTCCTTGAGGTTTGTAATCTCATTATGAACTACACCCTGGATTGCTGATATCATATCCAAAAAAAATTTAAATGATCATCTTGTCATTTTTTCGACCATTTATTCTTTCTATATCATGTTTACATTCTACAATTTTCCATCATTAAATTTTACCAAAACATATTTTTATTAAGTGATGATATACAAACATAAATTTTATATAGAATTTTCAAACACAATGATATAACTTAATAGTGACATTTCACTTTAAAACAAACACCCATAAACATAAATTATATTTACAACAATATTACTATCACAACATTTTTATGATATTTTTTGTATAAATGTTTATATATGCATATAATTTTTCATTTTTATTTTCACGTTATATCTAGATTATATCAATTTAATCTACATATATTTAAAAAGTTTAAAATTTGTACAACAAATTTTTTTTATAAAAAATTCATTGAATACAACAAAATAAGATAATGTATTGAATTTTTTTTTTATTTTTTAATATTTGGTGAATTTAATAAAAAAATCACAAAATAGTGTACTTCTTAAGTATATCTAAATTATGTGTACCTAAAAGAAAAAAATAAAAATAAAAATTCTTGAAATGTTAAAAAAATTCAATAAAAAAAAACTCAAATTTTTGTGTAAGTTAAACTAAAAATGATTGTTATTTCCTTTCAAATGACGTGAACAAAATATATGTATTATTTTATTATTTTATATGTATAAAGGTTAAGAAATAAATATATTATTTTAATCTAACAAGGGGTAAGTGTAATTCTTCAACTATGAGGGAGAATCTGTATTAAATAGAAACCTTAGGGGGTGTCAGTGTAATTTATCCTAAATTTAATTAAAAAATTGATAAAAACGGTATTCCAACCGTTTCATCAAATGAAGGGAGCGTTTATCTTTTCATCAAATTTGTAAGTAACTGTTGGGCCGAACATCTGCCCGGACGTCGTCCCAGACAATTGATTTTAGGGTGAATTTGATGAAAATTTACTCTAGATGAATGATCGGCCGATCGACCAACCAGATTTAATAAAAGAGTTAGCATGCATGGTATCAAATCAAATTTTTACTTAAATTTAATAAAATATCTAATTAACGATTAAAAATACTTTATGTACGGGAAAGAAATAAACTTTCTCGTATAATCCTGTTGACCAAGTCTACTCTCCTTCGTACGTCGTCGCTTTATCACCTGAAAACACAAACGTGAGCTAGCTGACGGGTGTGTACCGGAAACCTCTCTGATGCCGAAGTCAGTAAGCTTGACAAATAGACAAAAGCTCTGTGTATTCAGAAACTAAAGTTGTGTGTTACCTCTCCAAAGGTGATGTTTGTGAGCTTTTATAGGTTTCGTATGGCACAATCCTAGTAGGACTTCTATTCCTCCATGCAGAGTTCTGCTAGGATTCATACTCCTGTAGGATAATTCTTATCCTTTAACACCCCCCTCACTGCTTAAACCAAGTGAGATGGTTTTATCATGGCCGAACTCCAATATGACCGAAGTAATCATGGCTATGCTGAGCCGTGGAGTAGGCCGAACTTCCCTTAGTTCGGTTCTTCCTTCCACTCCTCCCTTATCCCGGTGCTCTCATGCACAACCCATGGCATAGTCAGACCGAACTAATATTTCGAGACCGGTGTAACTCCAAGACCGGTCTAACTTCAATCTTCTATTGGACCGGTCTAGCTTCACGTCCTTAGGACCGAACTAACTCCAAAATATCGCACGACCGGAGTATCTTACATGGCCATTTTACTTCGGCCTTTTATACTTTGGTTCATAACGGCCCATCACCTAGCTCGGCCCAATTTTCACATAAATTACCCTCTTAATTGCCCCTTAATTCCATCTACACAGCATGATAGGGATTACCTGTCTATTAGCCGAGCTGCAGTTTTTGAGCCTTTCCAGCCGAGCTAAAAAAACCCTTTAGCCTTTCCAGCCGAGCTAATTTCACTCCGGGCCCTGCTTGTCCAGTCAAAACGTCTCTTCAATCACAACGACTGTAACGCTTCCCATTCTAATCACACGTGGCACGCTCTGATTGACTGAGGACGGCTGTCACGCCGTCTTCGTACTTCGTGTTTTTTGAACAGTCCCGTCCAATTTTTGGGCTTTCAAACAAAAACAAACCCTGAAACCAGAGTCCCTCTACTTTTGCCATCCATCTTCTTCCTTTCCTTCGAGTTCTTCATTGTTCTTCGTTTTCTGAAAGAGCTCGTTGATTGCTGTCTGTTGCTTCCAACTCCAGTCCTTGCCTATTCATCTGGTTAGTATTGCTCATCTATTTTGTTTTCGTATTTGTTCTATGCGTTTTGTTTTCTGTGTTTTCTGCAAACACGTTTTTCTGTTTTGCTTTGCTTTGTACTTCTATGGAAAAAACTTAACAGTAGAACATATGAGTATATGAAATACCCTGTAGAAAACAGATTTTTGATCCAAAATCAGGATGCAACCGAACTAGGATACTGTTTAAGTTAGATAAAAAGTCTAGCCAGCATAGACCGGACTAACACTTATGTTTACACCAATAGCTTTGAATAAGTCGAACCACTTCTTGATTGACCTTAGCCGAGGTAACCAACCGAACTAGGTTTGCACTTAGCATACCGAGATACATGAACTCCAACCGATCTAGGCCTTCGGGGCTAAACCAGCTTTCTTAGTTTTTTAGATGGAACTCAGAAAGCTGCCCCTAGGCGATCAGGCGTTCAAATAGAACCGTTTCCTCAACCGAGATGTCTAGACACCTGTCGAGCCCGAACTAGCAAAGCCTTGCTCAAACCGAGCTACAAATTACTTTGCAGAAACCGAGTTAGAACCTGTAGCATCCACATAGCCGAAGTAGGGCTCCTATTTTTTGTACTTTTATTTTGTAACACGGTCCGATGATCTGTGCTTAACCCCTTTGTTTTCTACTTTGCAGACTTAGGTTGCCCAGGCACTCCTCTGCGTGCTCAACCGAGCTATTGAGACAGTCTTGTGGACCGAACTTTAATTTATTCATAAATTATACAATAAATGGGGAAGTATAGGTATCTAGTAGACACTCCGGGCGGCTTAGCCGAATTCAGAAAAGACTACAATATACCTGATGACGTCCACCTGATTTTAGCCGAAAAAGATGTCATTCCTTGGGGCAATGAAGGCTTTGTCCCCTTCATCCTTTTATCCATAATTGAAACCGGACTACGATTTCCAGTCCAACCTTTAATTTGCGAGTTTCTTAGGCAAACTAGATTATGCCCTACCAAACTATCCACCAATTCATACCGCATAATAATGGGAATAGCCGAACTAAACCGACAAGCCGGTCTCAACCTTGGTATGGCCGAAATCTTTCACCAATACTCCATTGGTTCGAAGGAAGATGGCTGGGTATACTACCTCAGAATACGCCGTCGTCGTGAGAAAATAATAAAAAACACACCGGATAAGGACTTAAATGATGACGATTTTTTCTGGGTGTCTGGGAACTTTGAGGATCATCAAGCCCAGATTCCTGGCCGACGTATAAACTGGAAAAAAGAAGAACCTCGTAAATTTACTTCGGTTTTCTTGCGTGCTATTTTATATTTCGGTTTGTCAATCTTTCAGCCGAACTAACAGTTGTCTTCTTTCGCAGATTCTGCCCACCTCCATTCTTTATATAGCTACCTCAATCTAGCGACTTTGCGCGCTGCACTACGGTATCCAGAATGTAGTTGGGCTAAGCTATTAAAGTTCGAGCCGACCTACCAATATAGTGGCCGCTGAAAAGCGAGAGTGACCGACTTTCTGCTTAAGGAGGCCCCAGAACCGGACCCAACCTTGCCAGAAATCAGACTAATCCCACTAACTGCTGAAGAGGAAATGGCTAAAAGGAACAGAGTAAGGGCGCTTCTAACCGAAACTAACAGACCCGAAGTACCGCCACCAAGCCAAACGTAGCCTGCCGTTGTGGCCCTCCCTTCTCAACAGCCTTCTTCATCAAGCCCTTCTAAGCGCGCCCGATCTACCCCGACCGAACAACAACTTGTGGATGAGGACGAATCCATCCCTCCACCAAGTCCTCAACCCATCCTTTAACCGGAGCAATCTGACCGAGCTGACTCCTCCAAATGGGCTTCAAATCTCACCTTTCAAGACCAAAATATCCAGAAGACTGACTCGGTCGTTGCTGAGAAGGATCACTTGATGGCTTTCAATCTAGCCAAGAGTGTTTGCCTTCCGAAAGATATGGAGCACCACAACAAGCAACTAAACACCGAGCTGAAGACCAACGAAATCAATGATCCTGGTAAGTGGCTCTCCCTATTCTTTGTCTAACTTTTCCCAACTGTCAGTCCGGCTAAAGAGAGTTACTACCCTTTTGCAGGCCATTCAGAAGAACAATCTTGCACATAAGAAAGTGCTGGAGCTTCGAAAAACAACGAGACAAGCAGTGGCGGAAGCCGAGGCAAAGACAGCCCAGCTTGAGCAAGCCAAAAAGCAGATAGCCGAGCTACAGTTCGAGAATGGTCGCTTGACCGAACTTGTTTGCTCGGCTGAAGCTGAAAAACAAAAAATTGCAGCAACGGTGAAAGACAAGTACTTGCGCGAGTTGGTCAAACTCGAAGGCAAAAAAGACGCCGAAATGGCTGATCTCAAGAAGAAGGTCGGTGATGCCAACGCCCAAGGTTTCAAAGAGGCGGAGGGCCTATACACTCCGCAATGCGAGGGGGCAAAGGATTTGTTCTTCAAGTGCGGCTGGAGAAGTGCTGTGGAGCAGCTCGGCTGTAGGCCTGAAATCGAGGTCTACAATGCTCTTCAGTACTTTATTCCAGCCTCGCTTGCGGAATATGCTGCTTCGGTCCAAGAACAATTTTTGCAGGATTCAGATGATGAAGACGATGAAAATGAACAAACTGTTATTCCGGTAGTCAACGAGCAAGTCAACGATCAATCAGCTCGGTTGGAGGCAACGGTCGAAGACCTGACTGTTGAGCCATCGACTGATATCGTTCTGCCAGTTGCTACTGAGACTAATCTTCCATTTGCAACCGGTGTTCAAGTTGACATTGATGCTGAGATTGAAGACCTTTTCAGTTGATTTTGTACTTTTCTTTTTTGTTACTTCTTTAATCTTGTAACCGGGCTATGGCCCCTCCTTTGTATTTTCTTTTTGATGAATGAAAATTTTCTTGAACTCTTACTTCGGTTGATCTGTATGTTTGTACTGATTTTTCCGTGATCTTTTTACTTCCAAACTGTTATCTCGGTTTTAGCTGGTCAATCTTACTATGCTCACTAGCCAACCACTCTTTAGCCGACATAATTACTTCGGCTGAGGAGTACACAGAGTTGGTTTAATCCAGCCAACCACTCTTCAGCCATGCCCTTACTTCGGCTGAAGAGTACAAAGAGTTGGTTTAATCCATCCAACCACGCTTCAGCCATACCCTTACTTCGGCTGAAGGGTACAAAGAGTTGGTTTAATCCAGCCAACCACTCTTCAGCCCTACCCTTACTTCGGCCGAAGAGTACAAAGAGTTTGTTTAATCCAGCCAACCACTCTTCAGCCATACCCTTACTTCGACTGAAGAGTACAGGGAGTTGGTTTAATCCAGCCAACCTCTAAGTTAGTTTTTCCAGCTAACTTAGAATAATGTTTGGTTATTCCGACCAAACGTCCTGCAGCCTGGATCCTTATCCTGGGCTTAGGAAGGGTGTTGGTTTAATCCAGCCAACCACTCTTCAGCCATGCCCTTACTTGAAGAGTACAAAGAGTTGATTTAATCCAGCCAACCACTCTTCAGCAATACCCTTACTTCGGCTGAAGAGTACAAAGAGTTGGTTTAATCCAGCCAACCACGCTTCAGCCATACCCTTACTTCGGCTAAAGAGTACAGGGAGTTGGTTTAATCCAGCCAACCAAGGTTCAGCCATACCCTTACTTCGGCTGAAGAGTACAGGGAGTTGGTTTAATCCAGCCAACCACGCTTCAGCCATACCCTTACTTCGGCTGAAGAGTACAGGGAGTTGGTTTAATCTAGCCAACCTCTAAGTTAGTTTTTCCAGCTAACTTAGAATAATGTTTGGTTATTCCGACCAAACGTCCTGCAGCCTAGATCCTTATCCTGGGCTTAGAAAGAGTGTTGGTTTAATCCAGCCAACTTCCAAGTTAGTTTTTCCAGCCAACTTAGAATAATGTTTGCAATGTACCTAAACTTTACTAAAGCTAACTTTTACAGAGAACAACTCATGCTGAAAAGAATCGATTGTTTTATTGAAAAAGAAATTACACATATTTGAAAAGAAGAAAGCTAAAAATAAAATAACTTGAGATTGGCCGTGTTCCATGGCTTAGGGATTGCTTTGCCGTCCTTGTCTTCGAGGTGGTATGCCCCTTTGCCTGCTAACCCAACCACTTTGTAAGGACCTTCCCAATTAGGCCCTAGCTTGCCATCTCTTGGTATTAAGGTGTTTCCCATCACTTTGCGTAGTACCTAATCTCCGATCTTGAATTGTCTTGGATGTACCGTTTTGTTGTATTTCCTGGATAACTCTTGTTGGTATAAGGCAATGTGAACCAGTGCTCTTTCTCTTCTTTCTTCCGCAAGGTCGAGCTCCAATGTTATGGCTTCTCCATTTAAGTCGGGATCAAAATTTTCGCTTCGAATTGTGGGGAGGCCAACTTCCAGTGGGATTACTGCTTCCATTCCGTAGGCTAAGGAGAATGGTGTTTCTCCTGTTGAGCGTCGAGGTGTGGTGCGATAAGCCCATAGAACATGAGGAAGTTCTTCCGCCAACTTACCTTTTTCCTTTTCTAACCTTTTCTTCAGTCCATCCAAGACAACTTTATTCGACGCTTCTGCCTGTCCATTTGCTTGGGGATATGCCGGTGTAGAATTATAGAACTCTATTTTGTATTCTTCACAAAAGCCTCTGAAGATTCTGCCGTCGAACTGAGTGCCATTGTCTGAGATTAGGGCTTTTGGTATTCCAAACCGAGTGATGATATTTTGCCAGACAAACTTCTTCACATCTCTTTCCTTGATTGATGCCAATGCTTCTGCTTCCACCCACTTTGTGAAGTAGTCTGTTGCTGCGAGAAAGAACTTCATGTTGCCGAGTGCTGTTGGAAGTGGTCCTACTATGTCCAAGCCCCACATTGCGAAAGGCCATGGGGTAGTCAATGGTAGGAGTTCTCTAGCTGGTTGATGTATTTGCTGTGCGAATTTTTGGTATTTTTCACACTTCTTCACATATTTCTCTGAGTCTACCTGCATGTATGGCCACCAGTATCCTTGTGAAATGGCCCTGTAAGCTAGCAATCTTCCTCCTTGATGGCTTCCACACACCCCTTCGTGTATCTCGTACAAGAATGCTTCCACTTTGCTGGGGTAGACACACTTTAGATAGGGTCCTGAGAACGACTTTTTGTATAATGCCAAAGATGGGGAGAACCAAAATCGCTGTGACTTTGCTCTAATTTCGTTGGCTTCTTTCTTTTCTTCTGGTAGGACGCCGTCTTTCAAGAATAGTATGATGGGATCCATCCATGAGGGGCCTAGTTCTGTGCAACATACCTCTTCTGCTTCGGGGTCCTCAATGCTTGGTCTAGGTAGGTAGTCGATCAGTAGTGGATGAGGGATGGAGGTGTCTGCCATTGAGGCGAAACCTGCTAGTTCGTCTGCTCTGCCGTTCTCCTCCCTGCCTATCTGCTCTATCCTTACTACTTCAAATTTCTTGATTTCTGTTCTGACCAATTCTTGGTACTTGGCCATCCTATCATCCTTTGATTCATAGTCGCCAGAAATTTGGTTTACCACCAACTGTGAGTCGCTGTAGACCATTAATTTGGTGGCTTTCATGTGATATGCTGATCTGAGTCCTGCTAGAAGTGCTTCATATTCTGTTTCGTTGTTTGATGCTGGAAAGCCAAGGTTGATTGCTTGCTCCACAACCAGGCCGTCTGGTGAAATGAGGACTATACCAAGTCCTGCACAATGCCGGTTGGATGCTCCATCCACAAAGAGCTTCTACATCTCACCAACGAACAACTTCCAGCAAATTGAGGGGTCGGATGATGTCGTGGGGTCAAGAATGTTGCTGGTATTTTCTTCAAGGTCCATGCTTGCTGTCTGCCCCTCGCTATCTAACTGAACCAAGTCTTTATTTTGTGGTGAGTCTTGGTTTGTTGTAGCTTGGTTTGCTTCTTCCTTGTTGTCTATAGTCTGGTCTGCCTTGGAGTTTGGCTGAGTACCTTCTGCTAGGGGTTGCGCTATTCCTGCGTCAACTTCCATCCCTAGTTCGGTTGTGTCAGTTAGGTCGACTGGGCAGATATGATGACTTCCAGGAGTAAACTCTGCGACGAAGTCTACCAAAGATTGGGCTTTTACTGCGGTTCTAGGTTGGAACTTGACATCGAATTGTCCCAGCTCTACTGCCCACTTCAAAATTCGCCCAAAAAAGTTCGCCCTCTTAAACAAAGCTTTTAGTGGAAAAAGCTGTGAGGACAACTATGGTGTGGGCGTGAAAGTAGTGTGCCAATTTCCTGGAGGCCATCTTTAAGGCCAATGCAAGTTTTTCCAATGGCAAGTACCTTGTTTCGGCTCCCAGCAATGTCTTGCTGACATAATAGATGGGCAGATGTTGAATTCCTTCTGCGTGGACCAACACTGCGCTAATTGCGTGCTGAAAGACTGCAAGGTATAGAAAGAGTTCTTCTCCTGGTATTGGGGTGACCAGCAATGGTGGAGAAGACATGTATTCTTTCAGGCTTTCCAGTGCTTGGTCGCATTCTTCGTCCCATTCGAACTTAGCTTTTAAAGCTTGAAAGAATGGTCGTAGTCTATCTGACGACCGGCTTATGAATTGATTGAGCGCGACCGCCATGCCGGTGAGATGTTGTACTTCTTTTACTAAGTTTGGTCTCTCCAAATCTTGAATTGCTTTGATCTGGGAGGGGTTCGCTTCTATATCCCGGTTGGTCACAAGGAAGCCCAGGAATTTGCCAGATCCTACTCCGAATGCACACTTTGATGCGTTGAGGCGCAACTTGTGCTTTTTCAGAATTTCAAACATCTCTCCTAGGTCCTTGAGATGGTCATTCTCATCCTTGCTTTTGACCACCATGTCGTCGATGTAAGCCTCCATCGTTCTTCCTAACAATGGTTCAAACATCTTGGTGACCATTCGTTGGAATGTTGCCCCTGCGTTCTTTAGGCCAAAGGGTATGACCTTGTAGCAGTATAGTCCTCTTGGCGTTGTAAAGGATGTGACCTCCTGGTCTGGTTCATGCATGGCGATTTGGTGGTAGCCTCTGTATGCATCCAGAAAGCTAAGTCGGTTGTACCCCGCCGTTAGGTCTACCAATTGATCTATCCGTGGTAGAGGAAAGCTGTCTTTTGGGCACGCCCTGTTGACTGTTTTGTAGTCGACGCAGACACGCCATTTGCCATTCTTTTTTGGCACTACGACTGTGTTGGAGATCCATTTTGGGTAGTGCACCTCTCTAATTGCTCCTGCCTCCAGCAGGTTGCCTACTTCTTCCGCCACTATTTTGGCATGGTGAAGTGCTGATCTGCGAGTGCGTTGAATGACTGGTCTGGCAGATGGGTGGACATTGAGTTGGTAACAGATGAAGTTTGGATCAATGCCTGGCATGTCGTAGGGTGTCCAGGCGAACACTTCAATGTTAGAGGTTAAGAATTCCAAGACCTCTAATCTCTCAGTGCTGGACAACGACGAACCGAGCAAAAAGAACTTATCCGGGTTCTTTTCATCTATTTTTACTTCTACCAAGTCCTCCACTGCTTTCTAATCCGCTGCTTTACCGACATCTACGAATAGCTCATTACTCTCAGGTTCTTCCACCGAATGAACGTATCATTTGGCAGCGCGGCTGCCATTTACCGTGACGAAGCATTGCTTCGACATGATCTGATCTCCATAGACTTCTTCAATTACACCGGTGTCGTTGGGGAACCGCATTACTTGGTGGAAGGATGATGCCACCGATCTCATGGCATGCAGCCATGTTCTGCCCAAGATAATGTTGTAAGTGGAGGGGACCTTTAATACCCAGAACTCCACTTGTTTCGTCATGCTTCCTACTCTGACTGGAAGAATTATTTTGCCGACGGGCCATTCTGGCATAGAGTTGAATCCAATTAGAGGTGATACAGCAGGCGCCAAGTCTTTGTCTTGTAGCTTCAGTTGTTTAAATGTTTCGTAGTACATGATTTCACATGAACTACCCTGGTCAATCAGAATCCGCTTAACGTCAAAATCCTTGACTCGGAGAGTGACGACCAGGGCATCATTGTGAGGGCAATATATCCATTCCAAGCCTTTATCCGAAAAAGACATGACGTTTGTTGCCTCTGTTTTCCCCTTCTTGGTGGCAGGTTGGGCACTTAGCACCTCTCTTAAGTGTTCAGCCTTTTTGATTGATCCTCTGAGCTCGCATATACGCTCAGGTTCAAAGACCCCATGTATCACATTGATAACGCCTTGAGGTGGGGCGTCGACTGGCATCCCGTTGGGGTTATTGTGATCCTGGGGGACTGGTTGCGTCCCTCCTTCAATGTATCTATCCAAGTGACCTGCCGCTACCAACTCCTCCAGGTGTTGTCTCAATGGTGTGCAATTCTCAGTGCGGTGCCCCTTTTCTTTATAGAAGGTGCACCGCGATCTTTCGTCGTAGTCTTTCTGTGCTTCTCCCAGCTTGGCTGGCCACTTGATGAAAGGCTTATCTCTTATTTCGCTTAGAATCCGATATATCGGTTTCTTGAATACCGTGGTTATGGCAGTGCGGATTCTCAACCATCTTTTATCTGGGTCCTCTCCGTTGTCTCGCCTGCCACGTCCGTTTCTGTTCTGTCGGTCTACTGCATTGACCTTTGCTGAGGTCTTCTTTTCTGGTACTATGGTCACCCCAGATTTTGCTTTGGCACGTGCGCCATCTACTTCTACCCTGATATGCTGATGCACTCTTTCCATCAAGGCTTCCATGGTGAGGGGCGGCGTCATGATGATTGAGTCCCTTAGTCTGTTCCCGACTGGAAGGCCTCTTTTATATTGTGCAATGGCGAGATTGGTGGGGCAATCTCCAATCTGATTGAATGTCTCCCAGTAGCGACTATTGTAGGATCTAAGGGTTTCTTTATCGCCCATGTCGATGGAGAGCAATTGGTCAATCTCCACCGGGGTTTTAGTGTTCGTTCGGAACCTTGTTACGAAGGCCTCTACCAATTGTGCCCAAGAGGCTATGCTGCCTTCTGGAAGTTTCTCGAACCAAGTTAAGCCTAGGTCGCCAAGGCTAGATGGGAAGAGTATGCACATTAGGGCCTCGTTTCGCCTGTATACAGCCATGACCTGGCGAAAGTGGCTCAAGTGTGAGTAGGGGTCCGTCTTCCCTTCGTATGTAATGAATTTGGGCTGAAGGAAGCCTGATGGTAGGGGCGCGTTTTCAATCGCCGGAACAAACGGCGAAGTCTGTAGCCTTGCTAATTCTTTGTCCGTTGGTTCGTAGGCAGGGCGCGGTGTTGGCATTCCAACCTCGACGCTTCCATGGGTCTGAGGAGCCAACCGCTGTAAGGCAGAAACTCTGTGTGGATCCCGTGCCCTGGCATCCTCCTTGCATCGTGCTTTTTCTTCGAGCACGGTTCGTAAGTCGGATAATCTAGGTAACTCCGTCTGTCTAGATCTGGTTTGGTGCGTATGTGAGGGCCAATACGTGCTTCCTTCAGTGTATGATCTTTCAGATCTCGTCCTCTCAGACCTGGAGTGACGAGTTCTGGAAGACCAGGATTGAGTATCGCCTGTCCTGAGGCTTCTACTCTCTCCTTGCGATGGTGTAGTATTCCTACTACGATTTTCTAAGTGGCGAGGAGGCGTCTTGTTTTTGTGCCCCTCTCCTGTCGCCACTTCTTTTTTCTTCATCTGGCGCTTTAAGGCTTCCATGTCTGCCGCCATCTTCCTTATTAATTCATCTTGCTCCTTCACGCGGTCTTCTAGAGCTTGAGGATCAATCCTCCGTCTTTGCCTGTCAGGACTTTGCAAGCGAGATTGACGGGGGCTGTGAGTCTGTCTTCCCCTAGTATCTCTCATGGGGTTATGTCGTTGGGGCTCCAAATCTGCCATGCGAGGGATAGAAGGTAATCCTTCACGCCTTGCTCCCCCATCTGGAGTTTGCCCGTCGATGGCAGAATGTGGCAATTCTTTAATGTGCGCCATTGTTTGTAAAGAGGAGAAGCTTTTAATCAAGAGGTTTTGTTCTGTCTGCAATTCCCACAGTCGGCGCCAATTGTACGAGAAAGAAATAAACTTTCTCGTATAATCCTGTTGACCAAGTCTACTCTCCTCCATACGTCGTCGCTTTATCACCTGAAAACACAAACGTGAGCTAGCCGGCGGGTGTGTGCCGGAAACCTCTCTGATGCCTAAGTCAGTAAGCTTGACAAATAGACAAAAGCTCTGTGTATTCAGAAACCAAAGTTGTGTGTTACCTCTCCAAAGGTGATGTTTGTGAGCTTTTATAGGTTTCGTATGGCACAATCCTAGTAGGACTTCTATTTCTCCATGCAGAGTCCTCCTAGGATTCATACTCCTGTAGGATAATGCTTATCCTTTAACACCCCCTTACTGCTTAAACTAAGTGAGATGGTTTTATCATGGCCGAACTCCAATATGACCGAAGTAATCATGGCTATGCTGAGCCATAGAGTAGGTCGAACTTCCCTTAGTTCGGTTCTTCCTTCCACTCCTCCCTTATCCCGGTGCTCTCATGCACAACTCATGGCATAGTCAGACCGAACTAATATTTCGAGACCGGTGTAACTCCAAGACCGGTCTAACTTCGATCTTCTACTGGACCGGTCTAGCTTCACGTCCTTAGGACCGGACTAACTCCAAAATATCGCACGACCGGAGTATCTTACATGACCATTTTACTTCGGCCCTTTATACTTTGGTTCATAACGGCCCATCACCTAACTCAGCTCAATTTTCACATAAATTACCCTCTCACTTTAAATGCATCATCATTACGTTTTATAATAGAATGATTTATTTTGAATAAGACATTTTATAAATTTTTCTTTATCAACTTGTTATAATTTGTTTCAATCCTTCCTTTTGAAACAACATAATCTCATATATATATATATATATATATATATATATATATATACACGAGATTAAAAAAAACCTTCAAATTAATACTAGATTTATTGAAAGCAATAAATATTAGTAAGTGTTATTTATTATTTATAATATTCAAATTTAAAATTTTTAAATATTTACTATAATTTAAATTCCTAGATCCACCTGATACATTCGTAGTACTGTAATGTGCCTACTTGTGTGTGGTGTAGCAAAATTAATTCAATTGACAAGTTCTGTTTCAACCATGATCTTCATGATCCGACAATGGATCCTTGAAAAGATTTATTTATAGTTATTGAATTACTTGAGAATTTAAAATAAAAAAATTTCCAGGGAATAAAATCATTGTGAGTAAATTGAGAGTATAAACATCCTCAGCCCTACAATCCCACCAGCAAAGTGGTTGACCCAGTGGATTGGCATCATGCATGTACCCTACAACATGTACTTGGATTTTTTTTGGAAAAATCTCAAATGAGATCTATTTTTATTTTTTATTAATAAGATGCAAATCTCTCATGTTTGGGTTTTTTTTTTTTTTTTTTTTTTTAATTATTTGGTGCAAATCCTTTCTCCATATCAGAGTAAAACCGAAAAATATTTCATGTGTTATGTAATTTTTTTTAAGACTAGTCTGCTTATATCTAATTTACACCATTTTTAGGAAGATATCATATTAATAGAAAATGGGGCAAAGAATTATAAATTTGTGGGAATCTTTTTAGGTACAAATTATACTCATTGTTGGGTGTACGTCAATTTAAAATTTGCATCCCACACAAGTAAGACTTGCATATAAAATGATTTTTACCAATTTATAATTATTTTTCTAAGTTACACTGACACAATATTTCTTTTCTTTTTTCTCTTTTGAAGTTTACATAGTACACACCATGTGCTGCTATTGCCCTAGAAATTTAAAGCATCCATCAAACTTTTTCCTCTGTCGCCTTTTTTTTATAGCTTCGTTCATGTCTTTCAAACTTCATAACTCAAAAAGAGCAATTAGGTTTACCACAATCCGTAATGAGAGAAGTTGTTCATGGAACAACTAGACTGCAAAAAGTAACATATATCACAGCAAAGGTAAGAAAAGAAACAAGTGTGTGAGTCACACCAGCTTTCTTTTGTCCAACTTGTGTATTCCAACTCAATTCAAGATATTGAAGCTTCATTTTGAAGCCAACCCTACATGCTTCCATGCTTCTATGTATGCATATTACATATATTTGCATGTATATCATGGAACTTCAACATGGACATGCATATATATATAAATGTATTTGGTTTTAGTAGGACATTTACACTGTATTTCACACACATTTTCTTTTTCTCTTTCTAAATCCCTTAATCAAATAAAACGTAAAAAACAGATCTGCATGAGCATGCGTTCCGATAGTAGTGGCCTTAGATTTTTGAAACATTAGCAGACTAGACAATCAAATGAGATTTTATCTTATGAAATCTTTCAAAATTTGAAGTCTTTAGCAATATTTTATTATTATTATTATTTAAATGAGTACCAAGCAACAGGTTACGTGACTCGACTGACTTTTTGACATGCATATATATACTAGTGAGGGGCTTGGAGTTGGGTGTGTCCCATCATGTGCAACTTGATGTATATATATAGTCTAAATTATAAAGAGCAATGCTATGGAATCATATCAACAAAGATATTTACTTTATAATAGTAAGTGCCTAGTTATATTTATTGGTGATGACTAAGGATTTGACACATAAATCAGAATCATATTCCAACTCCGTGTGTGTGTGTGATTAATTGGTTTGTAATGTAGAAAGGTTCAATCTATTAGTCCAAAAACAGAATGACCATTGAATTCAAGATGGAGAAAAAGAAGGGAAAAAAAAGGACTAAAGATTTCATTCATTCCTCATTACATTAAAACTGTCATTCAAACCACTGAAATTAAAACTTTATCAAAAGCAGTCTAATATTAGCTGCTGAGTTAGCAATCATGAAAACATCTAAAACACATGTTACAAAAATAAATCAATAAAAAATAATGAGGGTCTAGATTATAGAAGCTGACAAAGAATCCAATAAACTTTCACTACTTTAATTCTCAAATCTCATCATATGTCACAGATCCAATGTATTGAGCAAGTTTTTCTTTTCTTTTCTTTTTCTCACCTTATTATTTTAAGGTAGGATAAGATTTACAATTATGGAAAAAAAAAAAAAAAAAAAAATCAATAAACTAGACAATTTAATGATGTAAGAAAGTCTAACATGGCAAACCCAACACCACAGTCACTACAATACAAGAAAGAACTGAATGAAATAATCAACCTTTATCTTTGATATTGACGTATTGAACAATTGAATTCAGAGAATAAGTACTAACCCACTATTATATATTTCTTTATCTCATGAGCTAGAAGAAAAGAAAGAAAAAAACATTTTCACTATATGTATTTGCCACAATCAATTTTCTAGATTAAAATCTGGTAATATTTATTAAAACTCATCATCACTGTATCGCCTTATTCCCTTAATTGTACTTAAGAACATATAGAGCTAAGCCTAAAATCAATAAACAGATCTATTAATCTAATGGGAACATAGCAATATAGAGTGGACATATATGACATATCTCAGATAATTATAAGTACATTACTCATGAAAATATAGCAACTAAGTTCCTGAATATATATAAACTTGTTGCAACACAAAAATATTATTAGATTTGAAGGTTAATAATATTCATGATGGTTTGTTGACCCGACAATAAACTTGTGCTTACAATAGGATGGAATACTTAAATTCATATCCTGTTTTTTCTTTCCAAAAAAAAAATAATAATAATTATAAAAATAAAAATAAAAATAAAAAAGGCTTTAGTTACAGGGGAGGATGCTGGGGTTGGAACTTCTAGACAACTGCTATACAAGTTAAACTTACTTTAGTATTATTTTATTATTTTCGTGAAGTTTAATGGGTTGGCGAAACCTCAAAGTAAGGGTCCCCAACATGGAAGTGTTGGCCAGGTACAGACTAAAAACAATTGCCCACATGCTTAAATCTTTGTGGAGCCATATTTGATAGGAAATACTTGAGCACACCATTCTTTTTATCTTTACAGCAACATAAAAATCTTACTTGACCCAACCCAAAGGGTAGTGGCCGAGCAGTAAAGTTTGGAGGATAAAATTTACAAGTCTTGAGTTCAAGCCACCCCTTAGGGGCCACTGGAGATTGGCCCGATCGGTAACCCCAGGGCCCCGGGATTAGTCGGGTCTACAATCGGAGTCCGGAAACCGGTTATCAAAAAAAAAAAAAAATCTTACTTGACCCAAAAGAAATTTAAAACCTTTTTTGTTCCACCCTTGCCCTTCCCCAGCTCCAGCCACCACCTCCCAGCCCCTCCCCACCCTATTGTGCGCTACCCAACTCATCCACCCTCCTTGCGATCTGCGATCTCCCATCCCTATCTTCCCCAGATCCACTCTTCTTCTCTCAGACCTTTGCTCTCTTTCACTTTTATAATTTCTCTCTTGAGGGAAGAGGAGGCAACAGGGTCTATCAATGAAGGATAGAGAAGGTAGGATGGATGGACCTAGTTTCTCATACCCAATATCAACTCTAACCATTAGTTTGCAAGAAGAAAATATGGTGCATGACGATTGTAGCAAGTTACTTAATCTTAGCAAGTTACTGATCAAATTTATTGAGAAAGATGTTGTTCGGAATTTTAATTTTGATTCTATCATAGATGCTTTTAATAATGTGGAAGATTGTCGAGCACAATTCAAGTTGCCTCACTTTAGTAGATAGATTATCTTACAGTTGTTAACTTTTGTAACTCAATGTGGATACAAAAAAAAGGGACATTTATATCTATTTTTCATGTAATTTCTCACTTTTTATGTCAATAGAAATTATGTTGTAATTTATGTTCCATTTGGGGATGCGTTGTGAAAGGATAGGTGAAGATGGGGAGAGGCGTGGAGGGTCGTTGGAACTGAGAATGGGTGGGTGGTTAGAGTTTGTGAGGTTGGAAAATGGGGATATAAATTGGAATTTTGTGATGAGATAAAATTGCAATAAAAAAAATATTAAGGGATGGGGGTTATTAAAAAAAAAATGCTACTAGTAATTTTAAGGTAACCAATTTTGAGTGCTGTTAATGTAAAATGTAAATTGTAAAATGTAAACTACCACCCACCTACCACCTCCACTACCACTCACTCCACCTACCACCTCCACTACCACCTACACCTACTACCATCTTCTCCTCTATATATATAGGAATTGTAATATACAGATACATCAATCAATAGAACAATGCAATCAATAATAATACATCAGTTATTTTACATGGTATCAGAGCTATAGGTTAAGCTCTTGGTGTTCTTCGCCTTCCGGCGGGCGGCTACCTTGCCTTGACCGCCCGCCGGATCTCAACCAATTGAAACCTCCATCAACGCACTAGCAGAGGTTGTGGTGGTGCACCAAGGGGGCGACTTAGGGAGTGCGCACTCTTTCTTTTGTCAGACTCCACACCCCCCACAATGTGCTGTCGCCAGAACCCACCATTCATCCCACTAGAGTATATAGCATATATATATATATATATATATATATATATATATATATATATTAACAATTGCAGAAACCATCATTCATCACTTTTGTACCCTCCTCTACTTGTATATTATTTTATTATACATATATTTTATTATTTTAATATTTTAAAATATCTTAGTGTCATATCTCCACCCACTCACTGAGCCATACTTCCGTAGGCACTCCTCCTCATTCCACCCATAATATATATCTTTAAAAAAAAAAAAAAAAAACAACAACAACAACAACAATTTACAAATTTGCACAACACCATATTTTATTCATCTCCGGGATCAACCCCGATCACAATTTTACACACAAAAAAAAAAAAAACAAAACAAAACAAAAAAAACAAAAAAACAACCACAACACAAAACAACAAACAACCACATTCACAGGCGGGATTTTTCTTCTCTACTCTGTCGCTGGTCTTTTCTTCTTGCCTCCGTCCTGGACGGCCCTTGACGGTGTTGCCTCCATATTTCCCACTCCACTGGGCACGATCACTACTCTCTGCTCCTCCACTGCTGCATATGGCGGACCTCCAAATCGGAACATCACGATGGCCTTCCGCTTCAGCTCCTTGTTTTCTGCCCTTAGCACGCTTATCTCTGCTCGCGCATCCTTATACATGCGTTGGAGCAGAGCCAGTTGGGCGTTTAATTGCTGCACCTCATTTGTCCTACTCTGCAGCCGGTGCGACAAGTTTGTGACCGCCGTCATGGACTCCACACATGCCTTCAAAGTATACTGATTAGCCTCCACATCCGTTTGCACTGCCATTTTTTGCTCCACCGACTGCATCGGAAAGTTCAACGGAGCAAACCCAGTGGTGTTTGGTTGAGGTTCACGGGACACCGCACCAGTTATCTCTCTTGTGGACTCGTTGAGGTCGGGAAAGAGAGTAAGCAGAGGGCGGGACGAAGAGGCCATTTTCTGGGCAACAGAGTGTTACAGACTATCTCTCTCAGCAAAAGGAACTATCTCTCTCAGCAAAACGAAGAGTTTTTTTTTCAGAGTTTTTTTTTTTAGCGGGTTTTCTGCCTCAGCCTCAGCCTCCGCTTCGATTTATAAAGACCTTGACGAAGAGGCAGACATGCGCCTTTATAAAGACCTTGACGAAGAGGCAGATATACACAGTATCATGTATAAGTCGCTCATGGCGCACTCCCTAAGTCGCCCCCTTGGTGCACCACCACAACCTCTGCTACATCGGTCCGACATGACCCCGTAAACTGTCTGCTACAACGGTCCGACACGACCCCATAAACTGTCTTCTACATCGGTCTGACACGACCACACAGTGTCTGCTACAACGGTCCGACATGACCCCGTAAACTGTCTGTTACAACGGTCCGACATGACCCCATAAACTGTCCCGACATTGATTCCGGTCAGCTGCTACAACGGTCCGACATGACCCCGTAAACTGTCTTCTACAACGGTCCGACGTGACCCCGTAAACTGTCCTGCTACAACGGTCCGACATGACCCCATAAACTGTCCTGCTACAACGGTCCGACATGACCCCATAAACTGTCTTCTACATTGGTCTGACACGACCACACAGTGTCTGCTACAACGGTCCGACATGACCCCGTAAACTGTCTGCTACAACGGTCCGACACGACCATACAGTGTCTCCTATCCCATTTTTAATTGTCAGCTTATTTTTCTGTTTTGTTACTCTCTCCAAACTCAAGTTGGCTAGTACCTATCCTCCTTGAGTTTGAGGGGGGCTGTTAATGTAAAATGTAAATTGTAAAATGTAAATTACCACCCACCTACCACCTCCACTACCACTCACTCCACCTACCACCTCCACTACCACTCACTCCACCTACCACCTCCACTACCACCTACACCTACTACCATCTTCTCCTCTATATATATAGGAATTGTAATATACAGATACATCAATCAATACAACAATGCAATCAATAATAATACATCAGTTATTTTACAAGTGCTATTGTTTGGTAATACAATAAGTCTAGGGAGACTCCCAATTTACCCAAACATTTATCAACTGCATTGAAAACCTAATTAATCGGAATGCTATTTGTTACCTTAAAAAGCCTCCACTTTGAAGTGGGATACCGTATGGACAGTTGGTAAATATTCGAGTAAATTGGAGAGGCTCCCTAATGTTATTGTTTTTGTTGTGTAACTAATGCATTGACTTAATGAACCTACGTCTTATACTAATTAGGTATATTAATAATAGGTTTTTTTTTTTTTTTTTTTTGAAGGTCCATGATATAAGATGATTTAGGCTAAGTTTGGCATACACAAAATAATTTATCTTTTTATCTTTTTTTCATCACATCACCTCTTTACTTTTCTGCACATCTTTTCATAAAAAGACAAAAAATGCACTTATTTAAGTCATCCCAAACAACCCCTTAATAGCATAAAGGACAATCAATATTTTTATAATGTCTAAAGTCCCTCAATATTGATCCAGAGAAATTTCAATTCAGAGAAATTTTTCCCAGAGAAATTCTCTCCAGAAAAATTCTAGATTTCCCAAAGAAATTCTCTCCAAAAAAATTATGGACTTCCCAAAGAATTTCTCTAAGTTCAAACCAGAGAAAATTCAAAATTCTCTGAGTTCAAACTAGAGAAAATTGAATAGCATAGAGAAAATTAAACATGGCAAAGAAAAAAAACCTAGAGAAAATTTTCTTTGAGTTCAAATCAGAGAAATTCAGAGAAAATAGGATAACACAGAGAAGATTAAACAAGACAGAGAAAAGTACCTAGAGAAAGTTGATCATAACAGAATACAAACAAGTTCTTGCAATTTCCTCACCAAAATACTAAATTTTGTCAATTTACAGCCCAATTTCCTAACAAATTTTTTATTTTTGATCAACTTTGAAAATCCAAACCCAAATCCCCAATTCACCAACTTAGCAAAATTACACAGCAAAACTGTAATACAAAACCAGAACTCCAACCCATTTCTTAACCAAAATAGTAATAAAATTCGTGAATTCATCCACATTAAACCAATGTCCATTGACAAACGCTCCAATTCCAAAAGTTTCAATACCGAGAAATGAGAAAAAAGACATCATAAAGAGTTTCATAGGTATAATATATTCATTTACATATATACGTATAGTGAGAGAAATAGATCATAAAATGCAAAACAACTAGAGAAAATTCGATCTAAGAATTTTTCTCCAGAGAAATTCTAGGAAGGCCAGAGAAATTCTCTAAAAATCCAGAGAAAATTCACAAAATTTCTATATCTAGAAAAAATTCAGATTTACTCACAATTTTCTCTGTATTTTGACCAAGGAACGTGGAACACACCTTAGCAAACAAGCTTCATCACTCTCTTCACAGTCTCCTTCTCTACATCAACAATGGTAAGATCTCTATTATCATCACCATCATCATCTCTATGTATATGTATAAATCTTTCTTTTTCGTTTTTGTTCAGATCATTCTAGAGAAGAATCGTAGAGAGATCTCCAAACACCTCTTTCAAGGTCTTCACTTTTTTACTCTCTTTTCTGTGTGTGTGTGTGTGTGTGTGTGTGTGTGTTTATATGATTGTTGTTTGTGTATGTAAAGGGTGTGTTCTATGAAAAGAAAGATTACAACTTCGCGAAGCACCCAGATATCGATGTGCCCAACCTACAGGTCATTAAGCTCATGCAGAGCTTCAAATCGAACAAGTACGTGTGAGAAACCTTCGCTTGGATGCACTATTACTGGTATTTGACCAACAATGGCATTGAATTTCTCAGAACTTATCTCAATTTGCCATCTGAGATCGTTCCCAATACCTTGAAGAGAGCAACCAGTCCTATTCCAACTGGTGGTCGTTTCGATGGTGGTCCACCTGGCGATCGTTCGACATCCCAGACGAGAGTCCAATCATGAAGGTTGATTAGGCGGTGGAGGTAGAGGCGGAGGTGGCAACCATTGAAAGGAGTAAAGTGAGGTTTGGATTTAGAGAGAGAGAAAGAGAGATAAAATAGAGAAGGTAGAGAGAGAAAATGAGGTTTGATTTGAGAGAGTCAAATTTCTCTGTGATATATGAATGTGAGGTTGAGAGACCTTAGATATCATAAAACAATATTGTAAATCTCTTCCATTACTAAAAATGAGAGAGGGACCTTAAACTAATTTTCTTTTAACACTACAAGAAAAAAGGGGCTTAAAAGATGAAACTTTTTGCGACGGCACAACTTGCCGTCGTAAAAAATGTGAGTATTTGCAACGGCATAAAATGCTGTCGCGAAAAGGAGAGTATTTGCGACGGCAGAAATTGTTGTCGCAAAAAAAAAAAAGAGTATTTGTGATGGCAGAGATTGCTGTCACAAAAAAAAAAAGAGTTTTTGCGACGGTACCAGCTGCAGTCGCAAAAAAAAAAAAAAAGAGTTTTTTGCAACTGTAATAGGTACCGTTGCAAAAAAAAAAGAGTAAAATATATATATATATATATATATATATATTGTGGCTTTGAGACGGCTTCATATATATATACTCACAAAATGGTTTAAATAAATGCAACGGTATTTTTTTGTCACAAAAAAAAACGACATCGTCTTACTCTTTTGAACATTTCTCTTTTCACCCATTTTTTCATCTCTGTCTATGTCTCTGTCTCTCTTCTCCTTCTCTCTCTCATTCATCACTCTTCTCTGTCTGTCTGCCTGTCTCTCTCTCTTTCTCTATGTGTCTTTGTCTCTCTTCTCTTTCTCTCTCTCACTCATCACTCTTCTCTGTCTGTTTGTCTCTCTCTTTCTCTCTTTCTCTCTGTGTCTTTGTCTCTCTTCTCTTTCTCTCTCTCACTCATCACTCTTCTCTGTCTGTCTATCTGTCTCTCTCTTTCTCTTTCTCTTTCTCTCTGTGTCTCTCGCATATCTCGCTTCTCTCTATCTCTCTCATTTCTCTTCTCTCTCTCTTCTTTTTATCTCTCTCGCTCTCTCGATCATCTTTCTATGTCTCTCTCTCGTTTATCTCTTTTCGCTCTTTCTCTCTCTCTCTCTCTCTCTCTCTTTGTTTATATTTTTTCACCCATTTTTTCATCTTCCACTCTCTCTTCTTTTTCCCTCTCTCTCCCATCACTCTTCTCTGTCTGTCTGTCTATCTATTTCTCTCTCTCTCTCTCACGCATCTATCTCTTCTCTCATCTCTGTCTCTTTCGCACATCTCTCTTCTCTCTGTCTCTTTCATCTCTCTCTATCTCTCTCGCTCATCTCTCTATCTCTCTTCTCTCTATGTTTCTCTCTGTCTCTCTCGTTCATCTCTCTTCTCTCTCTGTCTCTTTTTCTATCTCTCACTCTCTCTCTCTCTTTTTTTTTTCTCTCTCTCACTCATTACTATTCTCTGTCTATCTGTCTTTGTCTCTGTTTATGTCTCTCTCTCTTTCTCTTTTTGCCTCTCGTTCATTTCTCTTCGCTCTCTCTCTCTCTCTCTCTCTCTCTTTCTATGTCTTTCTCTCAATCATCTCTTTTCGCTCTCTTTCTCTCTCTCTTTGTCTATCTCTCGCTCATCTCTTGTTTCTCTCTCTTTTTCTGTCTGTCTGACTCTCTATCTCTGTCTCTCTCTATATCTCTTTCTCTCTCTCACTTATCACTATTCTCTCTCTCTTTCTCTCTATGTGCCTGTCTGTCTGTCTCTCACTCTTCTCTCTCTTTTTCTCTATGTGTTTGTCTGTCTGTCTGTCTGTCTCTCTCTCCCATTGTGTTCGCCTTGCTCACTCTTTCATTCCCCTCTTCTCTATTTACCGAGCTCTCCACTACAAGAAAATGCACTTTTATCGAGCACATTATCTCTCTCTCTCTCGCTCATCACTCTGTATTTGTGTCTCTCTATCTCTCTTCTCTATCTGTCTCTCACTCATCTCTCTCTCACTACCCATCTCTCTCTCACCACCACTACTACCACTGTTGCCACTCCACTTCTACGACTATCATTACTACTGCTATCGCCACCACTCCACTACCACCACCACTACTACCATTACCTTTCCTCCGCTACCGCTACTCTATCTTCTCTACCACTACCATAACTTTACTACTAATCTCCTTTGCTGCCACCGCCGCCGCCGCCGCCGCCGCCACCACCACCACTATCACCTCTTATCCACCACCTTCACCACTACTACCGCTCCCTATCATTTACCACAAAAACATTAGTTCATGATTTTTAGTAACAAAAAAAAATGGGTCGCAGAAAAACATTTTTTATTCAAGTATTATTCCTACTTCTACCAAATAAAAAATAATAACACTAATTTTTTATTCATTAAAATAAAAATGAAACAAATAAATTCTCAACATTAGTAACTAAAAGAAAATCAAAAATCAAAAAAAAATCATTAACTATAAAAAAAAATTATTTTAACAAAAAATATATTTGTTTGGCAACGGCAACCTCCGTCGCAAAAAAAAAAAAAAAAAGGAAACTAAAAATTCATTTGTGATGGAAACTAAAAAAAAAATGTTCCCAATCCCGCTCGGTTTCCCCTCATTTTTTTTCTCATTCCCGCCCAGCCCCCCTCCACCCCCACCCAAAAAACCCAAAAATCCCCAATCTCTTAGAACCAAAATCCCTAATCTTTTCTACCAAATATCCTCATCTCTCTCTCTCTCTCTCTCTCTCTCTCTCTCTCTCTCTCTCTCTCTCTCTCTCTCTCTCTCTCTCGCGCGCGCGCGACTGTAAGCATAGTAGACGACGGCGCCGAGCCACGACAGCGATAGATATATATATGTTTACATACACCAGTCAGGCATTAGAGTGTTACCCTCGAGTCCTCTTCACACATAAAATTCCTAACCCTAACTTCACTCTTAGACCTTCAATGGTGTTGTGTCCCTCACTACCACCCCCAAAGTATCTCCCCTTTGAATCTCTCTGACGACCTCACAAAATCTCTATCTCGGCTAGCACCGTTTGTCCCAAGGAGCTCCGCCTCGGCCTAGTTCCTCTCTGTTGTCATGGCTTCAAGAACCGGTCGGTTTTCGCATTCGTAGCTTCGCACGAGGAATTTGTAAGTTGATTGAAATTTTGAGCAATTTATGCATTCAAGTGTGTTCTAGTGTTGGACTGTTGCTTATTTGATTCACGCGAGAATTTCTTTTAGCATTTTTTTGTTGTTGTTATTGTTGAAATTTTCAGTTTTGAATTTGTGTTTGATAAAGAAATGGCATTTATAAATTGTTAGATTGTTTTTCTCAATGACATTACTATAATAGGAATGAGTGAAATTTTGGGAGAATTAAATAAAATTCATTAGGTGGTGCATCTGAAAATGTGGTTGAGGACGATGTTTTCTGAAATTGTGTTTACATATCTTCATATATATGTTTCTTTTTGTATACGTCAATATATTAAATACAACGGATGGAAGATGTAATAACCCGACCCTTGTATGTGATTCTGATACATTTTGAGTCTCTTATTCTGTGCTTTCAAATGCTTAATGTGAACCTTCATGAGAAATTAAGTTTAAGCACATGTATTTGATGAATTGAACCTGTATCTTTTGGTAAGGAAAGTATCTGTCACAATTAGAATGCTAAATCAGAAATTGAGAGCCTCAGAGACTTGATAAGCCGAAATTGATGTTATAGTTGAAATCAGCATAATTTTGAAGTAATAATAAGTATTGCTGTGAAATTTCAATTTAGGATGATTAAACGATTGATTTTTGTCCTATTTAACTTTTTCTTTTATATTATATATATATGTATGCCTCTTGATCAAAAAGATGGAAAAAGAATCTAAGTATCTTTTGTATGGAATTGAAAGAGGAGAGGTAGAAAGGTAGGAGAGAAACCTAGCAAGAGTGGAAGATTGGGTGAATTAAGAGGATCTATTGAGATTTGAAGTTCAAGGTATGCATTCTTTGTTTTGCTAAGCTTCTTGTCAATTTATTGAGGAATTCTCTACAATATTCAAGTTGAAGTTATAATGGAGATCAAGAGTGTGTATATATCTTCTTGTCTAATTGTGTTTGTGGTTGTATTGGAAATTCCAAGTTTGTGTTAGTGTTCTTTTCTCTTGAGTTTACTTGTTGTGTGGAAGTTATTTACACACCTAGATGATGATTTATATATCTAAGTAGATAGTTAAGATCAAATATATGGAAAGAATGGGTTGTGCATGTGAAATTGGAAGTGATGATCTTAATTACATTCTTGATGCATGTTATGGTGTTATTGAACCATTATAGTACACCAAATTTGCTTACTTGTGCCTCACCATAAGTGTATCAATGGAGGTTTTTATTGAATTTCGGACAGAAATTATGCAGAATCGCTGCACGTACGGGGGTCATGGCCGCACGTGCGGGAAGCTTGGCCGCACGTGCGGGAGTCCTGGCCGCACGTGCGGGAATTGGTGCAATTTTGGGCTTGAACACTGCTAAAAAAGCACGTGCGGGGCATCATTGCCGCACGTGCGGGGCTCATAGCCGCACGTGCGGCCCAAGCTGTAAAACATGGTTCGCTCCATTTTGCGTGCTCGACCCTTGGATATTTTTAGAAATTGTATTTTGTGCCTACTAATGTTTGTAAATTCATTTGAAGTGGAATGAATCAGGAACTAATTCAACAAAGAGGAATTAACTAACTTACAAGTTATGAATGTGTACAGGACACACTTCGAGAGGAACTAGTGCCCCGCAGCAACACAGTGAGTAATAGTACTATCGATGTACCTTAATCACGTTAATTATTATTGTTATTGACGTTATGTTCTTCGCAAGAACTTATGTTAACATGTATTCTACTTGGGAAACGGTGTGAAATTATGGAATTGAGAAACAGTGTGAAAATATGGAAATATCAAAAGAACTTGTGAAATATGAATTTATAAGGCCGAGGGACAACTTGTGAAATACGAATCTATGAGGCCGAGGGCCAACTTGTGAAATTATGAATCCATGAGGCCGAGGGCCAAATTGTGAAGTTACGAATCCATGAGGCCAAGGGCCAATTTGTGAATGTGTGAACCCATCAGGCCAAGGGCCAATCTGTGAAGTTGTGAACCGACAAGGTCATTCTGCAAATTTGTACAGAATCAGACTAACTTTATGATTTCTGCATTACTTACACTTTTAAATGTGTTACAATTTAAATTGAATATTGAAGCATTTAAGTACTATTGTTCACTGAGCCTGGCTCACTCTAAGTTATGTCTGTTTCTGTAGGTAACCAACCTGGGGGTCGGTCCAAGCCCTGTCACCGTTAAACTTTTGTCAGCCTAAGCATAACCAGGCACTTGGTTGAAGCCGTACATTTTTGTGGTGTTTTGCTAGACGATGGCTTGCATTCTAGTTATTGACTTAAGATAAAATGTACATAATGTTTTGTTATACGCCCAACCTTGGGGCTGGATCTGTATATGCTTATAACTAGTTCTCAAATGTGTGTCTCCTTTTTGCAATGTGATCCTGGCATGGTAATAGTAGCTCAATTGATGTCATACTTTCTTATATATTATCTTATGATATCAATGCTTCCGTTCAGGCCCCTATGTTATATATCAGGTTAAGTGTTCGTTTCTGCATAGGTCATGCCCAAATTGCTAGGGGCGGGTTTGGGGTGTGACAGAAGATATTAGAGAAAAAAATATTAAGATATAAGTGTCATTAAATTCAATCAAATTTGTTCCTCCAGTCATTTAATGTAGGTCAATCTAAATTTGACAACGAACTGTTGAGAATCTTTACATTTAATTAAAAATCTGGTTATTGTATGTGTTTGCGCTTTTGTAAGGTAAGCTTCAAAGAGGTGTTTGTCCCTTACATTGGGGTAAGTCTCAGCATCTCTAGCCTCAAAGTTCCTTTAAAAAATGTAGTTAAACAATGTATATATGGTGTAAAAGAATTGGGGTGTTGCAGATGTTTGAAGACCATAATAGGTAGACAAAAAGTTCCGTGTTCTTTATGTTCTCTCTTTTGTGTTTATTTTTGTGCCTTCTTGTTTTATATATATATATATATATATATATATATAATAAAAAAAAATGCAAGGAACCTCAACTTTCAATAACATAAAAGGGGTGTATGCAAAATCTTGACTTTCTGTAGGCTTATTAGTATCAGACTAATTTATTGGATTGACCTTATGTAATTTTGCAGATTAATTTGGCTCATATAACTCTTAAAGGGCTGTCGGCTCATTGGTTAACCAAAAGAACGCAGAGATTTGGATATCAAGTTTCAGCGATTGGAGAAAAACTATTCCACATGAACGTAATTTTTTTTTTTTTAAAATTTTATTTATGTTCTTATGGTTTCCTTCCATTACTTTGTTTTCCCCTCCCTCTTTTTGGTGTTGTACTATTGTTGTACTATTGTTTGCATGGTTCAGTGGACAAAATTAGCTTTCCTGAAGTACAAAGAGGTAAAACTTCTTAACAAAGTAATTCTCAGTATATTGTTAAAAGCATTTAGTTACTACCTACTTTTTGAACTAACCAATTTTAGGATGATCTTTGTCTGAATTTATTCTAATTTCTACTGATGCAGCGTTTATTTACATCTATGTGAGGGCTCAGAAAGGGCTAAGAAATCATACATTCTTTTATTATGGAATAGCTTTTTTCTTTTCTTTTTATTTTATTTTATTTGATCTAACTTTGAATTTTCAAATTTTGGTTGTTACCTTATATCTAGGATTCTTCAATCTCAAATTCAAAGTCACAATCATATATTTCGATGCTAATAGCAGCATCTCCCCCTGTGAATCATGATGTTCCATTGCCCCTAGTTCCACAACTCCAAATTGCTCCAAGGTTATTGTCGTTGAGAGTAGCTGCCATGTTTAAAATACTGGTGAGTGCCTTTAGCTGCAAGAACAAATCTCTCTCTCTCTCTCTCTCTCTCTCTCTCTCTCTCTCTCTCTGCTGTAATATTTTTTAAAGTTCTCGTCTGGACTTTATGCAATGACTTAATAGCCCCAGACCTTGCATTCATCCCCATCTTCCATAACTGTTCAAGGTACTTGTGTTCATAAGCATTCTGCTTAAAGTCGAATGTTTTGCGGTGATGCTTGTTGGTGTCAATTCTGGATTTGTGATGCGAGAGTTGCGACCTCAAAAGTATTGATTCCACTATGCTTTCTTGGCTTAATACACGTCACAACTGTTGCTTGTTTGTCTCTGGATGTCTCTCTGTTGTCCCCATAGGAATGCTACATTTTACTGGTGATTTTCAAATTTATGAGATCTTATGGTTGTCTCACGTCATTAATAGAAGGCATTAGACTGCCCTGGGAACCTGAGATTAGTTGATAAAGCACTGCGAGCATAATTGTAGGGTCAATGATGCATACAAAGTGGTGGATGGGGATGATTTATATAACTGATGTTGGTAATGATGCTAGCTGGTATGAGGATGACTAAGAATTTGTATAAGATCCTTTAGTTACTGGTCATTATAAGCCACTGATTGCTGATCAATTTGAGTGTTCCATTTTTTCCCTTTCTGATATAATTAAATCTAATAATGTTTGTTATTCAATTAAGTGGAGGATTTTGTTTTTCAATTTAGTTAATTTAGTTACCATTGTTTCTTATGCTAGGCTGAACTAGTGAAAAGTTAAAAACATATCATAGCACTTGAAAAAACCAAACAGGGTTCAGCTATTTGTAATTTTATTTTATTCTTTTCCAACTTGATTTCTTAACATAAGAATAATTTGTTGTTTTCTGGAAATTATGAACCAAGTATTGTATTGTTTGCCTAGTACTCGATCTGTGCCATCTTGCTATGGTAGGCACAAGAAAAATCTGAAAGATGCTAATTTCTCTATTTAACTCTATATACATTCCCCCCCCCCCTCCCCCCATTCTTTGTTGCATATAAAATATTGAGTTCCTTGAAAATAGTTTTTAGCATATGAACTATTTTCTTGTTCAAAAATACCCAAGGGCAAGTAGTGTATCTCAAAAATGAAGAAACAGAATCTGTACTTAGAATCTCTTTTCTAAGTTGTTTTAGTCAATGTTCTGCCTTCTTTGTTGTTCCTATAGCACACTTTGGTTGGCTTGTCATCATCTTGTTTTTTTGAGCTTCAGAGGTGAGTGCCTAGCTCCAACTTGTTGATGTGTGACTAAACAATTCCAAATATATATATCTTTTGACACTTATCATTACGTTCTTCTCAAAGTGTTCTTGTTCCTTTTTGTTGCCATAGGAACATCTGAAGTATTTCCATTTTGTATTGAACTGTAAAGAAACAAGGATTAAAATCAAAATTCAAAGTATTTCTCAAAAAAAAAGTTGTGTCCATCTAAGCATGCTATAAACTGGTTGAAATATAACAGTTTTGAAAATTTTTGTTTGACTTATCATCAAAGATAGAGGACATTAAAAGGCTATATTCATTTATCCAAATAATAAAAAGGGAGTAGCCTGCTCGGGAAATCGAAAGCTAACAATGCAACAAAATATTTTAATCAGTATATCTTCACTTATTAATATACTTCACTTCTTTGATGAGAGAGAGAGGGAGAGAGAGAGAGAGGGAGAGAGAGAGAGAGGGGGGGGACACTTTATTGCTCTTTATTTGAATTTATAAATATTTCATTGTTTCCATTACTTATCTGAAATGTTGACATATCTGAGCCATATGAAAACTGCATTCTTACACAGAGTTTTGATCTTTGGTTGCTGGTCGTTCTTATGTACCCACAGTGCTTGATAAGTAGGGAGCACAACTCCTTGCAGTTGCTGTACTTGTGATTTTGAGAACTTGGATATCAGATCGCATTGCCTCTTTAAATGGTATTCTTTTCTTTTTTATTTTCCTAAATTAATTGAACTTTATGATATTCTTGGAAATTGAGAAGCTTTTGTGATTTAAAGGCGTTGGTTTTTTCAGGGACAACTGTAAAGTATGTTTTAGAGCAAGATAAGGTGGCCTTCACTCGATTGATTGGTGTTAGTATTCTTCAGAGTGTCGCATCTTCTTTTGTTGCACCTTCTTTGAGGTAAACTATACATTGAACCTTTTCTTAATTTCCAACCAAATTACATCACTTAATACCCACAAAAATGTAGTACAAAAACCTTCTAAAGACTCCATGAGAATTCCAAAATCGTTAAACGGCGTCGGATTGGCACGAAACTTGGCACACATGACTGCCTAGGCACGAGAGACTTGTGGGAGAAGATGGGACTCCAATCGGGTTCCCGGTTTGAGAGTTAGAGCCGAATTTCACTCTAGGCATACTAGTTCCTTAAGAAACTTTAATTCGAGGTGTTGACGCCCCAAAATCACCAAACGGGGTCGGATTGGCACGAAACTTGGCACACACGACCGCTTAGGCACGAAAGATTTGTGGGAGAAAACGGAGCTCGAATCGGGTTCCCGGTTTGGGAGTTAGAGCCAAATTTCTATCTAGCCAAAATTATTTACTTAATTATCTTTGTAATTATATAGTAGTTAATTTTTTATGTTTTTTTGTAATTAAAATATTAACACATAATTATATTGTCATTAATTATTTTTATTTTTTATTTTCAAATATTTCCCCAGTAGCAGTTTGCTTCTTGTGGAATGCAGGCATGTGAAGATTGCGATTAATTTTTGTTTTTGTTACCCACGGAAGAATCATGACGAAAACTTTTGTTTTTGATTTACGTTATTTTGAATTGTGAACAACATTATGTATTTAAACATTGTATATGTATTATGCAACATTATGTAGTGGGATAATTTTGCTGATGTGTTGTTATGAATGGAAGAATATTTTTATTATGGATGAATTGTTATTTTTATACTGAAATTTTTATATTATTATGTAATTTTTGGTTCATTTCTCAGTTATTTTTCATTTAATGCAGGTAATTTTCATATTTTTAATAATTTTATTGCAGGTTTTTTTTTTTTTTTTTTTGAGACGGCACTACACCGTCTCAAAAAACATTAGAACCAGATTGTTTTTGCGACATAAGCAATGTTATCGCAAAAGATATTTGCAAAAGTTGAAAAAAAACATTTCGCGACGGTATTATTTTCCGTCGCAAATAACCTTTTAGAGACGGCGTCGTCGTGCTGTCTCAAATAAACTTTTAGCGACGGCAAGTTACCCGTCACAATAAAACACTTTTGCGATGGTATTTTTGCCGTCGCAAATAACACTTTTAGCAACGGTAACACAATGCCGTCTCAAAAAATTCCAAATTTTTACATAATAATGGCGACGGTAGAATTCCATCGCAAAAAGGCAACTTTGCCGTCGCAAAAAAAAGGCGACAGTATTGTGCCGTCGCTAAAACCTTTTAGCAACGCCCTTTGTTGCGACCCCCCACTTGCCGTCGCTAAAAATCATCCGCCGTCGCAAAAAACCTTTTAAGACGACATTTGGAGTATTTGCGACGGCATTCTACCGTCACAAAAAGTCAGATTTTTTGTAATGTAATAATAACACATCATATAGAATACCAAAATTGATCAACTTCAAATTACTGTTAAAAGGGTCATTAGAATGGGAGAACTACCTCGAGTACGAGGACCACAGTTTTCTTTCTTCATATACGTAGGCCTGGCTCATTCACAAGGGTTTGTTGCCATCCAGTCCAGTTAACAAAAAGAAAACGAAGCTCGTATGCATACTGGCCCAGAATATGAAGAGCACCGGTTAGTGACTTCTCTTACGATCTATGGTCATCATCAGGGCAGGGTCAGAACCGGTGTGAACTATGGTCTCTAGGTATGCCTTTCATATTTCTCTCTTCTATCCCTCCGCATTGTTTGGTTTCACTTTTTAAAAAAATGAAATTTTTTATTTTCTGTATTTTTTTAATATTTAAAAAAAAAATTTAAATATACATAACATAAATACACTTAAAAAGTATAATATTTATGAAAAAAAAATTCTTTAAAATACTAAATATCAAAAATACAAAACAAAATATTAAAATTTAGTACATTTTCGTATTCTTGTGTATTTATTGATTTTTTACAAATATTTTGCTTTTTAAATACATTTAACTAAGATGCATCTAAAAAAGTTATTAAAAAAAATGCTTAAAATTTTAAAAAAATATTCACTAAAAACAAAAAATAAAAATAAAAAAACACACACAAAAAAAGAAAACCCAATTTTCAAAAAATTAAATCTAGAAAATTGAAACCAAAACAAGTACCCCAAGATCAACCTAAATCAATATCAAAGCAAGAACCCTGTCCTTCAAGAACGAACCAATAAATCAACTTATTTTGGTGATGGCTGGACAAAGTTTGGAAAGATTTCTATGAGGGAGCTAACCAAAATATGAGCCAAGGCACTCTTATATAATCTGCGAATATTCCGTTTACTCAATTAGGGTGTGTGACCAAATTACTTCTTCTAACTTTTTTAACTTTCAACAGAACTCAAACAACTTTTTCAAATTTGTTTTTCTGAATTGTTTGCTAGATTAGTTAATCGTAAAAACATCATTTCCAGCCAGAGGTATATTGATGAAATTTCTCTCTCAACCTCTATAAATTGTCAAAACTAACAAGTTACAAAAATAATTCGAAAAAGATAAATGTTATCATCCATGTAATGAATAATGGAACAATCATTAAAACAGAATGGAATATATTCATTTGCATTTGGCATCAAACACATCCTAAAAATTGCCCAGGCCAGAAGTCCACATATATGGGCTTGTATTGATGCAATTTTTGTAACAAAACAAATTACATATATACATGTATTATAAATGTATCTACATGCATGAATGGAATTCTAATAAGCACGTGTGCATGTGTGCCTCTTGCAGATATATGCAAAAACAGAAGAAATGAAATCTTCGTACAAATGATCATAATAGTATCATCATATAATATAACTTAATGTACAACAGAAGAGTTCCAGAAATACAACAACACACATATATACAAAGAGCTCGAGGTCATAAACAAGTTCTTAGTAATATTATGCATAAACATTAAACAGCACGAACTGCTAATGCATAATTCATCAAGATTATTAAAAAGCGAGGAAAATAACGTAAAATCGAAAAAGGAACTACAAAAATGCATAAAGATCTAATAAACTATTAAACTGAGAAAGTGAAGGTCACACTACTAGCTCACATCCACATTGGCTGTGGCAGCTTCAGGATGGTAGTGAAGCATTTCCTTCCACATCATCTCCCTTATCATTTCTTCCCCCAAGTCCTCATCTATGTCCAGATCAATCGGGACCTGTGCTGGAGGGTCACAGTTCGAATCATATAGTGAAGACATGTAAGGGTGTTGGAGTGCTTCAGTAACACTAATCCTCTTTGATGGGTCAAAGACGAGCATCTTCTGTAGGAGATCAATTGCCAAAGGATGGGCATTTGGATAAAGCCGAGAAAAAGGTGTCCCGGGAGAATAAGGTAGTGATTTAATAAACTTCCTTGCTTTCGGGTTATCAATGAATTCAAGATCATCCTCCCTCTGGCTACCAAGGATGTTAATAATCAGCTTGAGTTGGTTGAGACACTCTGTTCCAGGAAAGATGGGCTTCCGTCCCAGAAGTTCAGCAAAGATGCATCCAACAGACCACACATCAATTGAGGTCCCATAGTTGTCACAACAGAGGAGGAGCTCTGGTGCCCTGTACCAGCGAGTAACCACATACTCGGTCATGAACTGGCCCCTGCCACTGCTGGTGCGTGCAAGCCCAAAATCACATATTTTTAGGTCACAGTTTGCATTGATGAGAAGGTTCCCCGGCTTCAAGTCACGATGAAGAATGTTTGCTGAATGGAGATACTTCAGTCCTCGAAGCAACTGTTCAGGGAAATCTAGATTAGTTTTACAAGCAAAAGAGATAAGGGACTGAATTTATCATGTCTCATAAACCTAACAATAATCACAACCATCCCAAATACTATAAAGGAACAAAATGGGCTCACTTCCATTTGATTTCCCAATGGTAGTCACTTCCATGTTTTGTCCCAATGCTCCTTGATGGAATGCCAGCAACAATATAAAGATATAATGCCAAGCATTCAAAAAAGAAGAGGAACAAAATTGGAATTTAACTTGGAGCACAAAGTTGGATGTTTCATACACCTGTTTATGATTAATTTTATTCTATTTTTATGCACTTCATGAGTTAGAATGTTGTTGAACATATTTAATGGATTTTATTAGATTTTATTAGTTAGTGGCATTTCTAGAATTTTGAAAATTATAAGACACGGGTTGTAAACATCGCCCGTAGGTCGTATTGCAGGTAAAATATTGTTATTGGGTCTTATATGGAGCATTTATTTAGGTCTAGATTATTCTAATTGGTCAAAATTCCTTTTCCTAAATAATGAGTCTGAAGTAAAACTGAACGAGCACAATACCACACAAAGCACAAAGTTGTAAATTCCAAAAGTGTCAATCCAACTAATTTTGGTATTCACTCTATATAATAGATACCGATATTTTTCCCATTAATGTGTGTTTGGGAGGGGCGACCATTGGTTTAATGGTAAAAACTTTGCCTATAATCTTGAGATTATGGGTTCAAGTCTCGGGGCCACCACTTTGTGCACAATGCCAAAGGTTAGGTGTGTACCCAATCTTTTCCCTCCCAAACACACATTAATATGTACTATTTGGACGTGCTTTTTAAGCATAAAAGGTGTTATACTGAAACAACAAAACCATACAAAGGACACTTGTATATCCAGCTCATTAAAACTTTCAAGTTTTGACATCTAGACTCTACTCTTGACGACTTATGTAACTCCCCATTTCACGTAAGCAATGCTGTGAACAAGATGATAAGAATGAGAACACAGGTGTTCAGTCATATGAGACAACTTCACGTTGTGGCAGTCACTATCAATGTGAATCAGAAAGCAGAGATCACATTATCAATCTCATGAACCTAATATACCACTATCTCTACACAAATCAAAGCCAAAAAAGGTTTGACCATTCACAGAATCTTTCATCACTAGTTTCAATACTACAGAATCTTCCTAGATTAAAGATTGTAAACTATGCATAAACAATTTATTCTAAATCAATAAGAAAAACTGTTTATTCATAATTTCAATATCAATAACTGTTTAATATACCTGGAATAAGAAATATTGGCAATGGTCATTGGTAAGAGCTTGAGAGGACTTAATAATCTGATGCAAATCTGTATCCATAAGTTCATAAACCAGGTAGACATCCTTGAAAGTTCTCCTATGGATAGGCATCATGACATCTTTCAAAGCAATCACATTTTCATGTCTAAGATGCCGGAGGAGCTTCAGTTCACGCAATGTTCTCAGCGCATCTACACAGTTCTCAAAGGCATTATGTATCTTCTTAATTGCAACCTTCTCATTGGTTTCCCTGTTAATGGAAGAGCACACAATACCATAGGCCCCTCGACCAATAGGCTTGATTGGCACATACTTGGTATCAATCTCAAACAAAGTTTGCCACATGGAATAGTAATGCTTCCCTGGAGAGTTAATTCCATTCGGAGGCTCAACTGGAGTCGCCATTTTCCTACAAACAAAAATGACGAAACTAAACAAAAAAAATAAGATAAAAAAAAATAAAACTGAAAACAAGTCTAGCAATGAAGTACAAACCCACTATCTAGAACAATGAAGTTGTAATGGGGTGGTGCACATTGTTGCCAAAATGGCCGGACTTTGGATGCTACCATGAAGTACAAACCCACTATCTAGAACAATGAAGTTGTAATAGGGTGGTGCACATTGTTGCCAAAATGGCCCGACTTTAGATGCTACCATGTCCTGGTTGGGAAATTTCCCAAACTCGATTGATAGGGAAGTTGAATCATTTCCAGGACCTATATAATCATTTCGAGAAAACCAATTGATGCCCTAAAATCAGATTATCTTACTATTGTGTCTTGTCACTGGCTGCTATTCTCTAGAACGTGCCACGGTTGTGTAATGTATCGTTCTTCCTATGGATTGGGAAATTAATAATCAATAGTTGGATAACACAGATGGCTTGATTCAGAGTCACAAGAAAATCAAGATTCACGTTTTCAACAACTAGATGGTGGACCAAAGGTCAAATTTTCCAAAATTAGACAGATTCGTGAAAATGGACAATTCTCACTCAATTTCCAAAAGTTCTCTTGTGCTTTTGCTCAACTAGAAGCAATTCATGGAAAAGCCCTTTACTTACTCTCGACTAATTGAATTAAGGTCTAGTTCATCGAACAATTACGGGAAAAGCACTGAAATTTCACTAAATAGTAATTACTTGTATAGGAAAACCCCCAAAAAAATTAAAGAAATAGATTGTTACTATCACAGACAAATATGAAGAAAGGAAGAAAATTTCCATAAATATTTCAGGAAATTTTTTTTTAAAAAAAAATAAATAAATAAAGAAGCAGAGCCTATAAATAAGACCTACTTTGATGGTTGTTGTGATCTTCCACAATTTCCTTCTCCTGGATTATTTTCACATGAAGTCTGACACCGACCTCTTCGTTGCCCCTGATGATTTCGATTGCTATTTGTCAAGCATCTCCAATATTCTGAGGTACCACTTGGCTTTCCAAAAACTTTTTCACTGAAATTCCAATCCAATTCGCTTTTCAGCAACTGGATTCACTGCAAGTCTACTTGGAATCTCTCCGTATTTTGACAATCAACCACTTATGCTCTGCAATTCAACAAAATCTCTGCACTGAAAACCCTAGTTGTGGCTAATTTGCACGGATCAAGAACAGCTCCACTGAAGAATCCATCGTTCGATCCTTTCGATTGAATTTCTTAGTTAGTAGTGATAATATACATATAATATATATTGGGAAAGGCAGAGAGAGATCTTAGGGATCTGAGGCAGAAACAGTTGATTCGTAAACTCGTCGCGTTCGGACAGAGCTGGGCAGCGGTTGGATCATTGTGGGTGTGAAGGGTGAAGTAGGGCTGGGCATAGATTACCCGAACAAACCGTACAATCCTAACGAATCCATCCGCATATAAATGGTCGATTTTGGCATTATTTGGGAAGGGTAAAGTGGTTATTTTAGTTATAAAACATAAAATAAGTTATTTTAGTTATAAAATATAATGAGAGCTTTTTGATAAATTTTTTTTAAAAAAAAATTATTCCATCCAACCCATATTCTTTTTTATTATTCCATTAAGTCCTATTTGAGGTAAGAAGACCAAAATACCATTTTCATTTACTTATGTTCCATTTAGTCCATATTATTTTCTTATATTTTAATAAGTCCTATGGGTGACATAATTACTAAAATACCTCTCGCATCGTCAATGTGAATGTTCCTATTTGAAGTAAGAAAACCAAAATACCCTTTTCATCTACTTATGTTCCATTTAGTCCATATTATTTTCTTATGTTTCAATAAGTCCTATGGGTGACATAATTACCAAAATACCCCTAATGTGAATGTTCACATCGTCAATGTGAATGTTCACACTGTCAATGTAAATGTTCACACCATCAATGTGAATGTTCCTATTTGAGGTAAGAAGACCAAAATACCCTTTTCATCTACTTATGTTCCATTTAGTTCACATTATTTTCTTATATTTTAGTAAGTCTTATGGGCGACATAATTACCAAAATACTCCTAACGTGAATGTTCACATCCTATGGGTGACATAATACCAAAATACCCCTAATGTGAATGTTCACATCGTCAATGTGAATGTTCACACCGTCAATGCGAATGTTCCTATTTGAGGTAAAAAGACCAAAATACCCTTTTCATCTACTTATGTTCCATTTAGTCCACATTATTTTCTTATGTTTCAATAAGTCCTATGGGTGACATAATTACCAAAATACCCTTAATGTGAATGTTCACACCGTCAATGTGAATGTTCCTATTTGAGTTAAGAAGACCAAAATACCCTTTTCATCTACTTATATTCCATTTAGTCCACATTATTTTCTTATGTTTCAATAAGTCCTATGGGTGACATAATTACCAAAATACCCCTAATGTGAATGTTCACATCCTATGGGTGACATAATTACCAAAATACCCTAATGTGAATGTTCACACTGTCAATGTAAATGTTCACACCGTCAATGTGAATGTTCCTATTTGAGGTAAGAAGACCAAAATATCATTTTCATCTATTTATGTTTCATTTAATCCACATTATTTTCTTATGTTTCAATAAGTCTTATGGGTGACATAATTACCAAAATACCCCTAATGTGAATGTTCACATCCTATGGGTGACATAATTACCAAAATACCCCTAATGTGAATATTCACATCGTCAATGTGAATGTTCACACTGTCAATGTAAATGTTCACACCGTCAATGTGAATGTTCATATCATCAATGTGTAGGGGCTTGGCCGAGCCCGGGCCAGGGCCAACCCATGTAAAGCCTCGTGGATGCTTGCCAAAATTCGGGCCGGGTTGGACCGGTCCGCGGGCCAAAAAATTAGGCCTAGGCCCTTGCCCTGGCACAAAGGTAATCAGGCTTTGGGTGCCTCGGTGGGTCGAGCCAAGGGGCTTGGGCTTAGACCTGGGCTTAGATCGGGCTTGGTTGAGCCTTGCTATTTTCCACAAAAAAGACACTGGGCCTCTGGCGGGTCGAGCCTTAAATGGGCCTTATGCGGGCCGAGTTTCAAAGTGATGGCCCAGGTCCTAGCCCAAGTTCTTAGGCTGGGCTCAGGCCCGGGCCCAAACGAGCTTGTCCCGGGCTGTGAGAGGGCTTCGGGTGGCCCACGGGCCACGGGCCAATTTATACTCCTATCAATGTGAATATTTACATTGTCAACAGGTCGAACCCGCTCCGAGTCGCGGGCCAATTTTACAGTCCTATCAATGTTAATGTTAACATGTCAATGTGAATATTCACATTGTAAACGGGTCGGGTCGGGCCAAACCCACGGACGGGTTTCGGGCCGTCTACAGGCCGCGGGTCAATTTTACACTCCTATCAACGTGAATGTTAATATGTTAATGTGAATATTCACATTGTCAACGGGCCGGGCCGGGCTCGCCCTGGGTAGCCCGCAGGCCGCGAGTGGGTTTCGGGCCGCCCACAGGCCGCAGGCCAATTTTACACTTTTATCAATGTGAATATTAACATGTCAATGTAAATATTCACATTGTCAACGGACCGGGCCCGCCCCGGCCCAGGGGAAAGATTCGGACCGCCCACGGACCACGGGCCAATTTTACATTCTTACCAATGTGAATGTTAAAATACGAATATTTACAGCCCGCCCCGCCCCGGGCAACGGGCGGGCTTCGGGCCGCCCACGGGCTGCGGGCCAATTTTACACTTCTATCAATGTGAATGTTAACATGTCAATATGAATATTCACATTGTAAACGGGCCGGGCCCGCGGGCAGGTTTCTGGCTGCCCACGGGCGACGGGCCAATTTTACACTCCTATCAATATGAATGTTAACATGTCAATGTAAATATTCGCATTGTAAACTGGCAGGGCCGGGTCGGGCCTGCGAGCGGATTTCGGGCCGCCTACGGGCCAGGGGTCAATTTTACACTCCTATCAACGTGAATATTAATATGTTAATGTGAATATTCACATTGTTAACGGGTCAGGCCAGGCCCGCCCCGGGCAGCCCATGGGCCGCGGGCCAATTTTATACTTCTATCTATGTGAATGTTAACATGTTAATGTGAATATTCACATTGTCAACGGACCGGGCCCGCCCCGGCTCGGGGGCGAGCTTCGGACCGCCCACGGGCCACGGGCCAATTTTATATTCTTACCAATGTGAATGTTAAAATATGAATATTTACAGCCGGCCCCGCCCCGGGCAACGGGTGGGCTTCGAGCCGTCCACGGGCCGCAGGCCAGTTTTACATTCCTGTCAATGTGAATGTTACCATGTCAATGTGAATATTCACATTGTAAACGGGCCGGGGGTCAATTTTACACTCCTATCAACGTGAATATTAATAAGTTAATGTGAATATTCACATTGTCAACGGGTCGGGTCGGGTCGGGGCCGCCCACGGGCCGCGGGCCAATTTTACACTTTTATCAATGTGAATGTTCACATTGTCAACGGACCAAGCCCGCCCCGGCCCGGGGGCGATCTTCGGACCGCCCACAGGCCACGGACCAATTTTATATTCTTACTAATGTGAATGTTAAAATATGAATATTTACATCATAAAATTGTTAACCGTTCAAAAAATATTTGTAAGGGTATCAAAATTAAATATAAGGGTATAAGAGTCTAAAAAAATAGTGTAAATCAAGAAAAAAGACTTTATGGAATAAAATTATACATACATGGGACTAAATGGGTTAATAAATTTTTTTATGGACTTTTTGGATTAAAACACTTCTAAATGAGATTTATCAATAAAAATCCCAAAAATAATTCATTACATTTAATCTATAATCATCACACTCTTAGGCCTGTTTGGTAAAATTTATAAGCTGCTTATTTCAACTTTTAGCTTAATTTAAGCTAAAATATTGTATTTGGTGCAGCTTAAGTTAACCAACTTATAACTTAAATCAAGTTATTTCTCAGCTTATCTCAAAAGCTGGTCAGGGGGTGTTTAAATTTTTGACTTAAGCGTGCAGCTGGTGTGGGGGGCTAAAATTACTTAAATGCCCTCGTCAATACTCAAATATTAATATTAATTAAAAAATAAAAAATTGTATATTTCTGAAGAAAAAGAAAAAAAATCAATATTAATTGAAAAATTAATTGGTATTAATTATTAATAAATTCATATTGTATATTTTTATATTAATTAAAAAATAAAAAATTGTATATTTCTGAAGAAAAAAAAATCAATATTAATTAAAAAAATCAATATTAATTAATTATTAATAAATTAATATTGTACACTTTTGTAATGATTTAATTATTAATTGATACTAATTAATAACAATTGTTGATTATTAATATTAATTGATACTAATAAAAATTAAATATTAATATTAATTTATACTAATTAATAATTTTAGTATTAATTAAGACTAATTAAGACATTAATTGATACTAATTAATAATTTTAGTATTAATTGAGACTAATTAAGCCATTAATTGATACTAATTAATAATTTTAGTATTAATTGATACTAATTAAGAAATTAATTAATACTAATTAATTTATAATGGAAAATAATTGTGACAATAATATTCCATTCATTTTTAGCAAATGTATCAATTTTTATATTAATTGATACTAATTAATACTAATTATATTAACTTTTATTAATGAAAATTAAAACTAAAAAAAATGACAAAATAATCATTTTTTTATCATATAAGGGTAGAAAGGACAATTATACAATAAAAAACTATTTTACAGCTTATTAACCAAACACTACTCTACTGTTTAAATCCATAATCTCACAACTGCACCAAACAGGTTAACAGCTTATGTTCACAGCTATAAGCCATAATCTGTTAAGTTATAATCTATAATCACTTTTTCACAGCTCTACCAAACGGAGCCCTTCTCTTACAAAAAAAAAAAAGTCAAAAAGTCCTTCCCAAATCAAATTTTTTAACCCAGGCTAAAATAGTAAAAAAAAATCAAAAATCCAACCCACTTCCCAAACGGGGGCTTTATATATACATAATATAGGTGGATATGATTTGAAATATGACATAATTACTGATTATGGATTTAATCCGCACTCACGAGAATTCACCCGCACTTAGACTTTTTTTTTACTTGGACTGTTATTATTGCATTTTGAATGAATGTAAAAGTTAATGAAGAATTACTTTTAGGTAAACTTATGATTTTGAATGATTTTACTTTAAGGTCATTTTTTATTCACATGATTAATAGAGAATGTATTAATAATCCCATGAAATTAGTGTAGTATTCACTATCCAATTGGATTAATAGGATAAATTATCCCTTTGTCTATTGTTTGATTTGCATTAGATAATAAAGCATATGAATATAGGATTACAACTATATTTATCTTCTTTTTCAATCTTACTCCCCATTAATGTTTCTTCACAATATTTAGGGATTGTTTGGGGTGTCCTAAATAAGTGCACTTTCTGTCTTTTTGAACTAAAAAGTTGAGGAAAACAATATGGATGTTTGGATTAACTTTTTGACTTTTTTTATGAAAAAATGTGTATTAAAAAATGGTATAAATAAGTGTGTAGGAGAAGATAGGGTAGGATGCCGTACGGAATAGCAGTGGAGTCGGCTAGTTGAGTAGATGAGAAAATATTGTCTCCTTTTCGAGCTTTGATTGGATGGTGTTGTTTGGCCCGTGGGGCCCACCATGGATCCCGTTTTTATAATCGGAACCATCAATGTGTAGAACTCGTCGAATACTATATGTTTGTAAAAAATCACGTTGATTGGATATCGATAGCTATCTGATCGTGTTAGTGTTTTTTGTTAACTGTAGTTAACTAATTTGATCTTGTAGTTAGCTATATCCGATAGAAGAAATTTTTTACAGGCATATAGTACTAGACGAGTTCTACGTATTGAACGGTTCATATTATCAAAACGGGACCCATGGTGGGCCCAACGGGCCCAACTTTACCATCTAATTTAGTGAATATACACAGGAAAATTATTTTTTTTTCCTTTCACTGACTAGTTGATCACGTCAGTACCTAGATTGGGCCAAAAAGTTGATTTGTATTAATATTTGTATATTAATTTTTTAATATTTTTTTTGATGAATAGTGATAACTTTTTAACTTTTTTGGTAACTTTTTCACTTTTTCTAAGGTTGCCAAACCAGCCCTTACGTTATCAAAATTTCTTCATAAACGTAGTTTTGAAAAAAATTTATAAATAAATAAAAGCAAAATAAAAATACAAAAGGCATGTTTGGTTTGTTTTTTAATTTTTTATAAAAATATATTTTTAAATTTTTAAAAATTATTTTTAGCCTTCTAAAATATAAAATTATATAAAAATAATAAGTGTTTTAATTTTTAATCAAGAGAAAAAGAGTCTTTTTATTTTATTTCTCAGCTAAGAATATATAATCTCACCCTTACCCCATTACTAATAATCTTACAAATTTGTTGGATTAATTATCCGTTGGATTAATAATCCTGAAATAAAATTTCAAAACAAACACAGGATTATTGGACCCACAGATTAATAATCTCAATCTCATATTCTAATCATGTCAATCAAACATGCCCTAATTACATTGTCGGGTAGTAAATAGTGAATGAGATTGATGATCTAGTTTAAAATTTTGAAAGATATGTTTGTGTTAGTTTATGATTTGATTTAAAAGTTTAGGATTTTAAATGATTTGTTTATGTTAGGAATTGATTTTGTTGTATTTTTATTTTAATAAGTTTTAATTCATTAATTATTAATGTTGAAGCATTTTAGAAAATGAGGGGAAAAGAACTCAAAATAAATATTTATCAAATGGGAGAAAAAAAGTTTCAAAATAAATTTTTAAAGAAAAAAGTCCAATCCGCAAACTACCCGCAACCGCCCACACATCCGCGAACCATATTCGCACAAACCGTAACCCGCACTGTGAACAATTACAAGTTAAATTTTTCTCAAACCGCATACATATAGACGAATCCAAACCAATCCATAAAACGTCCAAAATCAAACTGCAAACACCCCTAAGGTGAAGCATACGACACCCAAACAGATAAAACTAAAGACCATGTGATTTCGGTGTGCAATTCCATCTTATAAAAATGTATAAATTAAATATCAATTTCACGTTATGTAATTGAGAGGGTAATTTATATGAAAATTGGGCCGAGCTAGGTAAATGGGCTGTTATGGGCCGCAATACGAAGGGCCGAGTAAAATGGCCATATAAGTCACTCCGGTCGTATGGATATTCCGAAGATAGTCCGGTCCTAAGACTGCGCAGCTAGTTCGGTCTGACGTAAGAACGAAGTTAGATCGGTCTAACAGTACCTTTGCGTTAGACCGATCGTGGAGTTATACCGGTCACAACTTGTTAGTTCGGCCTAACCACGCCGTGTGTTGCGCATGAGAAGCCGACGTACGAGAAGTAAAAGGAAGAGTTAGTTCGGCCTACTCTGAGGCTCGGCATAGCCATAATTACTTCGGTCATATTGGAGTTCGGCCATAATATAACCATCTCACTTGGTTAAAGCAGTGAGGGGGGTGTTAAAGGATAAGCATTATCCTACAGGAATATGAATCCCAGGAGGACTCTGCATGGAGGAATAGAAGTCCTACTAGGATTGTGCCACGCGAAACCTATAAAAGCTCACAAACATCACCTTTGGGGAGGTAACACACAACTTTGCTTTCTGAATACTTAGAGCCTTTTGTCTATTTGTCAAGTTTACTGACTTAGGCATCGGAGAGGTTTCCGGCAGACACCCGCCGGCTAGCTCACGTTTGTGTTTTCAGGTGATAAAGCGACGACGTACGGAGGAGAGTAGACTTGGTCAACAGGATTATACGAGAAAATTTATTCATTTCCCGTACAATTGGCGCCGTCTGTGGGAAGATCAGACAAAACAAAACCTCTTGACTAAAAGCTTCTCCTCTATTACAAACAATGGCGCACATTGAAGAATTGCCGCAGTCCGCCGTCGACGGGCTAACTCTAGATGGAGGCGCAAGGCGTGAAGGATTACCTTCTGTCCCTCCCATGGCGGACTTGGAGTCCCAGCGACATAACCTCAGGAGAGATACTAGGGGAAGGCGGACTCACAGCCCCCGTCAATCTCATTCTCAAAGTCCTGACAGGCAAAGGCGGAGGGTTGATCCTCAAGTTCTGGAGGACCGCGTGAAGGAGCAAGATGAATTAATAAGGAAGATGGCGGCGGACATGGAAGCCTTGAAGCGCCAGATAAAGAGAAAAGAAGTGGCGACATGAGAGGGGCACAAAAACAAGACGCCCCCTCGCCACTCAGAAAATCGTAGTAGGAATACCACACCCTCGCAAGGAGAGAGTAGAAGACTCAGGACAGGCGATACTCAATCCTGGTCTTCCAGAACTCGTCACTCCAGGTCTGAGAAGACGAGATCTGAAAGATCATACACTGAAGGAAGCACGTATTGGCCCTCACATACGCACCAAACCAGATCTAGACAGACGGAGTTACCCAAATCATCCGACTTACGAACCGTGCTCGAAGAAAAAGCACGATGCAAGGAGGATGCCAGGGCACGGGATCCACATAGAGTTTCTGCCTTACAGCGGTTGGCTCCTCGGACGCATGGAAGCGTCGAGGTTGGAATGCCAATACCGCGCCCTGCCTATAAACCAACAGACAAAGCATTAGCAAGGCTGCAGACTTTGCCGTTTGTTCCGGCGATTGAAAACGCGCCCCTACCATCAGGCTTTCTTCAGCTGAAATTCACTACATATGAAGGAAAGACAGATCCCTACTCACACTTGAGCCACTTTCGCCAGGTCATGGCCGTGTACAGGCGAAACGAAGCCTTAATGTGTATACTCTTCCCATCAAGCCTTGGCGACCTAGGCTTGACTTGGTTCGAGAAACTTCTAGAGGGCAGCATAGCCTCCTGGGCACAATTGGCAGAAGCGTTCGTAACAAGGTTCCGAACAAACACTAAAACCCCGGTGGAGATCGACCAGCTACTCTCCATTGACATGGGTGATAAAGAGACCCTAAGATCCTACAATAGTCGCTACTGGGAGACATTCAATCAGATTGGTGACTGCCCCACCAATCTCGCCATTGCACAATATAAGAGAGGTCTTCCAGTCGGGAACAGACTAAGGGACTCGATCACCATGACGCCACCCCTCACCATGGAAGCCCTGATGGAAAGAGTGCATCAACACATCAGGGTAGAAGAGGATGGGGCATGTGCCAAAGCAAAATCTGGTGCGACCGCAGTACCAGAAAAGAAAACCTCAGCAAAGGTCAATGCAGTAGATCGTCAGAACCGAAACGGACGTGGCAGACGAGATAACGGAGAAGACCCGGATAAAAGATGGTTGGGAATCCACACTGCCATAACCACGGTGTTCAAAAAACCGATATATCGGATTCTGAGCGAAATAAGAGATGAGCCTTTCGTCAAGTGGCTAGCCAAGCTAGGAGAAGCTCAGAAGGACTATGACGAAAGATCACGGTGCACCTTCCATAAAGAAAAGGGACACCGCACCGAGAATTGCACACCATTGAGGCAACACCTGGAGGAATTGGTGGCAGCAGGACAATTGGATAAGTACATTGAAGGAGAGACGCAACCAGCCCCCCAGGATCACAATAACCCCAACGGGATGCCAGTCGACGCCCCGCCTTAAGGCGTTATCAATGTGATACATGGGGTCTTTGAACCCTGTAAGAAATAATGTATAGAGAAAGAGAGAGAATAAATTGTATGTATTATTATTGATTGATGTAATGTTATATCTATTACAATGATTCATGATTCCTATATATAGAAGAGGGTGAGTGTGTAGTAGGTAAGGAGTAGGTGAAGTGGAGGTGGTAGTGGTGTAGTGGGTTAGGTTTAGTGGAGTAGGTGATGTGGTAGTGGTGTAGTGGGTTAGGTTTAGTGGAGTAGGTTTAAGTGGGTGAAGTAGGTGGAGAGTAGGTGGATTTTAACAGCCCCCCGCAAACTCAAGGGGGATAGGAACTAACCAACTTGAGTTTGGAGAGAGTAACAAAATAAGAAAATATATAAAAATAAAAGAGGGTAAGAGACACTGTATGGTTGTGTCAGACCATTGGTGAAGACACTGGATGGTGGTGTCATAACGTTGTAGAGGACACTGTATGGGGGTGTCATAACCATGTAGAGGACACTGTATGGTGGTGTCATAACGGTGTAGAGGACACTGGATGGCGGTGTCAGACCGATGTAGAAGACAGTTTATGGGGTCATGTCGGACCGTTGTAGCAGACACTGTGTGGTCGTGTCAGACCGATGTAGAAGACAGTTTATGGGGTCATGTCGGACCGATGTAGCAGATAATGCTGTGACAGTTGTTGTGACAGTTTACGGAGTCTTGCTGGACCCTTGTAGAAACTAACCGGAATCAATGTCGGGACAGTTTACAGAGTCTTGTCGGACCCATAAAGGAGCTAACCGGAATCAATGTCGGGACAGTTTACAGAGTCTTGTCGGACCCTTAAAAAGTCGCACCCTCAAAAGGTGTGCCCAATTCATAAAAAGGCGTGCCATCAAAAGGCGTGCCCAATTCATAAAAAGATGTGCCATCAAAAGGCGTGCCATCAAAAGGCGCGCCCACTTCATCAAAAGACGTGCCCGACAGAAAGCGTCGAGCCATCAAAAGGGGCGCCTGACACGCGGCGATGCACGTGATTGACAGAGCGCGTGTCGGCCTCGTCGTCTCTGTCTTTATAAACCAAAGCGAAGTCTGAGGCTTGGAAGCATAACAAACCAGTTGAAACCTCTTCGTTCTCTGTAACATTCTGTAACCAACCCTTCTCTGAAACACTCAGCAACCCAAAAACATGGCTTCTTCTTCCCGTTCAGCTACCCAGAACATAGCCTCTTCTTCCCGTGGTCTGCTCACTCTCTTTCCCGACCTCAACGAGTCAACAAGAGAGATAACTGGTGCGGTGGCCTGTGAACCTCAACCAAACACCTCTGGTTTTGCTCCGTTGAACTTTCCGATGCGGTCGGTGGAGCAAAAAATGGCAGTGCAAACGGATATTGAAGCTAATCAGTATACATTGAAGTCCTGTGTTGAAACTATGACTGCGGTCACAAACTTGTCGCACCGGCTGCAGAGTAGGACAAATGAGGTGCAGCAGTTAAACGCCCAACTGGCTCTGCTCCAACGCATGTATAAGGATGCGCGAGCAGAGATAAGTGTGCTAAAGGCGGAAAATAAGGAGCTGAAGCGGAAGGCCACCGTTATGTTCCGATTTGGAGGTCCGCCATATGCTGTAGTGGAGGAGCAGGGTGGAGTGATCGTGCCCAGTGGAGTGGGAAACACGGAGGCAACACCGTCAAGGGCCGCCCAGGACGGAGGCAAGAAGAAAAGACCGGCGGAATAGGCGAAAAAGTGAGATCGGTGGGTGGCCGTCTGCAGAAAAGAAAACAAATCTTGTGGTTTTTTTTTTTTTTTTTAAATATATATATATATATATATTCTATATATTCTAGTGGGATGAATGATGAGTTGTATGAAACGATGGGAACAAGTCCATGTGGGTTAGGGAATGGCGATGATAATGTGTTGTGGGTGGTGGAAAAAGTAAAGTGAGAGAGAGACACACTGTAACATATTAACATAGTTTATCTTAGGTTTACCGGCACATTCCTTTTCTGAAGATATGCATTCCAGCTCAAACCACTTCAAATAATTCACAAATCTCATCATCACCTCACGTGATAAGAAGACAAATTTGCAGCTGTAACACTGCCCAACGTGGGTGAACAGTTGGTTGATAAAAGTCCTTTGGTGAAGTGATGGCGAATCATCCTCACTCTTGAGCCCCTCCATTACACCAACTTTGGTACCGTTTACCTTGGAAGGGGCTTATGCATTGGCCTTAACCTGCAAACCCCCAGTGGCAGCAGATTTTGATTTAATCCCTCGTGCATCCATATTTGCTGGAGGTCCCCCAAGCTTGCTGGATGTCTTGGCACCAGAATCGGGTGGAGGAGATGCAACTGGAAAAAATGCAGAAGTAGCGGCGGTAGCAACCATTATGAAAAATCTATCACCAAGCTGAGAAGAATCTGGAAGAGCACGGTAGAAAACGTCAGAAATTGGATGTTTTGGTGGCAGATTCGAAGCTGTCTGAGTGCGGAAAAGCAGTTGAGAATTGCGTGATTAGTGAAGGTCGTTTGGTGGAGAACGGTGAATCAAAGACGACGTCTGCGAAACAGTGTGCATCTCCGACTTCAAATGTGACAAACGAGCCTGAGGTGGCTCAGAAATGCCCTAAGTTAGGCATGACTTCTGTGCGTGGAAGGAGGAGAGATATGGAAGACGCTGTGGCCATTCACCCCTTGCTTTGCCGCCGGAGTAGTCAGAATCCGGCGGATTTGCACTTTTTCGGCATTTACGACGGCCACGGTTGCTCACATGTGGCGATAAAGTGCAAAGATCGATTGCACGAGATAGTGAGAGACGAGCTCGAAAGCCACGAAGAAGATTCGTGGAAGAAAATGATGGAGCGAAGTTTCTCTTCTTGCAGAGTTACGGCTGTGGAGAGTGGAAGGTATGTGTAGAAAATTCCAGCGGGCAGCAAAGGCAAAGGTGTCGGCCGGCTGCCCGCCGGTGAGAAAGAAATACAGGCTTAAATCTTATCGCTCTGATACCATGTAAGAAATAATGTATAGAGAAAGAGAGAGAATAAATTGTATGTATTATTATTGATTGATGTAATGTTATATCTATTACAATGATTCATGATTCCTATATATAGAAGAGGGTGAGTGTGTAGTAGGTAAGGAGTAGGTGAAGTGGAGGTGGTAGTGGTGTAGTGGGTTAGGTTTAGTGGAGTAGGTGAGGTGGTAGTGGTGTAGTGGGTTAGGTTTAGTGGAGTAGGTTTAAGTGGGTGAAGTAGGTGGAGAGTAGGTGGATTTTAAGCGTGTATGCGAGCTCAGAGGAACAATCAAAAAGGCCTAACACTTAAGAGAGGTGCTAAGTACCCAACCTGCCACCAAGAAGGGGAAGACAGAGGCAACAAACGTCATGTCTTTTTCGGATAAAGACTTGGAATGGATATATTGCCCTCACAATGATGCCCTAGTCGTCACTCTCCGAGTCAAGGATTTTGACGTCAAGCGGATTCTAATTGACCAGGGTAGTTCATGTGAAATCATGTACTACGAAACATTTAAACAACTGAAGCTGAAAGACAAAGACTTGGCGCCTACCGTATCTCCCCTAATTGGATTCAACTCCATGCCAGAATGGCCCGTCGGTAAGATAATTCTTCCAGTCAGGGCAGGAAGCGTGACGAAACAAGTGGAGTTCTGGGTATTGAAGGTCCCCTCCACTTACAACATCATCTTGGGTAGAACATGGCTGCATGCCATGCGATCGGTGGCGTCATCCTACCACCAAGTGATGCGGTTTCCCAACGACACCGGAGTAATTGAGGAAGTCTATGGAGATCAGATCATGTCAAAGCAATGCTTTGTCACGGTGAATGGCAGCCACGCTGCCAAAGGATACGTTCATTCGGTGGAAGAACCTGAGAGTAATGAGCTATTTACAGATGTCGGCAAAGCGACGGATCAGAAAGCAATAGAGGACTTGGTAGAGGTAAAAATAGATGAAAAGAACCCGGATAAATTCTTTTTGCTCGGTTCGTCGTTGTCCAGCACTGACAAATTAGAGGTCTTGGAATTCTTAACCTCTAACATCGAAGTGTTCGCCTGGACACCCTACGACATGCCAGGCATTGATCCAAACTTTATCTGTCACCAACTCAATGTCCACCCATCCGCCAGACCAGTCATTCAGCGCACTTGTAGATCGGCACTTCACCATGTCGAAATAGTGGCAGAAGAAGTAAGTAACCTACTGGAGGCAGGAGCAATTAGAGAGGTGCACTACCCAAGATGGATCTCTAACACAGTCGTAGTGCCAAAGAAGAATGGCAAGTGGCGAGTCTGCGTCGACTACAAAACAGTCAACAAGGCGTGCCCAAAAGACAGCTTTCCTCTACCACGGATAGATCAACTGGTGGACCTAACGGCGGGGCACAATCGACTTAGCTTTCTGGATGCATACAGAGGCTACCACCAAATCGCCATGCATGAGCCAGACCAGGAGGTCACATCGTTTACAACTACAAGAGGATTATACTGTTACAAGGTCATGCCCTTTGGCCTGAAGAACGCAGGGGCAACATTCCAACGAATGGTCACCAAGATGTTTGAACCATTGTTAGGCAGAACTAGGGGTGAGCAGCGGATATACCGATCCGCCAAAACCGACCGAACCGAACCGATCCGCCGCATTTTGGACGGATGCGTGATGACGAGCGGACGGTTGCGGATTGATTTTCTCAAATCCGCCAATTTGGCGGATGGATGGCGGATTTTAGATTTTTTGGCCGCAACCGAACCGCCAAACCGCCAAATCGCGAGCACCCCCAGTAATTTATAAGACTTTGTATTTGCAATTTGTTTAAATATTATGTTTGTGTTTTCAATTGAAAAAGAGTTTAAATATTCTGTTGAAAAAAAATTTTCAACTAGAATATATTTTTTGAATTGAAAAAAATAAACGTATTATTCATATATATTTTTTAGTTTTTAAATGTAACTCTAAAAATAATAAATAGAAAATATGATATATGCTGGTTGGTTTTTGTTTTCAAAAACATATGTAGATGTAACAATACAGAGACATTCAATCTCTACTACTGCTCTGTTCATCATTTTGATGGTTTGAATTGTTATTATATTTTAAGAATCACAGATTGTAATACTTTATGGGGATGAATCATGCTGTGATTGTAATATATGGATGAGACATGCAGTGATCGTGATATTCTAAAGTTTAAACTTTTTTTCTTTGGATAAGGCATACAGTGATTGTAATACTTTTTTAAGTCATTGACTGTACTACTTTCTTTTTCTTTTTTTTTTTTTTTTTTTGTTTGAGGAAGTGCACAAGTTGAATTATGTTGAAAATTTATATAATTTTAAACCGCCAAACCGATTCGCATCCATCCGCCAAACTGCCAATCCGCTCAATCCACATCCGCCGGATTGGCGGACGAATGCGGATTGATTTTCTTCAATCCGTCAATCTGGCGGACGGATGGCGGATTGGAGGTTCCGTGGCCGCAACCGACCCGCGCCCACCCCTAGGCAGAACAATGGAGGCTTACATCGATGACATGGTGGTCAAAAGCAAAGATGAGAATGACCATCTCAAGGACTTAGGAGAGATGTTTGAAATCTTGAAGAAACATAAGTTGCGCCTCAACGCATCCAAGTGTGCATTTGGAGTAGGATCTGGCAAATTCTTGGGCTTCCTGGTGACCAACCGGGGTATAGAAGCAGACCCCTCCCAGATCAAAGCAATCCAAGATTTGGAGAGACCAAACTCTGTGAAAGAAGTGCAGCATCTCACCAGCATGGCAGTTGCACTCAACCGGTTCATAAGCAGGTCGTCAGATAGACGACGACCATTTTTTCATCTGTTGTTGTTCCAGTCTAGCAGTTATCAGTTCTATCATTCTTTCCATTCTTGCCTCGGTAGACGAGGATTCAGGTTCATTTGCATTGTCCATTTCACTATAAGCAGTTATAACAGTTTTAAACATAAGCAGTCATTTGTTTCACAGTTTAACACATTAGCATGTTTTCAGTCATAACATAACCACACACTTATCATGCTCATGAGATGCCCTAATAACTTTTCTAGGACACCCTATAGCTCATTTGGACACGTGTGTGCGGTATAACTCGTGGTAAGTATCGCTCTGATACCACTCTGTCACGACCCAAACCCGGCCCTATGGGTTTAGCACCGTAACCGGCCAGTAATCCGAGATTACCGAAGGCCTGCTTAACAGTAATACAGTAAAACAGAGTACAGGGCCTGGCGGAAGCCAATACAGTAATTAAACAATGTCCAATGAGCTGTGACAGTCTGTATGCAAAAGATTTTCCATGCATTCATACATAAACAGTACAGAACAGTATGTACAATATTGACATTCATTCAAACTAGGGACTCGACCCTAGATAACAGTACAGAAAACATTCCGTCTGTACAAAACAGTACGGTCTATACAAAATTTACAGTCACACAGAACAGGGACCTAATCCCTTGATAACAGTACAGTAAACAGTCAGTCTATACAGAACAGTTAGACAGTACAGAAGACAGGCGGGGGAAAACAAACAAAACACCCCCAAGCCATAGCATGGCAACTCGGAACCTCGCAGTGAGGCACAAAGGCTGGCTTGACAAAACTGGAGTTACCCTGACGCTCCTAGCTCCGATCTGGTGCCTGTACACCTACATATATATATGAGCAGTGAGCTAAAGCCCAGTGAATAACATAAAGCGTAAAGGGGTTTAGAATGAATGTCCTTACAGTAATGAAAACAGTTCAATTCAATCAGTACTTCAGTTATTCAGTACAGTAAACAGTCATATGTGGTACATCCATTAGCATAACCGTAACAGTAGGTCTTAAAAGACCGAACAGTAATGATGGCCATCAGTCAGTAAACAGTAGTGGTTCCACGAGGGAACCGACAGAGAATTCTGTCGCAGTAACAGTAACAGTAAACAGTAAGTACTAAGGATGCCACAGTACAGTTCAGAAAAAAGGACATACATTCATTCAATAATACCAGTTCAGTAAACAGTTCAGTTCAGTATTCAAAAGATATCAGTTGAACATATCTTTACACAATTGTTACTCACAGAGTTCTGGGCTACAGTATGCTAGAGCGTGTCTCCCCAGTTGCCAACCCTACACAGTTCACAAGTTGAACACACACTAAGCTACACAGTTGGGAAAATATCATAACTTAATCCCTAATTTGCCTTGGTGTGTTCTACAACGATATCCTCATCTAAATGTCTTAAACTAGGCCTAAGAATGCCTAGGATGGGATGAGGATGCAAAAATACACTTAGAAAACATTTCGCAAAGTTTGCTGAAAATAGGAGCCTCGCTCGAGCGAGACTTTCTACGCTCGAGCGTAAGTCCAAAATCAAAGGCTTCGCTCGAGCGAGGAATCCTTCGCTCGAGCGGTCTGCAAAACAGTAAAAGTACTGGATGCTGAGATTTTACGCGCGATGGTCGCTCGATGGTCGCTCGAGCGGAGCCCTGAACAAAGGTGCTCGCTCGAGCGGGGAATCCTTCGCTCGAGCGAGGAAGCCAAATCTGGAATTTCCAGATCTGCCTCCCAAGCTCAAACCAAGCATTCTACCACTCCAAACTCGACCTCTTGGGCCCAAATTCTGGAAAAAATAACTAAATTCAATGCATAACAAGTTTCAAAGCTCAATTTATGAATTCAAGCCCCAAAGGTGAGTCAATTAAAACCACATTCAAACCCATTTTCAAGAATAACATTCAAACATGTCATGTATGAGTTTTAAACCAAATTAAAGCTCCAAAGCTTGATCAAATGAGCTCATTTCTTTTCAAACCAGTTGGAAACATGGTCTATAACAACAATATGAGCATGCATGCACTAATGTCCATGTAATCAACCTCAAAATGCAACAATACCAACATGCATGCAAGAAATGAGCTTCAATCCACCATTAATGAACCAAATCATGACTTAGCTCTACAAATTAACATGAACCATGCAAGAACTAGCTCAAACACATCAATAAAGGTTGAGTTCTCATACCTAGAGCCTCAATTACAAGTGTAGGACCACAAAGCAACAATCAACCTCCAATTCTCTAAGTTGCTTAAGCCAAATCTCAAGAACTACACAAACTCTCACTCTCTCTTCCTCAAGGTCGGCTAAGCTCAGGAGAAATGGCTGATGGAAATGTTTTTGGCTTAAGAATGCAAGGCTCTAGCATCACTAGGTAGTGTGCCACTAAGGGTGGCAATATGGTAAATAAACCAACTCTTTAATTAGCTTATTTTAATCTAATTTAATCATACCTAATCAATTTTCAGATAATTGTACAATAAAATCACATAAATTACGAGGGTCACAGAACACTAATCGGTTTCAGATTCGGCCGCCGATAAGGCCTTCAATTAGCAGTTTAAACATATGAACATGAACAGATAATCATACAGTCAAACAGATATAATGCAATTTAACTAACATATACTCAATCAATTCGGTTTCCAGTTTCAGTCAGTCAGTTCAGTACTTTTAATCAGTTCAATTATCAGTCAGTTATCAGTCATTATCCGTTTCGTTTAACAGTAATCGGTGATTATCGGTAATCAGTCAGTCATTAATCAGTAAACAGTATGGGGGTTGTTACAGTTATCCAGGAAATACAACAAAATGGTGCATCCAAGACAATTCAAGATCGGAGATTGGGTACTACGCAAAGTGATGGGAAACACCTTGATACCAGGAGATGGCAAGTTAGGGCCAAACTGGGAAGGTCCTTACAAAGTGGTTGGGTTAGCAGGCAAAGGGGCATACCACTTAGAAGACAAGGACGGCAAAGCAATCCCTAGGCCATGGAACACGGCCAATCTCAAGTTATTTTATTTTTAACTTTTTTCTTTTCAAACATGTGTAATTTCTTTTTCTTCAATAAAACAATCGATTTTTTTCAGCATGAGTTGTTCTCTGTAAAAGTTAGCTTTAGTGAAGTTAGGAATATTGCAAACATTATTCTAAGTTGGATGGAAAAACTAACTTAGAGGTTGGTTGGATTAAACCAACACCCTTCCTAAGCCCAGGATAAGGATCCAGGCTGCAGGACGTTTGGTCGGAATAACCAAACATTATTCTAAGTTGGCTGGAAAAACTAACTTAGAGGTTGGCTGGATTAAACCAACTCTTTGTACTCTTCAGCCAAAGTAAGGGTCTGGCTAAAGAGTGGTTGGCTGGATTAAACCAACTCTTTGTACTCTTCAGCCAAAGTAAGGGTATGGCTAAAGAGTGGTTGGTTGGATTAAACCAACTCTTTATACTCTTCAGCCGAAGTAAGGGTATGGCTACAGAATGGTTGGCAGAAATAAACCAACTCTTTGTACTCTTCAGCTGAAGTAAGGGTATGGCTGAAGAATCATTGGCGGGAATAAACCAACTCTTTGTACTCTTCAGCCGAAGTAAGGGTATGGCTAAAGAGTGGTTGGCTGGACTAAACCAACTCTTTATACTCTTCAGCCGAAGTAAGGGTATGGTTGAAGAATGGTTGGCGGGATTAAACCAACTCTTTGTACTCTTCAGCCGAAGTAAGGGTCTGGCTGAAAAGTGGTTGGCTGGAATAAACCAACTATGAGTACTCCTCAGCCGAAGTAATTATGTCGACTAAGGAGTGGTTGGCTGGTAAGCATAGTTAGTTTGAGCAGCAAAACCGAGATAAAAGTTGGAAGAGTTAAACATACAGATCAACCGAAGTAAGAGTTCATGAAAATTTTCATTCATCAGGAAGCAAATACAAAGGAGGGGCCGTAGCCCGGTTACAAAAGTAAAAAAGGCAGCAAAAAAGAAAATGTACAAAATCAAGAGAAAAGATCATCAATTTCAGCATCAAACGCAGCATCGGCATCAACACAAAGACCGGTTTCAGGCGGGAGCTCACTCTCGGTCACAAGGGTGGTTTCGGCCGGAACCACGGTTTCACCTGGTAGTTCAATAGTCAGGTCTTCCACCGTGGGCTCCAGCCGAACTGACTGGTCTGCATTGACAACCGGAGTACCCTCAGAGGCAGAGTCTTCGTCAGAGTCTGAGCCTTCAAGAAATTGCTGCTGAATGGCATCAGCATACTCCACTAGGGAATTCGATATGAAGTAGGCTGGAGGGTTGAAGACCTCGGTCTGTGGATCATGACCGAGCTTCTCAACAGCTGCCCTCCAGCCGCACTTAAAGAATAGTTTCTTGGCGGCTTCGCACTGCTGGGTATAAGCATCCTCTGCCTTCTTGAAGCCTTGCTTTTCAGCTCCTTTTGCGCTCTCCTTCAGCTGGGTTATCTCGGTATCTTTCTTTCTTTCAAGCTTCGCCAGCTCGCGCAGATACTTATCATTTAGCTCAATGGCGGCCTTCTGCTTTTCTGCTTCGGCCGAACTAACCAGTCCGGCCAGTCGACCGTTCTCAGATCGTAGCTCGGCCATTTGCTTTCTGGCCTCCTCTAGCTCGGCCGTCTTCGCTTCGGCTTCTACCACGGCTTGCCTTGTTGTTTTTCTGAGCTCTAACACTTTCCTGTGAGTGATGTTGTTCTTCTGAATGGCCTGACAAAACATAGACTTCCCTTGAGCTGAAGTGAAAGTCGGAAAAATTAGACAGAAAAGCGGACAAAGCTACTTACCAGGATCATGGATTTTGTTGAAGACCGGATGGCCTTCAGTTCGGTGTTTAGTTGCTTTTGGTGGTGCTCCATATCTTTGGGGAGGCACACACTCTTGGCCAGGTTGAAGGCCAACTGGTGATCCTTATCAGCAACAACCGAATCAGAGTCCTGAATATCTCGGTTGTTGAAGGTAAGTTTTGGTACCCAGCTGGTCGTAGTTCGGTGGGAAGGCTCCGGTTGGGGGCTCGGTGGCGGGCTCAGTGGAAGAGCAGTTTCTTCTTCATCAACCAAACGTTGTTCAGTTTCGGTAGTCCGGGCGCGCTTGGTTCGGCGGGATGAGGACGGTTGTTGAGTAGGAAGGGCCACCACCGTTTCTTGGGTTTGGCTTAGTAGCGGTACTTCGGGTCTGTTAGTTTGGGTTAGAAGTGCCCTTACTCTGTTCTTTTTAGCCATTTCTTCTTCAGCAGTTAATGGGATTAGTCTGATTTCGGGCAAGGTTGGGTCCGGTTCTGGGGCCTCCTCAAGAAGAAAGTCGGTCACTCTCGCTTTTCGGCGACTGCTGTATCGGTAGGTCGGCTCGAACTTTAACAGCTTAGCCCAACTACGCTCTGGATACCGTAGTGCGGCGCGCAAAGTCGCTAGATTGGGGTAGCTGTATAAAGAATGAAGGTAGGCAGAATCTGCGAAAAAAAAGACAACTGTTAGTTCGGCTGAAAGATTGGCAAACCGAAATATAAAATAGCAAGCAAGAAAACCGAAGTGAATTTACCAGGCTCTCCTTTTTTCCAGTTTATACGTCGGCCAGGAATCTGGGCTTGATGATCCTCGAAGTTCCCAGACACCAGGAAAAAATCGTCGTCATTGAAGTCCTTATCTGGTGTGTTTTTTATTATTTTCTCACGTCGGCGGCGTATTCTGAGGTAGTATACCCAGCCGTCTTCCTTCGAACCAATGGAGTATTGGTGAAAGATTTCGGCCAGACCAAGGTTGAGACCGGCTTGCCGGTTTAGTTCGGCTATTCCCATTATTATGCGATATGAATTGGTGGACAGTTGGGTAGGGCATAGTCTAGTTTGCCTAAGAAACTCGCAAATTAAAGGTTGGACTGGAAATCGTAGTCCGGTTTCGATTATGGATAAGAGAGTGAAGGGGACAAAACCTGCATTACCCCAAGGAATGACATCCTTTCCGGCTAAAATCAGGTGAACGTCATCAGGTATATTATAGTCTTTTCTAAATTCGGCTAGGCCGCCTGGAGTGTCTACTAGATACCTATACTTCCCCATTTATTGTATAAGTTATTAATAAATTAGTTCGGTCGGAAGAATGTGCTCAGTAGCTCGGTTGAGCGCGCAGAAGAATGTCTGGGCAACCTAAGTCTGCAAAGTGGAAAACAAAGGTGTTAAGCACAGATCGCAGACCGTGCTACAAAATCAAAGCAAAAATAAAAAGTCCTACTTCGGCCTATGGGGGATGCTGTATCTCGATTCAGCAAAATGCTTGGTAGCTCGGATTGAGCATAGGGTTCGCGAGATTGGTTTTTGTATGAGGTTGGTTATCTCGGTTTGAACTATGGGTTTTGTTACTTCGGTTGAGCCTCTAGGGGCAGCTTTTTGAGTTTGGTTTAGAAACTAAGGAAGCTGGCTTAGCCCCAAAGGCTTAGCTCGGTTGAAGGCCGAGGTTCCTAGTTTACTAAGTTCAAACTTCGTTCGGTGAGCTTATCTCAGCTAAAGTGAATCAGGAGGTGGTAACTTACTGAAACTACTATTATTTCTACGAGTTCTAGTTCGGTTATTGTCTAAATTGATCTACATATTTATAGCCCAAACAGTGTCCTAGTTCGGTTGGGACAAGTTTCTGGATCAAAACTACGTTCTACAGGTTGCTTCAGGATATTCATAAGTTTTCTTATGAAGATTTTTTCCAGAAGATACAAGACCCATGAAAAGTAGAAACAGAAATGTGTTTTGTATTTTGCAAAAAACACAGAAAACAAAACGCATAGAACAAATACGAAAACAAACAGAGCAAGTAAGATGTATAATACTAACCAGATAAGGGAGCAGGAGCTGAAGACGGAAGCAAAAAACGGCAGTTCACGAGCTCTTTCAGAAAAAATGAAGAACAAGGAAGAGCTAGAAGCAAAGGAAGCAGATAGATGGCAAAAAGTGAAGGAACTGGCCTCAGGGTTTGTTTTTGTTTGAAAGCCCAAAAATTGGGCGAGACTGTTCAAAAAACACGAAGTACGAAGACGGCGTGACAGCCGTCCTCAGGCAATTAGAGCGTGCCACGTGTCACTGGAAAAGGAAGCGATTCAGTTTCTGTGATTGAAGCGACGTTCTGACCGGATAAGGATAGTTCGGCTTAGTGCTCGCCCGGCTCTACAGGCTTGGAGTATTTGCTCGGCTGGAAAAGCTAAAACTTTAGCCCGGTTTATAGACAGGTAATCCCTATCAAGCTACGCAGATGGAATTAAGGGGCAATTGAGAGGGTAATTTATATGAAAATTGGGCCGAGCTAGGTAAATGGGCTGTTATGGGCCGCAGTACGAAGGGCCGAGTAAAATGGCCATATAAGTCACTCCAGTCGTATGGATATTCCGAAGATAGTCTGGTCCTAAGACTGCGCAGCTAGTTCGGTCTGACGTAAGAACGAAGTTAGATCGGTCTAACAGTACCTTTGCGTTAGATCGGTCGTGGAGTTATACCGATCACAACTTGTTAGTTCGGCCTAACCACGCCGTGTGTTGCGCATGAGAAGCCGACGTACGAGAAGTAAAAGGAAGAGTTAGTTCGGCCTACTCTGAGGCTCGGCATAGCCATAATTACTTCGGTCATATTGGAGTTCGGCCATGATATAACCATCTCACTTGGTTAAAGCAGTGAGGGAGGTGTTAAAGGATAAGCATTATCCTACAGGAGTATGAATCCTAGGAGGACTCTGCATGGAGGAATAGAAGTCCTACTAGGATTGTGCCACGCGAAACCTATAAAAGCTCACAAACATCAGCTTTGGGGAGGTAACACACAACTTTGCTTTCTGAATACTTAGAGCCTTTTGTCTATTTGTCAAGTTTACTGACTTACGCATCGGAGAGGTTTCCGGCACACACCCGTCAGCTAGCTCACGTTTGTGTTTTCAGGTGATAAAGCGATGACGTAGGGAGGAGAGTAGACTTGGTCAACAGGATTATACGAGAAGATTTATTCCTTTCCCGTACAGTAATTATATAAATTTATATTTAATTTATATAATTTTATAAAATAAATTTCATATAAACATAGTAATTTTGTACTAATATATGTAGGACTTCAATGGATCGAGTTGTTCATGAACAAGTTCGGTTCGACTGGCTAGGCTTAGTTCGGTTCGTTTAGTAAACAAGCCGAATTCGAACACGAATATTAGGCTCGTTTAATAAACGAGCCAAGTTCGAACTCGTACAAATTCAACTTGTCAAGTTCGACTCATTTATCTTTATTTAAATTATATAATAAATATGTTATTTATATATTAAATAATATAAATAATAATTTTTATTTAAATAATATAACTAATATTAAAAATAAATTATCGAGCCGAGCCAAGCCCGAACCCAATTTCTTATCAAGCCGAGCTCGAGCTCAATAAACAAACTCGATAAGTAAATAAGCCAAACTCAAGCTTAGTAAGTCTCAACTTGATTCGGATCATTTACAGTTTTGAATATATGAAGCACAATGGACACCGAAAAAAAAAAAAACAACAACAACATAACTCTACTCTTATATTTTGGACCTGATCCATCCCCGGGTTTTGCTCTCGTGACGACAACTACGGATAATATATTTTGAGTTTTAAAATTTTAGATCTATGACAATAAAACAAAATGCGGATCTGTGTTTTAGCATGGTGAAACATCGTCGGACTCGCATAGATGTCGGTTTGGGTGGAGTGAGCACGTCTTTTTTAAATTATCTGGTGAACTTAGTTTGGGATGTTATGGACTTTTTAAGTTAGTCAGAAAAATATCCAATTCAACTAATAGCATATTCTTCTGGGTTAAGTTGGGATTTTTTTTTTATTTAGGTATCAGAAATCAATGATGGATATTAAGGCTTTGTTTGAGAATATATTTTTTTAATAATTTTTTAATTTTTTGATTAAAATATAACGTAAAAAAAATTAGTATGTTTGGAATGATTTTTTAATTTTTTATAAAAAAATGTGTAAAAAGTAAAGAAAATTTTTTTTTTAAACTTTTTGGTATAAGTGGTTAATTTTTTTATTATTTTAATAATTTTTTAATTTTTTTAACTAAAATCAACCCTTGCTAGACGAGGTCTAATTAGGGAGATTACAAGATTAGCTCAGTTGAGCACTTCACTCATAAATATTTCTTTTTTATTCTTCTTGTCTTATCTCACAATGTAAAAAAGAGATGACCCAACTAGAGAATAGTGTTGGGCTTATTGAGTCCACTTGGGCTGATTTCGGTTGTTTGATTGATTGTTTATTGTATAGGATTTGTCCATAAGACAATTTATGTAAAAAAAAAAATTAACTTGGTTATCCGTTACTTAAATTATATAAAAAAATTTATAAATTAGACCCAAAAAAATGACTTTAAAATTAATTATTTTATTTAAAACAAATGTAAATGGATTAGTTACCTTGGATAAATTTGATTTTGCAGTATGAATGTTTGGATAATTTGAAGTAGATCTTGAAATGTGAAGACCAAACTCAACATCATCTCTCAAGGAGCTCAGGCCATATAAAATTATTTAACAGATTAGATTTATAGTATTAGCAGGTGAATCGTGAGATGTACTAGAATTTATTTTTAAAATAAAAAATTAATTTTGAGATTTTATACTATGTGTAAAAAATTTTAATAATTGAAAATTAAATACAAACAAATTTGTTAATGGCTGATAAAAAATTTTGTTACTGTGTGTGTGAGTTTATATAAAAGGTTCATAAAAACAATTTATTTCAAAGTTATTAAAAAAAAAAGATATATTCTCAACTTGAAATCAAATCTTCATCTGTGTTAATCAAATTTATCAAAAATCATGAATTCTATTTTTCTCAAATATTTTTTTCTGAAAAAAAATAAAAATGATGGAAAATCTATAATATATAAATTATGACTTGGTTATAACTCATAGTGTATTATATTATGATATGTGTTACGAAATAATAATATTAATTTTAATTTAAAATAAAATTTAAATTTAAATTATTTAATTTAATAACCTTACCGTTACCGTTCTATAAAAGTGTTACTTGAATATATATAATAAATTTAGTTAAATTATTTGTTTATTTTGATAAATTTACTTCTATTGTGCTATAAAAGTGTAATTATCATATAATGATTTTATATGATATATATTAAATTATAAAATAGTAAAATAAACACTCATTTTAATATTAAAAATAATAGTTAAATTATAAAGAGAATTAGTAATATAAAACTAAAAGTAATTCTGATTATTTATTTTTATTTTTATTTTTATTTAGAAAATAAAAATATGTAGAAATAAAATTACACAACATTTATTTAAAATATTAAATATAAATATGCTATGATTCGATTAAGAAGAAAATACATAAATTAATTATGTAGAGTATTAATTATTTCTTTAATATTCTTTTTGAATTATTCATACATATTGTATATAGGTATATAAAATTTAAATTCAATATAAATATTTTTTAATAAATAATTTCATGTTAAATAAAAAATTAAATATAAATTAATTTAAGACATCAATAAGATAGAAAAAAATATATAAAATATAAAATAAAATTAATTTGATCAATGTGATGCATATAATTAAGCACACTCTATCTTATTTATTTATTTATTTGTATATCAAAATAATTTTTTTCAAATATAATAATAATTAAATTAAAATATCAATTGTGTAAAAGAAATCTGATAATGAAAAAATTAAATACATAATAAAAAATATATGAAAAATAAGTATTTCTCAAATAGAGTCCCTATAAAATTAGTTATTATAATTAAAATTAATTTGTGTGCAAATTTATATATAAATAAAAAAAAGGTATGCTGATATGACCTTTTTTAAATAAAATAAAAAAATAAGTCTTAAAAATATGCCACATAAGAAAGAAAAAAACACTTCTTATATATATATATATATATATATATATATATGTGATGAATCCTTATAAGTTACTCATATTTTTCAAATAAGATAGCCTCCACACAAACATAGAAATTGTCCTTCTCTAGTTTATGAAGTAAAAACACAAATGTATAGTAAGAAGATAAATAAATTGCTTATATCTTATTATGATCAAAGAGGTTTTTAATTATGAATGAACTTGACGTTAGTTATAAATTAAAATAATAGCCAATCAGCCTATGATAAATCAAAATATAGTCAATCTTAATTATGATACAAAGTAGTTTTTTTTTTTCGATTCAAAAGAAATAAAGACAAAGAGCTAAGGCATGAAGCCTTGATTACACAGAGGATGTGCCTAGAATATCTGCAACAAGCAGACTTGAAACCTCAGTAGGAGGGTCATTCAAAAAAACAAAAAATTCTTGGTGGTGAACCCCTAAATTAGCCAAGCCATTAGCAGCTTTGTTTCCTTCTCCGGGGATGTGTTGGGTGGTGCATTTGCACCTCCGCATCAAGAACTTTGCATCTTCAAGAAGGGCCTTATGTTGAAAGTTTGGGCTAGATTCTTCTTGAATAAGTATAACAACTTGCACAAAATCAGTCTCAATAGTAATGTCTCTCAATCCTTTCTCTAATATGATAGTGAGACCCCTATACGCTCCCCACAACTCTGCTTCCAAGTTGGTGGCTTCCTCCAGTCTCCCATGGTAGCCATGAACGCAAGTTCCTCTCTCATCCCTGAATAGGTATCCATAACCAGCTGGTCCAGGGTTGCCTTTTGAGCACCCATCAATGTTGAGTTTGATTGTACCTGCAAAAGGCAAAGTCCAATTAGTTTTGTGTTGTAGAAGTTGACCAGTAAGGTAATTAGATTTGAATGCTTCATAAGTGTCAGTGGCTTGTTGTTGGATGTATCTGGTGGCTTCATAGACACTGCATTATTCATTCCTGAAAACAAAAGTGTTTCTATCTTTCCAGATTTTCCACACAGCAAATAAAAATACAATACTCCAAGGGATTTGGTAAATTTTTTTCTCCTGGCATTTCAAATTAGTTTGGAGCCACTGATTCCAGGATTGGTGTGCACTAGACTAAAGCCAACTATGGTTGCGAATAGCAAGCCAAACTTCCTTAGTTTTAAGACAGTCTTGAAAAGGTGGCGTAAGTCTTCTTGAGCTAAATTACACCTGGGACAACTGCCATCCATGGTTAGGCCTCTAACTTTTCTTTGATGGTTGGTCAAAAGTTTCTTATGAAAGAGCAACCAGCAGAAGCCCCTAAGTTTTTAAGGGATTTTTTGTTTCCAAATCCAATGTCAGCTGACATTATCACTATCCTGATCCAAATTTGTTAAGAGGTCATAAGCTGCACTAACAGTGAAGTTACCAGAAGGAGCTCCTGTCCAGTGGGGGTTATCAAGTACCTCTACAAATTGGGGTAAGTGGATTTGGGATATGTCAAGTAGAATGAACTGTGGGATGAACTCAGTAAGTGAATCAAGGTTTCAGGACCCATCTTTATTGATGACATCAGCAACTTTCAAACAATTAGAGGTATGGTCACCTTGGCATTGAGATGCAATAGTAGTCTCTCCACACCTCTGGAATATATTCTGGCGATTACCAATTGACCACTTCACACCTTTTTTAAGAAGATCCTTGGTTTTGATGATGCTTCTCCAAGTGTGAGAAGCCAATCTGTTACTACGCCAACCCATCAATGATTCTTTTTGAAAATACTTACCTCTGAGGATAGCAGACCATTGAGAGTCCTTGCCACTGATTAATTTCCAACCAAGCTTAGTTAGAAGTGCTAGATTTTGGTCTTCAGCTTTTTTGATGCCAAGGCCTCCCTCTTGTTTCCTCTTGATAGGAAGGTCTCCCCAAAGGAAGTTTATGTTAAGTCTATCAAGGTGTTAGCATACACTCTAAGGGAGTTTAGTAGTTTGCATGATATAAGAAGATATGGTTGAGGTCATAAATTGAATAAGGGTAGTTCTGCTAGCTAGGGAGAGTGTACTGGCTTTCCAGGTAGATAGTTTGTTTTGAACTTTCTCCATTATGTCATTAAACATACCCCTCTGAATTCTACTATGGAGAAGAGGGATTCCCAAGTACTTGCCCAGATTTTTTGTAAGGCCTATCCCACAAAACTGACTCAACTTTTTTGCCTTTCTACTATTCACATTTGGAGAGATGAACATTTTTGATTTGTGTAGGCTGAGTTGCTGACCAGAGATGAGACAGAATTCGTTGATGGTACATATAATGGTCTCACAGTTAAGTTGGTTAGCTTGAGCAAATAGGAGGAGATCATCTGCAAAGAACAGGTGTGATATAGATGGGCCCTCTCGAGCTGCTTTAAGTCCCTTCCACTATTTTTTCTCTACTTTTGCATCTAATCATATTGGACAATCTTTCCATACAAAGAACAAATAAGTAGGAAGATAGAGGATCACCCTGTCTCAAGTCTCTACTAGGTGTGAATTCATCCAAGGTTTCCCATTCCAAAGTAAAAAGGATCTAATGGAAGAAACACAGGACATAATAAGATCAATCCAGTGAGTATTCAGATTAAATTCCTAAAGGGTATCTCTAAGAAAATCCCAAGAAATCTTATCATAGGCTTTTTGAAGATCTAATTTAAGAATAAGGCCACCATATTGACCTTTCCTATGATGAAGGGTATAGATTAACTCTTGGGTTATAATGATATTGTCATGAGTCGACCAGGGGGAAAACTGCTTTGGTTATGATTGATAAGATTATGAAGAAGGGGTCGAAGTCTGGCAACATGAATTTTGGTTAAAATTTTAGAAGACACGTTGCAAAGGCTGATATCAGTTAAAATAGTAATATAAAGGAGAGTGAATAAAATTTAAGAGTCGATCCAACTTAGTGTATAAAGATTTGATGTCGTTTGCGCTTCTTATGTGCCAAACTAGTGTTGCCAATAACATTTAAGAAATATGAGAGTTCATCAGACCGAAAAAACATGAACTAAACAAAGTCAAGTTCTATTTATGTTGTTGGAGACTCATGTCCTGAAAATAATATGGAGTCATTGTCTGCCAATGGAAATTGTTTTCTGCAACACATGTAGATAAACATGTCTCTAACGTGTTGCCAGTAAAAGTTTTATTCATGTGAGTGAGTGTGAGTCATCCAAGCAACACCACAAGGATTGACAGTTGGCACATAAACTATAAGAGCAAGGATCCTCTAGAGTTTTTTTTTCCTAAAATTTCCTAGAGTAGTGCATTATGTGGTTGAGATTTAATGACAAGTCACATCAATTTTTCAGCATTAAATCTCAACCACACAATACACCACTTTAGGAAACTTTAGGAAAAAAACCCTCTAGAGGATCCTTGGTGAAACTATAATTCTGTGAGTGAGTGTGAGTCATCTAAGCAACAACACAAGGATCGACAGTTGGCACACAAATTGTAGTTCCATGTAACATTCAGTATGAGATTCTTTGTCTCAAATTTTTCTATTCCCATCCCAAAACACTTAAATCTATTGAACAATGCCTTGAGATTGCATTCTAGCAATCGTGGCTAATAAACATCAATATTTAAGACAACCTTTGTTATACTAATGCGCGAGTCGAGTGTTGTGTTTTTGATTCATTACGTTCATAGTGAGCCAAAACAAAACGGTGTGATCTCTTCTAATTCAAGTAATAAGGATGGTTCCTGAGATCTAATTCCAATATAGACATGTGAATGATCTGTGGTGATTTTTATCAGCAAGTTAATTTTTTCTTTTAGTATATCTTAAAAAATCCTTTAAAAAAAAATAACAAGATAATAAATTCAATATCATATGCACTCATGAATTTATCCTAATGCTCCTACTATGGCATTGTTTGGCAAACGGAAATCCATGCTATTGTAGCCTCTTGAGAAAAAAAATTCAAAAAGCAGTACTGTTGCTCATCACTTCCTACGTGATGCACAGGTGTAACGGACAGAGTGTAAAATGACTCTTTTGCCCTTTTAATTTTGAGAAATCCACGACAGCAACAACAATACACACGGGCATTTTGGTCATTTACTATCCCACATCATTTCAAAGCTGTAATGGACAGACTGTAAAATGACGCTTTTGCCCTTTGAATTTTTGAGAAACCCACGACAGCAGCAATAATACATACGGCCATTTTGGTCATTTACTATCTCGCATCATTTCAAACACATTTTTCAATATAACAATCAAACGAAAAATTCAATCCATCTTCCCAAATATAAAAACTAAAATAACCAAATAGTCAAAAAATCTAAAAAAATAGTCACTTTCCAAACAAAGCCTATAATTGGAAAGAATAAGAAAATAAAATGAAGGATATAAATTAGTTCTTGTTTTTGTTTGGTTGGATATGGAAAATGAAAAGGAAATGAACAGGCATTTTCTATAAAGATCCATTTTCTTTGTTTGGTTACCCCTAGATAAACGAATAGGTACAAATAATATCATTCCCTTTTCTTTTTCTTTCCCGCAACTTATTTGAGATCGAAACATAGCACTAAAAAAGTATGCCAATGTAAATCTATCAAGACGAGAAGTACAAAAATCCTGATCAAAAGATATCGAGATGAGATAGGATTTTGTTTCACACCCAATTGGAGCTAATAACGGTCCACATGTACAAATTTCAAATGTATTTAAACATGTATATAAATTTTACTTAAATTCGTTTCACATGAACAAGCATTGGCATTAAGGCCTACCTCAATCTCAGCTTTTTATAGATCAGATAAAATGGGTTAATTAAATTCATTTATTTTATTTTTTTTGCACGAAGGCTAGAAGATTAGAGAATATGTGCTTGTGATTAGTATGGGTTTGACGCGAACTAGATTCTATTTTTATCTTCAATTCAAAATTTTGAAAGAATGAAACACACAATAATCTCATACTTCTTTTAGTATATCTTTGTAAAAGGAGAAAACCGATTGTTGTTAAGAAAGTAGATTCCAAAAGGTGAACATGTTCATTGAAAATAAACTAGACATTTTCGAGATATTCCACTTGATATTCTACATATACTTCGAGCCATAGAATTTATTCTTATTGATAAATATGCGATTAATGGTAATTTGGGAATTTGATTCTATTCCTTCTACTTTTACGCTGTGTTTGGTTGGGGGATTTGGGAAGAGAAATGGAAAGGGAAATGAAAATGAAAGAAAAAGGAGAAAGAATTAATAGAATTCCAAATCCCAACTATGTTTGGTTGTGTTGGTTATAAAATAGAATTGATGTCCTAAAAGGTCTCCTATTTCTTTATTTATTTCTCACCCCCTTTCTTTTCCCATATATTTTTTATTATAACCAAACATAAATAGGATTACATTTCTCATTCCTTTTCCAAATCTCACCCCAAAAACCCCAACCAAACACAGCATTAGTGTCAAAGCTTTTCTTTCTTTTTTTGACAAATAAAAAAAAAAAAAATTAAACAGCACTTTATCTTGACTATTTGCTGCCGACAATAGGAATCATGTTTGTTCAGTTTTGTATATAACTGTTTTATAAAAGCATGTCCAAGTTTGATGAATTAACTATGAAGGAATAAAATAGAAACAGGAATTTCAACTTAAAAGAACATTGCAGAAGCCAAAGACAATGTTATAAAGCATATAAGTATAAAATGGGGTCCTCCCACTGTTCTTCCCTCCTTTAATTACTAAATTGAAGTGGAAAATTTAATTCAACTTTGGAATCTTAAATATATTAAGTTGATGGGAAATTTTTTATTCCTCATATTTTTATGTTGTGTTTGGTTGGAAGATTTAGGGAGGGATTTGGAAAGGGAAAGGAAAAAGGTGTGTGAAATTATGTGAAATATAAGCATGATTTATTCACATTTCACTTACCTTTTCCATTTCCCTTTTCAAATCCCTCCTCAAATCCCCCAACCAAACACAACATTAGTACCTAGGATTTTATCTTTACTAGAGAAAAAATAGTTGAGATGACAAGAAAACAGTAGAGACTAAGGCATCCTAAGAAGAATAGTTAGTTATAATAAAGTACTTTTGCAATTCAATTGAAATTCTACTCTCTCTCTTTCTTTCTTTTTTTCATTTTTTTTTTTTTTGCAACAAATTGAATTCTAGTTGACATTGGATACAGTTTACAAATAAAATTACCATGACTGTATATGGGCTTTGATTTCATTTCTTTTGAAAATCTACCATGGAGAGGTGAGCTCAAAATTAATAAATTCATTTAAATCGCCACCAAAAAAAAAAAACAAAAAGGAAAAAGGAAATTTTTGGTCCAAAAGAATGAAAGAGAGAGATGGGTTTTTTCTCGTTTTTAGCACAGTGGTCCTCTGTGAGAGGATAGCACGACAAGTTATAAGCTCAATGGTAGAGTGGTGTTGCACAAAATATCAATACAAAAGTGGTGTTTTGTAGTGATCTTGTTATTTTCGGTATGTTGTAAGATAAGGTTACTTATCTGATGAACCTTGGCGAAATATTTTTTTTGCGTATAATTGGTGTAGGGTATCACATGAAGGTGTCACGTAATTTCCTATGAAAATAATTTTTCTATATGATAGTTACATCTTATCATTTTGTATCTCATGGTTTGATTGCTCTGAATAATTGACATTGAAAATTCGCAGATTGCCTCTGGAGTCTAAAGTTTTGGGGGCAATTGTACTTGGGTAAAATGGAGCACCTTACTCCCTTGAATTTGGGAATGCATTTCCAATGAATTTCATCTGAATTCAATGTATTTTCTTTTTGAAAGTTTGAGCAGACTCTGAAGAAGATAATGTATTATTTGCTCTGAAGTTCTGCATAAAAAAATGTGTGGACTGTATGTTCATGTGGTACGAATTTTGGTTAATTATTCTTATTTTAGTAAGGTGCCTAAAAAATCATTAATAGCTTCTGGTTCAAAAGGACAGGCATTGGGTTTTGTGTTGTTCCTTATGGGTTACCTCAAAAATAATCCTTTATACTGTGTTTGGTTTGGGGATTTAAGGAGGGATTTAAAAAAAAAAATAGAAAAGGTAGGTGAAGTGTGAATAAAATATACCTATATTTCACCTAATTTCACACATCTTTTTTCGTTTCCTTTCCAAATCTCTCTCCTAATCTTCCAACCAAATATAGCATTAATGGCGGTGATCCATATATGTGCATGAGTTTTATTTTATTGGCATGAATTATGTTTGTTTGTGTGAGATTATAAAAAATAATCACTATATTTGTTTTCAGTTTTTTAAAAATATTTTTTTAAAAATTATACTGTTACATTTTTTTATTTTTACTAAATTCTTTTAGTATTTTAAGTATTTTTTTTAATTTTTAGACACACTTAACATAAATAAACTTAAAAAGTATAATTTTTGTGAAAATTTTCTAAATATCAAAAAAATAAATAATAATAATAATAATAATAATTCAGTATATTTTTCATATTTTTGTGTATTTATTAATTTTTTAAAATATTTTTTTATAAATATTTTACTTTTTAGATACATCTAAGTAAGGTGTATCTAAAATAGTTTTAAAAAAATGCTTAAAATCTTAAAAATATTCACTAAAAATAAAAAAGTATGAAAAACAAAAAATTTAATTTTCAAAAAACAAAATTCAGAAATCTGAAACCAAACACATTGAATATTTTTTGGGTATAAATTTAAGTTTTTTTTATTTATTTATTAACAATTTAAGAACATCTCTAATGGTATTTGTTATAAAAGCATTATCATTGCTATAATTTGGTAATGAATAATAGTAAATTATCAAATTATAATAATAGTGCTCTAATGGTCGCATGCTATTTTGGTAAATCTCAACCAACTTTCAAGGAGTGTAAATTTGGCCCGGCCAGGGCTCAGCCCATGTCAGGCCTCGCAGGCTCCTGCCAAAATTTAGGTTAGGTCGGGCCAGAAAATTAGGCCCTGGCCTAGGAGGTATTCAGGCCTTAGGCGGGCCTGAACAAATTTTTTGTTTTTTTTATATTTCTATCAAAATTTTATTATTTTCCACAAAAGAAAAAATATCACTGGGTCTCGGGCCGGGCCTTAAGTGGGCCTTAAGATGGCTGATGGGCCAGGCTGGGTTTCAAAATGATGGTCCTGGCCCTAGGTCTCGGGATGGGCTCGGGCCCAAACGGGTCCTAAAAGGGCCGGGCCCACCCTGGGCCATTTTTACACTCATATTCCCTCCAAGTTTGTAAGTGTTGTTTGGATGTAGGTTTTTTAATAATTTTTTTTTGTTTGTTTTTTGTCTTTTGTAACCTTTTTTCTGCTGTTTCTAAAAAACATTATATATTTACATCATACCCAACTAGACAAATATAAAAAATGAAAAAAAATTAAATATAATTCACCCCATCAAAAACACATACCACTACAATACAAAATAAATAAATAATAATTACATTAAAAAAAAAAGCAATCACCAACTACCTATCAACAACCATCCATTATTCATCCAGCATTGAGGGTGTTTGTTTGGGATTTTTTTAGTCAACTTATAGTTTCTAGCTTTAGAAAAGCTATTTTGGACTGTTAAACTTATTTCAAACAGATTCTGATTTTAATAACTTATTTTAACTCAAAAAAACTGTTTCTGAAAAGTTATTCACCCCTTTCTTTTGATTATCAGCTTCTGCTGTGGACATGTTAATTTATAGTTATACTCTTAGATTTTTTATTTTTTTAAAAATAGAAAAAGACCCAAATGGACTATTGATTATTATTATTATTTTTTATGAGAAATGTAAACAAGTGAATAACAAAAAATAAAAATTAATTAAAAAGCTACTTCATAGCTTATTTAACAAACACTACTCAACAACTTAAATCTATACTCCAACAGTTACACTAAACAGATTAACAACTTCTGATTAAAGTCATAATATATAATATGTTAAGCTATAATCTATAATCTGTTTTAATAGCTACACCAATCGGGGCCATTCATTCATTAAAAACTACCTACCAACAACCACCCACCAACAATTATCCATCAAAAAATTGTGATTGGTTTTTATATTTAAAGGAAGTAAAAATATGACCAGTTTTTTTTTCATTTAATTTATAGCCTTTATAAAGAGCCATTTTAAACTTTTGAGAGAGGAAGAAAAAGAGCCGTTGCTCAAACCCATGTGCATTCTAATGACAAAAAAACATCGTTGATAAACCCCCTAGAACAATCTTGAGAAGCCATCTCCCAAGTCCCCTCTCTCTATCTATCTCTTTGTTTCTCTTCATTCCAAAACCAGACACAAGAATTTGTATCACCTTCTCTCTCACCGTCTTCATCTATCTATCTCTCTCTCTATCTATCTATCTATCTATCTATCAATCTCACCGTCTACATTCTTCCTCACTCACTCTCTCCCTCTGTCCTTCACCTTCTTCATCACCACAACCACACATGAACCACCGCCACCACAACTAACAGAACCACCACCACACCCACCGTCGATCTCCAACCCTCAAACTCCAAATTTCCATCTCTCTTCTCTAACCCTCTCCACCACAGCCCCATATCTCTCACCTTCTTCTTACCGTCTTCCTCTTTGATCTCTCTCTCTCTCTCTCTCTCTCTCTCTCTCTCTCCGTTCTAAACCCTCTTCTCCGACGATCGAAACCCTAACCCTAACCAAAATGATCTTCTCTCTCCCTCTTCAATCTATCTCTCCCTCTGTTCTAAACCTTTTCTCCAACGATCCCTCTCTCTAAAAAATGATCCAAACCCGAAATCCTAATGAAGACCATCCAAAGAAGACGAAGAAGATTAACCCGAAGTCATAATGAAGATAATCCAAACACGAAGATGAAAAAGATGAAGCCAAATTCCTCTTCAAATTATAGGTATTTTTTATGATATTATCTTACTAAAATTCAATTTTTATTTTTACAATTGATTGCTTGAAATTGCTGAAATTGATTTATTGAAATTGCTTGAAATTCCTAAAATTCAATTTTTTTTTTTTTTTTGGCTTCAAATTGATTTATTGATTCTAAAATTTTTAGCTTCAAAATTTATTTATTTTTGGGTAGAATTTTGGGTGAATTTTGCTTCTATTTTAGAACATTTTGTTGTGAATGATGATAAAAAAAGGAAGAGACGGAGGAATGAAACGGTTGGTTTTTGTGACTTGGCAGATTTGGCAGTTGCCAAAACTTGTGTCATATTTAACACAAGCTTTGGCATTTGCCAAAGATAGCAGCTGCCAAAACTTACCATTGGAGAACACTTTTGGCCCACACCTACTATAAAATGACTTTGGCATCTCCAATGACAAACTATTAGAGATGCTCTAACATGATAAGTAATTTTAAATTTGAGTCTTATCTTATAATTAAAATAATTACACATGTTTAGTAAATAAAAAATCAAATCATACTTGAATTGGTTATTAACGAGGGTCATTTTTTGATAAATCCTTTTTTTAAGTGTTTTATTCTATCTAACCCATATATATTTTTTTTAAATATTCCATTAAGTTCTATTTAATGTAATATTACCAAATGATTCTTTCTAATTTTGTGCACATGTTTCTATTTTGAAACTAATGCATAACAATACTGTAACGCCCTAACTTCCAGGCCGTTAATAAATCAAATTAACCTCAAATTTATAATTGCAGATAATTCATAATCTCAAATATACAAATCGTCTCCATAAATAATTAACACAAATGTCTCCAAAAATAATATATAGTTGTGGGCCCAAAAATCTTCAACTCAAATAATCTCTTTAGAACTTCAAATCCGATCTCCACTAAATTCCGCCGCACCTGAAAAATAAATTAATTCGGGAAGTATACAATACAACAGGAATAACAAGGCTCAAACAGAGAATAAATCTATAGGGATCCAACAATTACACAACCGATTAGATTCGATAATCAAGTAATTTACCCAAATTGCACAAACAAGTCAACTCGACAGATAATAATTTATCCAGAACCAAATACCCAGTCCTACTCGGTACATCACCGGTGACCGGCCTCACCCACCTCACCCAAGCACAACCGCTTATCCGAGCTATTGGTCCAAGCTATTGGCAATGTCTACTCGATCCATGTATGGAGCATTTCCACATCATTTAGCCAGACAAATCAACACTGACTACACAAAACAACTTAATGAAATTTATCAAATGACTAGAGTAATCAAATGAATCAACAACGAATAATTCCACAGAATTTACCAAACGATCAGAATAATCAAGAAGAGTACAAATTTCTGGTGATTAAAATAAACATTCTTTGTAAAGAGATTTAGAGAAACATATTGTATGCCACCCGAATTACCTCAAATCGATCTCCTCCATCGCCAACACTTGAATCTCGATATTTCTCCATGGATCTCCAAAGTCTAAAGCATAAGTTATGTAAGGTTTCACAAAATCTACAACTCTTCTCCAATATGAAAATGCTTACTCTCACTCTAAACACTCTTAATCTAAACTCTAAATCTATATAACAAATGGAGAGAGATATGGGAAGAACCATAGAAAGAAGTTGAGAAGTGAGCTCAATTTATAGACAATGATACTTGGGACAAAAGAAAAGAAAGACTTGGGGCCAAAGAAATGAACTTTACTTGGTGGGCAAGAAAGGGATTTACTTGGAGAACAAGAAAATAAACTTCCTTGGAGAGAAAGTAACTTGGAGAGAAAGGAAACTAAAATAAATAGATAAAAGACATGAATAATGATAATAATGAAATGGAGGTAAAAAGAGATAAAACAAATAGAGAAAATGAGTTAGGTTCTCATCTAAAAATTTTACCACCAAACACTCACCAATATCTCTCATTAAAATATTAATACCTCAAAAATACGGGATTTCACAATCTATCCCCCTTAAATGAATTTCATCCTCGAAATTCACAAGCTCTAATACTCCAAAATTTAATAACTACAAACTCCTCAAATAATACGCTTTCGCTACGCACTCTGATATAAACAACGATTTTTTTTTATTTTATTTTCTACCTCTAATATCAATTTTTTTTTTAACCTTAAAAATTGAACCCAAATATTAACCACCCAACAGATCTCATGTAAGAGCTAATCCCTACGCTCTAATACCATTCTGTAACGCCTCAATTTCCAGGCCGTTAATAAATCAAATTAACCTCAAATTTATAATTGCAGATAATTCATAATCTCAAATATACAAATCGTCTCCATAAATAATTAACACAAATGTCTCCAAAAATAATATATAGTTGTGGGCCCAAAAGTCTTCAACTCACATAATCTCTTTAGAACTTCAAATCCGATCTCCAATAAATTCCTCCGCACCTGAAAAATAAATTAATTCGGGAAGTATACAATACAATAGGAATAACAAGGCTTGGACAAAGAATAAATCTATAGGGATCCAACAATTACACAACCGATTAAATTCAATAATCAAACAATTTACCCAAATTGCACAAACAAGTCAACTCGACAGATGATAATTTATCCAGGACCAAATACCCAGTCCTACTCGGTACTTAACCAGTGACGGACCACACCCACCTCACCCAAGCATAACCGCTTATCTGGGCTATTGGTCTAAGCTATTGGCAAGGTCTACTCGATCTTTGTGCGGAGCATTTCCACATCATTTAGCCAGACAAATCAATACTGACTACACAAAACAACTTAATGAAATTTATCAAATGACTAGAGTAATCAAATGAATCTACAACGAATAATTCCACAGAATTTACCAAACGAACAGAGTAATCAAGAGGAGTACAAATTTACGGTAATTAAAATATACACTCTTTGCAAAGAGATTTAGAGAAACATATTGTATGCCACCTGAATTACCTCAAATCAATCTCCTCCGTCGCTAATACTCGAATCTCAATATTTCTCCATGGATCTCCAAAGTCTAAGGCATAAGTTATGTAATGTTTCACAAAATCTACAACTCTCCTCCAATATGAAAATGCTAACTCTCACTCTAAACACTTTTAATCTAAACTCTAAATCTATATAACAAATAGAGAGAGATATGGGAAGAACCATAGAAAGAAGTTGAGAGGTGAGCTCAATTTATAGACAAGGATACTTGGGACAAAAGAAAAGAAAGACTTGGGGCTAAAGAAATGAACTTTACTTGGTGGGCCAGAAATGGATTTACTTGGAGAACAAAAAAAAGAAACTTCCTTGGAGACAAAGTAACTTGGAGAGAAAGGAAACTAAAAGAAATAAATAAATAAATAAAAGACATGAATAATGATAATAATGAAATGGAGGTAAAAAGAGATAAAACAAATAGAGAAAATGAGTTAGGTTCTTATCTAAAAATTTTACCACCAAACAATCACTAATATCTCTCACTAAAATATTAATACCTCAAAAATACGGGGTTTCACAAATACTCTCTAATTTTATGAAGAAAATCTCTCTCTCATTCTTAAGAGAAATCTTTCTCTTATTTCATGGAGAAAATCTTTCCGTTATTTCAAGAAGAAAATCTCTCCCGCATTCCATGGAGAAAATTTTAAATTATGAACTTTGAACCTTTTAGTAATTTGAAAATTTTAAAAATAACGCAACAAAAAATCTGAATGAAAATCAAAATATAATGTGAATATTCACAGTAAACAACAAATATACAACTAACTTTTGAAAAAATAAAACATATACTAAAGTATAATGTGAATGTTCACATTAAATAACAAACATGCAACAAACTTTCGAAAAAATAAAATTTATACCAAAATACAATTTGAATGTTCACAATTTAACATACAACTAGCCTTAAGTTTTTTTTTTTATTAACAATTTAAGAACATCTCTAATGGTATTTGTTATAAAAGCATTATCATTGCTACAATTTGGTAATGACTAATAGTAAATTATCAAATTATAATAATAGTGCTCTAATGGTCACATGTTATTTTGGCAAATCTCAACCAACTTTCAAGGAGTGTAAATTTGGCCCGGCTAGGGCTCAGCCCATGTCAAGCCCCGTGGGCTTCTGCCAAAATTTGGGCTGGGTTGGGCCGAAAAATTAGACCCAGGCCCAGGAGGTATTCAGGCCTTGGGCGGGCCTGAACAAATTTTTTGTTTTTTTTTTTTTTATTTTTCTACCAAAATTTTATTATTTTTCACAAAAAAAAAAATCACTGGGCCTCAGGCCGGGCCTTAAGTGAGCCTTAAGCTGGCCGATGGGCCGAGTCGGACCAGGCTAGGCTTCAAAAGGATGGCCCTGACCCTGGGTCTCGGGTTGGGCTCGGGCCTAAAAGGGCCGAGCCCACCCTAGGCCGCAGGCCATTTTTACACTCATATTCCCTCCAAGTTTGTAAGTGTTGTTTAGATGTAAGTTTTTTAATAATTTTTTTTGGTTTATTTTTTGTCTTTTGTAACCTTTTTTTCAGCTGTTTCTAAAAAACATTATATATTTGCATCATACCTAACTAGACAAATATAAAAAATGAAAAAAAAAATTGAAAATTGAAAATTAAAAATTGAAAATATATATATATAATTCACCCCATCAAAAAACATACCATTACAAAAAAAAAAAATTAATTACATTAAAAAATAAGCAATCACCAACTATCTACCAACAACCATCAATTATTCATCCAGCATTGGGGGTGTTTGTTTAGGCTTTTTTTAGTTAACTTATAGCTTCTAACTTTAGAAAAGCTATTTTGGACTGTTAAACTTATTTCAAACAGTTTCTGATTTTAACAACTTATTTTAACTCAAAAAAACTGATTCTGAAAAGCTATTCACCCCTTACTTCTGGTTATCAGCTTCTGCTGTGGACTTGTTAATTTACAGTTATACTTTTAGATTTTTTTATTTTTTATTTTTTTAAAATAGAAAAAGACCCAAATGGACTATTGATTATTATTATTTTTTTTTTTTTGAGAAATGTAAACAAGTGAATAACAAAAAATAAAAGTTAATTAAAAAGCTACTTCACAGCTTATTTAACAAACACTACTTAGCCACTTAAATCTATAATCCAACAGTTACACTAAATAGATTAACAACTTCTGATTAAAGTCATAATCTATAATCTGCTAAGTTATAATTTATAATCTGTTTTAACAGCTACACCAAACGGGGCCATTCATTCATTAAAAACTACCTACCAACAACCACCCACCAACAATCATCCATCAAAAAATTGTGATTGGTTTTTTATAGGGCAAATTACACTAATAGTCCCTATAATTTGGAGCTCGTCTCACTTTAGTCCCTGACTTTTCAATTGTGACACATTTGACCCTGAATTTTGAATCTTGTTTCAAATAAGGACAATTGAACATACCATTGCTTAATTTCAATGGCAAAATCATCAATTTGATAAAATATAAACTAATTTGACAAAAATAAATGTCAAAAAAATATTTTAAAATTTTTTAAAATTATTTCTACCCACCAAAGATAAAATTATATAAAATTGATAAAAATTAATAAAAATTACATGATTAATTTTTAAAAATTAATTTTACATGATCATCATCCAAATACATAATAAAAATTAATTTGGTAAAAAAAAATAAATGTCTAAAAGATTTATCAATTTATATAATTTTATCTTTAGTAGATAGAAATAATTTTAAAAAATTCAAAAATAATTTTTTGACATTTATTTTTGTCAAATTAATTTATATTTTATCAAATTGACGAATTTGTCCTTGAAAAATCCAATAGTATCTTCAATTGTCCTTGTTTAGAACAAGATTCAAAATTGAAGATCAAATGTGTCACAATTGAAAAGTCAGGGACCAAAAGTGACACAAACTCCAAACTATAGGGACCATTGGTGTAATTCACCCTTTTTTATATTTAAAGGGAGTAAAAATATGACCAGTTTTTTTTTCCGTTTAATTTATAGCCTTTATAAAGAGCCATTTTAAACTTTTGAGAGGGGAAGAAAAAGAGTCGCTGCTCAAACCCATGTGCATTCTAATGACATAAGAGCATCGTTGATAAACCCTCTAGCACAATCTTGAGAAGCCATCTCCCAAGTCCCCTTTCTCTAACTATCTCTTTCTTTCTCTCCATTCCAAAACCAGACACAAGAATTGGTATCTCATTCTCTCTCTCTCTCTCTCTCTCTCTCTCTATCTATCTACCAATCTCACTGTCTCTATTCTTCCTCACTCACTCTCTCTCCCTCTGTCCCTCACCTTCTTCATCACCACAACCACATGAACCACCACCACCACAACCAACAGAACCACCACCACACCCACAGTCGATCTCTAACCCTCAACCCCCAAATTTCCTTCTCTCTTCTCCAACCCTCTTCTCCACCACAACCCTCTATCTCTCACCTTCTTCTTACCGTTTTCATCTTCGATCTCTCTCTCTCTCTCTCTCCCCCTCCGTTCTAAACCCTCTTCTCCAACAATCGAAACCCTAACCCTAACCAAAATGATCCTCTCTCTCCCTCTTCGATCTGTCTCTCGCTCTGTTCTAAACCTCTTCTCCAACGATTCCTCTCTCTAAAAAATGATCCAAACCCGAAATCCTAATGAAGACCATCCAAAGAAGACGAAGAAGATTAACCCGAAGTCGTAATGAAGATGATCCAAACACGAAGATGAAGCCAAATTCCTCTTCGAATTATAGGTATTTTTTATGATATTATCTTACTAAAATTCAATTTTTATTTTTGAAATTGATTGCTTGAAATTGCTGAAATTGATTTATTGAAATTCCTGAAATTCAATTTTTTTTTCTTTTTTTTGGGCTTCAAATTGATTTATTGATTCTTAAATTTTTAGCTTCAGAATTTATTTATTTTTGGGTTTTGCTTCTATTTTAGAAATTTTTGCTGTGAATGATGATAAAAAAGGAAGAGACGGAGGAATGAAATGGTTGGCTTTTGTGACTTGGCAGATTTGTCAGCTGCCAAAGCTTGTGTCATATTTAACACAAGCTTTAACATTTGCCAAAGATAGCAGCTGTCAAAACTTATCATTGGAGAACACTTTTGGCCCACACCTACTATAAAATGACTTTGGCATCTCCAATGACAAACTATTAGAGATGCTATAACATGATAAGTAATTTTAAATTTGAGTCTTATCTTATAATTAAAATAATTACACATATTTAGTAAATAAAAAATCAAATCATACTTGAATTGGTTATTAACGAGGGTCATTCTTTGATAAATCTTTTTTTCAAGTGTTTTATTCTATCTAACCCATATTTTTTTTTGAGAAAATCTTTCCGTTATTTTAAGGAGAAAATCTCTCCTGCATTCCATGGAGAAAATTTTAAATTATGAACTTTGAACCTTTTAATAATCTGAAAATTTTAAAAATAACGCAACAAAAAATCTAAATGAAAATCAAAATATAATGTGAATATTCACAGAAAACAACAAATATACAACTAACTTTTGAAAAAAAAAACATATACTAAAGTATAATGTGAATGTTCACATTAAATAACAAACATGCAACAAACCTTCTAGAAAACAAAATTCATACAAAAATACAATGTGAATGTTCACAATTTAACATACAACTAGCCTTAAAAAAATAACTCATACTAATGTAAACATTTACATTGCAACGTGAAAACATAAAACGAAATTGAAAAAAGTATAAATCGACTATTTTAATTGTTCAATGGTAGCAAAAATGATTGATCAACTAACAAGCATAGTAACAAAAATAACAAACATACGATTAACTTTCAAAAAATAAAACTTATACCAAAATATAATGGGAATGTTCAGAATTTACAATTAATATACAACTAGTTTTAAAAAAAGTATAAATCGACTATTTTAATTGTTCAATGGTAGCAAAAATGATTGATCAACTAACAAGCATAGTAACAAAAACAACAAATATACGATTAACTTTCAAAAAATAAAACTTATACCAAAATATAATGGGAATGTTCACAATTTACAATTAATATACAACTAGTTTTAAAAAATAATAATAAACGCATACCAATGTGAACATTCACACTGTAACGCGAAAACATAAAATAAATTAAAAAAATGAAAATCTATTATTTCGATTGTTTAATAATAACAAAAATGATTGTTTAACCAACAAGCATGATAAAAAAATAACATAATACAACTAATCTTAAAAAACTAAATTCATACCAATGTGAATATTCATAGTGCAACATGAAACAAAATTGAAAGAAAAAAAATGACTATTTCAATTGTTTAATAGCAACAAAAAAAAGATTGTTCAAACAATAAGTATAGTAACAAATAACTAATAATAAGTATAGAAATAATGGCAGCAATAGAATTAGAAATCCAAAAAAAACTCAATCACTCTAAAAATAAAAAAATATCTCCCACATCTTCATTTTCATCATTATCTTTATCAGTATCATTATCATGAACAATCTATGCAATTTCACCATGCCACTAATCCAAATCAAATCAAACCCACATCTAAAGAATATGTTTATAACAAAATTGATTGAACATAAACAGAGTTTCGCATACAGAGCAACAATGGACGAACACAAAGTGACAACGGACAATGGAGGAATATAGTATTATTTCACCATCATGTGTAAACTAGAATTTCTAAACCCTTCTAAATTGAGAGTTTCGAAACCCTAGTACAATGAAACAATACCACAAATACGAATGAAACTAATCCACAAAAAAAAAAACGTAAAGAATGGTAACTACCAAAATAGAAATAGCAACGAAAAAGAAATGTGTATATCATTTTTATATATAATACATATCAACAATAGACATAAAGATATTGAGAGGGTGATTTATGATCTGGAGTTGGGCCGAGGTAGCGACCGAGCAGGTTGAGAGCCCAACAGCGCATTGGGCCGAGATGATGTACTATTCGCCCAGAGATGGGCTGCCAGAACTTGGGCCGGGCAGAACTTGGGCCGAGTGCGTCCCAGACCGTAAAGAAGCGGCTCGGCAAGGCAGTGCTCGGTCGGACCGGGATGCTCGGTCCGAGGATAGCCGAAGCCAGACAAGTCGAGTGACCGGCGCCCGGAAAGGCGCGGTCGGCCGAGGTTATCGTTTGACCGGCAGGAAAGCTGACCACGGGGTGCTTCGGGCTAGGCTCTGCCGAGATGCCGCCTAGTCCGGTCCTCCTTGGTCTGCTAGGGAAGTGCTCGGGTATGAAGCACGGCACGGCGCAGTAACGCATAAAGTAGTTCGGCTGCCGGGCTCCAGCTGTGATGGCGGGCAGTCGAGATTAGGTGATGTTCAGCAAGGTCTATGCTGACAGATGGGATAAGCGGAGCCACGTGTCAGGAGACGACTGGGAGTAGATATGGGCCACAGAGGGTATATAAGCATGTCTGCGCCCCCCATACGCGACACACGAACATCTCTGTAAGGAATTCTTACACTCAAACACTCTCCCTTCTCTCTATCCATCCTAAGGTGTGTGCTAACTTGTTCGTCGGAGGGTCTTTCCAGCCACACAGCGCCGGGTAGCTCACCGTTACTTGCTCGCAGGTGATCGGACATCGACGGAGCTCGGAAGAAAGGAGTACGGGCAGGCCGGAATATTTGCTCCCCGCACAATTGGCGTCGTCTGTGGGAATCTTGACAGACAAAACCTTGTCTTCCAGGTTCATCTGATCGCTGTCCATGGCGAACAACGACGAGTTTCCGTTGTCCGCCATCGACGGAGCCACCCCGGAGTATACCCGAAGGAGAGAGGGACCTCCTGCTGTCCACCTAATGGCTGACTTGGGAACGCCCACTGGCGGACAGTCAGGAGACGCGCGGGACAAGCGCGGACGAAGTCATGGACATTCACGGAGTCCAGACGGTCACCGGCGGAGGAGAGACTCGCACGCCAGGCGACTGGAAAGCAAGTTGAGAGATCAAGATGCTGTCATCCGGCGTATGGCGGCGGAGATGGAAGATCTCAAGCGGCATGTCAAAGGGAAGGGTGTAGTTGGAGTGGGAGACCACAGTGAGCGCACCCCATCCCGCCGTTCAGGCGGTCAGAGTTAGCGACGTACTCAGTCAATATCCATTACCAGAAGTTACCAGGTTGGTGATTCCGACGCGGGTGCAGGGAAGTCTAGCGCGCAAGACAGCACCTACAAACCCTCACGTCCGAAGACGACGTCGAGGTATTCTTACTCTGCTCAGTCAGAAGATTTACGGGTGGTCTTAAAGGAGCGGGCCCACCGGCGCGAAGCTCAGAGAATACCTGCTTTCCAGCGGCTATCCTACGGGGTTCACGCCAGCGAGGAGGTCGGAATGCCTCCACCCCGCCAAGCGGTGCCACTCTTCGAAGATACGGACTTGGCTAGGCTGAGTGCCACTCCCTTTTCCCTGGAAATTGAAACAACACCACTTCCGGCAGGCTTCCACCAGCCTAAGTTCACACTTTACGACGGAAAAACCGATCCATACATGCATGTGAGCCACTTCCGACAGGTTATGGCCGGACATAGGCGCAATGACGGACTTATGTGCCTAATCTTCCCGTCAAGTTTAGGCGAGCTGGGCTTAAAGTGGTTCGAGAGGTTGCCGGAAGGGAGCATACAACGGTGGCATCAGTTGGCCGAGGCGTTTGTTACACGCTTCAAAACCAACACAAAGACACCAAAGGAAGTCGATCATTTGCTGAGTGTCAAGATGGAACCAAGCGACACACTGAAGGCATACAACTCAAGGTACTGGGAACCCTTCAACGAGATCTTGGACTGCCCGGTCAACCTTGCAATCACGCAATACAAGCGTGGTCTCCCGGTCGGACATAGACTACGGGACTCGCTTACCATGCACCAGCCGACCTCCATGGGCCAGCTCATGCAGCGCATTAATGAGCACATCCGAGTAGAGGATGACGCGTCAGCCTCTACCGTGAAGGCCACTCCGATAGCAGCAGACAAGAAGACAGCAGGCAAAGTGCATGCAGTTGGGCAAGAGTCCAGTCGCTCAGGTGACCGAGCAGAGGAATCGGACCGTGGTTCGAATCGTAAGAACCGGGGTAGAGGACGTCGTAATGACCGGGATGACTACCCCCGAGATGACGTAGCGGACGCAAACAGAAGGATGAAGGCAAGGACTGGTATCACCACGGTCTTCAAGATTCCCATCTGTCGCATACTTAGTGAAATCCGTGACGACGAGTATGCCCGGTTTCCAACTAAGTTGGGCGATGGACAAAAGGGCTACAATCCGCGGTATCGTTGCACATTCCACCGGGAGAGAGGTCACCGGACTGAGGATTGTTTGCCTTTGAGGCAACACTTGGAAGAGCTGGTTGCGGCTGGCCATCTAGACCTTTATATTGATGGCGGCATGAAGCCGAATCGGGCGCCGGTTGATCCCAGGAGACAGGATGACCGAGACGCACCACCACAAGGAGTTATTAATGTCATCCACGGCATCGTGGAACCGGAGCGTGTCTGCGAACTCCGGGGCATGATAAAGAAGGCAGAGCATATGAGGGAAGTTTTGTCGGTGCAGTCTGCCATCAAAAGGGGGAAGACAGAAGAAAAAGACGTGATTAGTTTCACCTCAAAAGATCTAGAGCGTATCCAGACACCGCACAACGATGCCCTAGTAGTAACACTACGCGTCAAGGACTTTGATGTTAAGCGGATCTTGATCGATCAGGGAAGCTCGGTCGAGATCATGTACTATGATGCGTTCAAGCAGCTTAAACTCCGGGAGATAGACTTGGCTCCGGCAACTTCGCCACTAGTTGGATTCAACTCGCAACCAGAGTGGCCTTTGGGAAAGATTACCCTGCCGGTCAAAGTGGGATCCATGGTCAAACAAGTTGAGTTTTGGGTGCTGCAAGTGCCTTCGACGTACAACCTTATCCTTGGAAGGGGATAGCTACACGCCATGCAAGCCGTGGCATCAACTTTTCAACAAGTAGTGAGATTCCCCTCGGCTATGGGGGCAATCGAGGAGATTTGGGGCGATCAGGTCATGTCCAAGCAGTGCTTCGTGGCGGTCAACGGAAGTCGGGCTGCCAAAGGATTCGTTCAAATGATTGAGGGACCGGAGGACCAGGGTGTCTTGGATGATGTGGGCACCAAGGCCGAAGATAAGGCTGTTGAGGAATTGGTTGAGGTGCGGATTGATACCGAGCAGCCGGACAAATTCTTCTTGTTCGGTTCAAATCTCACGGCCATAGAGAGGACCGAGATGATTGAGTTTTTGATGGTGAATATCGAAGTCTTTGCATGGTCGCCTTACGACATGCCTGGCCTCGACCCAAGTTTTATCTGCCATCACCTCAATGACTTCCCTGGAGCAAAGCCAATCATCCAGCGAACAAGGAGATCGGCGTTGCATCACGCCGAGGTAGTTGCTGAGGAGGTAAAGAACCTGCTTGAGGCACGAGCAATTCAGGAAGTGCACTATCCTCGGTGGATTTCCAACACAGTAGTGGTGCCTAAGAAGAATGGGAAGTGGCGAGTTTGTGTCGACTACAAGACAGTCAACCGAGCTTGTCCCAAAGACAGCTTCCCTTTGCCGCGCATTGACCAGCTAGTGGACTTGACGGCTGGACACAATAGGCTCAGTTTCTTGGATGCGTACCGCGGCTATCACCAGATCGCCATGCATAGGCCTGACCGAGAGATCACCTCTTTCACGACTCCAAGGGGACTCTTCTGCTACCGAGTCATGCCTTTTGGTTTGAAGAACGCCGGGGCAACTTTTCAGAGGATGGTGACCAAAATGTTCGCTCCTCTGCTTGGCCGGACAATGGAGGCTTATATCGATGATATGGGGGTCAAGAGCTGACATGAGGCAAACCATTTGTCCGACTTAGCCGAGATGTTTGCCATTCTAAAGAAGCACAAGCTGCGCTTGAATGCCTCAAAGTGTGCATTTGGCGTGGGATCAGGAAAATTTTTGGGATTCTTAGTCACGAACCGAGGTATCGAAACAGACCCTACTCAGATCAGAGCCGTGTAAGAGTTGAAGCAGCCCAGCTCATCTAAGGACATGCAGCATCTGGGCGGGATGGCCGCCGCGCTTAATCGATTTATAAGCCGGTCATCAGATCGCTGCCGCCCTTTCTTTCAAGCATTGAAGTCAAAGTTCTCATGGGATGACGAGTGTGACCGAGCTTTGGCTGAGCTCAAGGACTATTTGTCTTCTCCACTGCTGTTGGTTACACCAGAGCCGGGTGAGGAACTCTACCTTTACCTTGCCGTCTCCCAGCACGCAGTCAGTGCGGTGCTAGTCCGGGCTGAAGGAGTCAAGCACCTCCCAATTTTTTATGTCAGCAAAACTTTGTTACCGGCAGAGTCGAGATACTTGCCGTTGGAGAAGCTTGCCCTGGCCTTGATGATGGCTTCAAGAAAATTGGCGCACTATTTCCACGCCCATACCATCATCGTACTGACTGAGTTTCCCCTCAAGGCTTTGTTTGAACGCGCGGACTTTTCAGGCTGAATTCTTAAGTGGGCAGTCGAGTTGGGACAGTTTGATGTGAAGTTCCAGCCGCGCACCGCTATCAAAGCCCAGACCTTGGCAAATTTTGTCACTGAGTTCTCATCTGGCACTCATCCGGTATGCCCGGTCGACATTACCGAGGCAGATGATGAGATGCACGCAATGCCAACCGAGGTACAACCAGTTGGAGGAGGTAGCGCCGCGGAGTTAGCGCGCACCATCGAAGTTCCCTCAGTTTGCACGGTCATACCACCCGGTGCTGCGATGGCGGAGTTGTGTATCACCAACTCATCCACTCTGTCCGGTCCCGCATCACCAAGGGGGGAAAAAATTGAACCACACCGCTCAGAACCTGATGATTCGCCTACGGACTTGAGCATTACGGATCAACTTGCTGAGTCCGGTGCCGAATCATCAATGGGAGAAGGAATGGATCCACACAGCTCAGAACCTGCGGCCGGCTTCACGCCGCAACCTGATGATTCGCCCACGGACTTGAGCATTACAGAACAACTTGCTGAGTCCGGTGTCGAATCACCAAGGGGCACTGAATTTGAACCGGTCAACACCGAACTTGACACCGCACAGCCGAGCAATTGTGATCCCATTGCCCTTCGCAACTCTCAGGACCCATCCGACTGCTGGAAGCTTTTTGTGGGGGACATGTGGAAGCTTTTTGTTGATGGAGCGTCCAACCGCCATGGTGCCGGCCCGGATGGCCTAACCATTGAACATTCTATCACGCTTGGCTTCCCGGCATCTAACAACGAGGCTGAGTACGAGGCACTTCTCGCCGGGCTCAAGAGCGCAATTCAAATGAAGGCTGCCGAGCTCCTGGTGTACAGTGATTCCCAGCTTGTGGTTAACCAAGTTTCTGGGATTTATGAAGCAAAGGACGAAAAGATGATGAAGTACCAGGCTCTGGTCAGGGCACATATCAAGCAGTTTGAGGCAATTAGAGTCCAACAGATTGGCCAGGAAGAAAACAGCCGAGCTGATGAACTGGCCGGTCTCGCTTCTATGGTAGATAATACTTTTCCAAACCCTCTTTTGATTGACTTTCTTCCGCGGCCAAGCATTGAACACGCCGGGCAGACAGATGTACTCTGCGCTGCGCTCGGTCCCTCCTGGATGGACCCCTTGATCTTGTTCTTCAGAGACCGGACTCTTCCAACTGACAAGAAAGAAGCACACAAAATCCGGGTGAAGTTAGAGCAGTTTTGGCTCTCTTCATCTGGCGCGTTATATAAGAAGTCCTTCACTGGTCCTTATTTAAAGTGCGTGCACCCGAATAGTGTGGAGGCCTTCTTGTATGAAATTCATGAAGGCATTTGTGGCAGCCACATAGGAGGCAGGTCCTTGGCCTACCGTACTATTTCGCAGGGATACTGGTGGCCGTGCATGCAGGCCGACGCACAAAAATATGTCCGTAAGTGCGAAAAATGCCAGAAATTCGCCCATCAGATCCACCAGCCTGCCAGGGAACTTCTTCCCCTTACCAGTCCTTGGCCCTTCGCCATGTGGGGGCTAGATATAGTGGGACCACTGCCAACAGCACCGGGCAACCGGAAATTCTTCATCGCGGCCACAGATTACTTCACAAAGTGGGTTGAAGCTGAGCCCTTGGTAACCATTAAAGAGAAAGACGTAAAGCGGTTTGTCTGGCAGAACGTGGTCACGTGGTTTGGCGTCCCCAAGATTTTGATCTCTGACAACGGCACCCAGTTTGACGGTCGCCTATTCAGAGGATTTTGTGAAGATTTGAAGATAGAATTCTACAACTCCACCCCAGCTTACCCGCAGTCCAATGGTCAAGCCGAAGCATCGAACAAGACTATACTGGATGGGTTGAAGAAACGGCTGGAAAAGGCCAAGGGCAAATGGGCTGAGGAATTACCTAGCGTCCTTTGGGCATACCGAACAACCCCGCGACGTTCTACCGGGGAAACTCCATTTGCTTTGGCTTACGGTATGGAGGCGGTCATACCCTTGGAAGTTGAAATGCCCACCTTCAGAAGCGAGAGTTTTGAGCCCGAGCTGAACACCGAGGCTATTGCCTTGGAGCTGGACCTAGTGGACGAGCGTCGGGAGAAGGCCCTCATCCATGTGGCCGCCTACCAACAAGAGCTCTCAAAGAAGTATAACAAGACGGTGCACCCCAGACCGTTCAAAGTTGGTGATTGGGTTTTGAGGAAGATTATGGGCAATACCCTGGTGCCAGGAGAAGGCAAACTAGGGTCAAATTGGAAAGGACCCTACAAGATCACTGGTCTGGCGGGCAAGGGAGCTTACCACTTGGAGGATTTAGAGGGAAGAGCAATACCCCGGCCATGGAATGCGGCCAACTTGAAACTGTATTATTTTTAAGTTTCTGCTTTCTTTTCTTGTGCAAAGAAATTTTTTGGCTTGCACCACAGCATGTAATTCTTTTTGTCAATTTATAGAAGTAATTTTGCTTTAGCACTTGGACTGTTGTTTTAATGTTACGGACCGTGATGATGTACTCCGATTGGAAGAGTTGGTGTTTTGTTCAACTTGGGATTCCCAACCGTGATGATGTACTCCGGTTAAAAGAGTTGGTGTTTTGTCCAACTTGGGATTCCCAACCGTGATGATGTACTCCGGCTGAAAGAGTTGGTGTTTTGTCCAACTTGGGATTCCCAACCGAGATGATGTACTCCGGTTGGAAGAGTTGGTGTTTTGTCCAACTTCGCATTCCCAACCGAGATGATGTACTCCGGTTGGAAGAGTTGGTGTCTTGTCCAACTTCGCATTCCCAACCGAGATGATGTACTCCAGTTGGAAGAGTTGGTGTCTTGTCCAACTTCGCATTCCCAACCGAGATGATGTACTCCGGTTGGAAGAGTTGGTGTTTTGGCCAACTTTGGATTCCCAACCGAGATGTTCTAATCCGGTTGGAAGTGTTGATTTGTTCAACTTTGTTACAACCGAGATGGTTATTTCGGTTCATGAATTTATTTTGTTCTGCTTAAGTGCTTCATTCGAGGTGTGAATTCCGGTCGACGAGGTGTTTTGTTCAAATAATGATTTACACCGAGATGTTTTGATGAAGATAACTTGGATGAATACCGTGCAAACACTTGGCAAAATTTGAACTTTTCATTGATAAGAAAATCACTACAGAAGGTGGGGACAGAGCCCGGTTACATCAAAAGTGTTGAAAGCAAAAATACAAAAAAGAAAAGAAAACTAAACTAAGGGGGATAGATTAGTGAATTCATCCTCGCCGGCATCCAGGTTAATGGTTGGACTGGTATCTTGGGCACCAGGCTCCTCATTGCCGGGCTGCTCTTGCACCTCGGCCTCTTCTTCCTCAGAATCTGTCTCCCCGTCTCCTTCTTCGAGTCCTTCCTCGGCCTCAGCCTGCAAAGTGCTGAAGACGTCGTTTGCATAAGGCACGAGGTAGACCGGTAGCGAAGCTGGAGGAGGGTTGGCAAATACGTCGGTGTCAGAGCCCTGGCCGAGGTGTTCGCAAGCGGATTTCCAGCCAGCCTTGAAGTATATGTCTTGTGTCGCAAAGACTTGCTTCTTGTAGCTCTACTCGGCCTCGTTGAAACCCGCGTTATTGGCAGCCCGGCAAGCTTTCTTTTTCGACTTCTTCAGGGTGTCCACCTCGGTCTGGAGCTCATTTTGTTTTTTCTCGGCCGCATTCAGCTGACCGAGCAGTCTGTTATTATCAGCGTTGGCCATCTCAAGGGAAGCCTTAGCCCGGCCGAGCTTGGCTTGAAGGCTCTCAACCTGGCTGGCTGTGTCGTTTGCCTTTTGCCTAAGCCGGTGGATACGCTCCAAAACCAGGTGTTATTTTTGAATGGCCTGAAAAAAGCAAACTTGATTAGAAACAGAACCAGGCAAACACTTGGGAAAATTTTCAGAGCTGCATTGACTTACCCTGGCCATGGACTTCACTGATGACTTGACCAACCGAGTGTCAGGGATGTGGTCGCTGCCGACCACGTCGCTCGGTAGTAAGAATGCTTTGGACAGATCAAAGGCGAGCAGATGCTCTTTGTCAGCCTTGATCGAAGCCGTTGCCGGGATGTCTTGACCCCGGTGCTTCAACTGGGGGCGCCAGGCCGGTACTAGGGCGGGGGCATCAGTTGGATGCTCGGTAGTTAGCTCGGCGACTAACTCGGCGGATGGGTCTGCCCGAGCTCTTTTTCCAGCGCGCCGTGCAGAGGGTTCTCGGCTGGATTACCTGGTCGGTTGAGAGGCAAGGGCGACCACAGCGCCACTAGATTGACCGGCGACAGGTGAGCGAGTTACAACGCTCGGCAGCTCGGCGGATGTGGCGGTGAGCAGGTTCTTGATTCTGCTACGCTTGGCCATCTCTTGTTCCTCGGTCAGGCGAATGAGGGGAACGTCTGGTAGAGTAGGATCCGGTGGAGGTGTTGGAGCTCGAAGGAAGTCAGTAACCTTACTCCGGCGGGGAGCGGAGTATCTATATGTGGGACTGTAGCCGAGCAGTTGGTTACAATCTCGATCGCGGTAGTGAAGCGCAGTCCTGATTGCCTCTACGTTGGGGAAATTGTAGTTGGCTTGCAAGGCTTGGATGGCTGCAAAAGAAACAAGAGAATGATTAATCTACACAAACATCAAGTGTATAAACCGAGATAATTTGCGCGGCTTACATGTGCTCCCAAAATTTTTGCTAATCATCCAGCCCGGTACCTCGGCTCTCTCGTAGTTACCAGACACCCAGAAGAAATCATCGTCGTGAAGATCCTTGTCTGGTGTTTCGGTCACGATTTTCTCTCTGCCCGGTCTAATCTTGAGGTAATAGGCGAAACCATCGCCAGTGTGGCCCAAGGTGTATTGGCGTAGGACCTCGGCTAGACCTAGGCTAATGCCTAACCGATTGTTTAGCTCATGAACGCCGTTTATTATCCGGTAAGTGTTGGTGGACACTTGGGTTGGTGCTAGCCTGGTTCGACGCAAGAACTCGGTTATCAGTGGATTAAGTGGGAAACGAAGGCCCCCTTCAACAATGGATAGCACGGTGAAGGGGCATTCCTCCCTACCCCAAGGCGTTGTCTCCTCTTCTGCCAGCTCGAGATGGACGTCGGCCGGGATGCCGTACTCCTCTCTGAAAGCGGCTAGCGCGGCTGGAGTATCCACTAAGAAGCGGAATTTTCCCATTTGTGGCCGGCTTACTATAGCCCGGTTGAGGGGTTGGGCACGGTGGTAATTGGTTGCTGCTCGGTCCTGAGAGCCTCAGGAATGACAGTGGTCCCCTTGGACTCTGCAGGAAAAGGATGGCAAGTGTAAGAGAGCGCAATTGCGCAAAAGGAGCTAGACTTCAGCTCGGTCATTAAGAGTGCCAAACCACCTCGGTTGTCTAACTAAGGAGCTCGGTCGCCCAAGCAGACCTGATGTTAGCCCGGTTGAGCGACCAAGTCCTTTTGTTATCTCGGTTTTTGCTGTGGTTGAGACAAACATGTTGTTTGCCCGGTTTGATTGGTTTTTTGGATCGAAAGAAGACCAAGAGCCTGGTTCGTCCCAGTTTTTCAGTGTTCTTCAGGAAGACGAAGAACACCAAGAACAGTGGGAGGTTTGGGACGTTTTCTATGGCCTATGCCTTAGGAGCTACGTTTTTGTACCCTAATGTGTATAATATGAAAGAAAACAGTAACTATAGATGGGTTGAAGGTCTTACTTGTGAAAGGCAGAAACTGCTCCTTCAAGCACGAAGAACGGCAGCAAAGTCTGGATGAAGATACAAGAGCTCTAGAGTCGAATAGCAAAATGGCAGTAGGAGGAAAGTGAGTTTGGGGAGGTCTTGTATGTATAGGCAAGAGGGAGTCCGCCCAAATTCAAATTCTGGAAAAAACGGCGGGTTGGCTGCCCGATGACCAATGGCAACCCGCCACGTGTCCCCATTTATGGCTAAGTCAGGGCTGAAGCGACGGGTTGAAAAGACGAAGAGCCAACCGAGCTACTTTCGACGAAGAGGATGTCAGCCGAGGAATATAACCGGGCAAGTTTGCAGACAATTATGTTAACTAGCCCGGTCAAGGTTAGGCGTCTTGAAGACCGGAGAAATGTTATCTCGGTCGAAGTGAGTAATCCCAGTCACGCTTTCGCGGACGGAATTAAGGGGCAATTGAGAGGGTGATTTATGATCTGGAGTTGGGCCGAGGTAGCGACCGAGCAGGTTGAGAGCCCAACAGCGCATTGGGCCGAGATGATGTACTATTCGCCCAGAGATGGGCTGCCAGAACTTGGGCCGAGTGCGTCCCAGACCGTAAAGAAGCGGCTCGGCAAGGCAGTGCTCGGTCGGACCGGGATGCTCGGTCCGAGGATAGCCGAAGCCAGACAAGTCGAGTGACCGGCGCCCGGAAAGGCGCGGTCGGCCGAGGTTACCGTTTGACCGGCAGGAAAGCTGACCACGGGGTGCTTCGGGCTAGGCTCTGCCGAGATGCCGCCTAGCCCGGTCCTCCTTGGTCTGCCAGGGAAGTGCTCGGGTATGAAGCACGGCACGGCGCAGTAACGCATAGAGCAGTTCGGCTGCCGGGCTCCAGCTGTGATGGCGGGCAGTTGAGATTAGGTGATGTTCAGCAAGGTCTATGCTGACAGATGGGATAAGCGGAGCCACGTGTCAGGAGACGACTGGGAGTAGATATGGGCCACAGAGGGTATATAAGCATGTTTGCGCCCCCCATACGCGACACACGAACATCTCTGTAAGGAATTTTTACACTCAAACACTCACCCTTCTCTCTATCCATCCTAAGGTGTGTGCTAACTTGTTCGTCGGAGGGTCTTTCCGGCCACACACCGCCGGGTAGCTCACCGTTATTTGCTCGCAGGTGATTGGACATCGACGGAGCTCGGAAGAAAGGAGTACGGGCAGGCCGGAATATTTGCTCCCCGCACAGATATAATAGTGTAGAAACAATATAAATAAATAAAAAATGACTTTATAAAATAAAAATATAAATACATAAGACTAATTAAATTATAATTTTCTTTAATAAATTTATTAAATTAAAACACCTCTAAATAACATTTATCGATGACAAAACCCTATTAAGAATTCAATGCTATGTATGCAAGCTAGGGTTGGTGGTAGTCAATTCCCTTTCAAATTCTTTTTCTCTCACTCAATCAAATTTGGGAGTATTGATCGCGACAAAATTTGAGATCCAAAAAAAATATAAAATAAAAATGCTAACGAGGATTTTGAATTATTTTTTTAAAATTTGTATTTAAATCTTAAATTTAAAAATTAATTTGTTGAAAAAAGAAATAAATATTTTGTTGAAAAAGAAATAAATAAAAATAAAAATTATTATTATTTCCTTTCTACAAATATCTTTTCAAACGTAAAATTTGAAAACAAATTTAAGGTTAAGTTTGGCATCTTCGAAAAAAGTTAAAAAGTGAAAAAGTCACTATCCTATTTAAATCACATCATCTTATTTAAGTCACACCACTTCTCTATCACATCACTTCAAACGCAATCCATATTTCATAAAAAATTAAAAAATATACTTATTTAAAATATCTCAAACAACCATCAAATAGGACGCCACAAGAATTAGGAATCTATACCATCAGAGAAACAGGTGGCATGATATCCATCATAGGGCAAATCTTGTACCTTATAATAATAATAATGTAGTCTCCCAACCTCCAAGCCATAAACACTTCACAAATAGTGTCTTCTTGTCGAAAATGAAAAAAAAAAAAAAAACTTTGATAAAAAGAAAAAAAAATTGATATATAAGTCTACTTTGTAAACTTATTTTCTAAATTCAGTGATATATTAACAATATAATTAATTGATAATTAAAAAATAAATGAGAGATAAAGAAAGTTGACTTAAATATTTTAATAAAGTATCGTATTATTAAGTCTAGAAAGTGAATCTAATTTTTGAGTCTGAACATCAATACTCAAAAATAAAAATTTAGGATTTAGCTTCTCTCCAGTTTGATCGCAGACTGGAGGGTGTTGTTGGGCCGCCCACCACGAGTCTCATTTCGATAATATAAATCATTTAATGTGTAGAACTTGTCGAGTATTATATACCTATGAAAAATTAGTTTTGTATTAAAAAAATGGATGGTGAAAAAATGAACGGTTGACAGAAATCTGATCCGATGAAATAACTATTGATATCCGATCAACGTGATTTTTTACAAGCATATAATACTCGATGAGTTCTACATATTGAACGGTTTGAATTATCGAAACAATGTGGTGGGCCCCACAAGCCCAATAACACTTTTCAATTCGATTACGGATTGGAAGAAAGTCAATTCCAAAAATTTAACAGTTAAGTCTTGTTTAGTGTAGTTTTTTATATAGAAAGGGGTGGTTTGGGATGATCTAAATAAGTGCACTTTTTGACTTTTTACGAAATATGAGTTAGGTATGGATTGAGTTTGAAGTGATGTGGTAGACAGGTGATCTGATTTAAATAAGATGATGTGACTTAAATAGGATAATGACTTTTTTACTTTTTGACTTTTTTAAGTTATGACAAACAAGTTTATGTCAATTGATTTGATACAATTTTTATTTATGGGTGTGTTTGGTTTGTGTTTGCAGAGTAGTTTTTAAGATAAAAAAGTATAAAAACTTTTTTGGTTTGCCTTTTTCTAAATATTCTTTGTAAAATTACTTTGATTTTTTTTGTAGAATAGTTTTTGAGATAAAAAGTACAAAAACTTATTTGATTTGTCTTTTTCCAAATATTCTCTCTAAAATAACTTTAGTTTTTTTTTTGTAGAGTAGTTTTTGAGATAAAAACATACAAAAACTTATTTGATTTGTCTTTTTGTAGAATAATTTTTGAGATAAAAAGTACAAAAACTTGTTTGATTTGCCTTTTTTGCAAACATGTTTCAAAAGTAATTCTAGAAAATGGATAACCAAACACATTTCTGAGAGGTTTTTTGGAAAAATCTATTTAATTTGATTACTCTTAAAAAAGTATTTATAGAATATATTTCTAAAAAATTTCTCTCAAAATCAAACTAAACAAGGCCTATAATTTATGAAACAAAAATAGATTAAAAAAAGTAAATTATCAAAAAATTTGGAGAGAAACTCTCTTTTTTATTTCTGTTATTAGTTACTTTAAAAAATAAAAAATAAAAAACATGTTCCAAACATGTCCTTAGGCGTTAGGTGGTCCTTCAGAGTCAGGATCCTCTTCTTGTAACTCCTCCTTACAATCTTTCTTGCAACAACTGAGATTAGCCGTTACAACATTCAACGGCCATAAAAAATAAATAAATAAAATAAAGAAATTGAAATCAGCCGTTGCATATTGTATGGGCTGATCTCAACCGTTACAAGAAGAATTGCAAAGAGAAGTTGAAAGGAGGAGATCCCAACTCGATCATGATGTTCCAACTTCCAACATTAATCTTTCATTGCGGTGCCTTTATTCTACCAATCCATAACAATCACGCCTTTAATTTAGGAGGATGACTTGGTTCACAGTGAGCCACTGATCCAGTAAAAATGTTATAATAATTATATATTTTTATAATTTTAATGTTTTAATCTAATTGTAATATAAAGTTTTGATTTTTAAAATTAGAATCACTAGAATCATAAAAACAAATTCAATTGTTACATTTGAAATTTTTAATTAAATTCCCTTTTTAGTTAATATTGTTTAACTTGTGATTTTATTATTCTTCTATAAGTAATGCCTTTAATTTAATTAAAAGATGTGACACTTTTACATGTAATTCAATTCGTTATTTGGGTATGACCTTTTAAAGCAATCAAAATTAAAATGAATTATATTATTGTCATTTTTGTGGTTAAATGTACAGAGGTCAACACTTTATATCATCTCGAAGAATCATAGTCACACCATAGTAGCAAAGAAAGTGATTTTTTTTTTGTTTTCCTTTTGAAAGTGTTAAAAATTGCTTTACTTCAATCTTTTTTCTTTTTTTTTTTTAACTCCAATCTTATTTTTTTTTAACTCCAAGCTTATTGACCATGATATTATTCAGAATGATATGAAATTTTATAATAATTTTATTTATTTTTTTTTTTTGATTGTATAGTAGTTTTACTGATTGTTGGTAATTTGTATTTTTATAAAAGTCTATCATATTATTCTAGATGAATTTTTGCATTAAAAAAACTAGATTAATAGTATTTACACTTCATTTTTATTTATTTCTTGTAATATATAAGAGATTAAAAGACTAAAAAAATGTAAATAACATAAATTGGAGTGCGAATATCATTAGTCAAATTTTATTTATAAATCATTTTTCAATGTTGAAAGAAAGGTACAACTTAAATTGACATTATATTGAAATAGTCCAAAAGTTCAAGTTACTTATTATTTAGGCAGCGTTTGCATTATAAATTTTTTTTATAAAAAAATAATAAATAAATAAAATTAATTATACACATCCGCTTTCATAAGTAATTTTTTTTTTTTCTTTTTTGTGGGTTGGTAGATGACACCTTCATTAAATCAAGGAAGAGAAAAGCAAATCATAAATTTTTTAATAATGAATTTTGTATTTGATGTCACGGTAGCTCCAAATTTCTCTTCTTTTTGAATTTGTGTGCATGAAGACAAAGTGAAAAGGTCAACCTTGCTATTTTTCTGCGAGGTCTAAACTTTTCTGACAGGATTAACCCCTAAAACCAAGGGACCATCCAATTTTTCAGATTTTAATATTAAAAAAAACAACTCAAGGGTGGGTGGTATTGTGGTTAAAGTTTGGGATTTAAGTTCCAAGATCATGAGTTCAATTCTTTCTCTTTTGGGACAATTTCTTGGGCGAAGCACAGTTAGTTAGGAGGTTAGACCTCAAGTTGTCTAATCAGTACTTGGTGTGGGTTCAATGCTCCCCCGCTGTGCGAGTCCTGACTTAAGCAAAGTTTGTTTTGTCTGTGCGAGTCCTGACTTAAGCAAAGTTTGTTTTAGGAGATCGGGACAAGTTCTCAGATTATAATCTCCTCGCTCAGAACGGCTAACAGGACACCCTTTGTCTGTGCGAGTCCTGACTTAAGCAAAGTTTGTTTTAGGAGATCGGGACAAGTTCTCAGATTATAATCTCCTCGCTCAGAACGGCTAACAGGACACCCTGGTGATCTCTGCAAGGGACGCTGCCTTGGACCTACGGGAGGGTAGGGAGGATTTTCCTGTAACAAAAAAAAAACAAAAAAAGCAACTCCATGCAATCTAACTGGTTGCAATTTCAACGTCGTACGGCGGTGTTTGGGGAAATTTTTTTTTGGGTTTTTTTTTTGATTTTTTCCACTAAAAGAAAAAAGTTTTTGTAAAATCAAAAAAAAACAAATTCAAACAAAATATCACATCTAGGGTGTGTTTGATTGGACGGACTGGATAAGGGGGATTAGAATCCATCGGACTTGAGTCCTGAACTGTGAATCCCCCGAACTATTTGGTTGGATTGGATATGTATCTTGTGTTTGTTTTTTCATGGGATTAGACTATTTTTAGTGAATCTAATGTTTGGTTAGACGGACTGGATAGGATAAATAAACAATAGACTATTTTACCATTTTTCAATTATTTACTAAGTAATAGCAATATTAAACATATCTTTAATATTTTAATTATTTTTAGTTAAATTAAATAAATAAAATATCAATAAAAACATATGTTATTTTTTTAATTAAAATTTTAAATAATTTTTTTTTTAAAAACAATAATAATTAAACAATGAAATTAAATAAAACATCTATTAGATTTAAATATTGAAACTAAATAAAATATAAACAAAATTTCAAAATAAAACATCAATAAAATATCTATAAAAAATTATTTTTAAAAAATTAAATAAATAAAACATCAATAAAAAGTTAAATAAAATTATTTTATTTTTAAATTGAGACATTTAAATTTTATTGAATTTTATTAAATATAATACATAATTAAATAGTAGAGGGTCAAAATGGTTATTTTACCACCTAATCCCAACAGTGGATAGTCCCCAAATATTGTCCCACACCCCCCCAGAATACAATAGTCTCCCATATGGGGGATAAGGAGTCCGGCCGGACTCCATGTCCGGCAGACTAAAAAAAAAACAAGTGGCGGATAAGGAGCTATCAATGCATTACAATCCAAATAGTGGATTGTCCCCCCCCTAATCCGGCGAATCAAACACGCTCCCATAATCATTTCACTTTTTCTCTCACAAACATCACATCCATTCACAAAAAAACTCAACTATTTTCTCAAACACAAAAAAAAATTTCTTCAATAATATTCTACACCTAAAAAAATTTACATAAAAATCCACTTTCCAAACACCTACATTGTAATGGGGTAAAGTACTTGACTAATTAAATATATATATATATATATATTTAATTAAAATTTTACTTAAACAATTTATATATATTGTACAGATATAAAAAAAAATATTGTATTTGATGATAAAGAAATCCAACAAAAAAAAAAAAATGATCAGCACCACCACGCAATTGCCCTTCACTAGACAAAACACTCCTAATCGTAGTGGGGGCCCTCTCAGTCCTCTAATGTTATCAAAATATTTAATAAACTAATTCATAGAAAGTGTAACTCAACCCATGGGGGTGTTGCCTATTTATAACATCTAGTTACTTAGCTAACAAGTAGTTTGAATGTTTCGGAAGTCTTATTCCCAACAATCTTCAGTTGTTTAAGACTTCTATATCGGTAAAATTTCATCTCCTCATGAGTTGCATAACATAAAACACTAATACAATGTTTGATAATTGTTCCTAAGCTTTCATTCTTTTTAAACCCAATGAAAAAGTGGAAACTTTCTGTTATTATTATGATAAAAGAACAATGTAATATTGTCTAGGTAGAACGATATACGGGTGCTAGGGCTTATTCCAATAATGCCTAATCTTGATAGGGCTTACTTTGAAAATGCCTAGCCCTATTAAAATTTATTCCAAGAATGTCTATCCTCGTTAGAATTTATTCTGAAAATGCCTAGCCTTACTAGGACTTATTCCAAGAATGTATAACTTTGTTAAAACTTATTCCAAGATTGCCTAGTCTTACTAGGACTTATTCCAAGAATGTCTAATCTCATTAGGACTTATTCTGAAAATGTCTAACTAAGTTAGGAACTACCAAAACACCAACTTGCTTCTTAGCTAGTGATCTCACTGTTGGACAAACCACCAACATACTTTGTTAAGCAAAATGTCGCTCGGCAGAGATTTTTAAAATTGGTCAAACTTGTCAACCTGCTTAGCAAAGTTTTTCAAAGTTGGTCAAACTTACCAGCCTACTTTACTAGGCAAAATGCTGTTCAACAAAGATCTTCAAAATTAGTCAAACTTGTCAACTTACTTTTTAGAACAAAATGGTGTTCAGCAAAGATTTTCAAAGTTGGTTCAACCTGCTAACCTACTTTGCCAAGCAAAATGCCGCTGAACAAAGATTTTCAAAATTGCTCAAACCTGCCAACCTACTTTGCTAAGCAAAATGCTGCTTAACAAAGATTAAGTTTTAATCAAGATGTAGTGTAATTTGCTTTGCCCCCGTGATCTATAAAGAGCGGACACCATCTCAGCATATTTGACCAAAATAATTTATTCAAATATATTCTAAATCCAGCAAAATATTTAACCAAATAACAGTCACCATCCATGCTTGGTATATAAAAATACTTTGTGATCGGAGTAATAATACATAAAATTAGACAACCAAAATCCGGCACAATACATAATAAAATATCTTTATGTGCAGAGTAATAATGTATAAAATCCATATTCCGCTGATAAAAATCCGACATAATAACTGATAATAATATCTTCATACTTGAAATAATTGTGCATAAAATCTATGCATTTTGAAAATTTAATTAAAAACTTTCCTGGTATTCATGAGAGAAAGCATGTCGAGTCTCTTGAGTCTGTATATCTCTTTTTAGAGAGAGAATATGAAAACCTCTGCTGATGAATTTGTAAACTACATTTCTTTGTCAAGTAATCCACGTCGCTTGCTATGGTCGACCATGTTGCGACAGCATATATCCTATTGACTCATAAATATTGATCAACCTGTCTGGAATGGTGTAAAACGGTAGATCATGTCTCTCTTGTTGAATCCATCCAAATGACTAATTAATATATGTTCTAATACATATGGAAAATTTGGCTAGGTAACTTGCTATCATATGCATAAAAAACAAACTAAAGCAAAATTCCTTTGTTTCTCTTTGCAATAGGTGATTTTCATTCTAACGGGTTGACTTTGAATCAAGAATGATGATGTCATCTTCTCTGTAGAATTTTTTTTTGAGCTTCTTCTCTATAGAATTTGTCATTTTCTTTTCACAGACAATGCCAATTATACGGACATAAAAAAATATGTTAGAAATGGTTGGGAAAATTCTGGGTAAAACCAGAATTTTTTTCTAAGTTTATTCTATTTTTTAGGTGGGCCCCATAAGTCGATTTTCGCAGGTCACAATAGTAACGTGTTCTATGCCGCGTTGTAATTCACGTGATATATTTGGTTGCTCAAAATCATTATCGAGTGAATGGAAAATTGAAGCCAAAGTGTGCTCCATGGAAATGGAGTTTTGGTGAAAATTCTTTAAGGTTGAAAAATAGCTTGTCCCACATTGATTTGGTGGGAAGTTTTGAATGGGTTTATAAGGCATGGGATTAGAACTTGGGGTGTGCCCCAAAGGGTACCCAAGTTTTGTGGAGAGGGAGGTTATGGGCAAAATGGGCTTGACCCATTGGACCAAAAAATCACCACACACGAGCGTGCGCCGTCTTCGCTCATCCGTCCGGTCGGGCGGGCTGGCCTAGGCTTGGGCGCGGGTGCGTGGTATGTGGTTGGATTGGGCTTATTCGGCCCAATACTAATCTTTTTGGGCCAGAAACATTTGGATTTAATTTTATTTCTAGGCTGGGCCTAGGCTTGGGCGCGGGTGCGTGGTGTGTGGTTGGGTTGGGCTTGTTCAGCCCAATACTAATCTTTTCGGACCATAAACATTTGGATTTAATTTTATTTTTTGAAATAAAATTTGTCCAACTGTCCAGAATTCAAATTAATTCTAAAATTAATCTGTTCCGGTTTTTCTCTACACCCAAACAGGTCCCTTCTATTTTTATCTGTTTGAATTTTGAACCCAACAGATTTAAATCTATTTGATTCAAAACCAAACAGGTTTCATACCTGTTCAAAACAGGTTAGCACCTGTTTAATTCAAAATCAATAGCCACCACTACATCTATAAATAGGCAGCCCTCATTTGATGTTTTACATTCAAAAATTTCGTACTTCTCCTCTGCAAACTTATTCTTCATTTTGCTACATTTAATTTTTGTGAGAAAGAGTGTAAACACTTAGTGTGTTCGTTGAACAAATAAATTACAGTGCTGCATTTATTTGTAGTTGATCATTTCATCTTGAGAGATAGACGTCCATACTCTGAAAGCACCGTTGAGATGACAAATCTCTCTTAAGGACACAGTGTCGAACACTGGACTTGATCAGATTATTCTTCGAAGATATTAATCAAGTAAGTTATTTATTTATTTTCTCTTTTGATTTATATAAATCAGATTTTAATTTTGTTTTTGTAACAAAATAAAATCTGTATTTATTTATTTATATTATTTTATTTCACTGGTTTGATTTTTGTAATCAAACAAATTCCTTCTTTTTCTATTTTTTTTTATATTATGTTTGTCATTTAGTACCCAAACAGAATTTATTATTTTAAATACAGTGAAGATTGTCCAACAAAATATTGTATTTGATGGTAAAGAAATCTAATGAAAAAGATGATCAGTACCACTACGTGATCGCTATCTACAAGACAAAACACCTCAACTGTAGCTGGGGGCCCTCTCACGCGCAAGTCAGTCTTCCAATATTTTCAAAATATTTAATGGACTAATTCATCGAGAGAAATTGCTTATCTCAACCTTTGGGGTGTTGCATATTTATAATATCCAGTGACTTATCTAACAAGTAGTTTGAATGTTCCAGAAGTCATATCCCCAACAATCTACAGCTGTCTAATACTTCTATATCGGTAAGATTTCATCTCCTGAAGAGTTTTACACAATATAAAACACTAATACAGTGTTTGATAAGGATTTGAAAACTATCATGCGCGTGATAATCCATAATCATGCCACGTGGCAGTGCCTAAACCCACATAATTCTTGTGGTTGTTTTTATTCTCTCTCAATATATTTTGAATTTTATCACCAGGTCTCTATGTAAAGACTTCACTCCTTTATTAAGGGCAAAGCTAGGAATCCTCTATTGGGGTGGGAGAAAAGGCATAGATAGATTTTGCATAGGCAAACGTAGGGTTGCAAACGAGTTGAGCCAAGTTGAGTTTTGCTAGGTTCATACTCAATTCGTTTGCTTATCAAACTCATTTATTAAGCTCGAGCTCGGCTTGATAAGTAACTGGGCTCAAGCTCGACTCTGCTCAGTTCATTAATATTAATGAAACTCGAGTTCGACTCAAATCAGCTCGATAAGATTTTTTTTAATATTATTTATATTACTTAAATAAAAAATATTAGTAATATTATTTATTATATAATTTAAATAAAAATAAACGAGCCAAACTTATTCGAGCCTAAACGATTCTAATATTCGAGCTTGAACTCGAACTGAGCAAGCCTAATATTCAACTCAGCTCAGTTCATTAATATTCAAACTAAACGAGCCTAATATTCGGCTCGTTAATATTAATGTAACTAGAGTTCAGTTCAGTTCGGTTAGATAAGATTTTTTTTAATATTATTTAAATAAAAAATATTATTAATATTATTTAATATTTAAATAATATATTTATTATATAATTTAAATAAAAATAAACGAGCTAACCTTGATGAGCCGAGTTTATTTGAACTCGAATTTGACTCGTTTACTAAATGAGCCTAATATTTGAGTATGAATTCAGCTGGTTTACTAAAAGAGCCGAACTGAGCCGTACCGAGCCGTTAACGAGCCGAGCTAAGCCTGTTCGTGAACAGCTCAATTTATTTGCAGCCCTAGGCAAACGTAAATCAAGCCGAGTTTAAAATGATTATATAATTCTTAAAATATAAATTAATACTAGACAAGTAGTCCAATAAAAAATTATAGGAGAGTAGTCTAAGTTTATAGTATATCATTCCATTTATTATTTATTATGTGATAAAGTTAAAATTAACATTTGATGACTTAAATGTTTAGCATTAAAATTTGATGACTAAATGTTTAACATATCATCAGATCAAACACAACGTTGATCCTACTTTTATCATATGATAAATAATAAATAAGAAGATAGAAACTTCATTACATAAAATACCCGTTACATAAAATATTTTATCATCTAATTCGGCAAAGTGTGGTGGTTTCCACACCAGATATGCATTCCATTAACACTTTATTTGCAGTATTTTCTTTTGTGGAGTTGGGCAGCAGGGTTTGTGGGCAATAGAGGACGGCACGGCTCTGGCTGTATTACCTATAATAGAGATATACATAACCTACTTAAATGATCAAAGTGTTACTACATATTATCCAAATAATTTATTTTTATTTTTATTTTTAATCTCTTACGACCCTATTTAAAAATAATAATAATAAACTCTTACATGATTTTTTTAGTAAGAGCATTTTTATTTTTATTTTTTTAAATATATCAAGGAGAAATAAAATAATGAAATATATGTGATAATAAATGAATTTGAGTTCTCTCCTGTCCACATTGAAGATGATATTGGTCTTTGTAGGGTTTACCATGGGCCTCATTTTGAATTGTTCATTTTGTTTGATTTTATAAATAGATTATTTATGAAAAAATCAAATTTATCCAACATATATATATATATATATATTTGAATGCAAAAATTGGAAAGCAAAGATAATTTTATAAATAGTTCATTTTTTCTAAACAAATTTATAAAATCACGAGTTATAATGATTAGATTAATTTAATTTTTTAAATAAATAATATAAACATAAAAATTAAGTAAAATAAACGATTTAAATTATCTAAATGAGCCTATGATACGTCCTATGAGACTCAACAAGACCTCAACAAAATCCAAAATGAATTAAAAATTTAAAGTTAATTTTTAACTAGCTTTCTAAATTACCCCTAAATATTTTCTTCTAAATATTGTCTATTTTTTTTAATATTGTCTACAATAAGATTCTACATAGACTTCTCTCCTTTCTTAGGCTAATGAGTTGTTTGGGATGACCTAAATAAGTGCACTTTTTATCTTTTTACGAAAAGATGTGCAGAAAAATAGAGAGGTGATGTGATGAAAAAAAAATAAAAAGATAGATTATTTGAGCTATGCCAAACTTGGCCTAAGTTTGGGAAGTGAAAAAAAAAATTAAAAAGTTAAAAAGTTATTCAAAAAGTTAAAAAATTATTACTATTCATTAAAAGTAAAAAATTATGACTGCACAACTCTCAATCTTAATTTTTCCCTACACACTAATTTATACAATTTTTTAATACACATTTTTTCATAAAAAGTCAAAAAGTTAACCCAAATAACCATATTTTCTTCCTCAACATTTTAATCCAAAAAAATAAATAGTGCACTTATTTAAGACACCCCAAATAACCCCTTAATGGTCCCATTTGGTGTAGCTGTTAAAACAGCTTATAGATTATAACTTAACAGATTATACATTATAACTTTAATCAGAAGTTGTTAATCTGTTTGGTGGAGCTGTTGGATTATAGATTTAAGTTGCTGAGTAGTGTTTGTTAAATAAGCTGTGAAATAATTTTTTCAATTAATTTTTATTTTTTGTTTGTCTACATTTCTCATAAAAAATAATAATAATAATCTATAGTCCATTTGAGTATTTTTCTATTTTTAAAAAAATAAAAAATAAAAAAAATTTAAGACAATGACCATAAATTAATATGTCCACAACAGAAGTTGATAATCAGAAGTAAAGGGTGGACAGCTTCTCAGAATCAAATTTTTTGAGTTAAAATAAGCTGTTAGAATCAGAAGCTGCTTGAAATAAGTTTAACTAAATAATCTAAAATAATTTTTTCAAAATTAAAAATTATATATTAACTTTAAAAATCTGAAACAAACACTCCTAATGTGATCAATTCTCCTATCATCAATAAAAAAAAATTCGCTGATAAAAAAAAGATTCTGCATGGACTTTCTAAACTTTGACCAAAAGTGTCATTTAGATGCCTTTCGGCGCTGCTACAAAACAGTCACCGACGTGAATCTGTAAAATGCCAGCATTTCCCTCTTATTTTCACAGTAAAATTACCATAAAAAGAAAAATTATAACTTCAAATATGTTGATTGTTAGTCATAACAAATGTAAAAATTTTAAGTTGTTAGAGTATCTCCGAGGTATAATTTTTTTCTATTAAAAGATGATTTGAGATATTTTAAATAAGTATAATTTTTAACTTTTTATATAATAAAAAAATATGTAGAAAAGTAAAAAAAATGGGTAGAAAAGTAGAGAGGAGATGTTAATAAATATTAATTGATGTGATCTAAATAAGTGTATGTACGTAGAAAAGTGTATTTTTTTAGTGCATGCCAAACAAACACTAAATTTGAATAAAAGTTTCATTTAGAATCAGAAGTTAATAATCAGAAGTAAGGGATGGACAGTTTCTCAGAATCAATTTTTTTGAGTTAAAATAAGCTGTTAGAATCAGAAGCTGCTTGAAATAAGTTTAACTAAATAATCTAAAATAATTTTTTCAAAATTAAAAATTATATATTAACTTTAAAAATCTGAAACAAACACTCCTAATGTGATGAATTCTCCTATCATCAATAAAAAAAAAATTCGCTGATAAAAAAAAGATTCTGCATGGACTTTCTAAACTTTGACCAAAAGTGTCATTTAGATGCCTTTCGGCGCTGCTACAAAACAGTCACCGACGTGAATCTGTAAAATGCCAGCATTTCCCTCTTATTTTCACAGTAAAATTACCATAAAAAGAAAAATTATAACTTCAAATATGTTGATTGTTAGTCATAACAAATGTAAAAATTTTAAGTTGTTAGAGTATCTCCGAGGTATAATTTTTTTCTATTAAAAGATGATTTGAGATATTTTAAATAAGTATATTTTTTAATTTTTTATATAATAAAAAAATATGTAGAAAAATAAAAAAAATGGGTAGAAAAGTAGAGAGGAGATGTTAATAAATATTGATTGATGTGATCTAAATAAGTGTATGTACGTAGAAAAGTGTATTTTTTTAGTGCATGCCAAACAAATACTAAATTTGAATAAAAGTTTCATTTGATATCACGTATTCCAATAGAGTAATCTAAAATTGTATCAAACTACTAGTAGGTCGGGAGATGTCAAGCTGGTCAATTGGTTAGTGTAATTTTTTCACAAATTTTTGCAAGGAGGTGGTTGACCGGAAGGACAATTGGCCGAATATCCAGCCAGTCGTTCGGTGATGGTGTATGCCTTACATTTCGAACGGGTATAAATAATAAATTGATGAAAAATACAGTCATCTTTAATTTGATAAAAATTTTAAGATATTCTGAATTTGATATTGGTTTAATGAAAAAATTAGAATAACAAAAGTTTGCGTTTGGTAGAGTTTTGTAATTATGATTTGAGAGTATTCGTTGTATTTTGAGTTTGTGAGGTTTGAAATTATGATTTGAGTGTGAAAAATTTGTTTGGTGAGAGTTTTGAAAATAGTTTTGAAAAGAGTTTTGAATTGAGTAGGGAATATTTGATGTGACATTTGATATTTGATACAAAAACTTACAACTCATAACCAAACATAAAACTCAAAATTATTTTAAAGCACATAAATTTTTTTTTTAAAAATTCAGAAAATATTTTTTTCGAATATATAAAAATTAACATATCAATTGCAAAAAAAAAAAAAAACACTATTCCGGTCAACCGGCCGGACGACCGGTTAGGCCAAATTTTGAAAAAAAATTGAAAAACGCGCTCTGTTTGACAGAGTTTTCTGCAGAGTTGTGGAAAATTAATTCCACAACTCTATCCAAACATCATACTCAAACCATCAAGCAGAAAACTAGTTTGAAAACACAACCAAACAAAGCCTTTTTTTTCATCAAATTTAATTTTGATGAAAGAAAATGTGCACTGTCAAAACGCCCTTAGGGGTTGTTTGGGGTGTCTTAAATAAGTACTCTTTTTGTCTTTTTAGACTAAAAAGTTGAGAAAAAAAATATGGATGTTTTGGTTAATTTTTTTACTTTTTATGGAAAAAATATGTATTAAAAAATTGTATAAATTAGTGTGTAGGAGAAGATTGTGAAGGAAGTGATGGAATAGCTGTACGGTGAGGGACAGTGGGTAGAGTGGGGGAGGGGAGATGATTCCCTGCTTTTCGGGCAGTGAATTGAAGGTGTTATTCAGCTCGTGAGGGACTACCACAAGTCCCATTTTGCTAATCAAAACTGTTCGATATATAAAAATCGTCGAGTACTATATGCTTGTAAAAAAGCACGTTGATCGGATATCAATAGCTATCTGATCGGATTAGTTTTTTTTTCAACCGTTAACTATAACACCATCCATTTTATAAATTTTAACTGATTTGATCATATAGTTACCGATATCCGATCAGCATGATTTTTGACATGTACATAATACTCGACGAGTTCTACTTATTTAACGGTTCAGATTATTAAAACGGGATCCGTGATAGCCCCCACAAACTGAACAACACCATGTTATGTGTACACCTAAAAAAGTATAATTTTTTCCATAGCAATGCTCCGCATGCTCTGCCTTTATGATTGTTTGAAAAGAAATATTGTGTAAAATTAATTTTTTAATATTTTTTTAGATAAATAATGATAATTTTTTAATTTTTTAAACAATTTTTTGACTTTTTAATCTTTTTTTAGAGTATCCAAACCAGGCCTAAATTTGTTTTTTATTACATACACGATCAGACCCTTTTTTATAAGGAAACTAAACATCCATTAACTTTTGAATAGATGATTTATTGTCTGCTATAAATTATTAACTATTAATTAATTTATTTAAAAACTTCTCACTAGAAGCTGTATGGGCTTACTCCACATCCATTTTGGTTATTCTAATCATTAGCTTTAATTAAATTATCATGAAAAAAATTAAATTAATCATAAAATCGATATAAAAAATAAATTGATTTTTGTAATTTGTTTGTGTTAATAGCAATTTAATTTAATTTTTTATTATTATTATTATTTTGAGGTATAAAAAAAAAAGAATAAAAAAAGAAAGGATCCCTTCGAGTTCAAAATTTGGATGGGAGGTAGGAGTATAAATTTGGCCCACAGAGCCCCTGGGCTTGGGCCATGTGTTTTGGTGTTCGATCCACCGATCTGCTCAAGGCCCACCCCAAGGCCTAGCCCATTTGGTTGCACCTGAGGTTCACTGTCATTTTCCAAACTATTTTGGTGGGAAACAAATAAAATTTTGGTGGAATTTTTTTTTTTTAAAAAATGGTCAAGTTCGACCTAGGCCCATCCCAAACCTGAGCCTCGCCCCAAGCCTTGGTGGACCAACCCAAGGCCCGTTCTGCCTTAGGCCCAAGTACCCCTGGACCTTGGCTTGGGCCTGGGCCGTTATTTTTCACGAGTGGGCCAATTTGGCCCCATTTTTCGCTAGAGTTCGCTAAGCTCGACGAATGGTTGGCCTAAGCCCAAGTAGGCCAGGTTGGGCCATTTAGAGGGTGTTACTTATCACGGGTTTCGTTTTAATGATCTGAATAGTTCATTTTATCAAACACTTCATATATTTCATTTATATAAAAAATTAGGTCGATCTAATAATTATAACTTGTTTAATTTACTTATGTTTGTCACTAAAAAAATATATAATTTATTTTAAAAACATATATTGTTGTTTACTTTTTTAATAAAAAAATTGATAAATTAAATAGGTTACAATCGACTTAATTTTTTATATAAATAAAATATATAAATTATACAACAAAATAAATAATTTAAATAATCAAAATAAAACATATAATAAACTCTCCATATTTAAAGAGTGCCCTCCCATTCTAAATTTTTTTGCTGGAAAGGATGTGCCTAAAAAAAAAAACGAGAGAGAGAGATTGTGGGGCTCACATGCAACTAAAAGGCCAAAAAAAAAAAAAAAAAAAAACCTCTAGCCTGGTATTGAAAAAGAGAGCTCTATATGAAGTGTGGTGAGGATGTCCTCTTCATAACCTTACTCTCTCTCTCCCTCATAGAGGAATCTGATCGTACACCACCATATCCACCCTCAGATCTCTTCAACTGTGCCCATTGTTTTGCTGTCTTCCTCTCTCTCCTCTCCTCTTCCCACCTCTCTCGCTCTCTCGCTCTCCCATCATCATCATCTCAAAACCAGAAAATTAATTACTATGTTAAGATCACCAGAACTCCCAGATTGTTTCTACCCAAACCAACCAATCTTAATCTCCCCAAACATCCCAACTCCGACCCACTCACTCTATCTCTCCAACCTCGATGATCAAAAGTTTCTCAGATTCTCCATTAAATATCTTTACCTTTTCAAGAAATCTGTGAGCTCTGATATCTTGAAATATTCTCTTTCTAGAGTACTTGTCGATTACTACCCTTTAGCTGGGAGGTTGAGGACGAGCTCTGAAGATGATCAGAAGCTCGAGGTTGATTGTAATGGAGAGGGTGCTGTGTTTGCTGAAGCCTTCATGGATATAACTGCTGAGGATTTTCTTGAACTTTCTAGGCAGCCAAACAGGTCTTGGAGGAAGCTTTTGTACAGGGTTGAAGCTCGCAGCTTCTTGGATGTTCCTCCGCTTGTCGTTCAGGTCAGGTTTTAATCTTTCCTTTCTTTCCTTTCTTTCCTTTCTTTTCTCATATGGCTTTTCCATATCTTGATTATTTTCTATCTTATGAGTTCGTGTCACTTTGATTGTTTCCATATGAACCAGGTGATATTCTTGTTAAATCTTTATTTTGAAGTTCATATTATAAATTCCATTTTGGTATAAATTCAGTATTCAGTATAACACGTTGCCACGTGGCATCAATAATAAATTCAGTTACTATGTTATATGCAAATATAAATTTCAAGAGATGGAATGTAATTTCTTAAATTTCAAGAAGAATCTATATTTTAGTGGAGTGTTAGTAATTTGTCCTTTTATTTATTTTTTTCATATTTCATGAGATCAGTTTGCTCTTTTTTCTTTTTCTTTTTCTTTTATTTTATTTTATTTTTCAGACAACAAAGTGGAATTACATAACTTACTGTGATTAAGATATGATTAAGATTTTTTATCTAACTAATAAATCTGAGATAAATATCAAAAGATAAAAAGGTTAGTATATTATTTTCTGCCAGCATTAATTATGACAAATTGAATAGACTCCACGATGCTTTTTGGTGATCCAATAACCTCTGACTTTACTAATGATGGTTATATATTGCTAAAGACTAATTGTTTAACGGATAATTTTCTCCCTAAATACTAACCCTAATGATACAATATGTGAGATGTACCATTAGAATTTTTGTACTGGAATTTACTTTATTACTTCCAGAATAATATGTAAATTATGTTCATAGTCACAAGTCTTATGCTTTTAATGAGCTACACATCATTTTGTATAATAATTATATGTAATAAATTTTTCATTTAATTCTTTCTCTAATGGATTTTATAGGCTTAGTCAAGTCCCACAATGCCAAAATTATAAGTGCCACACTTCCTATCAATTCTACAAATTTGTTACAAAAAATTCCAAATCATGATTAGGGCATTGATCATATTTTTTTGAGTAAGTAACATTGATCATATTTTGCCACAACATTATCATATAATGTAATGTGACATTTTATATGATACTAATTACATTATTTAAAAGACTTGACCCATGAAGTCAGTGTGATGATATATTATTCAAATATTTAATATCTAAAATTGTCATTAACATAACAAGGTTGATGGTCCATCCATGTTGAATAAGCTTAAGATCTCCTATATAATCTGTTGAGAAATGGGTGACCCAACACTCCTGTGATGATATATTGCGCTTCTCTTTTTGGTTCCTTTCATGAGTTCGGTTGGTGACTTTTTTTTTCTTTCTTTCTCATGGGTTGGTTCCATTTCAATTTTTTAATTGAATGACAATAATGCCCCTACTGATGATGCTTATTCTTGTTTTTCCTTTTACCCCCTTTTTTTTTTTTTTTTTTCATTGCAGATCACGAATCTCCGTTGTGGAGGAATGCTTCTGTGCACCGCAATCAATCATTGTCTATGTGACGGCATTGGTACATCACAATTCCTACATGCTTGGGCCCACCTCACCACAAAACCCATAACTACTGACTTACTAATTAAGCCATTTCACTCTCGCCACGTGTTAAAACCCCGTAACCCTCCACAGGTAACCTTCACTCATTCCCAATTTTCCAAAACTACCCCTACTAAAGATGGTCGTCCTCCTCCTCTCCAATTGGACCTCAACCAATACCTACAATCTCAACCACTAGTCCCTGCATCCTTAACCTTCACTCCTTCGTGTATCCTTTACCTCAAGAGACAATGTGTCCCCTCGCTAAAATGCACCACCTTTGAGGTTCTAGCAGCTCACACGTGGCGCTGTTGGGTCAGATCACTAGACTTGGGGCCCACGCACATTGTAAAGCTCCTGTTCTCTATCAGTGTTAGAAAACGATTGAAGCCAGAGTTGGTAGAGGGGTATTATGGGAATGGGTTCATGCTAGGATGCGCCGAGGCTACAGTTAAGGAGTTGGTAATCACTAACTTACATAATGGAGTGAAAATGGTACAACAAGCCAAGTTATCCTTAACTGATGACTATGTGAGGTCAACAATAGATTTGTTGGAGGATAAAACAGTAAAAACAGACTTGTCCTCCAGCTTAGTTATATCTCAATGGTCCAAGTTAGGATTAGAGGATTTGGATTTTGGAGAAGGAAAGCCTTTGCATATGGGTCCGTTAACTAGCGATATATATTGCTTATTTTTACCAGTTATTGGTGATTTTGAAGCTGTGAGAGTGCTGGTGTCTGTGCCCGAGAGTGTAGTTGATAAGTTTGAGGGTTACATGAAAGATTTTGCAAGTGGAGAAGACAATGGAGATGCAAATGGACATTGTGGACAAGAAAATGGTTTGATCTGAATGAACATTTTATTTAGTGTGCATTGATTGTGAGAGGTCTATGAGTCCCATATTGGGTTCTGAGACCTACACAGACCTCTCAAAGACAGTGCACTCAATCATACAATATATTGAAGAGAAGCTTAACTTATATATATATATATATATCTTTTTCTTTTCAACTCTTGTTTTCCCTTTCCTTAAGTATAATCAATGTTTATGTGATGTGGGGGAAGCATTTTTTTGTTAATGGCTTATAATGTGTATATTCATGTGGGAAGTTTGACTATGAATCTGTCTCAGCAGCTAGCTACTATGAATCTATGTATTTCACGTAGTAAAGAAATCCATGTGATAAGTTGATACAAATTTTAATGTATGTGAAGGTGTGTGTTTGCGAGGTCATTGTCGTGAAAGGTGTGTCTCCATACTCACAGAGAATACATATTATTCTGATAAAAAAATGATGTATAAAATTTTTGTGAAAATAGTATTTTTCAAAGGGAAGTCATTCACGAAACGTCTCGCGAAAAAAAGAAAAGAAAAGAAAATTCAATCATGCTTCTCAAATGTACAAGTATTCTTCTTTTTTTTCTTTTTTTTTTTGGGGGGGGGGGGTTGAGAACATCAAATATACATTATTCGTTATGTTTGCTGCAGCTATTCCATACCCACCAGGCATGGGGCACCAAAATTAATTTTTTCTTTATTAGATAATAAAAGATGATACATTTTTTCAGATCAGGTAGAAGTTTTGACAACAAAATAAATAAATAAATCAAAATGATGGCACGTCAAGTTTGAAAAGGAAAAACTTTGTGGGATGATGTTTGTCACACTATCAAATAATATAAAATTCCTTCGACTTTATCTCTTTCTATTGTGCCTCTTTATGCTTCTTCAATTGCACTTTTTTTAAGAGTTGGTTTGATTTCCATTAGTGTTTCATTACTTTCTTGTAAATTTTAAAAGTTCTTACTTATTTTGCAGAAATTAAATTTTAACATTCATTGGGATGATCAAATCACACCATTTATTGTTGTCATCATTTGAGCACATTCAACAATGATTCATACCACTAAAAAAAAGACCGCTAATAGCACAAATGCATTAGGAATGCCAACAAAAAAAAAAAAGAAAAGCAGCCACATCATTAGTAGCACTACTTTTAGTGCTCTCAATCATTTTTCTTTATATTTTTCTCTTTGTTCCCCGTTGACAATTGACTTTAGGTATTTTATTGGAATTGAGAAATAAATTTTTTTAAACAAGTGCTCAAATGACATTAGTTTACAAAATTTATGAAAAATGCAAACGTTTAAAATATGTTAATGACTAAACCCAACCCTTAAAAATAAATTGACTTCTTAATATATTAGTTGCTGAATTATGATTGAGACCCCAGTAAAGTCCCACCCCCTCCCCCCCATGTGGGAGTTGGTCATTGGCTCCAAAAAAAATAAAAATAAAATTTTTTTTTGACCAATCACACCTCACTGGGGCTCTGAGGGTCACCCTGGGGGGTCCAGACCATTCTCCATTAGTTGCTGGTGCACACACTTTGCGTGTGTAATTTTACTATGTTTGAAATTCTTAGTCAGCCATGAAGAGAGTTATATGTGATGCAAAGACGAAAGTTAAATAGTTACTAGATGGATTAACTGTTAATTTACTCTATCAACTTCTAGCAGGTAGTGAAGACACAAGTATATTGCAAGTTTTATTTTTTTTTCTTTTCTTGAAAAAAAAAAAATTGCTTTTCCTATTTACTGCTAGCTGTTAGTAGAGACATGAATAATTGAATAAAAACAAATAAAATTTTTATGATATTTTTAGAATAAGAAAAGCACTATATGATCTCACTTTTGAGTTCACAGGTGTTTATATTATAATATATATAATATAATATAGGCTTGGTTTGGGAAGTGGGTTGACTTTTTGGCTTTTTGGCTTTTTTGGCTATTTTAGCCTGGGCTAAAAAGCTTGGTTTGGGAAGGGCTTTTTTGCTTTTTGGCTTTTTTGACTTTTTTTGTGAGAGAAGAATGTAATGATTATGGGTTGGATGTGATGTTTTGTTTGTTATGGCTAAAATAGCCTATTTTGTTTTTTGTAGCTAAAATAGCCACAAAAGCCTGAAAACTAACTTGCCAAACAGAGGCATAGATATGGAGTTTATCAGGATCATGGGGTGGAAGCATTATTTGTCGTCATCATCATTATCAAGTTGGTGCTTTCTTCATCCATCATCAACCAGAAAGGTGTTTATTATCTCTAGCCTCCCTCTCTTCATTGATCCACCAGTAATGTTACATATCAAGAATTCAGTTACAGAAAAAATATTAAAAATACAAATCCCATTTACATTTCACTCTTTTTTTCTTTTTTTCTTTTCTTTTTAAATTTCAACCTAAACTTTAATGTTTCTTACATGGAAATCAATGTTAAAGAGTGGCAGCAGAGCAAATCTAGTGTTCTCAGTGATGAAGAAGCTGTCTGTCTTGGACCAATGGGAGCACATATTCATGAGCACGACCTTAAATTTAGTAAATTAATTAATTGCACGTTTTGTACTGGACACTTCTTCAAAATCTTTTCTTTTTTTATGATGATCTTAATTTGTGTGTGTGTGATGACTCAAACATTTGTTGTAAAAGGATATTTGTTCAATTACAGTTAAAATGCCAAGAAAAAATAAAGTAAAAATGATCAAATAAATCAAATAAAAAATAATAGAACAAAATGAAATGAAATGAAAAAACTTTAGTTGACAAATCCCCTCGGTGTCTTGCACCCCTAGCTACCTCTTTTTGAAGGATTTTTTTTCTGTATTTATCCAAAATGAATAAATAATTTTTTTTTATTTTTTAATTTTTAGCAAAGTAAGTTAAAGCATATATGTAGGATATTACAACATTAATCGTGACAAATCAAAAAATATCATACAAATTAATAAATTTAATATAATCTTTTATTTAATTACTTGACATGTAATAATAAAACTTTAAATTTTATTTTATATTGTTTAGTTAATAAATTTAATTTTACAACATTACTTCACGAATAATTAGCAAGAATAATTAAAGTTTTCCAAGATTGAAATAAGTGAATTGATTAAGAAAAGTTGCAGATAATGATGAATGGACCCAACATCTCAAAGTTCCAAAAAAGCAAAGAAAATATATATCTGTTAGCAAAAGTTCGACAGTGATTCATCGACAAGTTTACATAAATTTTAATAAATACGAAAGGATTAAATTTTGTAGTTGGATTTTATGTCTTAAACAGATTAAGGACTTTTCTGGAGGTAATTAGCAAAGAAGGATTTGAACATAAAATAATATGTATTTATTCAATTAAGTTGTCATTTGCTATCAATTATACAAACTCAAACAAGAAAAGAAACGAAAAATACAGCAATTGACAGAAAGAAGAGAAGTGGGAATTGGAAAAAACTATTGCTAATCTACTCCTAACAAATGCCAAGTTAATCTACTCCTAGATAAATATCACGTTTTGTGAATGGTGGTTCAAATGATCTTTGTATTTCTCTTGGCTTATTTATAGGCTTAGCCACATGAGAGAAAGAGATAACCTAACTCCACGATTTTCTCAACAAGTTCATAATTTGCTCAACATTATCCATATCCCATATTTGATAGAAATCATTTTACAGATTTAGTACTTGATTTGATCTTGATTCAGTAACTAACTTTCAAATTGGTGCAATTGTTAACTTTTTGACATTCCATTTAACATGTCATTATGCCACGTCCTTAACACATCTGTCATGCTACGTTAGGATATCTATCAACAGAAATAATAATAATAAAACAAATGTTGTTAAAGTTATTCTTTGAAAATAGTTTATGATTTCAATCGACAAACTATAATTGAATTTGATCATAATTAATAAGTTACAATTAACCAAAAAAAAAAATGTGATACAAATAATATCATGATTTTTTTTTTTTTTGTAAAAAAATAATATCATGCTAACATTATTAAAATTTGTTGTAATATATTATCATCATATATATTAATGGGCCACTAGGCCACTACCAGGGCACTTTATAGACCCACATGAAAGATACTCTCAATCTCTACTTGCAAACGCGAGGCTTTGTTGCTCGACACTTGTTTCTTCTTCACGCTTTGCCCCTTTTTCCCCCCTTTTTCTTTTTTTCTTTTTTCTTTTTTTTTGTCTTCCCCTTTTTTTAATCATTTCTTTCTTTTTCTTCAATCGCTATATTCAGGGCGGAGGCAGGGGGTCGGCGGCTCCTGGTCCCTCCAACCTTTTACAAAAAAATTATTTTATAAGTATATTTTTGTTAAATTGTTTTAATATATTACATAATAACCCTTTCAATTTTAATATTATGGTGATCATATTTATTGTTTATCTTTTTATGTGTCGGTGTTATATTAGTATCAAATATGAGTGGTTAAGATAATAAATAAATTGTGATAAAAAAAAATGATTATTCTAACATTATTGTAGTTCAAAAAAAAATTATAACATTATTGAAAAAATTTAATCTGGTCCATGTTAAAAATAATGGGGTGTTTTGAGAAGTTGGTAAAAAATTGACTTTTGACTTTTTACCAAGCTTTTTAGCTTTTTGAAAAGTGATTTGGGAAGTTGGTAAAAAGCTGACTTTTTGTTTTTTAGTTTAATATTTATTTATGGTGTTAAATCAAATTAAAATGACCAAAATACCCTTACCCAACATAAGAAATTTTTTTTTTATTTTTTTTTCATAGGTCCTAATTTGTAATTTTACACCTGCGTTTTTAGCACTTGCCAAACCAATTTTCTGGCGTTTTTGGCAACGTGGCTTTTTGCTATGTTCCCAAAATGGCACAATATAGTTTATTTGTGAGTTTTTATAATGTATTTGATGGAATCACTCGTAAAACTTTATGTACCTAAGGATATTGTATAATAGATTAATTATATTAAGATTTTTTTATATACTACCTTAACGATTATCTATATATTCTTACATTTTGACCTCATTGACTATAAAATTCATACAAATAATATCTAATTAATCTCTTATAATTTTATTGATTCAATTGATCTTTATTGAATAATATTTAATAATAATTTAATCAAATAAAACTTCAACGAATTTATTGCCGGTTCAATAGATTTATCATATACTTTCTCTTTGACGAAACAACCTCTCATCGGAAAAATTCTGACACGGCCACTGGCTATATTTAACCTATGTCCTTGCTCTAGTGCATGTTGTTATAGTTTAAGAAAATTCGATTTATTTTTATTTTTTTATTAGAATTTTATTTAAGAAATTTGATAGGAAGAGGAATTTTAAAACAATTGTGCTATATTATATACTCAAAAAACTTATCCATAATGAAAATATTTTGCACATAGCCCACAACCTACTGACTTTAAGTGGGTTTTTGGGATTAATATAATGTTTCCCACGTTCTAAAAATTTACAAAAAAAAAAAAAAAAAAAAAAAAAAGAGAAGAAGAAGAAGAAGAAAGAGTAGACATTTGGGATTGACTTTCTTATTCAATTTTTTAAATCTTTAGTGATTTTTTTTTTTTTTTTTTTGTGTGTGTGTTTTACTCAACTAGACATATTGGAAAAAATAAAATTAAAAAAAGTTTAGAAATGACATAAAAAAAAAGGCAAAAACTAATTACTCTGTTTGTTTTCAGTTTTCAGAAAACACTTTTTAGAAAATTTTATTTTTTTATTTTTCATATTTTTTTGTTTTCAAAGAATTTTTTTAATATTTTAAGCAATTTTTTTAATTTTTAGACACACCTAACATAAATATACTTAGAAAGTATAATATTTGTGAATTTTTTTTAAAAAAAAAATTCACTAAATATCATAAATATAAAAAAAATATATTAAAATGTATTTATTAATTTTTTAAAATATTTTTTCACAAATAATTTACTATTTAGATACATCTAAAGTAAGGTACATCTAAAAAAGTAAAACAAATTGCTTAAAATTTAAAAAATATTCACTAAAAACAAAAAACTCAATTTTCAAAAAACTGAATTTAGAAAACTGAAACCAAATACATTGAATGATTTTTTTTCTTTAATGAATTTTTAGTTTTAAAAAGTTGATTTTTGTTTCCAACAAATTAATTTGGGGAAATATCAAAAAAGTGAAAAGTTGAAAAAATAATTTCAAATTCATGAAAGTACAAACAATTTATGCACTAAATTGTGCAAATAAGTGTTCTACTTTCATGAATTTTCAATTATTTTTTCCACTTCTCACTTTTATGGTATTTTTCCAATTAATTTCTATTTTAAAAGAAAAAAAAATAAAAATAAATTTTAAAAAGGAAACCAAACAAGGTAGTTAGTGTGCTATATATCAAATGGATGGAGTGAATGTTAATAGGTTGAACCATATGGGGGAAGTGCAATAAACCCAGGCCCAACTCAACTATAAAACCAGTGTACATAATCATAGAAAACAACACCACATATTCACATTATACAAGATTAGATTATGTTCTAAAACACTCACAACATTATATTTAGATTATATTTCAAGATTGATTTTCACATTATTCAATGTTTTTTTTTTCTTCATGGTCCTTTTAGTTTGATCCACCCAAACTAATTCCACAAAATCAACCACAAAGCAGCCCAAAACACAAAAATCTGCTTCAATCAGGCCTAAGCAGAAACAAATTGGGCTGGGCTGTAGAAAGTATAGTAAGCATACTATTGACGCGTACGTGAACGCGTATCACGTTTCCGATCCAGCGGTGGTACGTACACTCTTGCGTAACAAGACACGGAGACAAAGACCCATGGAGAAACAAGTGAAAACAAGTAATGGCGTCAACTTGAAAAATGCCACATAATTTAAACGGTGAACATTTAAAATAGTTAATAAATCAAAAAGTCATATCAAACTCATAATTATTTCACTTTTTTTTTATTTCATAAATATCATATTTAATTATAAAAAATTCAACTCGTTTTCCAAATACAAATATTTTGGGCTTTGTTTGGAAAGAAAGGTTGGGGCTATTTTAGCTACAAAAAGACAAAATAAGTTTTTAAACCCAATAAGATAAAACATCACATTCAACTCATAATCATTACATTTTTTATCTCTCAAAAAGTTAAAAAAAATTAAAAATCCTTTCCCAAACGAGACTTTTTAGCCAAAGGCTTAAATAGTTAAAAAACCAACCTACTTCCCAAACAAACCTTTAGTCTACTAAAATAGTCAAAAACTAAAATAGCCTACTAAAATAGCTAACTTCCCAAACGAGACAAAAATGGATTTTTGGTAAACTTTAATGTGAAATTAAAGTAGATCCCAGCCATTGGTTGATGTGGGATTAAATAGGTTTAGATTATTTGTAACAAGGTCTTTACGCCACATAAAAAATGACAAAAAATCATTGAGAAGTAAATGAGAAATTGGCCCTGTTTGGTAGAACTGTGGGAAAGTACTTATAACTTATAACTTATAACTATGAACATAAGCTGATTTCTGACTTATAAATTAAGTTTCTCCTGCCCCACTCAAAGAATAAGCTGATTTCTGACTTACAAAAAGCTATAAGCTTAAACTAAACCAAACACATTAAAATAACTTAAATTAAGCTGAAAGCTGAAATAAGCTGAAAAAAAACTGTACCAAACAGGGCTATTATCTCATAAAGATGGCCTTATGAATGAGATTTTGAGAATTGTGTATAACTACCAATCTCACATTGATTGTGGCAAAAATTCACACTTTTGTATACATAAAATATATATATCAAATATTTTCTTTCATCAATTTGGTCCATTACTCCAGCAGTTTTGCAAGAGTAATGGCCATTAGTGGCCAGCCTTCATGGGCATTAGATGATAGCCTTCATGGCTAGAGGCACTTCCTCTCTCTCCCATGGTGTATAAAATGAGACACATCTTTCTTGATTTATATACAACTTTTCCCTTCCAAAATTATATAGTCAGTCTGCTTGTGTCTACAATTTTCTTTCTGTGTGAGAGAGTGCTGCCATTGTCGGTTTGCCAAGACTAATAGAAGGTGCTTCTGAGTTAGACGGTTTGAGCCATCTTATCTTGGGAGACAGAAGTCGACGTTCCTTCAACACCCACGGTGAGACGACTAATCTGTTTTAAGGACACTGTGATATCACACAAAATTTGATTTGATTTCTCGTCTTTCAATATTTCATGTGATATGTATTTCTGTTTCATGTTTTATAATGTAATTTGTCAAGTATGGATTTATTTTAATTTATTAAATATGAATTTATTTGTTTTGTTTAATCACACAAATTGAACAACAACATATATATATATATATATATATAACTTTAAAATATCTCTTTATAAATACTTCCCATCTCAAAATATTAATCATTTATTTTATTTTTTATTATTTCAAAATATTTGTTCATTTTTTAAAAATTAGTCTCTTATTTTATTTTTCATTATTTCAAAAAATTAATCTAATTTTTAAAAATTAAGTACTAAAATAATACAAATTCTTAATTCGATTATTCTTTTAAATTTATTACTATTAGAAAAATGGCATTCGGTCCATAAATTCATATTTATATTTTCTTTGCCTAAAGGTCTACACTTTGAAATATTATATCTATGAGACCAAACTCTTATAAAATGACCAAAACACCCCAAAGATATATTATTCCTCAAAACTCTAATTTTTTAATCTCTTTCTCTTAAGGGTTGTTTGGGATGATCTAAATAAGTGTACTTTTTATCTTTTTACGAAAAGATATGTAGAAAAATAGAGAGATGATGTGATGAAAAAAAGATAAAAAGATGAATTATATAAGGGACGCCAAATCACCCCTTACTAATCACTTTCACATTTGTGCCACCGTTTTTCTCTCTACCTTAGGCCCCGGTTGTTTTCAGAGGTAGAATGGAGGAGATTCATAGTGAGGGGATTGTTAGTGAGGGGATTAAATAAAATTGTGTTTGTTTTGATGATAGCTGTTAGTGTATAAATTGTTAAATTATTTTTATATAAAATAATAAAAACAAATAAAAAAATACAAAAAATTAAACATTAATATTAAAGAAAAATGTCCAACATGTAAAAAATAAAAAATAAATAAAAAATTTATAGTCCCCTCTCTATTTTTCTAATACCATTTTCACCTCCTTCATTCTAATCACTTCCCCAACTTTACAAACGAACACAACACTAATGGGTTGTTTGAAATGACCTAAATAAGTGCACTTTTTGTCTTTTTACGAAAAGATGTACAAAAAAAATAGAGAGATGATATGATAATAAAAAATAAAAAGATAAATTATTCTTGAATTGCCAAACTTAACCTAAATAAATCTCATCACACATCCTAATCTCATCACACCCTCTATACACCCTCTGCACCCCAAAACAAATAGGGCGTTAGTTTCTCTTTCTCTAAACCTTAGATATCGTCTCTTTGCTCACCATTACCGAACCCTAGATCACCGCTATAGGACAAGCAACCAGCGGTACAACCAGTTATGGCGGCGGAATCCACCCTAGGCCTTATAACAATCAGTTATCGTACATCAGCAGCAAAACGAAGATGTTGGCGGTCAATCGTAATATCAAGTTCACTAGACTCATCGGAAAGCTCTTGATCTTATGTAATGACGATCTCTCTCCATCTTCTCTCTCTTGCTCACAATCTTGCCATCATCTTTAAATTCTGAATAGATCGAAGAAGGTGTCGCTAGCGTTAGTGACCTTAATTTTGCTACGACGGCTGGCGGCGAGGTCAACGTGGTCGAGGTCGGTGTTGGAGCCTACCACGCACTCGTCCGAGAGAAATCGATGGAGAGCCTTGGAGGTAAGTGGGGAGGGACCTAGGCAAAAGAAGGGCCAAACTAATGATGTGAGTGACTGAGTCTGTGGAGAGGAATTGGGTTTGGAGCCATGATTTGAAGAAAAGTTCGAAAGTTGGAATTCGACGGATCATAACAAGAGAAAGATTGTTTGGACTGATTTGTTTTTCAGAAGCGATTGAAATGGTCCTTGGGAATTTGGGAATGAAAGAGTGAGAGACAGAATTTGGTAGACGGTAGTAAAAGAGGACAGATCTTGGGTTTGAATTTTTTTTGTTTTTTTTGGCACTATTGTTAATTTGTTGATCTTTGTCTTCTAAAAATCGCAAGCATTCATTTCCATTGATGATGTGATGAGGCCCCGTTTGGTCCCGTTTGGTGTAGTTGTTAAAAAAGTTTATAAATTATAACTTAATAGATTATAGATTATGATTTTAATCAGAAGTTGTTAATCTGTTTGGTGTAGCTGTTGGATTATAGATTTAAGTTGCTGAGTAGTGTTTGTTAAATAAGTTGTAAAATAGTTTTTTCAATTAGTTTTTATTTTTTGTTTGTCTACATTTCTCATAAAAAATAATAACAATAATTTATAGTCCATTTGAGTCTTTTTCTATTTTTTTTTTTTTTAAAAAAAAAAATTAAGAGTATAACTATAAATTAACATGTCCACAGCAGAAGCTGATGATCAGAAGCAAGGGGTGAGCAGCTTCTCAGAATCAGCTTTTTTGAGTTAAAATAAGCTGTTAGAATCAGAAGCTGTTTGAAATAAGTTTAATCAAACAGTCCAAAATAATTTTTTTAAAACTAAAAGCCATAAATTAGCTCTGAAAAGTTGAAACAAACACCTCCAGAAGCACACAAATATATAGAGAGATAGACACACAAATAAAGAGAGTATGTCTTGTTTGATTGCTCTACAAAAATTATACAAATAAAATTAGGATATAAAATTTGTATAGAAATATTGAACATTGAATAGACAAAAAATTGGATATCTAGAAAATTTACAAAGATAAAATTTTGGACCGATACAACATTTACACGGAAAAAATTTAAATAGATAGATAAAAAAAATCGAACAAGTAGACAAAATTTGAACAAATAGTAAAAAAAAAGCCAGCAGATAAAAAAAAGTCAACAAATAAATTAAAGAGTAAAATTAAAAACAAAATGTCATTTTAGAACAACAAAAGACTTATCACCAAACTATTTCACAAATGGTAGACTGCTCACCAATAAAAAAATATCCACTAGAACTAATACCTTATACTTTCTTTATATTGGACTTTTTAACAATTTTCTTTTAGAAAAATGATAGGTAAATTACATTGACACCTTCTGAGATTTAATTCAATTATATCCCATCCCTTGACGTTCTAAAACTTACATTCTCACCCCTGTGGTTCATAATATCATTTCACAAATCTCCTGCTTATATAAAAGACAACAACTCCTAGTAGAAAGACAAACTAAATTACATTGGGAAAAAAAAAAGTAGAGCAAAGGAAAAGGAAAAAAAAACAGTGAAAGTAAGCAAAGTTAAAAAAAAAAAGAATGCATAAATTTAATAATATTTTCATTCCGTCTAAATAATTATAATGATAAAGGATTAGTTTAATTTTCCAAACGTCAAGAGATAATATGTATTAAACCCAAATCTCAGTGGTGTAAGTGTAATTTACCCAAAAATGATATACAAGTCCATTTTTTAGGGGTAATGTTAGGAATATCAAATTTTCTACTAAAAAAATGATTAAATGTCTCACATGAGTATAAAAAATTTGGGACCTATAGCATTTTTTTTTTTTAATTTTCTAAATTTAATGATGTGTAAATGATATGATTGATTAATGGTTAAAAAAAAGAGTCCGGATCCTCTGCCGCGTTTCCCTGCGGCGCCCCAAAACGACGTCGTTTTTGGGCAAAATTTCAAAAAAAAAAAGAAAAGATGCAAAAACACAGAATCGGAAGAGAAAGGGGAAGAAGAAAGCAGAGGAAGAAAAAGAGAGAGAGGAGAAAGCAGCCTCAATTTAGAGTGTCGTTGGGTGTGATCGTGCCTGCGAGCTAATGGATCGAACATGGTAGTTAGTTTTGGATTTGGGGGAGAAACTAGGCATTTTCAAAGTGAAAAATTTCATATCAATGGTAGGTTTAAAATGGCTAATCCACAGTCATTCTCAATTTATGCCAGCAGATGATGAAGATATAGTTGATCTTCATGTCTTGTGGAAAAAAAGAAAAGAAAAGAAAAACATGTGAAGTCGATGTGGATATTTTCTGTGAAGAGGGGTTCCCTAACCTTAGGGTTAGAGAAAGCCGTCCCACCGTCATGGTTTCATCTTCCTTCACTGCCGAACAATTCTTCACCCACCACAACGATATTCAACCCCTATGGTGATCTCTGGCGCAACCTCCGTCGCATCACTACCATCCAGATCTTCTCCTCCGCCAGCCTCCACTACTCCTCCGACGTCCAAATCGAGCCTCAGGTGGGGAAATCCATAAGGTGAATTTGAAATTTGTGTTCTGTGAGTTGGTTATGAGGATCTCTAAAGATGTGTTCAACATTTTTTATTAGAAGATGGTGTTCTTCTCGTCTCTCTCTCTTATTCTGCTTTCTTCTTCTCCTTTCTCTTCTGATTCTGTGTTTTTGCATCTTTTTTTTTTTGAAATTTTGCCTCAAAACGACGTTGTTTTGAGGCACCGCAGGGACCGCCACAGGGAAACGCGACAGAGGATCCGGACTCTAAAAAAATATATGAAAGAGAGTATTATCTTAAACATCCTCATTGATTAGCACAGCTTGAAAATTAGATCTAATTTTTAAATTTGTATAACAATGTCCCTAATATTAATATATATAAAATGTATAATTATGGCAATAAATATATTTTTTTTTAAAAATGTACATTAACTTTTTAAAGTGTGTTAATTGTATTATCAAAAAAATTGAATTCCTTGAAAGTAGGGGTGCAACTCGGGCGGGTTCGGTCGGGTTGGGGGTTTGCCCAAGCCCGACCCGAATTGTATTTGGCACTGCCCAAGCCCGCCCAACCCCGACCATGAACCCGAACATTGTTGCCCAAGCCCGGCCCAAGCTTTGTATTTTGAACTCGGGTTGCCCGAATTGCCCGAATTGCGCGAGTTCAGAAACCTGTAGGTAGATTTAAGAATAGACATAAAAGATGCTAATCTAATGGTAGAAAACTAACAAAAAAAAAATAAAAAATAAAAATTAAGACTAACTTTTTTACTTAATAGAAGACTAACAAAAAAAATAAAAAAAAATAAAAATTAAGACTAATATATATTACATAATTTATTAAATTATATATATATTATATATTATATATTATATAATTTATATAATATATTAAATTGAATTCGGGTTCGGGTTGCTCGGGTTGACCATTGGTTCTGCTCAAGCCCGGCCCGAATTGCAATTCGGGCATCAAAAATCTGCCCAAGCCCGTCCAGATTACAAGATATAGTTGCCCAAGCCCTAAAAAAACTCGGGCTGGGCTCGGGTTGCTCGGGTTGAGCCCGCCTGAATTGCACCCCTAGGATAATATATATATATATATATATATATATCTGTATATATATTTTTTTGGGAGAGAAGTAGTATATGAATATATTTTTAATAGAGTAGCAAACCTGATAAACTAGGGTTTTCCATAGTAATTTATGTGGGTTGGTATTTCCTTTCAAATTCAACCAGATTCAGAAATTTTGATCCGATCAGGTATCTCTTGTTCTTTCTCTTTTATGCTCCGTTTGTTTGCTGATAAACTGTAGATTAGAAATTCGGTTAGCAAGTTGTTTTTTTTTTTGTTTTTTTGTTTTTTTTTTCTGTGATTTTTTTGGTAATGCAAGATCCTTCGTAAATTGATGCGATTTTCTTTAATTCTCGTATCTACTTGTGACCGATGATTTGTGCACGGCTAGCGTTTGAAATCTTGATTAAAAACTTGTCGAATTTGCCGATTCTTTTACCTATTAACGAAAATTCACCGTATAAAATGCGATTAATGATAATGAGGTGGTATTTATGTTGCATCTTTGAAAATTCTGATAACTTTCATTTCTTAGGAGTTTATATGCATATCTAGATTTATACCTACTAATTCTTTTTTTTTTTTTTTTTGGAACTTAGTTTTATGTTGTCTGTCCCCCACAGATTGTGTTCTGCTTTTAAAAAAAAAATGGCGTATCTGCGTTCTTGTCGTGTCATGTGTTCGTGTCCATACTTCTTAGCTAGATAATATGTAAAACTGCAGAACAGATTGGGACTTTTCTGTACTAGACAGAATAATGCTTTCCATTTAATAGATTGGAGAGAACTCAATTTCTTCCCTGCATAATTTGAACAATTGGACTGACCACCTTTTTTGCATACCAAAACCAAAGAGACAAAGGGTTTAAGTCATCATCATTGTGAGAAAGCAAGAGTTAAATAGTTTTCCAGTTTAAACATCTATACGATAAAGAGAATCTTCAAATTATCAATTGGGGAGGGCAGATTTTTTTATATAAAACTGTTCATATAATTTTTCATGAATGTTTTCACAGAATATTTTTGGCTTCCTTTATGTTAGTTATGTAGGTCAGTTTTTTTGGAAGGACATGTTTGGAAATCTTGAGGCACAATAAAATATTTAAATGGTTGATAACATGTATCCCAATAATTCCGCCTGATGGGAGTCCTTTGAACGTACATTAATTTACCTCTAGTTCACTTGCGATGCACGTAATTGGTATAATGCATTATTCTGTTAATTATTTGTCCTTTAAAGAGTTGCTGTATTCATTATTTAATATGTCAATCTTAACGAAACTTATCATTGTTTTTCTGCTGATTTTGTTTGTCTATTCACTACTGTGTGAGCTTTAAATTAGGGTTCGGGTTCATATAAATTTTCATGGATGTTTTCAGAAATCACAGAATATTTTTGGCTGCCTTTATTAGTTATGTAGATCTGTTTTTTTGGAAGGATCTGTTTGGTAATCTTGAGAAACAATAAATTTTTGAAAGACGGGAGTCCTTTGAAGGTATATTTAATTTGCCTTTAGGTCACTTGCGATGCACATAATTGGTGAAATGTATTCTGTTAATTATTTGTACTTTGAAGAGTTGTTGTATTCATTATTTAATATGTCAATCTTAACAGAACTTATCATGTTATTCTGCAGATTTTGTTTGTTGATTCACTACTGTGTGAGCTTTAGACAAGGAGGGACAATTCAACAGTTATATTTTTTCCATCTTCTATTAAGAAGAGAGGGAAACCATGGTAGGGCAACTGCCAGGGAATCCTTCTCAGGATAGAAATTTGAGAGAGATACCAACTGTACACATGCCAAAAGAGCCTTTGTGCCTTGCACGCAAGTGGTACTTCAGTAGACAAGAAGTAGAGGATCATTCTCCATCGAGGAAGGATGGCATTCACTATGAGGAGGAGTCAGAGTTGCGGAAGTTATACTGCTCATTTTTGCAAGAGCTTGGAAGGGAGCTTAATGTGTAAGCTTATAGATATGAATTGAATTATTGGCTAGAGCATATGTCATCATAGTTGTCTAATAGGTAAAAAGTTAACATCGGTTCCCATGTTAGATTACCACCTTATCTTTTCTCTTTTAGGTATTTCTTATCAACCATTCTTAATAAAGAAAGTAAACAGAGATAAACTCTCAATTTCCAAAACAACAATAACACTCATCAAGAATGTTTTTAAACATTTTACAACTAAAGTAATAGAAACACTCGCCTTAAAGGGATAAAGAAATCTAAATCTCCACACTTTTAAAAAAATCTCACTTAATGCCTTCAAAATATTCCTTTTATAAGTGCAAAAAATTACATAAAGTTGAATATGTAAACCTATAATATTATTGAGAGAGAAGGTTCGTTTTTTTTCCCTAGGGTTTTTGAGTCTTGGAGAATAAATAAAGCGGGAGAAAAAGGAATGGCATCTAGTAACCGTAAAGACCTTAAAAAGTGAACAATCTTCCAATGATACAAAATATAAAACGTAACCGAAAAATTGATTTCAATGAATCGATCAATTCATGATTCATGGATTCACCCCCCGATTCACAGCTACTTTTGATTCATGCAACCTATTTGTATTGATTACTAACTAAATCGAATTGAATTGTATTGTACAATTTGCTAACAGGATCTAATGTTTCAAAAAACTATGACGGTTTGTGATTTTGCCCATGCACTTTGGCTGACTGCTCTTCAAGAATTTGAATTTAGTCTTTGAAATTCTAGTTTCATTCAAGTAAGAGCTTACCATCTGGCATCTACATGTTTTAGCTTGTATACACAACCTCTTATTTATTACTCTTGATACGTATTCGGTAATTTTGGTAGGAGGTTTCTTCGCCATATCATGTACACACCTGTGTTATCAAATTTCCCCTCGTGAAATACAAGTAGTAATAGTAATAAATGTTTTTATTCTTTTCAAGCTGCTGATGTTCTTCATCATTCTAGTTAATTCATCATCAATTTTTTAAAAACTGGATAGCAGAATGTACGGTTTGTAAGATGGTTTTACCTTTAGATCTGTGAACTTGTTCTTTTATGAGTAGATGATCAAACCTTTATGTTCTGATGACATCGTCTGGGGTTCTTGTTTGTTTGTAGGTACACATTTTTCCTTTTTTAAAAGCTCAGTTTTTATATTATTTATTATTTTTTTAATTGCGCCCTCTTTCCTTGTAGAAGCTCATCCCTTGCTACTATGTTCTTGAGATGATGATTGGTGTTATTATTTTTTTTCAGGCCACAATTGACAATTGCAACTGCAATTATGTTGTGCCACCGGTTTTACATGCGTCAGTCTCATGCAAAGAATGATTGGCAGGTAGATGCCATGTTCTTTACTTATTTTTATTTATTTACTTTCTTTATTTTGCACTGTCTTATTTTTCATTTACTAACAAATAGACCCCCTTATGTAAAGTTCAAATCTGTCACACTGTGTAAAATTATATTATACAAGATGAAGATGTCAATGTATTGCTGGCATTCGGTAATTCTCTGCATTGGTTGTATACCATTCAATGGGATCAATGAGAATTTTAACTATGGTCGATGCTGACAATGATCAATTCCCAAGGTGGAAGATTAAAAGTAGTCATATTGAAGTGGTGTTACATTCCTAGGAGGGCCCATGGGAAAAAAACCCCTTTCAGACAAAATGAAAGGAAAGAGGTCTTCTTTGTCTTATATATGCATGTATACTCAAATAATATGCATGTATTTGTATATATTGATTTTTCTTTTTATTATATTGGATCTTTCAAGCCCTTTATCTAATGTGATTGCTTATAAAATTCTATCAGGCATAATATGTTTCTAATGTTACACAAATAACTGCTCAGTGCTCACTATACCACGTCGGACATTTCCCATCTGGAGGGCACCATCCAAATTCTTTATTAGCATTACTGTACTTGCAAGAATACGTTTTCGAAATGTATCAATTAACAGAGAAGTTCTTTAATAGTATAGCAGTACATAGTTACTTGTATCTACTTTGATGTGCATGCTTCTCAGTGTGGTGGTGCACCTTTTGTAGACCATTGCAACTGTCAGCATGTTCCTTGCTTGCAAAGCTGAGGAAACACCACGCTGGCTAAGTGACGTTGCTGTTGTGGCTTATAAATTATTGTATAGATGTGACCACTCTGCTTCGCAAAGAATCAGACAGAAGGTATGGCAGACATTGCAGGCTTGATTATCTGCATCTATCTCCTATCTATCGATTCAGGCTTGATTATCTTCATCTTTCTTTGTATAGGATGTTTATGATAAACAGAAGGAATTAATCGTAATTGGGGAGAGGCTTTTGTTGTCAACAATTGCTTTTGATCTCAATATAGAACATCCTTACAAGCCACTTGTTGAAGCTCTGAAGAGATTGGGGATTTCAGATAAGGATATTGTAAAAATGGCATGGAATTTTGTGAATGATTGGTAAATTATCTTATCTTTTTTTTTTTTTTTTTTTTTTTTTTGGTGTTTATCAAATTCTCTGAATGTGTTGTGGCCTATATCTTGTTCGTACTTTCCATTTGCTTGCATCAAAGGTTTAAACTCTCTTATGAATGGGACCTGTAGGCTCCGTACAACACTGTGCTTGCAGTACAAACCCCATTATATTGCAGCTGGCTCTATGTACCTTGCTGCCAAATTAAAAAAATTGAAATTGCCTACAGAGAAGGGGAAGGTGTGGTGGATGCAATTTGATGTTTCACCTAAGCAATTAGAAGGTTTGTTAATTTATATCTATGTACCTTATTACCTGACTACTTGCCATATCTTTGCATCATGAGTTATGAGTCATTTCAACACTGCATTCAAGTAATATGTTTACAGTTTTTTCATGAAATTTGATTTATAATTCATTAAAAAACAAGGATGGTGAATTAAGTGGATTGATGTGATCTCCCTGTAAAGGGATGGTCTTGATGAATGCCCTCCCTCCCATGTCCCCTCTTTAGTGTATTAGGTTGCCCTGATGAAATGGCAGATTTTAAACTATAGTCATTCTTCATAGGCTCCCTTCATTGATGGTGTAGCTTCTCATTTGTTAGTCAATAGGTGACTGTCCAATGCAATGAAGAAATGAAATGATACATAAGAGGAATGTACTCTAGATTGGGTAAATGATATGCAAAGGATTTTACCCTAGATTAGGCACCATTCCCCGATTCTGTCTAGGAGTTTCCTCAATATTTTTCTCCTTTTTCATATTTGTTTGGGAGCATGCTTCTTAATTCTCTTCACAATTTTGTGCAGTGGTCATCCAACAGATGCTTTGGTTACTGGAGAAAATTCAGAAACAAGCTCCACCTCCCATGCTTGGGAAGGTGAAAGAAATGCCCAATATCCCACATTCAGCCATTATAAGTGGCTCAAATGTCACCCAATATTTGGGCCATGGTGCTACTGTGAATACTGGTGGATTTGTTAAATCTGCAACATCCATTAGTCCACAGTCATGCATTATGAGTAGCTCAAATGTTCCTTACTATACTGGTGACGGGGCTATGGTGGATGCTAGAGGACTTACTAAATCTTCCATTTCCAGTACCCCACAATCGTGCATCGTAAGTTGCTCAAATGATACTGGCCATGGAGCTATGGTGGATGCTGGAAGGCTAGTTAAATCTACAATGTCCAAGTGCAGTGAGAATGAGGCTTCCAGTGACTTTCATGTCAGCATGAAAGAAAGTTTACATTGTCAGGCAAGTGATTGCGCTAGTGCAAATAGTGCTGTTGAGGATGATGGTGGGGATGGTAAGCCAAAAGCAGGGGAATCTGATCAGAACTCAAGTTCGAAGATTGTTTCTGTTCATGGGGGCGATGGTAAGATAGATGTTAATCGGATTAGAGAGGCGTTAAAGAGGAGGAGATGTGAAAGAACTGTAAATAAGAAGTTAGTGGAAGCGATGGATGATAGTGAAGCTTGGATAGAGAGGGAGCTGGAAAATGGAATAGAACTAGAAAGTGCTTCTGTAGATAAGCGAAGGAGAAGGGATTGAAGCTTTGGCATTTTGTGCCTACTCATCGGAAGTGCTGCTCTCTTTTTGCAACGCAGCAACATTTTTCTGGTAAGTGGGAGTTTGTTGGTTGGGTGTGTTAGTACTGGAACTAACTTTTTGCATTGGGTTGACATTTTTTCGAGGAATAATTAAGATTCACCGTACATTATGTGATTTCTTTTGGTTATCATCATTAACTATTGATTGATGGAGATTATGGTGGGTTGTTTGGATAGCAAGATTTGGATGGAATGACTGATGCTAGTATGCTATGCTACTAATGTGTATGATGTAGATTTTTTGGTGATAAAGAATGTGAACCTCAACTAGACTTGGATGTGCTGCCCCAGGATGAGATTTGGACTTGAGTTTGTCTTAGAACAGAGGTTGGAAATTGAAATTTTTATGTACCTGAAATGGGAAACTGTTGACAGGAGAGTCTCTAGATGGACCTATATTAGATTGCATAAGAATTAAGTTCTGTTTGGATAGATGTATTTTTTATTTTTATTTTTTTTGGTGACGTTTTGGATAGATGGATGTTGGACAAAAGAATTTGAAGTTAAATTTTATGGAAGTATATAGTAGAGAGAGGAAGATAGAGTAGAGAGAGAAGAGTTTTTGTGGTTTTGATTAGAGATTGTAGCCTGGGCAGAGAATTTTGCATGTTGTAAGATTGCTACGTTTTAGTGAGGTGCAAGGGTTTTAGTCCTAGTTTGTTAGAAGTGCTGTATTATATAGCTGACTACTGGGATACTTTTGCTATAATCAATGGAATTTAAATCTTAGCTTCTATAATAACTGTTATGTTTGGACCCATGATACCCAATTATTTTGAAGTTTTTTATTTTTATATTCAATCCATTTTTATATCGTTCAAAAAAAAACCCATTTTGATAAAGTAATTGCCCTGGAGAGGCACGTTGTCCTTCCATCCTCTGTAAGGCGTCGGCAGTTTTCTCTTTGAAGTTGTATGGTCAATTTTCACTTTTCACTTTTCTCCAGAGGAATCCAACTATAGGGTGTTTCGGAAAGTTGGTAAAAAGTTCGTTTTTGACTTTTTATTAAGTTTTTTAGCTTTTTGAAAAGTGATTTGAGAAGTTGGTAAAAAGTTAACTTTTTGTTTTTTAGTTTAATATTTATTTATGGTGTCAAATCAAATTAGATTGATTAAAATATTCTTACCCAACATAAGAAATTTATTTTTTTATTTTTTTGCCATAAGTCCTAATTTATAATTTTACATTTGCGTTTTTGGCCTTTACCAAACTAATTTTGTTGCGTTTTTGGCCACTTGCGTTTTTAGAAAATGATAAAAAACGTGGCTTTTTATAAAAGTTTCCAAAATGGCACCAAATAAAAAAGAAAAATGCTTGAGAGCTCTAGGAAATGAGCTCTAAACCATGCACTAATGACATGGAGCTATGTGGGGTCTAACTTGATGTGATGTTTTAGTTTGAAATTTATTTATTTATTTTTTTTGGGACATGCCAGCTCAGTAGAGCTCTTTTTAGAGCTCCACTTTTAGAGCTCTATAGCATTGTTGAATAAAAAATAAAAAGAATAAATAAAATAAAACAATCCCACTTTCTTGTTGATTAGTGAGTCAATACTGTCAGTGTCATAATCCACAAACAAAATAAAATAAATAAAAGGAAATTGACCGACAAAAAACCTGGTGTTTTATGAGGCTACGGGGTTTGGGTTGACATATGTGGGCCCATTAAATGGTGGGCCTCTGAATGGGGGTCGGGTTTGTCTATAGGCCATCGGATTTTAACTTATACAAATAGAAAAAGTAAATATTAATTACGTTTTTTTTTATCTTTACAAAAATTTTATAAACTAATTTTTATTTATTTTTAGGAAAACATAAATTACAAACACGTTTGGTTTGAATAAAATGTTTAAAAAAATTTAAAAACATAAACTAAAAAATATGTTTGTTCAGTCTTAAAATATTTATATTTATTTTTATTATTTATGACAATGGAATCACACACATTATAATTAAAAAAATAATTGAAAAAAAAATTAATTGGAAAAAATTAATTTGAAAAAAATGAAAAAAATTAACTAAAAAAATAATTGAAAAAAAATTAATTGAACAAAAGTTAGTTGAAAAAAAATTATTTGAACAAAAGTTAGTTGAAAAAAAAATTATTTGAAAAAAAATTAATTGAAAAAAAAATATTTTAAAAAATTTAATTGGGAAAAAAATTATTTGAAAAAAATTGAAAAAAAATTAATTGGGAAAAAAAAATATTTGAAAAAAAATAATTGAAAATAAATTATTTGAAAAAAAAATTAATTGAAAAAAAAATTGAAAACTAAAAAAGTAAACTCATTTTTTTAGTTTACGTTATTTTTTCTCAAATTTATAAATTGAGACAACCATTTATAAACTAAAAAAATTATCAAACAAGTTTTTATAATAGTTTTTAAAATTTTTGTAAATATAAACTGAAAATTGAAAACGGAATGGTTATCAAACAGGCCCAAATTAAGTGACTAAAATTAGATCATTTAGGAATTTTTTTCTCTCTCTAAATCCCCTTATGTGAGTGCACTCTCACTTATTGAATTATTTGAAATTCTTGAGATAGGAAAATTTTAGGACATGAATCAACAAGTGAAAGTGTATTGGGCTAGAAATAGACACAGAGACATTTTGTACATAAGATCTATGCTAAATTAGACCTATCATTTTGAAAAATAGATACAACTTGCCAATGTTGTTTTATATTACAAATTCTACATAAAAATTAAGATAAATTACACTGTAATTATATTAGGCTCGCTTGAAATTTTAATTCACATAATTATTAGCTATAGTACTCTAGGTTCAATATGAGGGATGGGGTTATAAGGATGGGCCTGCTTGTCCCCTTCTCTCCTTTCGTAGTGGAATATACTTTAAATAATTTAGAATTAAAAAAATAATTAAACATCCACATCCAGAAAGATGCCATTATTGCATTTTGAAATCAAAATATGAATATTAGTGTTCTTTCCTTTTAAACTAATTGCAAACAAGGCCAAAGCTTCTCTTCAGTTTAAATCGGATAGGAGTCCTGGTGGGCCTTTGTGAGCCTATCATGGAATTCATATCGATAATCTAAACCGTTTAATGAGTAGGTCTCGTCAAATATTTCATCCCTGTAAAACATCACATTGATCATATATTGATGGTCAATTGATTAGATCACATCTATATTAATGGTAAGTATGGTTTTTTAATTAAATTGTTTATATAAATGTGATTTGATCAAGTGATTATCAATATCTAATTAACGTGAGTTTTTACATAAATGAAGTACTTGACAAGTTCTACATATTGAATAGTTCAGATCATTGATGTGGATTCCGTGGTAAGTCCACCGAGACCAAACATCACCCTCTAATTGGGATACCCAACTGGAGAGGAGCCTCTCCCTCCAAACAAATTAAGCCCCATTAATTATTTAGTATGAGAATTTATGATTAATTATAAACTTTGCTTTTTTATAGCATATATATTTTAAACTATTCTCTCTATGAGAAATAAGCAGCTTGTTTGGTTTTGATTTTCAAAAAATAGTTTTCATAAAATTTCATTTTTTTGTTTTTCATATTTTAATGTTTTCAATGAATTTTTTGATATTTTAAGCAAATTTTTTTTAAAATTTTTTTTAGACACATCTAATATAAATACATTTAAAAAGTATAATATTTGTAAAAAAAAATGTTTAAAAAATCCACCAAATACCAAAAAATACAAAAAAAAAAAGGAAATGCAGTACATTTTTTAATATTTTTGTGTATTTATTAATTTTTTAAAATATTTTACTATTTAGATATATCTGAATAAGATGCATCTAAAAAAATAAAAAATTGCTTAAAATTTAAAAAATATTCACTAAAAAAAAAACAAAAAATAAAAAACTCAATTTTCAAAAAACTGAATTCAGAAAATTAAAACCAAACAGAGTGAATGCTATCCTTTTTTTTTTTTTTGTTAAAATTTAACATTCTGATAGAAGAATGAGCTTCTAGTGCTAGGATGCTAATAATTTGATAGGTTGTTGACTTGAAGTGGACTAAAGTTGAACATTGACAATTGTTTATTTTTGTATCCTTGATTAATTGTCAGTAGATTCACAATCACCAATTATTAGAGCGATGGCTATGAAATCTAATTTAATAATTAATTTGGCCGAAATATCATAATTCATAATTTCAATGTTTCTTAATTTATGATATTTACTGTTAAATGTTTACTCATTCAAGCGGCTTATTGCAACTTATCTTTGATAATAATGGCTTCAATTGGTTATGTTCATCTTATCATATCTTGACAGCCATTCTTTACTTCAATTGTTTTCTAGTTTATTTTATCAACTATCATTATCTCTGAAGTTTTCGTGACACGTTTCTCACAACCCTCTCTCTATGTATAACAACACTTCTCTTCGCTCAACCAAATATTTACAATATAGGTTTGCACATGTGGAGTTGCAAGAAATATCTCAATATTTTGTGAAGAAAATGTTTGAGTGACAACAAAAGCACATGACCAATGGATCGAGAGCATGATTTGCGGAAGATACCAGGCTTTTAAGATGGCTAAGGGGGATGAGATGTCTAAGTTTTATGGGACATTTTGTCTATCGTTGTTATGTAGAGATCGAATCACTGCTTTCTTCTAATCTTTCCTGTGACATCTTTTTTATCCACGAAAGTGATAGTCTTTGGAAAAAGGTTGTTGAGTTGCGCCTCGGGTTAAAGAGTTTGAACTTTGAAAGTAGACCAATGGATCATCAGGATATGATATGCTAGAGAGAGAAAGAGAGAAAGAGAGGTACAAGTTTTCATTGACTTGATGGTACGCTATCTTTTTGTTCCCACTAGGGTACCTAGAATGACCTTTGATTACTAATAGTGGAGTCCTGGTAGTTAAATGTAAACATATGGAGTTAAGGGCAATGCTTTGGTTGTTTTCACAACAAATTCAATGTGAAACAAGCCATAAGTTCAAACAATGGTTTGTATCGTACACAAATGTTGTTGGAGAGGATATATATATAATTACTATCATTCAGAATAATGTGAAAGAGAGTTAGAGGAGAAATTATATACACATTTTAACGTATATGTAACATGTAAAATCAACTTTTTTTTTTTTTTTCCTCTTACATTTCTAGTGAGTGCTTTATATCCAAAATTGTGTTTTTCAAGAACATGAATATTCGGGTCTTAGAAGGGAGTAGAAATGCTTCAATGCTAAAGAGTGTGATCAACCATACCTAAGTAGCCTATTTATGCAATCTACAGTAATCGATGTTGGTCGGTTGTATATCGATATATAAATCAATGTCAAAGCTATAATTTTTTTTCTAAAAAAAGTAGATTAATTGGAAGATGAGGGAATGACATAAAATAAGGTAATATATTTGTGTTTGAGTGGACATGGAAAGCAAGATGAGCATGGCCCCTAGTGTTCGATTTCATGCCCTAAGTTTATGAAAGCATATATTCTCCGACTCCAATGCTTTGTCTTCTTCTCAGACACCTTTAAATCCTGCAACTTTACACCTCCTTTTAAGGGCTTTTCCAAAATATTCAAATATATATTTTATGTAGATATAACTTTAAGCTTCATTATATACTACCTATGAGGCTGTGGAAAAAGAATATAACCTTATAATATATAATCAGAGAACTTCAAAATAATGCAGGCTTCATGATTTGCAGTGGGATATGTTTCAAATTTGTTTCCCTCTAAACAAGGACATGAAAACAAGTATTACACTTTATGGTATTATTATTCACGAGTGTAATAATAATTTTTTTCCAACCAAAGAAAAAAAGAGAAAGATGTGTTTAGAAGTAAAAACTCACTTGATGTAATTCTCGTAAAATTTATAAAATAAACTTTTACTGATTGAAAAAAAAAAAAAATGCACAAGAGAATGAAAACTTGTTGGATGGGATAGAGTTTCATTGATCATTACTCACACGTAGGGTTTCAAGAAAAGATCTATAGAGTAGCAAAAGCTAGCTTTACAGGAGATTGTGAAAAGATTTGCATAACAATTTTTTTTTTTTTCCCTTTTATAAATGAAGGTGAGCTTTGGATTGTTAACCAAGATTGTTATATATGATGTAATACAGGTGATTAAGAACATTCTAATCACTCTTAACTAGATAGATACTTAAAAGTGTAGGTTTATGAAGGCACTAATGCAAATTAGTTAATTACTATTTGAAGATTAATATAATCTACCTACAGGAAATATTATATGGTAAGTCCAACTTGTGCAGTGGTTTTTTGACCAGAGGTTGACTGACTATGACTTAAATTTTTATTTTTGTTTTTTAAAGGTTGTTTTTACTAAAATGATAGTGATGGACCCCTAAAGTCATCAATGATTTCAATTTGCTTTTGAAGTGTCACAGGCCTTATTGTTTTAAAGAGGTTTTATTAGGGACAATTGCTTACCAGGATACCCCATTAGTGGCCAGGCCATTAGCTAGAGAGGGACTATGTTATATTCTGGCCTCTCTCTCTCTCTCTATTGTGTTCGTTGTGAACTTGATTAGAGTACAAAATATTTAAATTAAAGGACCTTAATCATAGTTTTAAATAATAATGTCGGCATGTGTTGATATAAGTCGTGATATAACGATTTGAGGAGCATTTAAGCAATACATAACGGGAAATTGAATGTTGTGGCTGCAAACTCTTTTAATTGGATTTGGCTTGTTTTTAGGCCACTACGTGGATTAAAATGATCCAGTCATGGGTTCTATTGTGGATTCAATCAGTGAATCTCTTAAGTCTTAATATGTAAATTATTTATAAGAAAATCATATTGATCTGGCAATTACAATTAAATTATTTTATCAATTGTCTTTAAAAAAAAAAATTGACGAGAGAATATATAATAGATTCAAATGACTTCGGAAAAAGATAAATCTCGAAATTGGGAATAAAATTCCCCCAATGATTAGGTCCTTGTTGTGGGGATCAATCTATGTGTCCAATCAATTCCTAATTGAATTATCTAATGGGTAATGGTGGAGATATCAGATTTTCTATCGAACAAATAATTAAATGTTTCACATGAGTGTGAGATAGAAAATTTAGGACCTATAACATGTTCCTTATCTAATGTCTACTTTTGATGATGAAAGGAATGAAAGAAGGCATAGGCTCTAATATTTTCTATGCTGTGATTTAGTTTTTGTTTAAACTATTTTGGTTATGTCGGCCTGTTTTCTAGCTTGTCATTTCAATTGAAATTAATTCATCAAAAAAATTTAACCACAAAATATTTTTTACAGTGACATGTAATTATTCAGTAGTTTTAAAATATTAAATGACTATCCAAAATAGGATAGGAGCAGGTTTATGATTTAGACACAAAAATATAAGTTTATATAATTTCAAGAGTTTCATTCTGTTTAAAAAATCTCACTTATCTATTTATTAATTGAGGAATGCAAATTACAATTTATATGAAATGAAATTGATAGATATTTCTGAAAACTTGGGCTGAAATACAAAAGTATTGGTACATCAATTGAAAATGTATTTAAGTGGAAATGATTAGAGCACTTTAAGAGGTTCTTGTTTCCACGGTTCTTATGCACTAACTTTCCTGCCTAGAGCTTTCACCACTTTATTTGTGATATATGTAAGAGTTAAATTAAATTACAGAAACTTCATGAATGAATAAATATATAAAAAGAAAAGAGAATAAGACCAAATCTCCAATGAAGAGAATCTGATACTTAGTGCATATATAGTGTGTTCTTTTGTAATTATATCACAAAAATTTATAACATAAATTGGAAAATGACATAATTTTTTTTCACTATTCAATTAACCTATTTGGTTGAGTTTTCAAAATATGTTTTTTGTTTTTATATATAAAAAAAAAAAGATTCTAAAAAATTCTACTCTCTCTTCTCATTCCCGTGCATAAGTTATATTTTTTGATATATATAAAAAAGGGTAACTTAACTTAACGATAAGACTTGTCGTTAGTGTCTTCAATAGTGTTAGTTTGAGTCATGGAAATAAACTCTTTAGTATGATTACAACATGTTACCCTCCTTAGATCTCATTTTGACGAAAATTTTATTTACTGAATCACCTTTATATGTATATATGTTTCCTTGTGCAACCATATACCTATTGGATTTTTACCTTCAAATGCTACAAAACATAATAGAACCATTCTTGCTCATTGGCATTACACATTTTGATTTATTTATTTATTTTTTGAACAATTCTTTCATGATTCATGGAAACAAAGAAAAAGAGAAAAACCAAATTATGTTGGAAACCTAATGTGGAAATGGCTTTTGGTGACATAAATCTTGGAAGATAGTGAGACTAGGAAATAATGAAAAGGTGACAGGCAAAGGAAAGTATGGGTAGTGTTCTGATTAACGAAGAAAAGCTTTGGAGAAGTGTTGAGATAGAGAGAGTTAAATAATACTACAACAAAAAATAAAAATAAAAAATGAAAAAACATAATGTGATGGATGTGTGGGCATGGTGGGAAGGGAAGGGGTAAAAGGAAAAAGGGCAGAAAAAGCAAAGTATAAGCTGCTTGCCCATACTCTGATCTCACATTCTCCCATCAACTGTTCGTCTGACGTGAACTTTTCTGGGCCCTCTTCCTAATTATTTTTAAGTTTTTTTTCCTTCATCGAATATGACAGCTTAATCATACTTAATCAATCTTATAACTTATAATCTCTCTCTCTCTCTCTCTCTCTCTCTCATTATGTTATATATGTATAAGCACAAACAAACAAAATCATGGGAGGGAGAGAGAGATCTGGCCCTCGGCTTTTTCATGTTGTTTCAAAGAATTGATTAAACCTTAATTCTCAATCTACTAAACAGTGTATGTAATCATCTCTTGTTTATTTTTCCACTTAAGTGGTTTTGCATATATATGTTAAATTAGTGTCATTTGTGTATTACACAACGCATTTAATTTTAGAATAATATTACAAATCATGAAATATTTTATGAAAATTTTTCATTCTTTGATTAATGGGTGGTGTTTTATCATATGTGTAATCTAATAGTAGAGAAGTTTTCATGATCATCTTCATGATATTTTTTTCATAATCTCTAATATTATTCTTTTAATTTTAAATGTTTTTAAAACACTGAAAAAGGTGCATGTGTAAGACGACAACCATGCGAGCTAGTGATCTAGTTTTTTAAAATTTCCATTAGGAGATATGATTGAGAACCTAGCTAAGTATTGTTCATTCTTTAACATAATTAGTGTTTTGGATGGATATGATTAAACAGAAACAAAATTAGTATATGTTATTTATCTTGCCGTTCTTTTTCTTTTTTTAGTTTTGCTAAACTTCATCTATTTGAATATTGAGGGACAAACCGTATGAATGCAAAGCTTGAAGCTTTTTTTAGACTTGTTATTCTAAAAAAAAATATTTACTGTATTATTTTGGAGAAAAAAAAGATTAAAAAAAATAGTAAGGCCGTCACATACGTGTTCAATATTGCTACAATATATTTTTAAATAAAAATACTATTGATTAACGCATTACTCAATGATGAGGGATTGCCTTGTATCATTACTTATTTTGTCAATTTTTTACGTCTCTTTTCAAGTTTTACAACCCTTGCTTTATTATTTTTGTGATCATTTTTGCGTTGTAGTGTGTTATAGAGTTTGCACAGGGCAAGAAAAATCATTATATTTTCTCGAAGTATTATATAATATTCTTTAGGGAGCTTTTTTGATAAATCATTTTCTAAGAGTTTTATTCCATCCAACCCATATTCTTTTTGACTATTCCATTAGGTCCAATTTGAGATAAGAAGACCAAAATACCCTTTTCATCTACTTATATTCCATTTAGTTCACATTATTTTCTTATATTTCAATAAGTCCTATGGGTGACATAATTACCAAAATACCCTTAATGTGAATGTTCACACCGTCAACGTAAATGTTCATATCGTCAATGTGTAGGGGCCCGGCCCATGTCGATCCTCGTGGGGGCCCGGAAAAATTCGAGTCGGGCCGGGCCGGCCCACAGGCCACAAAAATAGGCCCGGCTCCATTTGTTGATAATATGAATATTCACATTGACAAGTTAACATTCACATTGATAGGAGTGTAGAATTGGCCTGTGGCCCGTGGGCGGCCCGAAACCAGCCCGCTGCCCGGGGCGGGCCCGGACCGGCCCGTTCACAATGTGAATATTCACATTGACATATTAACATTAACAATAACATTGACAAGAGTGTAAAATTGGCCCATGACCCGTGGGCAGCCCGAAGCTCGGACCCGGGTCGGGGCGGGCCCGGCCCGGCCCGGCCCGTTGACAATGTGAATATTCACATTGATATGTTAACATTCACATTGATAGGAGCGTAAAATTAACCCGCGGCCTGTGGCCGGCCCGAAACCCGCCCGCGACTTGTGGGCTGCCCTGGGCGGGCCCGGCCCGGCCCGTTGATAATGTGAATATTCACATTGACATGTTAACATTCACATTGATAAGAATATAAAATTAGCCAGCGCCCCGTGGCTGCTCGAAACTAGCCCGCGGCCCGGGGTGGGCCCGGCCCGGCCTGTTGACAATGTGAATATTCACATTGACATGCTAACATTCACATTGATAAGAGTGTAAAATTGACTCGCGTCCCATAGGCGGCACGAAGCCCGTGGGCGGCGCGGGGTGAGCCTGGTCCGACTCGTTGACAATGTGAATATTTACATTGACATATTAACATTCACATTGATAGGAGTGTAAAATTGGCCTGTGGCCCGTGGGCGGCCCGAAACCCGCCCGCTGCCCAGGGCGGGCCCGGCCTGGCTCGTTGACAATGTGAATATTCACATTGACATATTAACATTAACATTGATAAGAGTGTAAAATTGGCCCGTGACCTGTGAGCAGCCCGAAGCCCGGCCTCGGGCCGGGACGGGCCCGGCCCGTTGACAACGTGAATATTCAGATTGACATATTAACATTCACATTGATAAGAGTGTAACATTAGCCCGTGCCCCGTGGCTGCCCGAAATACGCCCACGGTCTGTGGGCGGCCCGAGGCGGGCCCGGCCCGGCCCGGCCTATTGACAATGTGAATATTCACATTGACATGTTAACATTCACATTGATAAGAGTGTAAAATTGACTCGCGTTCCACGGGCGGCCTGAAGCTCGTGGGCGGCCCGGGTTTGGGTCCGGGCCTACCCCGGGCCGCGGGCGAGCTTCGGGCAGCGGACAAATTTTACACTCCTATCAATGTTAATGTTAACATGTCAATGTGAATATTCACATTGTCACGGGTCGGGCCAAGCCCGTCTCGGGCTGCGATCAGGCTTCGAGCCGCCCACGGGCTGCGGGGCCAATTTTACACTCCTATCAATGTGAATGTTAACATGTCAATGTGAATATTCACATTGCCAACGAGTCGGGCCCGCCCTGGCCTGAGGTCAGGCTTCGGGCTGCACACGGGTCACGGGCCAATTGCACACACTTATCAATGTGAATGTTAACATGTCAATGTGAATATTCACATTGTCAACAGGCCGGGCCGAGCCCGCCCCGGGCCACCCACGGGCCGTGGGCGGGTTTCGGGCAGCCACGGGGCGCGAGCTAATTTTACACTCCTATCAATGTGCATGTTAACATGTCAGTATGAATATTCACATTGTCACGAGTCGGGCCAAGCCCGCCTCGGGCTGCGGTCGGGCTTCGGGCCGCCCATGGGCTGCAGGCCAATTTTACACTCTTATCAATGTGAATGTTAATATGTCAATGTGAATATTCACATTGTCAACAGGCCGGGCCGGGCCGGGCCTTCTCCGGGCAGCGGGCGGGCTTTTGGCCGTCCATGGGCCGCGGGCCAATTTTATACTCTTATCAATGTGAATGTTAACATGTCAATGTGAATATTCACATTGTCAACGGGTCGGACCGGGCCCGCCCCGAGCTGCCCATGGGCCGCGGGCGGGTTTCGCGCCACCACGGGACAGGGGCCAATTTTACACTCCTATTAATGTGAATGTTAACATGTCAATGTGAATATTCACATTGTCAACAGCCCGGCCTTGCCTGTTGACAATGTGAATATTCACATTGACAACGGGCCGGGTCGGGCCCGCCCCCAGCCGCGGGCGGGCCTTTGGCCGTGCCCCAATTTTATACTCTTATCAATGTGAATGTTAACATGTCAATGTGAATATTCACATTGTCAATGGGTCAGACCGGGCCCGCCCCGGGCCGCCCATGGGCCGCGGGCGAGTTTCGCCCCGTCACGGGACGGGTGCCAATTTTATACTCCTATTAATGTGAATGTTAACATGTCAATGTGAATATTCACATTGTCAACGGGCCGGGCCGGGTCGGGCTCGCCTTGGGCTGCTGTCCAGTTTTATACTCTTATCAATGTGAATGTTAACATGTCAATGTGAACATTCACATTGTCAACAGGCCGGGCCGGGCCCGCTCATGGGCCGTGGGCGGGTTTTGGGCAACCACGAGGCATGGGCTAATTTTATACTCCTATCAATGTGAATGTTAACATGTCAATGTGAATATTCACATTGTCAACGGGCCGGGCCGGGCTTTTGGCCGCCCATGGGCCGCGGCCCAATTTTATGCTCTTATCAATGTGAATGTTAACATGTCAATGTGAATATTCACATTGTCGACGGGCCGGACCGGGATCGCCCCGGGCTGGCCATGGGTCGCGGGCGGGTTTTGCGCTGCCACGGGACGGGGGTCAATTTTACACTTCTATTAATGTGAATGTTAATATGTCAATGTGAATATTCACATTGTCAACGGGCCAGGCCCGCCTCGGCTCGCGGCCGGGTTTCGGGCCGCCCACGGGCCAATTTTACATTCCTACCAATGTGAATTTTAAAATATGAATGTTCACATCATTAAATTGCTAATCGTTCGAAAAATATTTATAAGGGTATCAAAATTAAATATAAGGGCATAAGTGTCCAAGAAAATAGTGTAAATCAAGAAAATGGACTTTATGGAATAAAACTATACATACATGGGACTAAATAGATTAAAAAATTCCTTCATGGACTTCTTGGGTTAAAACACTTCTAAATTGGACTTATCAATAAAAATCTCTATTCTTTATGTGATATTTTAAAGAAAGAATTACTTAACAATGGGACAAAAAAAAAAAAAATATATATATTCAAAAACATTGAGGCCATATTTATTATCCCTCTTAGATGGTAGGATTTGATTAAGAGTGACGTGGGTCTTACCTAAACCTTGTTTGTTTGTATGGGACTAACAAATCTATGGGATTGTTGTAAGATATGCATAAATACAACAGATAAACGATTCGGACATACCTTATGTATTTGAATCCGAAACGAAGAACCTTGTAGGTAAATCACGTGCTTCGCAATCACGAACTAAAAACATACAGCAATGGAGTAATACTATAGTATGAGTATCACTCACTCTAGTCACAGTGTAAGGGCTTGATCGTTCTCTGATGTGAGAGAGTTAGAGAGAGAGAGAGAGTATTGAACAACGTTATAGGGTTGGTATACACTCAACGTATCTGATATTATATATAAATCAGATGTATATAATCAAATATATAACCATCTATCCATATCTCCTATGGATAGGATAGATGTAGATAGATAGTGAGTTATCCTAATCAAGAAATCAAATTCAAATTATATGAGTAATTTGAATAGGCCATGGGTCATGCCATATGGGCGTCCAAATCCAGGTCTAATATCTAGCCCAATTTCCAACATCTCCCACTCGCACATGAGTTGGCATGACACTGCTACATCTTTATCTCAATTTCCCCAAATATTGAACAATCCCATACTAGCCAATGAATCATGCTACTGCTAATAAACACCTGCATGTAAAAGCTCTATCCTAGAAACTCAAAATGAGCCAGCATAGGGACATCAACCCAAAAAGAATAGAAATAGTGTCTCATATACCCCAGACCTATCTAATTACACCAGTCCAAAAAACATCTCTAATATTTAAAAAAGAATGTTTGACCCTCTCAATTCTTGCAATATATTCACACTCAATCTGCCTCTCATATAGAGCGTTGTAAGTTATCGGTAGTGAATATACAATAATGGTGTAATACTAGATGGTCTTTCTTTTGCCCTCATGTCATTTAGTTTAGGATTGACCGTTTTTCCAGTGATGTCCCTTAAGGCCGAATTATACATGACCGCAGACAACATACTAAAGTAGCAGAACATCAACCCCTTACCTTATGATATAGTCACAAAAGAATGCATAAGTACAAATCATATCAATAATGACACGTAAGACTCACACGGTGAAGAAATAGGGATCCATTGTCTCACCTTATTATTCGGTCACCAAGCATATGTAGTATGAATATATGTTATGGTGGAGTAACTCTTCCAAAGAATGACTTCGTACTCGATACACCGTACAGATCTAGTCTAGTTACTTTCTAGCGCCTAACCTGAATTCTCTATTTGCTCGCCTTCCAAGTGCCAAATGAGATCTCGTATTTGGCTAATCATAACAGACATAACATGGAAAGTGGGTACTAACATCCATGTTTGGTCTTTAACATGACCTCATCTTGGTTGCAACCAAGGCGACACATATAGTGGATAATTTAAGAATCTCTTGGCTCCAAATAAAATAAACCACTAGTCTCATCCTTACTCGCTTCCAAGCGCTAAGGCAATTTCTCGTGTGAGTGAGCCAATCTTGCCTGCTGACATCATCATCTATTAATCATTATGACACAAAGCCTAATAGTATTAATATCCCATAATCTTACAACAAATAAGTGATTGATTGAAAAAAATACAACTACAGTTTGTGCAATTCTAAATTCCAAACATAAGCCTTATCAGTATCTCTTGCGATAAGCATATACAACGAAATCCACCTTGTGCGCCTCACATGAAGTGGTTCAAGATCACTACCTTTTGCGCAATTACCTGTCTAAAGATATTTTGGTGACCAATTTGCTTTCATTCAAGATGCGTCCAACAAGCGTATTGAATCTTACAAGGGGTAGATTTATACACTACCAGTAGAGCATCCTATCCACTATCTAATAAGCAAGGTCAAAGTCTAAACTACTCAGTTGACCATTTACCAAAGATAACACTTATCATGCCGAATATGCCCACATAGCGTACTTCAGGCTCCCACAACAAAAAAGATCAAGGAATATAAGTCATTTGTTTCTCCCAGAGGCAATTTGAGGTTTCACTCAATAGTTGAGACTCTAACTTTTACCAATATGTAAGTCAATGGGTTTGCAATTTCGTATCTAGAATCATTGTAGGATATTTTTTATGTAAGTCATCAACGACAAACTGAGAATTCTCCCAAAACAATAACTAAAGATCGTACATCTGAGCATATAAATGTCACGACCCAAACCCGCCCCTATGGGTTTAGCACCGTAACCGGCCAGTAATCCGAGATTACCGAAGGCCTGCTTAACAGAAATACAGTAATACAGAGTACAAGGGCTGGCGGAAGCCAATACAGTAAATAAACAATGTCCAATGAGCTGTGATAATCTGTATGCAAAAAGACTTTTCATTCAAATATATACAGTCGGACAAAATAGTATGTACATATATATGATCATTCAGTTCAGGGACCTAATCCCTATTAAACAGTACAGTAACAGTACAGTAAACAAAACGGTTACAGAGACAGAAGGGGGAACTAAAACACCCCTAAGCCATAACTTGTCAGGCTCGGAACCTCGCATTGAGGCACATAGGTTGGCTCGACAAAACTGGAGTTTACCCCAACGCTCCTAGCTGCAGTCTGGTGCCTGACCACCTACATATATATATGAGCAGTGAGCTAAAACCCAGTGAATAACACAATGCATAAAGGGGTTAAGAATGAATGTCCTTACAGTAATGAAAACAGTTCATTAAATCAGTATTTCAGTCGTTCAGTCGATACAGTCATATGTGGTACATCCATTAGCATAACAGTACAGTAAACAGTAGGTCTTAAAAGACCGAACAGTAAGTGATGGCTATCAATCAGTAAACAGTAGTGATTCCAACAAGGGAACCGACAGAGATCTCTGTAACAGTAAACAATAAACAGTAGTTGCTAAGGATGCCACAGTACAGTGCAGAATAAAGGACATTGTCACGACCCAAACCCGGCCCTATGGGTTTAGCACCGTAACCGGCCAGTAATCCGAGATTACCGAAGGCCTGCTGAACAGTAATACAGTGAAACAGAGTACAGGGCCTGGCGGAAGCCAATACAGTAAATAAATAGTGTCCATTGAGCTGTGACAGTCTGTATGCAAAAAGGCTTTTCATACATTATACAAAAACAGTACAGAACAGTATACACAATATTCACATCCACTTAACTAGGGACTCAACCCCACATAACAGTACAGAAAACATTCCGTCTGTACAACACAGTATACAAAATTAACAGTCACACAGTACAGGGACCTAATCCCTGTATAACAGTACAGTAAACAGTCAGTCTATACAAAACAGTGAAACAGTACAAAAAGGGGGAAATTCTAAAACACCCCTAAGCCTTAACAGTAGGCTCGGAACCTCGCAGTGAGGCACAAAGGCTGGCTTGACAAAACTGGAGTAACCCTGACGCCTCTAGCTGCGGTCTGGTGCCTGTACACCTACATATATATATGAGCAGTGAGCTAAAGCCCAGTGAATAACATAAAGCGTAAAGGGGTTTAGAATGAATGTTCTTACAGTAATGAAAACAGTTCATTTCAATCAGTAATTCAGTTGCTCAGTACAGTAAACAGTCATATGTGGTACATCCATTAGCATAATAGTAACAGTAGGTCTTAAAAGACCGAACAGTAATGATGGCCATCAGTCAGTAAACAGTAATGGTTCCACAAGGAAACCGACAGAGATCTCTGTGACAGTAACAGTAACAGTAAACCGTAGATACTAAGGATGCCACAGTACAGTTCAGAAATAAAGGACATACATTCATTCAGTAAATAATACCAGTTCAGTAAACAGTTCAGTTCAGTATTCAGAAGATAATCAGTTGAACATATCTTTACACAATTGTTACTCACAGAGTTCTGGGCTACAGTATGCTAGAGCGTGTCTCCCCAGTTGCCAACCCTACACAGTTCACAGGTTGAACACACTAAGCTACACAGTTGGGAAATCTCATAACTTAATCCCTAATTTGCCTTGGTGTGTTCTACAATGATATCCTCATCAAGGTGCCTTAAACTAGGCCTAAGAATGCCTAGGATGGAATGAGGATGCAAAAATACACTTAGAAAACATTTCGCAAAGTTTGCTGAAAATAGGAGCCTCGCTCGAGCGAAACTTTATACGCTCGAGCGTAAGTCCAAAATCAAAGGCTTCGCTCGAGCGAGGAATCCTTCGCTCGAGCGGTCTGCAAAACAGTAAAAGTACTGGATGCTGAAATTTTACGCGCGATGGTCGCTCGATGGTCGCTCGAGCGGAGCCCTGGACAAAGGTGCTCGCTCGAGCGGGGAATCCTTCGCTCGAGCTAGGAAGCCAAATCTGGAATTTCCAGATTTGCCTCCCAAGCTCAAACCAAGCATTCAACCACTCCAAACTCGACCTCTTGGGCCCAAATTCTGGAAAACATCATTAAATTCAATGTATAACAAGTTTCAAAGCTCAATTTATGAATTCAAGCCCCAAAGGTGAGTCAATTAGAACCATATTCAAACCCATTTTCAAGAATATGAAGAACATGCAAACATGCAAGGATTTAAACCAAATCAAAGCTTCAAAGCTTGTTCAAATGAGCTCATTCTTTTCAAAACAAGATGAAAACATGGTCTACTCTTACAACATGGACATGCATGTAACCATTTACCATGAATTCAACTCAAAACTCATTAATTCAACCATGCATGCAAGAAATGAGCTTCAATTCACCATTAATGACCCAAAACATGACTTAGTTCTACAATGAAGCATGAACCATGCAAGAACTAGTTCAATAGCATCAATAAGAAGATAAGATCCTTACCTAGAGCTTGAATTAGAAGACTAGGAGCTCAAATATGCAATCTATACTTCAATTCCTTCAATTCTCCAAGCAAAACCCAAGGTAGAATTCAATTCCTCTCACTCTCTCTCCTCTCTTCCCTCTTGGTCGGCAATGAGAAGGAAAATGGCTGAGGAAATGTTGTTCTTGGCTCAAGTATGTGTGTGAGATAGTGGCCCACTCAATGGCAAAACGGTAATTAAGTCCAACTCTTCAATTGGCTTATTTTAATCTAATTTAATCATACCTAATCAATTTTCAGATACTTATACCATAAAATCACATTAAATATGAGGGTCACGTAACATCAATCGGTTTCTAGTTCGGCCGCCGATAAGGCCTTCAAATAGCAGTTTAAACATATAAACATGAACAGATAATCAGACAATCAAACAGATAGAATGCAATTAACTAACATATACTCAGTCAATTCAGTTTCAACTTCAGTCAGTCGGTTCAGTATTTCATTCAGTTCGATTATCAGTTAGTTATCAGTCATTATCAGCTTCGTTTAACAGTAATCGGTGATTAACGGTAATCAATCGGTCATAAATCAGTAAACAGTACGAGGGTTGTTACAGTCTCCCCTCCTTATAAAGAGTTTAGTCCTCTAAACTCGAGTTACCTTCATTCTGGAAGAAAACAGGATTCAGTGGAAACAGTTCAGGATATCGTTTAGCCATGTCATCTTCCCTTTCCCAAGTGGCATACACGCCACCATGGTTCTGCCAGTCAACTTTCACTAACGGGATCTCTTTGTTCCTCAGTTTCTTGATCCGTCAGTTTACAATCTGTATAGGCCGTTCCTCGTAAGTGTAGTCATCACTCAACACTACGTGGGTAGGCTCTATTACATGGAAGGGATCCCGGAGATAGTCTCTCAACATAGAAATGTGGAAGACGTTATGCATGTGTTCCATTTCAGGAGGGAGCGCAACTTGATACGCCACCGGATTGATTTTCTCAATAATCTCATAAGGTCCGACGTATCTCGGTGCTAACTTGCCTTTGACTCCAAAACGAGTCTGGCCTTTCATTGGTGTCACTTTCACAAAAACGTGATCACCCACTTCATACTCTCTGTCCCGTCTTCTGACATCTGCATAACTTTTCTGTCTACTCTGTGCAGTTTTCAATCTTTGCTGTATCAGTTTCACTTTTTCAGTTGTTTCATATACAATCTCGGGCCCAAGCAAAGGCCCATCTCCAACTTCTGCCCAGCAAATTGGAGATCTACATTTTCTGCCATACAATGCCTCAAAAGGCGCCATACCAATACTCGAATGGTAACTGTTGTTGTAGGCGAATTCAGCTAAGGGCAAGTGACTTTCCCAGTTTCCCTGAAAATCAAGGACACACATTCTCAGTAAATCCTCCAGAGTTTGGATGGTCCTTTCTGACTGTCCATCTGTCTGAGGATGGTAGGCACTACTCAGCCTCAATTCAGTACCCAATGCAGTCTGTAGGCTTTGCCAAAACCTCGATGTAAACTTCGAATCCCTGTCAGAAACAATAGACACAGGCACTCCATGCAGTCTAACGATTTCATCAATATAGATAACAGCCAATTTGTCCGCATTATAAATCGTCTTGACAGGTAAGAAGTGAGCAGATTTGGTTAGTCTATCAACAATAACCCAAATTGAATCCATACCTTTTCTGGAGCGAGGTAATCCAACGATAAAATCCATCGTGATATGCTCCCATTTCCACTCTGGTATGGGTAAGGGTTGCAATAATCCGACAGGTCGTTGATGTTCAGCTTTGACCTGTTGGCAATGAAGACATTTGGATACAAAATCAGCAATTTCTTTCTTCATTCCCGGCCACCAGAAATTCTGTTTCAGATCTTGGTACATTTTCGTATTCCCCGGATGGATAGACAATTTCGAATTGTGGCCTTCTTGCAGAACTCTTCTTTTCAGTTCAGTATCATTCGGTACACACAGTCTTTCTTGAAATTTCAGTACATTATTCTCAAATTTGAATCCCGGTCTCGGTTTAGATTCTCTTTCCTCGATGATCTTCTTCAAGAAATCGTCCAGTTGCTGTTTCTCTTTAATTTCCTCAATCAGTGCCGGTTGAGCAGAAATAGCAGCTAAGGTTCCACCTTGTTCCTGTAAAACAATTTCAATTTCAGATTTTTCAAGGTCACAAAGCAACTCTTTCTGTCCTGTAAGCAAACATGCTAAGTTTCCAATCGATTTCCGGCTCAATGCATCGGCAACGGTATTGGCTTTTCCTGGGTGGTACAAGATCTGTAGGTCGTAATCCTTTATCAGTTCTAGCCATCTCCGCTGTCTCATATTCAGTTCTTTCTGTGTGAAGAAATACTTCAAGCTCTTGTGGTCGGTATATACTTCACATGTTACCCCGTACAGGTAGTGACGCCAAATTTTCAGTGCAAATACTACTGCAGCAAGTTCCAGATCATGGGTCGGGTAATTCTTTTCATGTGGTCTCAGTTGTCGGGAAGCATAAGCTATAACCTTCCCATTCTGCATTAAAACACATCCCAAACCCTTATGAGAAGCATCACTAAATACAGTATAACCATCCGTACCTGAGGGTAAAGTCAAAACTGGTGCAGTCACAAGTCGAGTTTTCAACTCCTGGAAAGCAGATTCTCTTTGGTCGGTCCAGTCAAATGATGTCCCCTTTTGAGTTAACTGAGTCAATGGTAGGGCAATTTTGGAGAAATCTTTGACAAATCTTCTGTAATATCCAGCCAATCCCAAAAAGCTTCGGACTTCAGTCACATTTGTTGGTCTAGGCCAGTTCACCACAGCTTCAATTTTCTGCGGATCAACAGAAATTCCATCTTTGCTAACAACATGCCCCAAAAACATAACATGGTCAAGCCAAAATTCACATTTAGACAGTTTAGCATACAGTTTCTGTTCCCTTAAGGTTTGTAGGGCAAGTCTCAGATGATGTTCATGCTGTTCTATACTTTTGGAGTAAATCAATATGTCATCAAGGTACGGTTTAAAAATTCTGTTCATGAGGTCCATAAAAGCAGCTGGTGCGTTCGTGACTCCAAAAGGCATAACTAGAAATTCATAATGTCCATACCTTGTTCTAAAAGCAGTTTTATCAATGTCTTCCGGTTTAACCTTCAGTTGATGATACCCCGATCTGAGATCAATCTTAGAAAACACTTGTGCACCCTGTAACTGATCAAATAAATCATCAATGCGTGGCAAAGGGTATTTGTTCTTTACAGTTACCTTATTCAGTTCACGGTAGTCAATGCACAGTCTCAGTGAGCCATCTTTCTTCTTGACAAACAAAACAGGAGCACCCCATGGCGAAGTGCTAGGTCTGATGAACTTTTTATCTAACAGTTCTTGCAATTGCACTTTCAGTTCCTTCAGTTCAGTTGGAGCCATTCTGTAAGGAGCTTTAGAAACTGGTTGTGTTCCGGGAATCACATCAACGGTAAATTCAATCTCCCTATCAGTCAAATCTCCTGGAAGATTATCTGGAAAAACATCTGGAAATTCCCTGACTATAGGAATACAATTCACATCAGTTTTAACACTATCATCAGTAGACACAGTCAGTACAGAACACAGATATCCTTTACACCCCTTTCTAATTAATTTAACAGCTTTCACTGACGAAATCAAATACGGAGGAGGTACTACTCCACTCCCATTAAACACAAATTCAGGCAAACCAGGTGGACGGAAAACAACTTGCTTGGTCACACAGTCAATAGTGGCATGATATTTTTGTAACCAATCCATCCCCAATATTACGTCAAAATGATCAATGTTCAATGGCAGTAAATCAATAAACAGGTGCATATCCCCAACAATAATTTCACATGCGGGGTACATATAAGCACATGTCATGGATCCCCCTACGGGTGATGATACGGCTAGCAGATAGTTCATGGGTTCTAAGGGTCTATCCAATTTCCGTGAAAAAGCATATGATACATAAGAATGCGTAGACCCCGAATCAATCAGTACATATGCATTTTGAGTACAGATAGAGAGAATACCTGACACAACGGTCTCGGTATTCTGCACATCTCCCGGTACTAGTGCGAACACTCGGCCTTGCCTCATAGGCTCTTTCCCGGTAGCTTTAGGGTTAGGCTTTGGTGGAGCATTTGATACTGCTGCGCTTGGTGCAGCTTTACCACTGGCTTGTGGAGCAGAGGGGCAGTCTTTAACCATGTGGCCCACCTTGCCACACCTGTAACAGGCTCCAGATATTCTGTAGCAAACCCCTTTGTGCTTCTTGCCACATTCAGAACAGGGTGGTATGAAACCACTCCCTTGGCTGGGGCTAGTTGTCAACCCCGTATTCTGTTTCTTGTTGGCTGGGTTGTGCTTGCCTTTCTTAAATTTGAAACTCGGCCTTTTTCCATGCCATTCAGTCGTTGGTGTTTCAGATTGTTTCACTGCTGCAATGTTCGACTCGGCCATCAATGCCCGGTCGAGAACACCCACAAAAGTCGGTAATTTCAAAACATTTATCCGGTCAAGTATTGCCACATTAAGGCCACCTTCAAATTTTCTGGCCTTCTTATATTCAGTATCCACCATGTGCGGTGCATAACGGGCAAGTTCAGTAAATTTGGTTTCATATTCTGCAACGGACATTGTGCCCTGCTTCAGCTGTTCAAATTCGGTCACTTTTCTATCCCTGACACACTGAGGGAAGTACTTTTCAAAGAAGGACTCCTTGAACTGAGCCCAAGTCATAACAGTGTTTGTTTCACGGATTAACATCCACCACCTTCTAGCTTCTTCTTGTAAGGTGAAGGTAGCTAACAGTACTTTATTCGCTTCAGAGCACGGGAACACCTCAAATAATTTCTCTGTCTCAAGCACCCACGCTTCAGCTTTTAACGGTTCAAGGCCTCCCTGGAAGGATGGCGGTTTCATCTTACTGAATTTATGGGTGAGAGCAATAATATCCCCATCATCCGCATTCGCATTAGGTTCCGGCTGTACCGGAGGAGGAGGAGGAGGCTGTTGGTTCTGTTGTTGTTCCAGTCTAGCAGTTATCAGTTCTATCATTCTTTCCATTCTTTCCATTCTTGCCTCAGTAGATGAGGACTCAGGTTCATTTGCATTGTCCATTTCACTATAAGCAGTTATAACAGTTTTAAACATAAGCAGTCATTTGTTTACCAGTTTAACACATTAACAGATATTCAGTCATAACATAACCACACACTTATCATGCTCATGAGATGCCCTAATCACTTTTCTAGGACACCCTATAGCTCATTTGGACACGTGTGTGCGGTATAACTCGTGGTAAGTATCGCTCTGATACCACTCTGTCACGACCCAAACCCGGCCCTATGGGTTTAGCACCGTAACCGGCCAGTAATCCGAGATTACCGAAGGCCTGCTGAACAGTAATACAGTGAAACAGAGTACAGGGCCTGGCGGAAGCCAATACAGTAAATAAATAGTGTCCATTGAGCTGTGACAGTCTGTATGCAAAAAGGCTTTTCATACATTATACAAAAACAGTACAGAACAGTATACACAATATTCACATCCACTTAACTAGGGACTCAACCCCACATAACAGTACAGAAAACATTCCGTCTGTACAACACAGTATACAAAATTAACAGTCACACAGTACAGGGACCTAATCCCTGTATAACAGTACAGTAAACAGTCAGTCTATACAAAACAGTGAAACAGTACAAAAAGGGGGAAATTCTAAAACACCCCTAAGCCTTAACAGTAGGCTCAGAACCTCGCAGTGAGGCACAAAGGCTGGCTTGACAAAACTGGAGTAACCCTGACGCCTCTAGCTGCGGTCTGGTGCCTGTACACCTACATATATATATGAGCAGTGAGCTAAAGCCCAGTGAATAACATAAAGCGTAAAGGGGTTTAGAATGAATGTCCTTACAGTAATGAAAACAGTTCATTTCAATCAGTAATTCAGTTGCTCAGTACAGTAAACAGTCATATGTGGTACATCCATTAGCATAACAGTAACAGTAGGTCTTAAAAGACCGAACAGTAATGATGGCCATCAGTCAGTAAACAGTAGTGGTTCCACAAGGAAACCGACAGAGATCTCTGTGACAGTAACAGTAACAGTAAACCGTAGATACTAAGGATGCCACAGTACAGTTCAGAAATAAAGGACATACATTCATTCAGTAAATAATACCAGTTCAGTAAACAGTTCAGTTCAGTATTCAGAAGATAATCAGTTGAACATATCTTTACACAATTGTTACTCACAGAGTTCTGGGCTACAGTATGCTAGAGCGTGTCTCCCCAGTTGCCAACCCTACACAGTTCACAGGTTGAACACACTAAGCTACACAGTTGGGAAATCTCATAACTTAATCCCTAATTTGCCTTGGTGTGTTCTACAATGATATCCTCATCAAGGTGCCTTAAACTAGGCCTAAGAATGCCTAGGATGGAATGAGGATGCAAAAATACACTTAGAAAACATTTCGCAAAGTTTGCTGAAAATAGGAGCCTCGCTCGAGCGAAACTTTATACGCTCGAGCGTAAGTCCAAAATCAAAGGCTTCGCTCGAGCGAGGAATCCTTCGCTCGAGCGGTCTGCAAAACAGTAAAAGTACTGGATGCTGAAATTTTACGCGCGATGGTCGCTCGAGCGGAGCCCTGGACAAAGGTGCTCGCTCGAGCGGGGAATCCTTCGCTCGAGCTAGGAAGCCAAATCTGGAATTTCCAGATTTGCCTCCCAAGCTCAAACCAAGCATTCAACCACTCCAAACTCGACCTCTTGGGCCCAAATTCTGGAAAACATCATTAAATTCAATGTATAACAAGTTTCAAAGCTCAATTTATGAATTCAAGCCCCAAAGGTGAGTCAATTAGAACCATATTCAAACCCATTTTCAAGAATATGAAGAACATGCAAACATGCAAGGATTTAAACCAAATCAAAGCTTCAAAGCTTGTTCAAATGAGCTCATTCTTTTCAAAACAAGATGAAAACATGGTCTACTCTTACAACATGGACATGCATGTAACCATTTACCATGAATTCAACTCAAAACTCATTAATTCAACCATGCATGCAAGAAATGAGCTTCAATTCACCATTAATGACCCAAAACATGACTTAGTTCTACAATGAAGCATGAACCATGCAAGAACTAGTTCAATAGCATCAATAAGAAGATAAGATCCTTACCTAGAGCTTGAATTAGAAGACTAGGAGCTCAAATATGCAATCTATACTTCAATTCCTTCAATTCTCCAAGCAAAACCCAAGGTAGAATTCAATTCCTCTCACTCTCTCTCCTCTCTTCCCTCTTGGTCGGCAATGAGAAGGAAAATGGCTGAGGAAATGTTGTTCTTGGCTCAAGTATGTGTGTGAGATAGTGGCCCACTCAATGGCAAAACGGTAATTAAGTCCAACTCTTCAATTGGCTTATTTTAATCTAATTTAATCATACCTAATCAATTTTCAGATACTTATACCATAAAATCACATTAAATATGAGGGTCACGTAACATCAATCGGTTTCTAGTTCGGCCGCCGATAAGGCCTTCAAATAGCAGTTTAAACATATAAACATGAACAGATAATCAGACAATCAAACAGATAGAATGCAATTAACTAACATATACTCAGTCAATTCAGTTTCAACTTCAGTCAGTCGGTTCAGTATTTCATTCAGTTCGATTATCAGTTAGTTATCAGTCATTATCAGCTTCGTTTAACAGTAATCGGTGATTAACGGTAATCAATCGGTCATAAATCAGTAAACAGTACGAGGGTTGTTACAGACATACATTCATTCAATCAACAGTATCAGTTAAGAAAGCAGTACAGTTCAATTGTTCAGAAGATAATCATTTTGAACATATCTTTACACAGTTGTTACTCACAGAGTTCTGGGCTATAGTAAAGCTAGAGCGCGTCTTCAGTCGCCAACCCTACACAGTTACAGATTGAACACACACTAAGCTACACAGTTGGGAAAATAATAACTTAATCCCTAATTTGCCTCGGTGTGTTCTACATCTATACCCTCAATAAGATGCCTTAAACTAGGCCTAAGAATGCCTAGGATGAGATGAGGATGCAAAGATGCACTTTAAAAGCATTTTCAGACTTTTCAGAAAACAGGGGTCACGCTCGAGCGTAGGTTACTCCGCTCGAGCGGACATGCAGACAAAGGTTTCCGCTCGAGCGTTCTGCAAAACAGTCAAAAGTGCTGGATAGGCGAAAATCACGCTCGATTGGGCGCTCGACACCCGCTCGAGCATGAGACACAATGTCCCGCTCGAGCGTCAATTATTCTGCTCGAGCGGGCTTCAAAACAGAGCGAAATGCTGGGAGCACGATTTCCACGCTCGAGCGCCAGTCACCCCGCTCGAGCGTGAGTCCAAATTCTGGAAATTCCAGATTTGAACCTCAAGCTCAAAACCAAGTTTTAAACCATAAATTTCGATCCTCTTGGGCCAATTTTCCAGAAAACACATCAAAACTTATACTTTAACATGATTCAAAGCTTAATTTGTAAAATCGAGGCCCAAAGGGTGTTACAAACAACTCAATTTGAAACCAATTTTCATGAATATGAAGAACATGCAAATATGCATGAATTTCAACCATTTCAAAGCTCAATTTCATGCTCTAATGAGCCAATTCCTCCAAGGACAAGATGAAAACATGAACTATAACAATATCATGGACATGCATGTGAGGGATTATGAACTTACAACTTCAAACTTACCAATATGCACATGCATGCAACAATTGAGCTTCATGGCAACAATTTAACTCCAATTCATGGCCTTAGGCTCTCATCTACCATGATGAACCATGTACAAACTAATCTTGAAGAAAACAATAAGAAGATGAAGTTCTACCTTAAGTCTAGTAGTTCAAGTGTAGAAACTTTGATATGGAGATCAACCTCCAATTTCTTCAATTTCCAAGCAATTCACAAGCAAAAGTTGAGATGAAATCAACTCCTCTAGTTTCTCTCTCTCTATGGTCGGCAATCACAAGGGGAAAGGCTGATGAATTGTGTGCCTAAGTATATAATAAGGCTCAAATATGTGTAAGAGAGTGGCCACTAAGGGGGTAGTTTGGTATATAAGCTTAACTCTCTTGATTACTCAATTTAATCTAATTAAATCATACCAAATCACATTTTAACTAAATATGCCATAAAATCACATTAATTCTAAGGATCACAAATCATCAATCAATTCCTGGTTCGGCCTCCGATAAGGCCTTCAATTTGCAATTTAACCATAAAAACACGAACAGATCAATTAACAAGCAACAGATAAAAATGTATTTAAACAGATACAGTCAATCAATCAGTTTCAGATTTCAGTCAGTTAGTTCAGTATTTCAATCAGTTCAATTACTTCAGTTATCACTCACAATCAGTCTCAGTTCAGCAGTAATCAGTGGTTAATCGGTAAACAGTGACGAGGGTTGTTACAATAAATTATATCACCCATGTCCATCATCTCTTAAACAAAGGACTGCCAACCCTAGGTGGCAAAAACCTTATAAATTCTTAGCTCATAATGACTAAGTAAGGAAAAACTTCTTTTGGACCATTGATCATGCCTCAGTGGTCTTCATCGATCATCGTTGGCCTATCATGGCTTGATGAAATCTAAGAACCACTATTTGGATAACTGTTTTAAGCTGTAAAAGATTTATTGAAACTAGTAATCTTTTTGCGCTTCTAACTTTTCACTATAAAAATAGAAGGTAAATCCCTACGGATTTACTCATCCAATTCTCCAATGAGAAGTTGGGTCATAATGTCCACAAATCAAAGTTCCGAATTCATGTCAATCATAGCCTAAGTCAAAGTAACCTCACTCCCCAAGAGAAGCCTTCTCATGGTCTACACCTTCCTTAATGGTGTGACATTTCGGTATCTAGCGAGCCTTATGCCTCAAAAAATGTCTACCCAAATCGCGCATAACTTTAGAACAGTTTCGCGTCATTGTGGAAAGTCAACCAAATCTTAGAAATGATTAATACTAAAAAACTTTGTCTTAAAATGCGTAACATTGATCCACTTTCTAAAACCAGGGGACTAGAGCCTTTGGCATTATCCTAGGCTCTTTATCATCTTACGAAGCAATCATGAATGTTTCTCTCTCAATCACCCAGTGATGACGTGGAAAATTTTCACATTCGCTATCACACAACAAAGAATGTAGAGTATTGTTCTCTAATGGAGTAATCCACTAGTAGGTACATCGCTTCCACTGTCTTGAGGATATTGGAATTTTCTTTCCATTCTCAACTAGGCTACATAAAACGCTATACTTAGAATTCTCTATCTTATAGAGTTCTAAAACTCTATTCATGTCATTTTTACTAAGAAAACTTTATATAACTTAGTTACACTACCACAAAGTTGCTCACCTATAAGCACATGACCCGAAGGGTTTACATGATAACATACAATAATGCGCCACATGACCCTAAGCGTTTACAAGACATCATACAATAATGTGCCCTAGAACTCTAGGACATAACTTCGCATTATGAGAAGTAAAAAAAAAAAAAAATCAGCTGCTTGATGGTTACAGATTGCCCAAAAATGGCTCTCCGCTAAACCATTACTCAAATAGAGTGCAAAATCTAATATGGAGGGCACTTAGTTAGGAACATAGGCAACAAACTAAAGTGCAATTCCTAATTGGGAAATATATTGCGCCATCATCCACCTCACATAAACAATACTTAATTCATCATCTCAACTACACCATTGTGTTGTTGAGTACTAGGAATAATCAATTTTCTGAGCATCCATTTATCTTCACAGAGCTTTCTAAAAAAAAAAACAACTCAAATAGATACTCGCCACCTTGGTCAAAACTAAAAGCACAAAAGCTTTTATCTTATCGATCTCGACCTCATATGTGCAATGTCAAAAATCATCTCAAAACTTTTGACTTATGGGAGTTCAAGTAGTCTTGATTAAGATGTGTATCGTAATCTATAAATGTGTCGAGATTGGGGCTAACTATCATACGCTTACACATATCCAGTCACAAAAATCATAGTTGACTAAATGCGCCAATATAGATGCCCTTCTACAACTTTCTTACTTACTTGTGTGCAACCATTGCGAACAAAGTTACACATTCACATGAGAGTAGGATGTCATAAGTGCGTGGGCCCGAGAGGGCCTACTCAAACCATCTATGTCATCTTCTCATTAATGTGATTAAGTATAATAAGCCACCGGTTCATAACCAAGGTCATAAACTAATTCTAATCATCTTAATGTGTGAGTTCTCAAAGACAAGTGTAAAGGTTTAAGCCCAACTAGGTCATGACTCATGACTAATTCATGTTCACTAGATCATAAAAGGATGTCATGGAGATATCAAGTGTGCCTAAGTCGCAAATTTAAATTAGTAAGTACTAATCCCCTGTACCTTCAAGTCAATTTTATTCTCTATACACTTTATTGTATCTAGTTGAAACATGACGATACTCCTCTTGTCATCTCTTTTTCTCGCTTCATAGTTAGTTGCAATTAATTTTACTATCCATAAGAATGAGAGAATAAGTTATCAATCTATGACAGCTCCTGACGTAACTTAAGCATGAATTAGGCTAAAGAGTTTAATTCAACAAAATGCTCTCACGAGTGATATGTCAAATTCTTAGAGTCATAACAACCTTGTTGGTCTTGACCTTTTCATTATTATGCTACAACTTTTGCGCTTAGTGGTAAACATCATTCAAAAATGTTAGCCCAGCTAAGGAATTATACAAAGAAGCACCTCCTCATGTCTCACACTCAAGTGTGGAAATAACAAGTGTCCATAATAGATAAGTTGGCAATGCTAATAGATTTTGCAGCCACTAGGCGCTAATATTTTCACTTAGGGTTAATAAATTTTGCAGCTTTTAAGCGCTAATCGTTTAACTTCAAGTGATGCTTCAACGCACTCTATTATAGTGCGTGAAATTTTGCTCCATCCACTCCCATCAGTTGGGTAGAAAGCAAAACACTGCTTATACTGGCTACTCGTCTTACACTTACTGACTAACTCATTTAAGCTCGCATTTCTTAGATGATGTGACTCTTGAATGTTGCTTCATCCAATGATGCAACATTATTACAAGTCAAATTACTAAGTCAATCCGCGCAGCTCAATAGTCAAGATCATATCTAGATCTATTGAGGGCTTATTCATTTAACAATTCCAAACTTGCCAATCAAAACTACTTAGCAAGCCGCTAACCATAGCGCACACATCAGTTTTTATTGCGCCAAATAAGGTAACAAAACCACGGTGACTTTGAGTCATGTTTCCTTATTTTGGCTCAATTAAGATCTGACTTAAAGTCTCCAACATTTTTTTGCTCATCTAAAGAATATGATTACATTGTTCACATTTGAACATCTCTACTAAGTCTAGGTTAACCAAATTAACTTCCATAAGCTAAGTCAATTTAGAGAGAGAGAAAAAAATGCGCATTGAGATTAATTTGATTAGCATAATATAATTTTTTGTAAATATCTAAATTAAATAGTGACAATATTACACAAATAGCAAGATCAAAAATCTGTTATGCTCGTAATCATCTCTTGCTCCACAAGTGACAATTATCCAAAATTTAATTTAATGCATGCGCAAAACATTACTTTTCATGAGTAAATTTACAAAGATTTCTCTCAACCGAATAATTTCTCACAAACTATGGCATGTCTAAAGCATGATAAATTATTAATTCCATACAATAGCATCTCAATGTGAATTCATAAAAGAAAACATGCTAAAATATTTAATCATGGAATTAAAATTCACCAATATAAATAAATCATGCTATTTAAAATAACAGCATATTACAAGTTCTAATCATTGAAAAGAACTTAATGTGTTGTATACAATATTTAAATAATGCCATAACATATTTCTATAATTTCTACAATTTTATGAAATTTTCTAGAATTACAAGTAATTAATAATTACACAGAAATTTAGAAATAGATATTATAGAATCTGGAAAAATACAAAAATTATACCAGTAAATAAGATTACATAATAGTAGTCTACTATAAAAATTTTAGCTTCAAAAACTTAGTCAAGCAACACCAAAAGTATTTTAAAGTAGAAATAATTAATTATTATCTCAAGAAAAATATTTTTTACATTCGTAAAATTTTGAAAATTTTTACAGTAGATAAAAAAAATTAATTCTAAGTCCAACAGTACCAACCACACTCTAAACAAGGCTGTAACGAATTACTTATGACCATTTAAAGCGATTCAGAATTAAAAAAGAAGAAGCAAACAGAGCCTTAGCATCCAACCGCCAAGCCGCCACGAAAAATGGCGCAGCGCAGCTCAGCTCGGCTCGGCGCAGCGCATAGCGAGCGTGTGGCAGTGCATATGGTGCGCACGTAGACAAGGCCTACCGCCCGCGCGTAGGGCAGCGCGTACGGCGCGTGTGAGCAGTGAGACGCGTGGTGACCGCTGGCGGCATCATTCGGCATGTGAAGCGCACCTGTCGCCTTCCGAGGTGATTTATGGTCCAATTTTGGTACTGTCGGACTCGATTTTCCAAAATAAAAACAATAGTGGTTTAAAAAATGACATTTAATAAACACAAATGATAGGGTGTATTACACTATCTTTTTAGTGAGAGGGCAAGTGCAAAAACTTTGCACTTCATCTTTTTCTTTAAGCCACCAAGAACTCAAAACAAACCCAATTTAAGGTTTGATTTTTCTCATCAACCGTAAGTCCAAATTCAACATATAATATATGATTTCGAAGGTCTCGAAACAATGATTTTAAATTTGTAAGATTTGTAGACTAAAATTAAAGCATGTAAAACAATTATGGAAGTGAAGTTTCGGGAATATAAAATGGGTTTCCATTTTTCTTGAAATCTAACCGTTAGATTTTTATGAAATTTTGCAGATATGTTCTACATGAAATGTACTATAACATATGTAAATTTCAGGTTGATCGAAGAAAGTTCGAAAAAAATATTAATTTTCATGCGTATATCATGTGTGTATATATATACATATTTAATGCACAAAAACAAGCACGAAAATACCCCATTTTGCTCTGATACCAATGTTAGATATGTATAAACGCAGTGGATAAACGTATTTGGGCATACCTTATGTGTTAGAATCAGAAACGAAGAACCTTGTGGGTAACTCACGTGTTTCGCAATCACAAACTAAAAACACACAACAATTGAGTGATACTATAGTTTGAGTATCACCCACTCTAGTCATAGTGCAAATGCTTTATCGTTCTTTGATGGGAGAGAGTTAGAGAGAGAGAGAGTATTGAACAACGTTATGAGGTTGGTATACACATAATTGTAGACACCCTATTTTTTACTGCCTTTAAGACTTGGACGCGACTGATGGTTTACATGATGGAGAAAGGTGTGCAGAGGAAAGGTTCAGTTTCTTCGGCAAGGAGAGAGTCAAAGCTCCACTTCATACCCCTTTTTGGACCAAAACAATCTTGATCAAAAGATTTTAGACCTTAAAACCCTCTCTTTCAAAACATTTTTGAAATAAATTTTTTACGATGTTCCGAGGCTCGCATTTTGTCAAATGTTGCGCTTTTCAGTAAAGCGAGCAAGAACAAAGTGAAAATAAATGAAAGAGAGATGAAATCTTTGAAAAATCTTTCAAAACACCTTACTTAGGGGTTTGGAGTCGAATAAAAGAGGAGAAGAGGGAAGAAATCCAGTTGGGGGAGAAAATGGGCATGAACCGTTAAGAAAGAGTCGAACAGCCCTCGCCGAATCGGGCCTATTCATTTGCATACTTGGAATCAAGCTATGAGGCCACCACCGTTGGAAATAATACTTCTGAGGCTTCATTTTTCACTCAAGAATCTCCTAAATCCAATTCCGGACGGGGGAGATATAGTTGATTAAAGTAGGGCATCACTCCGGTTGGACCGAAATCTGCGCGGCTTCAACAAAAAGGGAATAACTTTTTCCACAGGAGGAATTTTAATGCAAGGTTTGCGCTATTGGAAAGATAACTTCTGGGGCTTCAATTTGGACACTTGAACGGCCACCATTGGACTTCCCAATCACCCACCGCCCACTTTTATTTCCGGTAGCCCATTTTTTTTGTCCTGAAAGTAGCAGGCCGGCCAGAAAATCTAGCAGGCCGGCCACCTAGCTGGTGAAACGAATTTTTTTGCCATTTTTAGCTAGCCAGCCATAACCCCCTCCCTAAGTGTGTCCTAGAAGTGAATTTTGTTTTCCTTTAGGCCTTATGTCCGAGGGTTTGGTCTTTTGGGGGGAAACTTGAATTGTTTTCCCCCCCATTTTTCCCCCTCTTTTCCACCCTTTTTGTCTATATAACCAGCACTCCCAGCTGGTTTTGGGGGGTTAGAAAATTTTCCTTTGAGCTCCCATATTGTATCTCTCTCCCTCTACACTTCCAAGCTTCAAACCTCTCAAGTCCTACACTCATTTCTCCACCACCACCTAACACCACACCACCACTCCATTCCAGCAGCTTGAAGGGCCTTCTCAGAGCTTTGGAGGCACCTTTTCTCAAGCCAAAAGGCTGCTAAAGTTTGGTCTTCAAGGGTGAGCAACATTTCCTCTCTTTTAAGCTTATTTTTGTATCCTTTCTAAGCCATACATGCTTGCATATTTGGGCTTCGACCCTAACTAAAAATAGCATTTTTTTGAGCTCTTTTTCATGTTTGTTTAAGGGCCTCTCACTGTTTGAGGCTTCCTTTTTGCACTTGCTTCTTTACCTCTCTTGTATGCCTATTTCTTGTGTAGTATTTTTGGCCTACGTGTAAACTGTTTTGAGCTCTGTCATAAACTGTAAAGTGGCTTATTTTGAGCCCTTCTTCAACATTGTTGAAGGGCTCGTCACTGTTTGAGGCTTCCATTTTCCACTTGCCTTTATATCCCTCTTTTGGCCATATTTTTGCATGATTTGTTAGCCCCTTGTGCTTATTTTTTTAGGCTTTGGTCCAAACTGTAAATGGCCTTATTTTGACCCCCTATTCATGTTTTATCAAGGGACTTTTACTGTTTGAGGCCCCCCCTTTTACACTTTGTGTTTAAACCTCTTTTTAGGCCTTATTTTGCATAGTATTTTAAGCTTATTTATTCACTGTTTTGGACTCAGTTGTAAACTGTAAAGTGCTTCATTTTGAGCCCCTCTTCAACTTTGTTGAAGGGATCTTGGCCATTTGGGGCCAGCAGCTGTTACTTGCTTCATTATCTCGCTTTTGGGGCCATTTTTGCATGCTAGCTTAGCCCCATTTGTGTTCGCTGTTTGGCCTTCCTTAAAACTGTAAATATTCTTGTTTTGGGACTATCTTGAGTCTGTCTTTACATTTCATGTTCGAATAATACATGCTTTGTATAGCTATAGGTCATTGCGTATGCCTAGTTTTGCATTTCGGGTCTCATTTCATGCATCGGGTGCTATATTGTCATGTTTCGGGGCTGTTTTGCATCACTTTTTTGCTACTGAAATTTGCATGCTAGCATACCATGTTCCATGCCTTGCCATGTCTTGTTAGAGTGGCATTTTGTACCTTAGGGTCGATCCTCGGTTTGCGTGCATGCGTGCGCGCATCTCGAGTTGTCTCATTTTCATCGTATGGCCTCTTATGTGAGTGTGGCTGAGGTCCACTCATGTTGGTGTAAGCCCATATTGCATTGTGTATGCCATTTCATTTCATAGCATTGTGTATGCTAGGTTGTATGTTAGCGCATTGTGTATGCCATGCTATCTTGTGCATCGTGTATGCCATTTCATAGCATTGTGTATGTTAGGTTGTATCTTAGTTACATTTCATGCATATCATGCATATTGCATCGGGCTTGGGATAGGAGTTAGCCCGAGCACGGGAAACGAGGGACGTTTCGTACTTCGAGTGACGGAACGTGTCTCAATTCCCAGTCACCGACACTCCGGATTATCCATGATGGAGTTTAGGTTTTGTTGTGTTTATATGTGCATTCATTTCATATTGAGTCGTGCAATTCGACTTCTCGGCCATCATGCATCGATATGCGTGATTGGTGGTACGAGGATCGAGGCATGCATACATTTGTGAAAATACATTGCCATGCTCTTTTCCTGCTCTCTGTTGCAGTAAATCAAGAATCAGTAGCCTTTCAAAGGCCTTGCACAGCATTCCGGCATCAATCGCAAACGGAGGCTAATTAGGGCATCGCAGTGGATTTCTGTGCCAAGTAACCCGAGCATGCATCATTCATCATTCGGGGCAGAGTCGAGGCAGTCCCTAGCTTGCATGCTAGTTTACAGCTTACCTAGTTTAATTAGTTAATTAATTAGGATTTTGTAATTATTTGGACTGTAATATTTATTCGGGACTGTATATTATTTATTCGGACCCTCTGCACGAGGGCACAACTGTAATAAGTGTGCGTGTGTGTGATGTATGTCTTCCAACCCCACATCTTTCTCTCTTTTATTTACCCGCTTATGATGGTTAGATTAGGGCATGTTTCAATTAGCATACAATATGATAGCATGTTTGCATTCATTCATCTGTTTTGCATGCACCGGGCTCGGTGCATCATACTAACTGCATTGTATTTTCAATTTCAAGTTGAATACATGTTAGCTGTAGCATTTCATATGCCATGTTTAAAATAGCCGAGCCTATCTTAGTTGCATTTTGCATGTGTTGCATTAGGCATTTTTGTATAGTTAGGATCATGCATGGATTTCTAATAAGCTTCTTCTTTTGGCTTGGAGTACTCGGTAAGTTTTATGCTTTAGCATCCTTGCATACGTGTGAGTGACTGCCATGAATAGCATGCTTACTATGAGGCTATATGCTTATGTGATATAACTGTCTGAATGCCTGTGGGTGAAGGTTGGGTTATTTGAATTGGAACAATTCATCAAATGTGTGTTTTAAGCCCACTAGATAGTGGCAAAATCATGTTTTCTAAGCCCACCCGAGGGTGGCAAATCCACGTCTTAGCCTACTTGCGGGTAGCACCATTAAACCATTTTCAAAATAAACAAACATGAAATGTTTTGTTCCAATTCAGACGATCCAGTCTATACTTGTATGCTGTGCGCATCACATAGTAAATTTAGGCTAATAACCGGAATAAGAACGCATAAAGTTTTCAAAACTAGATATCATGGTTAGTAGAGGCCGATCTTTGATCGGGCGAGCGGGGGTGCTCACGAAGTGACCTTCTCCAATCGTACCCAAGTTCCCGAGCCGAGACAACTTTGGTGATGATGGACACGTGGCCTTAGGCAAACGAGTCAGGGTTTCCTAAATTTCCCCAAAATAAAATATTCAGGTGGCGACTCTGTATCTGGCAAAGCAGTCCATGTTTGGCACTTCTTTCAAAATCTGTTTTCTCAAAACGATTTGCCGGATTTGGACTCTTTGGTTCAGATTTAGAACCGTGACAAATTGAGAGTCCGAACTGTAATGAGCCTAATATCGAACGGAACGGGGGACTCATCCCTCCCGGGGCGTTCGGGGGACGTCTACAGTTTCTGGCGACTCTGCTGGGGATTTAGAGAACTTGACTCGAACTCATGATGTCTTGTTTTGATTACACTTGTGTGTTTCTTTGCATTGCATTTGCATTGGTGCGCCTAGGACACCGTGTTTGCCATTTGCTATTCCTGAACGGTTTGCCGGAGACTTGTCTTGTCAAGGCATGACCATAAGGCTGACCGGTTGTGGGCTCTGCCAGTATGGGAGCACAAACCCCGGTTTTACCGGGGCACCCTTTTGACCATTCGACCTAGTGCATATTCGGAATCTGTAGTGACCATTCCAAACTAGGACAGGTTGCTTATCCGATAGGTTATTTGAAACCGCTGCGTGCGTAGTGAAACCCTAGCTCCTGACAAAATAGGACAGGGAAACCCTACCCCAACATAGGGGTGTTTTGGCTCTCACTTGCTTGCTATGTGCTTTTAGGGTGTGTCCCTACAGGAATGCATGTATCAGTCTATAAGTTTGGGCATCAGGCCTGCGGGCACCAGTTTAGTAGTTTGGGCATCAGGCCTGCGGGCACCAGTTCAGTATTTTGGGATTCAGTTTACCTGAGGGTATCAGATTTGAGGCTGAATTTTGGAGACAGAATTCAGTAGAGGGCACAGTCATCCTGCTACACTCGTATCTGTTTTGGTGAAGTTGAGCTGAGATGCTGCATGTTTTCTCTTTTGCTAGGGTAGTCTGGGAACCATAGCTTCAGAAGGCTTCGATATCCCCCGAGGTTCATCGAACTTGTGCTGATAGACTTTGTCAGGTCAGAGATTCAGTTCAAGGGCAATCAGTGTTCCTTTGCCAGAGACAGGGTAAAAGGGCCAGTCAGGCACAAATCACCAGTTCAGCAGTTACCAGATCAGTGGCCCCTATCCACCCCACCAGTGAACAGTTAGGCTGAGGTCTCAGTTTCTACTGCAAGGATAGATACCAGTCAGTTAGATGGATCAGCAGAACACATCAGGGATGGAGGCAATGATGCGCCAGATGCAAGAAAGTATGAAACTCATGCAGCAAGACGCTGCCCGGCAAATGAAATTTGCCAAACAGCAGGCTGCGATCATGGCCCAACAGGCAGAGACAATTGCCAGGTTAGAGCAGCAAACCGGAGTATCTACTTTACACCAGGCTCCTCCCCCACCAAGAGTTCCCATACTCGGGGAGGCAACCCACGTCCAGGATGATACGGACATTCCAGGCGGGCTAGCTCCGCCCCCGGTTTTACCCCAGCTGTCTAAAGCACCAATCAACCCACCGGACTCCCCCTTTGAGTTCGAGACGGATCTCATGGCATTGAAAGTGAGCAAGTTTGAGAAATTGTTCAAAAAGTCTCAGGGGGCCCACTCTATTCCCGATATAGAGGACGGTTATACCGACTCAGTGGTGACATTACCGGATCAGTTCAAGATGCCACATATCGATCGATTTGATGGCTCTGAAGACCCAATGGTGCACCTCCAGCTGTTTTCTGATATCTTGAGGCCAATGGGTTTGACCACAGCCCAGAAATTGTCATTATTCGGCCGAACCCTGTCTGGGATAGCCGCAATCTGGTATGCAAAATTGGAGAACTCTGTGAAATGGAACTGGGAAGAGCTAGCTGAGGCCTTTATTGCTCAATACTCCTACAACACACAGATCAAGGTCACAACTCGTGATCTTGAAGTCACCCGCCAAGAGCCAAAGGAGGGTTTCTCAGAGTTCGTGACGAGATGGAGAGCGAAGGCCTCAATGATGACTACAAGGCCTTCCGACAAAGATCAGATCAGGATGATTATCCAGAATCTGCATGGCAAGTTGCTACAAAAGATGGTCGTTCTACCTCTGTTTACCTTTCCAGCCCTTCATGAAATGGGGGTTCAAATCGAGGACGCCATCAAACAGGGGTCTTTGCAGAAGATAATGAGCCTTTGAAGAGGAATGTTGGTCGCAGTTCCAATGCTACTACTGATGGTAGCACAGCTGCGAAATTCTCAGAAGTAGACACTATCACCACTTCCCTCAATGGCCAAAAACCAACCACTTCAACTCGGCCCCAAGCCCGAAAGTTCAACCCTCTTTACATGAGTCTTTCCCAAGCTTTGAAAAAGCTGCAAGAAGAAGGACACCTAGAACTCCTAGAACCCCAACCCCTTCCAAATCCTCTTCCACCAAGATACGACCCGGCTAAATACTGTGCCTATCATCAACAACACAGTCATGATACAAACCGTTGCATCCGCCTCCGTCATAAGATTCAGGATCTTATTGACGAAGAGACCCTAGCTCCACCCAAAGGACCTCAGGTTAGTACTGACTCGTTACCTCCCCATCTCAACCTCATCCATATACTGCCGTCCACCTATGACCCCAGCATATACATCACCCCGGCCCATCTACCCAAGCCTGAGGTGTTTATCCCGAAAAGCATGGACTTATGCATGATGGGTGCATCTGAACCCCAATCATCCCAAACCCGTGAACCCACTACTTCTGAGCTAAAGAGAATGATCGAAGACCTTCAAAGAACTGTGACAGATCTAGCCTCTGGGACATTGGCTCCATCATCGACCACGGCACATGCTAGGAGTTTCATGACAAAAGGCTCCCCAATCTTGGGACGGGCTGCATTTGAAGAAGGCCGATCGCTTGACCAAGTGGAGGCGAGTGGTGAAAACAAGATAGGGGCGGACATGGATCCCCACGAACATCTTCTGTTGGCTATTGAGGCTTTGAAAGCCGAGGGACTGAACAAAGAGCAAGTGCTCGCAGTTGTTGCAAAAACTGTGGACGACACTTTTGCCACTCAGAATGAGAGCATTTTGAATTAAGGGGCAAGCTGGGAGAAGGGTCGTTGTATCAGAAACGTTCCTTTCAGTTATAATCCTGCACTCGGAAGAGATCAACAAACCAGGCCAGCACCTGCCAATCCCTTTACTGGTGCGTCCAGCAAAAATCCACAAACCTCGAAGTATCTACCCCGAGGTCAGAGAATCTTCCATGCTCTCTATATGCCTTTGTCCAAAGCTCTCCAAATCCTTGTTGGACAAGGCTATCTCAAACCCCTTGAGCCTCGGTGTAGACACCCCATTTTTGACCGACCTTAAGACTCAGATGTCACCGATTGAGCGCTTGGTGATGTTGCATATCGTGCTCGTTCAGAGGTTTCAGAGTCTCGGCTGCAAGCCTTGCCTCTGGACTTCCGGACTCTTTTGTGCTTTGCCTCGGTTTGTGAACCAGGCTCTGTTTTCTCTGTTTTCTCTTTCCGAAGGGAGGGAGAGGTCTCGTAGATCATCTCTCAGTGGCCGTAGGCTACGTTTCGTAGTCGTAGGCCATTTTGCCCGTTTGGAGTTCGGTTTCCTTTTTTTTTTTGGAGCCGTTGGCCGTGTGCCTCGGTTCGGGACCACTTAACCATCTCCGTTTGCTCCGGTTTTTGGCATACGTCTTATTTGCTCCCTTTTGAGGGACACTGTGGTCCGAGAAACCGACTTCGTGGTCGAACACCACTCCCGGTGCCTAACAGTCAGTTTTCGGGGCCTCGAGCTACGCGTATCGGCCCCCGAACCTTCATTTTGCATCGATTTTGGTTTGTTTTTGGCAGGGACCTCTGTTTCATTGCTAGGAAGGTCGTAGAAGGATGGGAGGCCAACAATTGTTTAGACAACCAGTTTTATTCCTCCATCGCCCTTCGTCGCCCGTTTTTCCTCTCTTCAAAGCCAATGTTGACCACCATTGGGCCATTTTCTTGCACCCTAAACCCCATATTTGTGATGTGCACATCTGGGAGGCCACCAATATTTGGTGGCCGGCCAGTAATTGCTTTTGAACCTTTTGAACCCCTTTGAAAATTGGGTTTTTCTCTCTCCTGGTTCATTGTCTCCAGTTTTTAACCACTTGGTTGTATTGTGCACACATCAGAGGCTCTCTTTTTGGGGTGGCCGGCCACTAATGCTTCTTGACCCTTTTGACCCCTAGTCGACCAGCCATGGGAGGTAGCCGGCCGGCCACCTAAACCCTAGATAACTGGCCGGCCAGAATCCTTGCATCAAGTACAGTGCAGATACACCCTCATTTTCCCCCCCGATTCTGTATCCGGGGGGGCCAACTTTTGGAGGGAAACTTGGCTTCATTTCCCTCCATTTTTCCCCCCTTTTTTCCCCCTCTCTTGCCTATATAACCAGCCTCCCAGCTCTGCAATAAGGGTTAGAAAAATCACCTTTGAGCTCCCATATTATATCTCTCTCCCTCTACACTTCCAGCTTCAAACCTCTCAAGTCCTACACCCATTTCTTCACCAACCCATAGCACCATACCTCCAACCTCCATTGCAGCTACTTGAAGCTGTTTTCCAGAGCTAAGGAGCCACCAAACTCAAGCCAAGAGGCTGTCAAGGCATAGTCTTCAAGGGTGAGCTTCCTTTTTCCCTTTTCTAGCCTTTTCTTGATTTATTTATAAGCCATACTTGCTTGCTGTTTTGGGCTCCGACCCTAACTGGGAATAGCATTATTTTGAGGTATTTTTCATGTTTGTTTAAGGGCCTCTCACTTTTTGAGGCCTCTTTGTTGCACTTGCTTCATTAGCTCCCTTGTATGCCATTTTCTTGTATAGTATTTTTGGCCTATGTATAAATTGTTTTGAGGCATGTCATAAACTGTAAAGTGGCTTATTTTGAGCCCTTCTTCAACATTGTTGAAGGGATCATCACTGTTTGTGGCTTCCATTTGCCACTTGCCTTTATATCTCTCTTTTGGCTCCATTTTTGCATGATTTGTTAGCCTCTTGTGCTTATGTTTTTAGGATTTGGTCCGAACTGTATATGGCCTCATTTTGACCCCCTCTTCATGTTTCATCAAGGGTATTTTACTGTTTGAGGCATCCTTTTTGTACTTTGTGTTATAGCTCTCTTTTTGGCCTTGTTTTGCATAGTATTTTGAGCATGCTTGTGCACTGTTTTGGGTCTGATCATAAACTGTAAAATGCCATGTTTTGGGTCCCTCTTCAAGATTTTTGAAGGGCCCTCTCTTGTTTGGGGTCAGCAGCTGTGACTTGCTTCTTTATCTCACACTTAGGGCCTTTTTCGCATGCTAGCTTAGCCCCATTTGTGTTCATTGTTTGGCCTTGCTTGAAACTGTAAACATGCTTGTTTTTGGGCTTCCTTGAATCTTTCTTCACATTTCATGATCAAATAGTGCATGTTTTGTATAGCTATAGGCCATTGTGCATGCCTAGTTTTGCATTTCGGGTCCCATTCCATGCATCGAGTGCCATGTTTCCATGATTCGGGGCTGTTTTCGGTCATATTTTAGCGCTGAAATTTGCATGTTTGCATACCATGTTTCATGCCTTGCCATGTCTTGTTAGAATGGCATTTGGTGCCTTAGGTTCGGTCCTCGGTTTGCGTGCATGTGTGCACGCATTCCGAGTTGTCTCATTTTCATCTCATGGCCTCTTATGTGAGTGTGGCTGAGGTCCACTTGTGTTAGTGTAACTCCATTATCGCATTGTGTATGCCATTTCATTCCATAACGTTGTGTATGCTAGGTTGTATGTTAGCGCATTGTGTATGCCATGTTATCTCGTGCATCGTGTATGCCATTTCATAGCATGTTGCATGTTAGGTTGTATCTTAGTTGCATTTCATGCATATCATGCATATTGCATTGTGCTTGGGATAGGAGTTAGTCCGAGCACGGGAAACGAGGGACGTTTCGTACTTCGAGTGACGGAACGTGTCTCAATTCCCAGTCACCGACACTTCGGATTATCCATGATGGAGTTTAGGTTTTGTTGTGTTTATGTGTGCATTCATTCTATATTAAGTTGCACAATTCGACTCCTCGGCCATCATGTATCGATATGCGTGATTGGTGGCACGAGGATCGAGGCATGCATACATATGTGAAAATACATTGCTATGCCCTCTCCTGCTCTCTGTTGCAACAAATCAAGAATCAGCAGTCTTCCGGGGTTTGGCGTACTTTCCAAGAACCATTGCAAAACAGAGGCTAATTGGGGCATCAAAGTGGATTTCCGCGCAAAGGCGACCCGGACATGCATCATCCATCATCTAAAGAAGAGTCAAGGCAGTCCTTGGCTTGCATGCCAGTTTATTATTTTTCTTAGTTAATTTGTAAATTAATTAGGAATTTGTATATATTTGGACTGTACTATTTATTCGGACCCTCTGCGCGAGGGCAATGTTGTAATAAGTGTGCGTGCGTGTGATGTATGTCTTCCAACCCCACGTCTTTTTCCCTTTTATTTACCAGCTTATAATGGTTAGATTAGGGCATGTTTTAATTAGCATACAGTATGATAGCATGTTTGCATTCATTCATCTGTTTTGCATGCACCAGGCTCGGCGCATCATACTAACTGCATTGTATTTTCAATTCCAAGTTGAATACATGTTAGCTGTAGCATTTCATATGCCATGTTTAGAATAGCCGAGCCTGCTATAGTTGCATTTTTGCATGTGTTGCATTAGGCATTTCTATATAATTAGGATCATGCATGGATTTCTAATTAGCTTCTGTTTTGGCTTGGAGTACTCGATAAGTTTTACGCTTTAGCATCCTTGCATGCGTGTGAGTGATTGCCATGACAGCATGCTTACCATGAGGCTATGTGCTTATGTGATATAACTGCCTGAATGCCTGTGGGTGAAGGTTGGGTTATTTGGATTGGAACAATTCATCAAATGTGTGTTTTAAGCCCACTAGATAGTGGCAAAATCATGTTTTTCTAAGCCCACCTGAGGGTGGCAAATCCACGTCTTAGCCTACTTACGGGTAGCACCATCAAACCATTTTCAAAAATAAACAAACATGAAATGTTTTGTTCCAATTCAGGCGATCCAGTCTATACTTGTATGCTGTGCGCATCACATAGTAAATCTAGGCTAATAACCGGAATAAGAACGCATAATGTTTTCAAAAATAGATATCATGGTTAGTAGAGGCCGATCTTTGATCGGGCGAGCGGGGGTGCTCACGAAGTGACCTTCCCCAATCGTATCCAAGTTCCCGAGCCGAGGCAACTTTGGTGATGACGGACACGTGGCCTTAGGCAAACGAGTCAGGGTTTCCTAAATTTCCCCAAAATAAAACATTTAGGTGGCGACTCTGTATCTGGCAAAGCAGTCCATGTTTGGCACTTCTTTCAAAAATCTATTTTCTCAAAACGATTTGCCGGATTTGGACTCTTTGGTTCAGACTTAGAACCGTGACAATTTGAGAGTCCGAATTGTAGTGGGCCCAATATCGAACGGAACGGGGGGGACTCATTCCTCTCCCGGGGCGTTCGGGGACGTCTACACTCGGCCTCTCCCAAACCCTCTTCCGGCTATGCATGATGCTACCCAGTACTGCGCTTTCCATCAACAAACCGGTCATGACACCGACAGTTGTGTCCGTCTCCGCCACGAGATACAAAATTTGATTGACAACGGGGTCATCCCCGCACCAGGTCCTGCAAAGCCTATCGGCACTTGATCAGTGAATTTGGGAGATACTGTGATGTGATTGGGGGGATGAACCACCTGTGGGCAGCGCTCAGTTTACTCCAGATATGGTGGATGGCATGCACTGTTTTGAGCATTTGCGAATGCTAGCTTTGTGCTTTCTGACTTGGTTGCTGGGTCAGTCTTGTTGTTTTGTTTTGAGTCTGTCTTTTTGTTTTGAGTCATTTTTTTTTTTTTTTTTTTTGGGTCTGTCTTGTTGTATCGAGTCAGTCCTGTTGTATAGGAGTCGGGTGATTCCAGGGGGTGTTGCCTCGGGCATCACCATTTTGTTTTGTGTTTGTCTTTTCGTTTTGTTTTGAGTCTGTTTCTGTCAGGGAGCCAGTTGTGCCAACAGATTTTGAATGGAACAGCAGTGATTTTCACGCTCTCGCATTTGCTTCTGCCTTGTGCCAGTTGTACCAGAAATTCCAAATGAGATGGCAGTATTTGATTAGAAGCTGTGTCTTTTCTGTGCTTTGAATTCATTGCATCGACCTAAGTTTTTCAAAACTTTTCGAACACTGCGGTGAAAATGAAGAGGAAGGAATTCCTCGGGTTTTGCAAAACTTTGATCATTCGAGAGAAAGAAAGGCGTGCTAAGCTCTTAATGAATGAAATCATGCTTGTTAGTGTGAGTACTGGGAAGGATCCTGGCTTGATCTAGATTGGTTCTACACTGTCTTCAGTATGAGCGACTGGTCGCTTTCTTAAAAGATTTCAAAAAATGTTTTGCGCGGTCCTGCGAAGACCTGGTAGAATCACTCTTGAGATTGTGCAGCTTAGGATCGCTCTCAGCCTCGAGACTCGATCCCTCTTCTTTCAAAACCTTGAACTCGAATTCAGAACGTTTGACGGTCAACTACAATGTGAGGCCTGTGTGGCCAGATTCAAAGCAGCCCTCGAACAAGAGGCAAGGAAGTCAGATCAAGAAGACCAGATGTCATCAAAAGAAGCTTGCGAAGCTAGGTCAGAAGTACCCTTCAAACTAGGGGCAAAAAAAAAAAAAAAAAAAATGTCAGACAGCTCGAAGAGCCAAAGGTGGATCATTCCGCAAGTCAATGAAGATCGGCAAGAATGCCAAATCCCAGAAGGGAGGAAAGAAGAAAGTATTGCTGAAGGACAGCCGAGTTCCTATCCACAACACTAGGGCAAATTCAGCCCCCATTGGATGGACTTCTACTTTGTCAGCAAATAACAGCCATTCTCCTAGATTCAGACGACTTCAGGATCTCAAAACCATTGGACATGGACAAAGCTACACTTTTACCCTTGAGAGGCTCGCTGGGCCGAAAACCCGGAAGGGCGACCCAGGCAAAAGTTAGAGCAAGAAAAAAAAAGAACAAAAAGAACAAAAAAAAAAAAAAGTGCAAAGAATGAAAAAAAGAAAAAGAAAAATGAAGAAAAATGCAAAGAAAAGAACAAAAAAAGAAAATCAAAAAAGAAAAGAAATGAAAAGAATTGAAAAGAAAAGAAAAACAAAGCTCGCAAGGTCGAAAACCCGCAACAGGCGCCTTGGCAAAAGTTAGAGCATAAAAAGGAGAGGTTAAATACCCGAGTGTACCTTAACCCCGAACTACGTAAGGCTTGATTCCCATATTTGGGATACGTAGGCAACTTCATTCTGAAGTCCAGTCGTAAAACAATTCGATTGTGTCCATGCGATGGTTCTGGTCATCTTTGTCTTCTCTGTATTTGAGGATTTGGTTGTGTTTGTCACTCTAAGGACTGCCTACAATGCGCTGCGGTGCCATCCAAACAAGGAGCAACTTTCCGTTGCCATTCAATGCGCCGCGGTGCCGTTCAAACAAAGGGCAACTTTCCGTTGCCATGCAGTTCCCCTCAGGCAAGGGGCAATTTTCCTTCGAATTTGAAGTTGTGCATCTCAAGAGCGGGTTCCGTGCTCGTTGAGCAGTGGCCGTTTGCAAAAATAGTTTTTGAGAATTTTTAATGAAGTTGACTAATTTTGTCTCAAAAATTATTCCATTTTTCCAAAACTGGACCATTTCTTGGACCCCAAAAAGGGAAAATTTTCAGTGCTCATTTCAAATCAGAAAATCGAACAAGCGCGTTAATCTAACTCTCATTTTGATCAAAATTGTTTTAGAAAGCCAAAACAAAAAATGGTCAAATTGATGAACTAGGGGCACAGTTGAGTCAGGCTTCCTGTCTTTTCCTCGTTGTCAATGCATTTGCCAGAAAGGGCACTCTACTTGCCAGAAAGGGCATCGTATTCGCCAGAAGAGGGCACAATTGAAGTTAGCAGAAAAGGGCTGAAAGCTCTCAACATCCTCCAAGCAGCGAGGTATCAAGCCAAGTGCAAAGCACGAACTGGAATGATCTGTTCACGTCCAAACTGCCCAGTAGAGCATCATCAACCAATGTCAATTACAGATCTGCTGCACATCCAGCTGTATCACAACCCCTCTGTGGGAGAAACTCACTGTTGTGAACAAGAAGAAGAATCTATCGGAATGCTAGGGGCAAGAGCTTGCAACTTTCTATTTGTCCATCAAGCACCCAGGGGAGGGATAAAAAATGAGAGATTGAAGAATAGAGAGATGTGCACTGAGAGAAAAAGTGAGAAAAGGGCTTTTTCAGAAAAACAGAGCCTGAGGGTCGAGTGATGTGAGAATCACAAATGAGAAAGGGTGGGAAACAATACCCGGAGAAACTAGCTCCTCGTGCACCGAGAGGTCTCTCACCTTTGTAACACAGCTGAGTGTTGTGTTTGTGCGTTTTGTTTGTCTCGTTTCTTGTTTTAAGTCGTTTGAGTGTCAACAAATGTGTTTAGGTCATTTTACCTTGTTTTTCCTTTGTTGAGTTGTGTTTAGGTCGTTCTACCTTTGTTTTCCATTGTTGAGTCGTTTTGGCTGTGGTCAGTTATAGGCTCAATACCCGGTTGAGAACCCATTTCTCATTTCAATTTCAAAAATCGTTTTGTGCTCAAAGTGCCGTGTCGTTCTCCACATTTGTGCAAATCAGGATTGGTTCTTTCATAAAGCCGCGGGATTCAACCCAGGTCATGTGAAAATAGTAAAACTAGGACCCATCTGAAGCTATGAAAGTTCCAGGCTACGAAGCAAAAGAAAAGAGGGAAAATGTCGGGCATCTGAGATTGTTTCAACTTCTGCAAGTTTCGTCATTGCATCCTGTACGTCCAGAATGAGCAGTGTCTTGTATGAGCTGTGTGCCGAATAAACAAAATACTGTGTTATGGGCTGTCTATTCAGAATGAGCTGTGTGCCGAATAAACCAAATACTGTGTTATGGGCTATGAGTTCAGAATGAGTTGTGTTCAGAACGGACTGTGTGTTCAAAATCAGCGGTGTCCTGCGTGAGCCGTATGTTCCAAAATAAGTAGAATATTGTGTTATGAGCTGCGTGTTCAGAATAAGCAGTATGCCGATACGAGTTGTGTGTTCAAAGTGAACAGAATACTGTGTTGACTGTTTCACTGTTTCAAGCCAGAATGGCGATCAGAAGTGCTCTCCCTGAGTACCGTTCCCCGTCAGAGTAAAGCGATTTAGCGCCACTCACTCCATGAGGTGCTTTCTAGAGTGCCGCTTTGTCTATTCATTGCATTCCCTAAAACATCATGCTCTACATTGCTTGTAACATGTATTGTATCATCTCACTTGTTGCGTTTATTTGCATCTTGTGTTATCTTATATCCTTTTGCGCCGTGCAGCGTTTAGGATCGTTGTCCCCCGGGGCTCAACTTAGGTTACGTGGAACACGCTCCCGAGTTGTTTACCTCCTCTCATGATTTCAGCGTGGTTTGAGTGTCCCGTTCCTTACACGATTTTAGCGTGTTTGGAATTTATCTCAGGTTGCGTTGTGCGCACCTGGGCGGTTGTTGTTTGGACTCTTCTCACGATTTCAGCGTGGTTTGAGTGTCCCGTTCCTTACACGATTTCAGCGTGTTTGGAATTTATCTCAGGTTGCGTTGTGCGCGCACCTGGGCGGTTGTTGTTTAGACTCCTCTCACGATTTCAGCGTGGTTTAAGTGTCCCGTTCCTTACACGATTTCAGCGTGTTTGGATTTTATCTCAGGTTGTGTTGTGCGCTCACGTGGGCGGTTATTGTTTAGACCTCCTCTCACGATTTCAGCGTGGTTTGAGTGTCCCTTTCCTCACACGATTTCAGCGTGTTTGGAATTTATCTCAGGTTGCGTTGTGTGCGCACCTGGGCGGTTGTTGTTTGGACCTCCTCTCACGATTTCAGCGTGGTTTGAGTGTCCCGTTCCTTACACGATTTCAGCGTGTTTGGAATTTATCTCAGGTTGCGTTGTGCGCGCACGTGGACGGTTGTTGTTTGGACCTCCTCTCACGATTTCAGCGTGGTTTGAGTGTCCCTTTCCTCACACGATTTTAGCGTGTTTGGAATTTATCTTAGGTTGCATGGAGCGCGCTCCTGATTGATTCTCTTTGTTCTTCCTCCACTCGCGAGTCCAGCGTGGTTGGCGTGTGTTCACCCTTTGCATCTATTGCATCACATCTATTACATCGTATCTATTTTACTGTCTGATCTAGGAGACCTTAAATCCTCCGGTCTAAGGAGACCTTAAATCCTGCATCTTTATTCGCACTGTCTTGTGCACTCCCCGGTCTAGGAGACCTTAAATCCTCTAAAGGTGTAATTCCTTTGGTGTTTGTCGTGCCCGAACGACTTCTGGTGGTCTGGTATAGCCACCTGCCCGTGTTTGCGGTGAGTTCCTAGGAGACCAACTGAGACGGTGGAAACTAGAGTTCGAATGGCTTATGCCTAGAACGCAAAGGTTTGGAATTTCCGAGACTAAAGTCTGGTTTAAATACCCAGGGGTGTATCCTCAGCTTGAAATCTGTATGGCAGCCCCATAGATTGAGATAGCATCTGTATGCACCTCAATTCTGGATACTGATCCAACCTAGTCTGTCACCCTGTTGGAGAATAGGGAAAGCTGCGACCATAGTCAGGGAGAAAAGTAGTACCTGCAGTTCAACCAAGAAGAAGCGAAAGATCCCCAGCAGCATGAGGTAAGTCATTGCCAATTGCCCCTGTAAGGTACCTTTACCTCTTAGCTATTACATTGCATTTTAGCCACTACATTACAGTGCATTGCATGAATCCTCAATCTTCGAATCGGCTTCGCGTAGCGTATAAGTCCAATTATCAAACCGGCTTCGCGTAGCGTATAAGTCCAATTATCAAACCGGTTTCGCGTAGCGTACAAGCCCAATTTTCATACCGGCTTCGCGTAGCGTATAAGTCCAATCTTCAAACCGGCTTCGCGTAGCGTATAAGTCCAATCTTCAAACCGACTTCGCGTAGCGTATAAGTCCAATTTTCACACCGGCTTCGCGTAGCGTATAAGTCCAATTATCAAACCGGCTTCGCGTAGCGTATAAGTCCAATTTTCAAACCGGCTTCGCGTAGCGTATAAGTCCAATTATCAAAATCTTCCTGCATATCATTTTGCATCTTGCCCCCTGCTTGCGGGCATGCCTGCGGGCACATCTTTGTTGTCTTGCCTGTTTGTCTAAGTCTTCGGCCTTGTCAAAAATGGGTCGTCTCTAGGCTTTGACATTCACTCCCGTCACGCGTGACTTTCGAGTTCTGTCAAAGAGGGGCAACTGTAGACACCCCATTTTTTACTACCTTTAAGACTTGGACGCGACTGATGGTTTACATGATGGAGAAAGGTGTGCAGGGGAAATGTTCAGTTTCTTCGGCAAGGAGAGAGTCAAAGCTCAACTTCATACCCCTTTTTGGACCAAAACAATCTTGATCAAAAGATTTTAGACCTTAAAACCCTCTCTTTCAAAATATTTTTGAAATAAAGTTTTTACGATGTTCCGAGGCTCGCATTTTGTCAAATGTTGCGCTTTTCGGTAAACCGAGCAAGGACAAAGTGAAAATAAATGAAAGAGAGATGAAATTTTTAAAAAATCTTTCAAAACACCTTACTTAGGGGTTTGGAGTCGAAGAAAAGAGGAGAAGAGGGAAGAAATCCAGTTGGGGGAGAAAATGGGCATGAACCGTTAAGAAAGAATCGAACAGCCCTCGCTGAATCGGGCCTATTCATTTGCATACTTGGAATCAAGCTATGAGGCCACCACCGTTGGAAATAATACTTCTAGGGCTTCATTTTTCACTCAAGAATATCCTAAATCCAATTTCGGACGGGGGAGATATAGTTGATTAAAGTAGGGCATCACTCCGGTTGGACCGAAATCTGCGCGGCTTCACCAAAAAGGGCATAACTTTTTCCACAGGAGGAATTTTAATGCAAGGTTTGCGCCATTGGAAAGCTAACTTCTGGGGATTCAATTTGGACACTTGAACGGCTACCATTGGACTTCCCAATCACCCACCGCCCACTTTTCTTTCCGGTAGCCCATTTTTTTTGTCCTGAAAGTAGCAGGCCGGCCAGAAAATCTAGCAGGCCGGCCACCTAGCTGGTGAAACAACTTTTTTTGCCCTTTTTAGCTAGCCGGCCATAACCCCCTCCCCAAGTGTGTCCCAGAAGTGAATTTTGTTTTCCTTTAGGCCTTATGTCCGAGGGTTTGGTCTTTTGGGGGGGGAAACTTGAATTGTTTTCCCCCCCATTTTTCCCCCTCTTTTCCACCCTTTTTGTCTATATAACCAGCACTCCCAGCTGGTTTTGGGGGGTTATAAAATTTGCCTTTGAGCTCCCATATTGTATCTCTTTCCCTCTACACTTCCAAGCTTCAAACCTCTCAAGTCCTACACTCATTTCTACACCACTGTAGACGTCCCCCGAACGCACCGGGAGGGTTTAGCTCCCGTTCTGTTCATTTGGGGTCACTACAGCTCGGACTCTTAAATGTGTCACGGTTCCTAATCTGAACCAAAGAGTCCAAATCCGGCAAATCGTTTTGAGAAACAGTTTTTTTGAAAAAAGTAGTGCCAAACATGGACTGCTTTGCCAGATACAGAGTCGCCACCTAAATATTTTATTTTGGGAAATTTAGGAAACCCTGACTCGGTGCCAAAAGGCCACGTGTCCGTCATCACCAAAGTTGCCTCGGCTCGGGAACTTGGGTACGATTGGGGAAGGTCACTTCGTGAGCACCCCCGCTCGCCCGGTCATAGACCGGCCTCTACTAATCATGATATCAATTTTTGAAAACATTGTGAGTTCTTATTCCGGTTTATTAGCCTAGGTTACTATGTGATGCGCACAGCATACAAGTATAGACCGGGTCACCCGAATTGGAACAAAACATTTCATGCTTGTTTTTGAAAATATTTTGCTACCCGCAGGTAGGCTTTAAAACATTTGATGATTTACTCCAATTCAGATAACCCAACCTTCACCCACAGGCATTCAGGCAGTTATATCACATAAGCACATAGCCTCATGGTAAGCATGCTATTCATGGCAACACTCACACGCATGCAAGGATGCTAAAGCATAAAACTTACCGAGTACTCCAAGCCAAAATAGAAACTACATTAGAAATCATGCATGATCCTAAGTATACAGAAATGCCTAATGCAACACATGCAAAATGCAACTATAGCAGGCTCGGCTACTCTAAGATGGTATATGAAATGCTACAACTATCATGTATTCAATTTAGAATTGAAAGTACAATGCAGTTAGTATGGTGCGCCGAGCCCGGTGCATGCGATACAGATGAATGATGCAAACATGCTGTCATACTGTATGCTAATTTAAATATGCCCTAATCTAACCATCATAAGCGGATAAATAAAAGGGAGAAAGACATGGGGTTGGAAGACATACAACACACTCACGCACACTTATTATAGTTGTGCCCTCACTCGGAGGGTCCGAATAAATATACAGTCCCAATATTACAGTCCCAAATAAAAGAATATTACAGTCCAAAATATTACAGAATTCTAATTAATTAAAGAATTAACTAAGAAAGCAAATAAAACTGGCGTGCAAGCCAGGGACTGCCTTGCTTCTGATGGATGATGCATGTCCGGATTGTCTTGCGCGGAAATCCACCGGAATGCCCCAATTAGCCTCTGTTTACACCTGTTCTTGAAATGCGTGCCAGGCCCCAAAAGGTTGCTGATTCCTTGCTTTGCTGCAACAGAGAGCAGGAAAGGGGCATAGCAATGTATTTGCACAGATATATGCATGTCTCGATCCTCGTGCCACCAATCACGCATACCGAGGCAATGATGGCCGAGGAGTCGAAATGCACAACTCAATATAGGATGAATGCACATGAAACTACAGCTAAAACCTAACTCCATCATGGATAATCCGGAGTGTCGGCGACTGGGGAATTGAGACACATTCCGTCACTCGGAGTACGAAATGTACCTCGTTTCCTGTGCCTGGGCTAACTCCTATTCCGGACACGATGCAATACGCATGATATGCATGAAATGCAACTAAGATGCAATCCTAACATACACAATGTTATGAAAATGAGATACCTCGAAATGCGTGCACACGGGCACGCAAACCGAGAAAATGACAAAATGCTATCTAAGATACAACCTAGTATGCACTATGCTGTGAAAATGAGATACCTCAAAATACGTGCACACGGGCACGCAAACCGAGAAGATGAATGTAATGAAAATGAGACGCCTTGAAATGCGTGCACACGGGCACGCAAACTGAGGCAATGGTAAAATGCTATGAAAGTGAGATGCCTCGAAATACGTGCACGCGGGCACGCAAATCGAGAAAATGACATGTCTCGAAATGCGTGCGCGTGGGCACGCAAACCGAGGCGATGATATGTGTCTCGAAATGCGTGCACGCGGGCACACAAACTGAGGCGATGATATGTGTCTCGAAATGCGTGCACGCGGACACGCAAACCGAGGCGATGATATGTGTCTCGAAATGCGTGCACGCGGGTACACAAACCGAGGCGATGATATGTGTCTCGAAATGCGTGCACGCGGGCACGCAAACCGAGGCGATGATATATGTCTTGAAATGCGTGCACGCGGGCACGCAAACCGAGGCGATGATAGAATGCTATGAAAATGAGGTGCCTCGAAATGCATGTATACGGACACGCAAACCGAGGCAATAGTATACACAATACAATATAGCTAAAATAGCATGGAAAATGTAACATGGACTTATACTAACATGAGAGAGCCTCAGCCACACTCACACAAGAAGCTGGTTGATGAAAATGAAGTGCCTCGAAATGCGTGCACACGGGCACGCAAACTGAGGCAAAGGCATACGCAATGCAAATGACATGGAAATGACAAATGGGCTTATACCAACATGAGTGAGCCTCGGCCACACTCACATAGGATGCCGGTTGATGAAAATGAAGTGCCTCGAAATGCGTGCACACGGGCACGCAAATCGAGGCAATGGCATACGCAATGCAAATGATATGAAAATGACAAATGGGCTTATACCAACATGAGTGAGCCTCAGCCACACTCACATAGGATGCCGGTTGATAAAAATGAGGTGCCTCGAAGTGCGTGCACACGGGCACGCAAACCGAGGCAATGGCAGAATGTGATGCAACATGGCAAAAATGATATGCAAGCATGCTAATGGAATTTCAGCAACAAAATATGGGGGAAAACAGTTCCGAAATGAAGCGAAATGACATGAAATGCAAGGAAATGTCCTGAAATGCGAATTTAGGCACCCGAAATGGCCTATAGCTATGCTAAACATGCACAATATGGACATGCAATGCAAAGACAGAAGCTAGACAGTCCCAAAAGATGCACTTTCACAGTTATAAACATGGCCAAACAGCAAGCATAGGTAGGGGAAAAATGGCATGCAAGAATAGGGGCCAAAAGAGGGGTAATGAAGCAAGTGATATAAGCAAAACCCAAACTGAAAAATATCCTTCTACAACACTGAAGAGGGACTAAAAATATGAATATTCACAGTATATGGAAGCCTCAAAATCAGTATACAAATATGCTAAAAATGTGATGCAAAATGAGGCTCAAAAGGTGCTATAACATGAAGTATACAAAATAATCACCAAACAGAAAAAAAGTGTTAATGAAACATGAAGTATAGGCCAAAATAAGGCCACTTTCAGTTCGGACCAAGGTCCAAAAACAGAAGCAAAGAGGGCTGCCAATTTATGCAAAAATGGGGCCAAATAAGGGATATAACTACAAGTGACACATGGAAGTACCAAACAATGTTGAGCCCTTCTCCAATGTTGAAGAGGGGCTCAAAATAAGCCTAATATCAGTTTACAACATGCTCAAAAACAGATTTCTCATGGGTCAAAAATAGCATGCAAAACTATGACATACAAGAGGATCAATGAAGCAAGTATATTATGGAGGGCTCAAACAGGGTTGAGCCCTTCATGAAAAGTGAAGATGAGCTCAAAAGAGGGCCCTTTTCAGCTAGGGTCGGAGCTTGAAACAAAAAGGAAGTAGGGCTTACAAATAGATCAAGAAAAAGGGTCAAAAGGGTAAAAGTGTTACTTACCCTTGAAGACTCAAACTTTTGTTGCTTCTTGGATGGATTTGCAGCTTCTTTGGCCTTTGGGAAACCTTCCTTGCTGCTGGAAATGAGATGGTGGTGGTAGAGCTTGGTGGTGTAGAAGGAATGATGGTTAGGGAGTTAGGGTTTTTTGAAGAATTGAGATCTATGGAGATGGAGTTGGCTATGGAAGCTTGAAGGAGAGTTTTTCTAACCCCAATTTACTACAAGACTTGCTTGCTATATAGGCCAAAGAAGGGGTGTAAAGGTGGGGGAAAAGGAGAGTAAAACTCCCCCACAAAATATCCCCCGGATAAATATCTTGTCTGGGGGATATTGCCCCACAGCTGTAAAGTGCACAGTGCAAGGAAGCAGGCCGACCCATTACTTTTGTTGGAGGTGGCCGGCCGGCCACACCCCCTAGCCGGTCGGCTAGGGGTCAAAAGGTTCAATGAGATTTTCTGGCCGGCCAGCTACTGGGGAGGTACTCCTATGTGTGTACAACACAACCATGTGGTTAAAATTCCAAGAAAGTGGGTCTAAGGGGTTCAACATTAGCTCGGAAAGAGGGGTTCAAAAGGGTCAATTTGAATTACTGGCCGGCCATGAACTTTTAGTGGCCTCTCATGTGTGTAGATCACAGATATGTGGTTGAAAGTTCAAGAATGTGGGCCCAAGGGGTTCAACATTAGCCCGGAAGAAAGGGGTCAAAAGGGTCAGGTAACCTTAATGGCCGGCCACCAACTTTTAGTGGCCTCTCAAGTGTGTAGATCACAGATATGTGGTTGAAAGTTGACAACACTAACCCTAGGGTGTTCAACATTAGCCCGGAAGTTGGAAAAACGGGCGCCGGGAGGCTCCGGAGGAGAGATAACTGGTTGCTGCAACAATTGCTGGCCTCCCACCCTTCAGTGACCTTCCTAGTGATAAAACAGAGGTACCTGCCAAAAATGAACGAAAACCGTTGCAAAACGAATGTTCCGGGGACAAAACACGCAGTTCGGGGTCCCGAAAATGGGCCGTTAAGCACCGAAAGTGGCATTCGGCCACGAAATGGGTTTCTCAGCCCCCAGTGTCCCTCAACAGGGACTAAATAAGATGTATGCCAAAAATCGGAGCAAAAGGAGATGGTTAAGCGGTCCCGAACCGAGGCACACGGCCTGACGGCTCCGAAAACCGGGAACCGGACTCCGAAATGGGCAAAATGGCCTACGGCCTCAAAATGTAGCCTACGGACATTGAGAGATGGTGTACGGGACCTCTCCCTCCCCTCAGGAAAAGAAACATAGAAAACCGAGTCTGGTTCGCAAACCGAGACAAGGCACAGAAGAGGGTTCGGAAGTCCGGAGGTAGGGCTCACGGCCGCAACTCTGAAACTTATGAACAAGCACGATATGCAACATCACCAAGCGCTCAATCGGTGACGTCTGAGTCTTAAGGTCGGTCAAAAATGGGGTGTCTACAGTTGCCCCTCTTTGACAGAACTCGGAAGTCACAAGTGACGGGAGTGAATGTCAAAGCCCAGAGACGACCCATTTTTGACAAGGCCGAAGACTTAGACAAACATACAGGATAAACAGAGATGTGCCCGCAGGCATGCCCGCAGGCAGGGGGCAAAATGCAAATGAAAATGCAAGAAGATTTTGAAGATTGGACTTATACACTGCGCGAAGCCGGTTTTGAAAGTTGGACTTATACGCTACGCGAAGCCGGTTTTGAAAGTTGGACTTATACGCTACGCGAAGCCGGTTTTGAAAGTTGGACTTATACGCTACGCGAAGCCGGTTATCACTCATGATCATGCGAATGCAGCAAGCTGTAATGAAGCAAGTATTCGCAAATAGATGCAACAGTTTTAAGCTAGAATGCAAAGCAACAACTACATTTCATGCAGTTAAGAATGCGGAGGATTATTCAATCCCCGCCACGTCTCACACGGAGAAGATACGATACCTGCTCGACTCGTCTGGTCGCACCAGCCTTAATTAAACCGTACATACAATATCGTGCCTGCAAAAGAGAGAAATTGCAACAAATACAATATGCTAACAACATGTATTTAATGTGATTTCGAAAGTTCGACACACGCAGTGCCGGTGAGTGAATGTATCGCAATGCAAGAGTGGAACATGCGTGACAACGCATGCTGAAACATGGAGGTATGCCAATGACAATGTGAGTATGTTCATGAGAATGCAAGTTATGTGCACGATAGTACAAAACGAGCATAAATTAGGGTGTTCATTTGTTATGAAACAACGAGTACGGAAACGCGTGTTTCGGCGAAGGTAACTCGATCACGGCCTCCGATCCGCTTCTTTGAAAGGTCACAACTCATTCAAAAAGGATACACTTTGATTTCGATGAGTGATGATGAGACACATGTCAGAACTTGACGCCGAAGTCCCGACGGAGCAATTTCGCGACTGGAAGTGTACCTTTCTTGAACTTTTTCAGGTCCCGGGAGCTCCGATCTTCCTCAAAATTTGCAGAGAGCTAGGTGAGCATGTGGGGAACATGGCCGGCCATTTATCTTCCCAAGGGGAGGTGGCCAACCGGTTTCCAATAAAGTGGATGGCTGGCCGGCCATTTCTGCAAAAAGCAGATAGCTGGCCGGCTAGAAACAGGGGCCGGCCGGCCATGTGCTTTTTCCGGGGGCATTTTGGTCTTTTTCCCTCCTTTTTGCATGCCTTTTCAACCAAGGCTTGAGGCTTATAAAAGGCAGCCGAGCCCCCCTTCCTTTCTTGCCTTCTACAACACTTTTCTCTCCAGATCTGAGTTTCACGCGCGTTTTCCAACGCCCCGCGCAAATTGTTTCCGCAAAAACACTCAGTTTCAAGCACTTTGAAGCGATTAAATTCCGGCTTCGGAGCTTCTTTTTGCATTTTCGCCACTTGAGGTAAGTTTGTCTCAATATTTGGAATATTTTCCCGGGAGTTGACTTTTGTTGACTTTTCATTTCCCGAGAGTTGACTTTTGTTGACTTTTTCCAATTTTTGCTCATTTTGCTCCCTTTTGCAGATTTTTTGGAAATGGCGGGCAATTCTCCTCACGGCGGAGGTTTTCCAGGTGCCGACGATGATTTCGATCCCATGACTCTACCCCCGAGGACCCGACCTTTCATTCCCGGGAGGTACCGTCCGCCAGCACACGTTCTTCCGCGCGCTGTCTTCCGTCACTTTACCAGTTTTGACGAGCGAGCACCCGGGGATCTGCTTCTCAGAGAGCCGGAGCAGCATCTCTCTCACGAGGCCCGAGAGGTATTTACCTCATCTTCTGTATTTTACATTTCGCACCTTTGCCATGCTTGAACATGCAGTTTAGCTTATGACATAGTACTTTGCTTACATCTTGAACATGTAGTTTCAACACTTGAATTTCTGAACGCTCGGCTCATTAATTAATTGCGAACACACAGCCCACATTAGAACACGCGGCTCAAACACTGATTTGTCGAACACACAGTCCGAATTCGAAAGTGAACACACAGCCCACACTTTAAATTTTCTGAACACGCAGCCCAGATAGATAGTGAACACGCAGCCCACAATAGTTGAAATTTGAACACGCAGCCCAAACTTTAAATTTTCTGAACACGCAGCCCAGATTAGATAGTGAACACGCAGCCCACACTAGTTGAAATTTGAACACGCAGCCCAAACTTCAAATTTTCTGAACACGCAGCCCAGATTAGATAGTGAACACGCAGCCCACAATTTAACTGAAAGTTGAACACGCAGCCCAAATTTCAAATTTCCTGAACACGCAGCCCAGGTAGATAGTGAACACGCAGCCCACAATTTTAACTGAAAGTTGAACACGCAGCCCAAACTTCAAATTTTCTGAACACGCAGCCCAGATAGATAGTGAACACGTAGCCCACAATTTAACTGAAAGTTGAACACGCAGCCCAAATTTCAAATTTTCTGAACACGCAGCCCAGGTAGATAGTGAACACGCAGCCCACAATTTTAACTGAAAGTTGAACACGCAGCCCAAACTTCAAATTTTCTGAACACGCAGCCCAGATAGATAGTGAACACGCAGCCCACAATTTAACTGAAAGTTGAACACGCAGCCCAAATTTCAAATTTTCTGAACACGCAGCCCAGGTAGATAGTGAACACGCAGCCCACAATTTTAACTGAAAGTTGAACACGCAGCCCAAACTTCAAATTTTCTGAACACGCAGCCCAGATAGATAGTGAACACGCAGCCCACAATTTTAACTGAAAGTTGAACACGCAGCCCAAAATTCAAATTTTCTGAACACGCAGCCCAGGTAGATAGTGAACACGCAGCCCACATTTTTAACTGAAAGTTGAACACGCAGCCCAAATTTCAAATTTTCTGAACACGCAGCCCAAGTAGATAGTGAACACGCGGCCCACAATTTAACTGAAAGTTGAACACGCAGCCCAAATTTCAAATTTTCTGAACACGCAGCCCAGGTAGATAGTGAACACGCAGCCCACATTTAACTGAAAGTTGAACACGCAGCCCAAAATTCAAATTTTCTGAACACGCAGCCCAGATAGATAGTAAACACGCAGCCCACAATTTTAACTGAAAGTTGAACACGCAGCCCAAATTTCAAATTTTCTGAACACGCAGCCCAAGTAGATAGTGAACACGCAGCCCACAATTTAACTGAAAGTTGAACACGCAGCCCAAATTTCAAATTTTCTGAACACGCAGCCCAGGTAGATAGTGAACACGCAGCCCACATTTAACTGAAAGTTGAACACGCAGCCCAAAATTCAAATTTTCTGAACACGCAGCCCAGGTAGATAGTGAACACGCAGCCCACATTTAACTGAAAGTTGAACACGCAGCCCAAATTTCAAATTTTCTGAACACGCAGCCCAAGTAGATAGTGAACACGCAGCCCACAATTTAACTGAAAGTTGAACACGCAGCCCAAATTTCAAATTTTCTGAACACGCAGCCCAGGTAGATAGTGAACACGCAGCCCACATTTAACTGAAAGTTGAACACGTAGCCCAAAATTCAAATTTTCTGAACACGCAGCCCAGGTAGATAGTGAACACGCAGCCCACATTTAACTGAAAGTTGAACACGCAGCCCAAATTTCAAATTTTCTGAACACGCAGCCCAGATAGGTTTGCATGTTGTTTATTTCACTTCATCGGCATACAGCCCATTTCATCTCATTGGCACACAGCCCATTTCATTTCATTGGCACACAGCCCATTTCATTTCATTGGCACACAGCCCATTTCATTTCATTATTGACACATGTATTCATTCTGAATGCAGGTTGGTTCCCGCAGTGTGCGGGGATATGGTTCTACCATGGCGCGGGATTGGTATGCCGAGCTCCCGGAGGCCGTCCGAGATTTGGTAGATTTGGCAGGATTCGGACCCTTCTGCGTCGGGTTGTCACGTTGTCCTGCCAGGAGGACACTGATGGCAGCCCTGGTAGAGAGATGGTGGGACACTACCAATTCCTTTCATTTCTCTGCTACCGGGGATATGACCATGACCCCTTTTGACTTTGCTGTATTGACCGGCCTTGACGTCGGAGGTTGGTCCATTCCCTACGATGAGGATATGGGCGAGTGGGAGGCCGCCTGGATGTATTTATTGGGGGCTCACCCGCCTGTTGACAGGGTCTCTGGGAGAGTCCGATACACTTGGTTCTCTTCCCATTTCCGGCGGGCGGAGATGGTGCCTGAGACTCCCGAGGAGACGGAGCAGTATGCCCGTGGTTTCCTGATGTTCCTCTTCGGGACTACCCTGTTCGCCGACAGAGGGAACACCGTTGGGCTATACCTGTTGAGCGCTCTAGTCGACCTATCACAGGTCCATCGATATGACTGGGGTGGCGCCGGCCTGGCTACCCTTTACTTTTATATGAGCGTGACCTCCCGTGGGCGGGGCGACTTGCTTGGCGGCTACTGGAGAGCCTGGGAGGTACTTTCTGTCCCCTTGATTTACATTTCTGCTTCTCATTACTTGTACATTGCACACACAGCGCACTTTTACAGTCTGTATTTTGCTCTCAGTATTTCGTACTTACATTCTGCATTGCTTTTCTCAGTTATGGGTCTATGTATACTTCCCATCATTAGCCCCAGAGCTGGAGGTGGTAGGGATTCCCGTGACCCCATATTCATTGATATTCGAGGGCCCGCACCGGCCGAGGCCTCGGGAGACTCTCCTTCGCCTGCGACAGTACTTCGACACTGTGCGACATTCAGAGGTACCTCAGAACTTTCAGTTCTTTTCATTTTCATCTTTGATTTGCTCTGTATACTCTCGATTTCTGATTGGTTTATGCATTCATCATCCGCAGATTACATGGCAGCCCTGGGTGTCCCTGGGTGACGGCCTCCGACTTCAGTATACCGGAGCGTCGGATATCTCCCAGTATAGGGTCCTGCTTGAAGGGCCGGTTGGCAGGGCATGGTTCCTAGGGGAGCGCTTTCTGCGCCAGGTATGGGGGTATCTTTCTCAGGATATTCCCGCAGTACCTCCAGCCAGTATGCGGACTGCTGACAGGCTCTCTTACTCAGAGGTAGTCGGCGCCATGCTGGGCACTGATGCTTTACTATACATTGAGGAGGGGGACTACGCCACTTACCGTCACATATATTTGATGCCTCCATTGACGGAAGCTCGTATCCCGATGATGAGGCCTGCCGGTACGTCATCCTCGGGCCAGGCTCAGGCTCGGGCTGCAGACGCCCCTTCCACTAGCAGGGCCGGTACATCTAGAGGTGGGAGTAGACCGGTTCCTCCGGCTCCGTCGGTTCATCCTCATCCCGGATGGCCAGATATGCCTACTGAGTTGATGGCGTGGCAGTACGGGGCTAGCTTTCCGACTCCGATTCCACTAGAGCCTCCGATGCCCAGTGATCGATACGCCATTGATCCGGACTCACCGCCGGTATGCTCCACTTTTTTCATTTCATCATTCAGATGTTTAGACACTCTTCTGTTCACTGATGATTATGAGCTCATTTTTTCAGCCATCGCGAGGATACATGGAGGAGGTGGTTGGACTGGTGGCCACACTCGAGGGCATGGTCCTGCGGAGGGAGGCACAGTTGTCTGTCGCGGGCATCCAGGTACCCTTCAGTTTTCTGGCATTTATCATACTTCTGATGACATGCTGATTTCTACTGCATCGATAGACTACTTGTGTAGAGCACATCTAACACACACCCCACTTGGACACTGTATTTATATGCACCCACTTCATGTAGCCTTTGCTTGTATCTGCATCTGATGTATATATTTGGGCTGATGTATTTGAATTGAACTCTTTGTTTTCAGATGCCTTCATGGTCCGGTCAGCCGCAGACCAGGCCACCTGGGCCTCCTTGGGGAGCTGGGCCATCTGGGCCTTTTCATGGAGTTGGGTCACCTGGGCCTTTTCAGGGGGTGGGGCCATCTCGGCCTTCCCGAGGAGCTTGGCCATCTAGGCCTTTTCGAGGAGCTCGAGGAGGGCCCGTCCGCAGACGCAGGGCTCACGTTGTGGAGGTGGAGCCTGATGAGGAGGAGGAGGATGCTGAGGAGGAGGAGGAGGCTACCGATCGTCAGTCAGAGACATCTGCTGAGGAGGGAGGCTCCGACTCAGATGATGATGATGGTGCGGAGATTATCCCGCAAAAGAGGATGAGGCGTGCTTCTCGCTCCCGCTCCCGCTCCCGAGGACTTTGATGTTGCTATTTCCTGCTTTATTTTTCTTTTTGCTAGTAGTTTGTAGCACTTTGCACATTGTTAGGCAGTTTTATTTTTTGTAAAACTTGTACCTTTGTTTGTTGTAAAGCATGATGAAATGAAATAGCTTTTGAAAAGGTGTTTGTATTTTAAACTTTTAGCATCGTATCGCATCATTTATTTTGCACAAAATGAAATTGAATGGGAATGTGCATTGTGTAATCACCAAGTCAGGTAGTGAACCGACGCAACAAACTAAGCAACTCAACTTACTAAGATATAACAGAATCTTTAGCAAGTTTACAACTCGATAAGCAAAATGCAACAACGCAAATAAACAAGACTTTAACAAAAAATTGCTTAAACAGAGAGCAATGACTCAAAAACACGAAACACGTCCGCTCGACAAACAACTCGATAAGCACAACAACAACTCGATAAACAAAACTCAACAACAACAAAGTGTACCTCTGACGATCTGGGCACCGGAACGCATCCGAAACGGAGGCCTTTGACTCTCCCGTTGCATGAAAATGCTTGGAACTCTCCCTTGAAGGATAAAACAGGGCCACGGAGATACACTGCAGCATTGCTGGCCATCCCTGGGAGCCGGCCGGCCATTTTTGGTGGAGAGAGACAGCTAGCCGGCCATTTCTGAAAAAGTGAATGGCTGGCCAGCCAGAAAAGGTGGCTGGCCGGCCACTCAGTCCCGCAGCCTCCAGATTTTTGACACGTGTCCCCGTGAATAGTGTCTTTCCTTCTATAAAAGCCTCAACTTCGGGAACATTCATTTCATCTTAGTTTTAGGCAAAGATGGAGGCGTTTCTCGCAGAAAATATCACATCTTGGATTTCTTCTCTAGATGGCTCGGAAAAGCTGAATTTCCGGGGTTTCGGCTTGAATGCACTATTCACGCTGAGCCGTACTCCGCTACATCTTCCCTTTCTCCATGCTGCGGCAAGGTTCTGGAATCCAGTGACGCATGTTTTTAGCTTCGGCGGTCAAGAGGTATGTCCCACTTTCGAAGATTTTCAGGTTTTGATGGAGTCTGAATGCTCTGAAGTGATCTTGTCTCAGCTCCGTTTTGGCCACGCTCAGGCTTTAGGGCGGATGTGTGGGCTCACGGCGCATGATGCTCGATCTATGATCTGCAGTGGGGAACTGGACATCCTCGGCTTGATCCATCGTTTTTCCGACGCCGGTGACCGCAGCAACCATTATTGGCAGGGTTTCCGGCAACACGCCCTCTGCTTATGCATGTTGTCTCACTTTCTGCTTTCCTCGGGCTTTGGCGGGGCTAGCATTCGCCTGATTGAAGTCGCCCAAGGTTTGAGAGAAGGAAAGAGCTGTATTGCCATGACCTTGGCCGAGACACTGATGGGCTTAGATTCTGTCTATCGCCGGGAGGCGACTAGGTTTGCTGGGAGTCCACTGCTACTACAGGTAATGTTTTCCACCCGACCTCACATATATATTTGCTCACATCACTCGACCCTCAGGCTCGGTTTTTCTCGCAAAACCCTTGTCTTACTTTTCTCTCATCGTACACCTCTCTGTTCTTTATTCTCTCATTTTCCATCCCTCCCCTAGGTATGGTTAATGGATAAGTTGCAGGTTGTGGACTCTTGCCCAGCTTATTCAGCTCGAGGCTACTTCTTTCGGCAGCGCCTAGTCAATGCTCTTGACGAAAGGTGGTGGTTCGATTGGATGTGCAATTTGTCCGCAGACAGCATTGCTTAGCGTTGCCCTTGGCTCAACCTCCCGGCAATGAGCTATAGTATGTCCCGGCTGATTGGGATCCAATTGGTTGGTCTAACCCACTGCGTATTCTATTTTCCGTTTCGGTTCCTGCGTCAGTTTGGTCATGATCAGATCTGCCCACCGGAGGGGATTGAGTACCCAGCCGCTTTCCCGGTCCGGGGTGCACAGCTTGCCCGATATGCCACGGCATGGAGGACTAGAGAGCTCCTGGCCCCCGCTTCTACTTTCAGTTGCACTTTGTCCGATGAGTGCGTGGATTGGCTCAATGAGGAGGCACAAGTTGGGCCCAGCTTGGCATCAGATGTTCCGTCCAGCTCTGGGAGGGGACGCAGAGATACTTGATTCAACTATGCCTCAAATTTATTGCTTATTTAGCATTTTCAAGTTTTCTTTAAGAATGTACTAAAAAGCAACCTCGATTGTAATACAAGAGCAGGAGAACTCAGTTTTGAAATCAATGAAATTGAAAGTTGTGGTACTGAAAATTTTCCGCTTTTGGTCCAAAAATGGTCTTAGTTGTAAAAAGATTGATTTGAACAAAGTCAACTTTTATCAAAACTTTCTAAAACTATTTTCGATGTGGATCAGAATTGGACACGCCGAAAATCTGTCACTGAGATGCACAACCCCAGATCCCCACAACTGGAAAGTTGCCCCTAGTCTGAAGAACAATGCGACACTCTACGGCAACGGAAAGTTGCCCCTAGTCTGAGTAACTTTGAACCGTCGCGGCAACGGAAAGTTGCCCCTAGTTTGAACAGCACTGTACCGGAGATCACGATAAATGCTGATGGATAAAGATGACTGAGATGATCAAGATGGACAAAGTTGATCGGGGAAAAGTTTATGGCTGAACTTCAAGGTGAAGCTGCCTACGTATCCCAAAGATGGGAATCAAGCCTTACGTAGTTCAGGCTAAGGTTCACTCGAGTATTTTCACTCTCCTTTTGCGCTCTAACTTTTGCCAAGGCCGCCCTTTGCGGGTTTTCAACCTCGCGAGCTCAGTTTTTATATTTTCTAATTTTTTATGTTCTAACTTTTGCCTAGGTCGCCCTTTCGGGTTTTCGGCCTAGCGAGCCTCTCAAGGATAGTATTTCTTCAACTTGTCCATATTGATCGGTTGTGAGAACTCCAAGCCATCTAGATCCATCAGAACCACAGCCCCACCTGACCAGATAGCTTTGATGATGTAAGGACCAGTCCAATTAGGTTTGAACTTGCCCCTTGGGTCGTGGATGGGAGCTCGGTTGTCTTTGAGCACCAAATCTCCTTCTTTCAGATTCCGGGACTTAACCTTCTTGTTGAAAGCCTGGGCAATTCTTCGTTGATAGCCTTGGATGTGGTACAGTGCTTTCAGTCTTCTTTCATCAAAGAGCATGAGTTCTTCGAATCTGCTTTGCTGCCAATCTGCTTCGGCTATCTGGCATTCAGCCAATACTCGTAACGACGGAACCTCAATCTCAATGGGTAGAACAGCCTCCATTCCATAGACCAATGAATATGGAGTCGCTCCAGTAGAAGTTCTGATTGAAGTCCTGTAGCCCCACAGAGCAAATGGCAGCTTGTCTGGCCAATCTCGATAGGTTTCCACCATCTTCTGTAGTATATGCTTGATATTCTTGTTGGCGGCCTTAACCGCTCCATTGGTCTGCGGCCTGTATGTAGATGACTTATGGAAAGCCACATTGTATTTTTCCAACAAGTCTATTACTTCTTTCTTGAAGTGGGAACCATTATCTGAAATTATCTCGTTTGGCACCCCGTAGCGACAGATGATGTTGTTCCTGATGAACTTTGCGACATGCAACGCCTTCAACATCGCGTATGATTGGGCCTCGACCCACTTTGTGAAATAATCTATCGCTACTAGGATAAACTCATGCCCGTTTTACCCCTTCGGGGTAACAGCTCCGATCACATCAATTCCCCAGACTGAAAAAGGCCACGGCGAAGTCATGTTGTACAGTTTTGACGGCGGGATGTTCATGCGATTTGCATGGATTTGACACTTGTGGCATCGCCGAACAAAGCTAATACAATCCTCCTCCATGGTTGACCAGTAGTAGCCATGTCTGAGGATCTTTCTGGCCAGCATTACTCCATTCATATGTGCACCGCACTCCCCCCCATGGATGGCTTCCATCAGGCGTTTTGACTCTTCGGCTTCTACGCATAGCTTATGCATTCCCAGATGACCCCTTTTGTACAGCTTACCCCCGCAGATGCTAAACTGAGCAGCCATTCTTCTGACAGCCCTCTTATCCTTGGCATTTGCCCCTAATGGATATGTCTCCTTTTCCAAGAAGTTCCAGATGTCGTAATACCAGGGGTTGCCGTCTTGAACCTCATCTATGGCGGAAATTGACTCGTATGCTGGCACGAACTTCTGATCAATAATGACTGGACGCATCCGGACTCTGGACAGGATGTCTATCATAGAAGATAGAGTTGCTAGTGAATCTGCAAACCTGTTGTTCTCTCTTACGAGGTGGGTGAAATTTAGCTTCTCAAACCGAGGAATTAGCAGATCCAAGGTTTGGTGGTAGATTATCATCCTTTCCTCCTTGACTTTCCAATCTCCTTTTGCTTGAGACATAACAAGGTTCGAGTCCCCAATGACGTCCAACCGTCTTGCCCCTAATTCCAGGGCTGCTTCCAGGCCAGCAATACATGCCTCATACTCTGCTTCATTGTTGGAAACTTTGAACCGGAGCTTGAATGCTAAAGGGATACGGGAATCATCAGGCGCTATCAGCAACACCCCTATCCCATACCCATACTGGTTTGACGCTCCGTCAAAATACATTGTCCAAGTTTCATCTTCGACGTGCAGAATAGCTTCATCTGGGAATAGATACTCAACCGCTTCATCCCCCTCAACCGGGTGGTCGGCAAGGAACTCCGCTACCGCTCTGCCTTTTACTGACTTGCGCGTTATATACTTCAAATCAAATTCGGAGAGCAACAGCAGCCAGCGAGCCAGCCTACCCGTAAGTGCTGGTTTCTCGAAGAGATATTTGATGGGATCCAAACGCGAAACCAACATTACAGAGTGGGCTAACAGGTAGTGCCGCAGCTTCCTGGTTGCCCATACCAAGGCCAAACAAGCCTTCTCCAGCGGTGTATAGTGGGTCTCGTAATCCAGCATCTTTTTGCTCAGATAATAGATGGCTCTTTCCACTTTGTCTTCTGACTCCTGCGCGAGCATGCAGCCCATGGTAGTCTCAGTTACCGAAAAGTACAGTATCAACGGTCTCCCCGGCTCTGGCGGTGACAACACGGGTGGGTTCTGTAGATACTCTTTGATCTGCTCAAAAGCTGCTTGACATCGGCCGTCCCATTGGAATTTCTTTCCTTTCTTCAGGAGACCAAAAAGTGGTTCACAAGTCAAGGTTAATTTAGAAATAAACCGTCTTATGAATTGCACTTTACCCAGAAAGCCTCGCACCTCCTTTTCAGTCCTTGGTGGTGGCATTTCTAAGATGGCCTTGATTTTGGAAGGGTCGACCTCGATGCCTCTCTGTGTAATCAGAAACCCTAGCATCTTCCCTGCTGTAACACCAAACGTGCATTTCTGGGGATTCAGTCGCAGCCGAAACTCTTTGATCCTTTGAAAGAATTTTTGTAAGGCGGTGTAGTGGCCCTCTCTATCTTTGGACTTGACAATCATGTCGTCCACATACACCTCGACCTCCTTATGGATCATATCATGCAATATTGTAGTTGCTGCCCGTTGATACGTAGCTCCAGCATTTTTCAACCCGAATGGCATCACTCGATAACAATATGTCCCCCACGGGGTAGTGAACGCAGTCTTCTCCCGGTCTTCGGGTGCCATCACTATCTGATTATAGCCTGAGAAACCATCCATAAACGAAAGCAAGGCGTGTCCTGCCGTGAAATCCACCAATTCGTCAATGTGTGGCAAGGGAAAGTCGTCCTTCGGACTGGCCCTGTTCAAATTTCTGAAGTCTACACAGACCCGAATTCTGCCGTCCTTCTTTGGCACCGGAACAATGTTGGCCAACCAAGTTGGATATTCAGATACCAGCAGGAACCCTGCGTCAATTTGCTTGGTGACCTCTTCCTTAATTTTGAGGGCCCAGTCCGGGAGAATCCTTCTGAGTTTCTGTTTGACAGGTCGGGCCTCGGGATCAAGAGGGATCCGGTGCTCTACAATCTCAGGATCGATTCCAGGCATGTCTTCGTAGGACCACGCGAAAATATCTTTGAAATCTTTTAATAAAGCGACTAAGCGCTCGCGCTCCTCTGAAGACAACGTGGACCCGATCTGGACCAGCCGCGGGTCCTTCTCAGTACCAACATTCACAGTAGTGATTTCATCCATTAAAGGTTTAACAAATCTTTCCTGCTCTTGATTAATTAATCGTTGCAAAACTGGGGGAATTTCTTCCTCGCTGTTTTCATCAAAATTTTGAAAATCCTGATTTAAGCAATAAATCAAAGGCACAGAAAAATACTCGGAAACCACATCCACATCATTCTCATTAAATACTTCCAAGCCGTCAGATTCCTCTGTTACAACAGACTCAAAAGAAAATGAAAAAGACGACCTAGACAGGACTGTGGTATCCGGGTTATCACTCCCAGGAATACCGGACTCAGACTCAGTCGAGCTGGAATCTGATTCTGACGCACAAGATTCGGTAGAATCAGATTCCGGCTCACTACCTGACCCGGAACTGCTAGATAAAAAGCCTTCTTCATATTGCCAGATGAGAGAAGGTGCGATAGATGCATCCAAGATCGGCGCTGGAAAGCCCGCAGCTATTTCATCTCCAATCACAGAAACCGAAGAGTTATCCCCCAAGCACTCTTGGCCGATCGGAGGATCTGATAGTAGACTCGCCAGTGCTACCCCCATTTCAAGCTCTGTGCTCTCAGGATCCACTGTTTCACATTGCTCAACCTCAGTCGGTGGGTCTGTCTGCGCTTCGGCAACGTCATCCCCAGATAATTGTATGTCGAAGAAGATTTCAAAACCAGGCACGCGCGTCCCCTCCGCGTTTAGCCATGGCTCCGGGAAGCCGCAGAATGGAAAATCTTCCCCCTCCCGGACGAAGCGTCCGTTTAGGGTACCCCAGATGGGCCTGTGCATTAAATCAAATGGCTTCCCGGCCTTCTTTGCCCTGGCCCTTCCGGCCATATCTTTTCCTTTCCTTACCCAATCCTCCTTGGTGGGCAGATAACCCAGTCCAAAGGCATGAGGGTTGTGTGGCACTTCGGCCAACACTGAGACGCCCTTCCGGCCGCTTCTCCCTAATCCCATCCCAGGGGTATGTTTTAGCTTGTTCATGAGGTAGATAGATTGTGCACTAACATACATGCCCTCATTCACAGCCATGACATTCTGAACCACTTGAGCCTCGGCCAAAGTGAACCCCGACAAAAACACATCCTCCGTGCCGTGCTCAATCTCCAAGACAGGTGTAGACACTTCCGGCGGCGGATGGATTGATGAATTCCCAAAAACGATCGCTACCCCTTTCCCGTGGGGGTACTTTAGCATCTGATGTAGAGTGGAAGAGACTGCTTTGACCTGGTGCAACCACGGTCGCCCCAAAAGTAGGTTAAAGGTTGCGGGAACGTCCAAGATATGAAATTCGACGCTGTGTTGTCCTGGACCAACCTTGGTTTGAATTTTGACAGTCCCCATCACCTCTCTGCTGGTATTATCGTATGCTCTGATCACTTGGGTAGTTGGGACGAAGTCCACGGGTTTCAACCCGATTGCATATGCCGTTCTGGTCGGGCAGACATTAATCGCAGACCCGGTATCAACAAGTACCACTGGTATCCACTTATCTCTACATTCCACAGAAATATAGAGAGGTTTGTTATGACTTGTGCCCTCAGGCGGTAGCTCTTTGTCCGAAAAGGTTAATGCCGGGGAACCTCCTCCCGGAAAAACCAGCCCAACCAGCTGTTCAGGCGTGGTGTCTATGGAGAGTTTGGACTTGTCCATAGCAGATAGGACGGCTTCTCTGTGTACTCGTGATGCCATCAGCAGTCCCCAAATGGAGATGTCTGCTTGTATTTTCTTTAACTGTTTCAGCACAGCTTCATCTTCAATCTGCTTCTCCTTCTGTCTCTCCGCTTCTCTATCTTTCCCGGATGCCTCGGGTTGGTCCAGGTGTGGGGGCTTGAAGTACCGCCCACTTCTTGTCATATGGTCAACCTCATCGAGGTACCAAGTATCATCCGGCTGGTTATTCCCCCAGTCTTCATCGGTGTGGGCAAGACACAAATCGTCATCTTCCCACCACATTCCACTGGCAGCCAACAGACACCTGTCTGGCTCCGGTCCCCTCGCACTCTCAGTGCTCTCTGTCCATATGCTCGCAGCATTATCCATTTTCGTGCACACAGCATTTTCGGTCCCCTTAGGGCCTTTAGCTTTTCTAATTCTCTCAGCCTCCTCAAACTTTCCTTGTTCCAGCTACGTCAGTACAGCTGTTTGTTCAACAGTTCCCATATCCATAATGCCCGTGTCCCGAGCGGAATTCTTTACACCGGCGCTCTTCGGCGGTACAACTTGATTTTCGGCCATTCCGGCCACAACTGATATTTCTGCCCCTGCCGGGCTCTGTTCTGGTTGGGCTTCCCCCACTGCATCCGGTTGATCTTCGAGCCATCCCGTGGCCTCCTCTGATCCCTCATAATCATACCAGTTAATCGACGCATCCCCCAGTTCCTGGTCCTCAAGAAATTGCAAGTTAGCAAAGTCCTCCTCTACGGCTGTCAGCTCATCTGCCCATAGCCCAGATCCATCCCCCCGGATCATGCATAGTTCTCCTGTCTCTGGCAATTCTACATTTAGCCCAATTCGGCTCGTTGATAGGATGTACTTGCTTGGATCATAGGCTCCCCCGACAAAACTCTGTCCAGTCTCAGATTCAACAATCTCATTTCCTCCCAAAATCTGCCCTGCTCCGTCTTCGACGGTCACCACCACCGGTTCTGGTTGGGTTTTGGAGATGTCCACCATGCACAAGAAATCAGTGCAATCGGGGAGGAGCACCTCCGGCTTGGGTAGGTGGGTGGGCGTAATATAGATGCTAGGATCGTAAGATGCGACCCCAGTCTGGATAAAGTTAATTCTTTTGGGAGGAGGAGCTTGGTTATGTGATGGGAAAGGGTTGGTTGTGACATTGGGTTTATCAGGAGGTGCGATCACCTGTTTGTCAATAAGATCTTGAATCTCATGACGCAATCTGTAACAACGGTCGGTGTCATGACCGTGTTGTTGGTGGTATGCACAGTATTTTGATGGGTCGTAAGAGGGTGGGAGTGGATTCGGTAATGGCTTTGGTTCTAGGGGTTTTAAATGATTCTTTCTGATCAGTATTCCCAGAACTTTGGTCAGAGGCATATATAGTGGGGTAAAGGTTCTTTGGCCTCGCGGTTGGAATCGGTTGTTTTGTGTATTGCTTCCGGACGCGCCGGAGAAGGGTGTGGCAGTCATGGGCCTTGGAGGGGGAGGGGGAGTGGTGGTGACCATACCAACTTCCGAGGCTCTCGTATTTGCAGCGCCACTCGGGCCCGCATTGTTGTTACGGTTAAAGGTCCTCCTCGGTTGTTCTCTGTCGTGGTCAAACAGACCTTGTTTCATTGCGTCTTCGATTTGCACCCCCATGTCATGTAAATCTGCGAAAGTAGGAAAAGGGACTACAATCATCCTCAGCATCAGTTTTGGATGGAGATTGCGCACAATCATCCGGATCTGATCTTTGTCAGTGGGCCTTAAAGTCATCGTTGACGCTTTTGCCCTCCATCGGATCACAAAGTCCGAAAAAGATTCCTTAGGCTCTTGCCTTGTCGTTTCGAGATCACGAGTTGTGATCTCGATCTGAGTGTTGTATGAATATTGTGTGACAAAGGCCTCAGCCATTTCATCCCAGTTCCTTTTCACTTCATCTTGTAATCTTGCGTACCAATGGGAGGCCACACCCGACAGGGTTCGGCCGAATAGTGAGAGCCTCTGCGGTCGTGTAAGGCCCATTGGCCGCAAGACATCCGCAAACAGTCGGATATGGACCATGGGGTCGCCAGTCCCGTCAAAACGGTCGATTTGTGGCATTTTGAACCTATCGGGGAGTGTTACGGCCTCCTCGGTATATCCATCTCCGATATCCGGCATAGCCTTGACCCCTTGGGATTTCTTAAAAAGCTTCTCCAGTTTGCTCAACTTCAGAGCTGTGTGATCAACCTCGACCTCGAAGGGAGAGTCCGGGTGATTGGGTGTATGAACCTTGGACAGTTGTGGTGGAAGTGGGGGCGGAGCTGGCCCCGTTGGAAGACTCGTGTCCTCTTGTAAATTTTGGACAGTCGGTACAGTATTCTGGGTGTTCGGAGGAGCGTTCTGAGCAACAGGTGCCTGCTCAGGTATTGGGGCTCCTGCCGGAGGAGGGATTTGGTGTGAAGCAGATGCTGTGTTCTGTTGTTGCAGCCTGGTGATTAGTTCAGCCTGTTGGGCCATGATCACGGCCTGCTGTTTGGAGAACTCCGTTTGACGGGCGGCATCATCATGCATTTGCTTCATACTCTCCTGCATCTGGCACATTAAGGCCTCCATCCCTGTTGTATTTTGCTGCTCCATTCGACTGACTGGTATGTCTACTCTTATAGCACTAATCAGGACTTCACCTCTGTTGTCCTCTGACGGGGTAACCCACTGCCCTGACAACCTCTGTTCTGATACACTGTGCCTTTTCGGCTTCCTTCTGGTAACAGGGGGTAGAGAATGGAACACTGGCTGTCCGTCGATTAGATCCTCAGATCGATGGAGTCGACGACCTCGTGTCCAATGTGCTTGGGGAATGCCTGCTGGGTTAGAAGCAATCGTGCTAAAACTGACCCTAGCAAAAGATAAATAAAGCGAAAAGGAAATAAATAAACAGATAAACGGACGGCACAACAGCTTAAAATAAAATGCATGACACACAGTCGGGCATAATCAACACACAGTCAATAAGCTGAATACACACTGTCCTCAAACACTGATTATTATCCCTGTATCACTATTCCCTAAAACTGAATCTGATATCCACAGATAACTAATCCTCAAATACTAGCTGATGCCCGCAGGCTTGATACCCATACTCATGTACTGAACTGATGCCCGCAGGCCTGATGCTGACGGTGTTGAATTGATGCCCGCAGGCTTGATACTCAAATTCATATACTGAACAGATGCCCGCAGGCCTGATACTGACAATACTGAACTGAAGCCCGCAGGCTTGATACTCAAACTCATATACTGAACTGATGCCCGCAGGCTTGATACTGTCAATACTGAACTGATGCCCGCAGGCTTGATACTCAAACTCATATACTGATACATGCATTCCTGTAGAGACGCACTCTAAAGCACATAGCAGATAAATGAGAGCCAAAACACCCCTATGTTGGGGTAGGGTTTCCCTGTCCTATTGCGTCAGGAACTAGGGTTTCACTACGCACGCAGCGGTTTCAAACAACCTATAAACGGGTAAGCAACCTGTCCTAATTTGAAATGGTCACTATGGATCCGAATATGCACTAGGTCGAATGGTCAAAGAGGGTGCCCCGGTAAAACCGAGGTTTGTGTTCCCATACTGGCAGAGCCCACAACCGGTCAGCCTTATGGTCATGCCTTGACAAGACAAGCCTCCGGCAAACCGTTCAGGAATAGCAGATGGCAAACACGGTGTCCTAGGCGCACCAATGCAAATGCAATGCAAAGAAACACACAAGTGTAGTCAAAAACAGATATCACGAGTTCGAGTCAAGTTCTCTAAATCCCCAGCGGAGTCGCCAGAAACTGTAGACGTCCCCCGAACGCCCCGGGAGGGTTTAGCTCCCGTTCTGTTCATTTGGGGTCACTACAGCTCGGACTCTTAAATGTGTCACGGTTCCTAATCTGAACCAAAGAGTCCAAATCCGGCAAATCGTTTTGAGAAACAGTTTTTTTGAAAAAAGTAGTGCCAAACATGGACTGCTTTGCCAGATACAGAGTTGCCACCTAAATATTTTATTTTGGGAAATTTAGGAAACCCTGACTCGGTGCCAAAAGGCCACGTGTCCGTCATCACCAAAGTTGCCTCGGCTCGAGAACTTGGGTACAATTGGGGAAGGTCACTTCGTGAGCACCCCCGCTCGCCCGGTCATAGACCAGCCTCTACTAATCATGATATCAATTTTTGAAAACATTGTGAGTTCTTATTCCGGTTTATTAGCCTAGGTTACTATGTGATGCGCACAGCATACAAGTATAGATCGGGTCACCCGAATTGGAACAAAACATTTCATGCTTGTTTTTGAAAATGGTTTGCTACCCGCAGGTAGGCTTTAAAACATTTGATGATTTACTCCAATTCAGATAACCCAACCTTCACCCACAGGCATTCAGGTAGTTATATCACATAAGCACATAGCCTCATGGTAAGCATGCTATTCATGGCAACACTCACACGCATGCAAGGATGCTAAAGCATAAAACTTACCGAGTACTCCAAGCCAAAATAGAAACTACATTAGAAATCATGCATGATCCTAAGTATACAGAAATGCCTAATGCAACACATGCAAAATGCAACTATAGCAGGCTCGGCTACTCTAAGATGGTATATGAAATGCTACAACTATCATGTATTCAATTTAGAATTGAAAGTACAATGCAATTAGTATGGTGCGCCGAGCCCGGTGCATGCGATACAGATGAATGATACAAACATGCTGTCATACTGTATGCTAATTTAAATATGCCCTAATCTAACCATCATAAGCGGATAAATAAAAGGGAGAAAGACATGGGGTTGGAAGACATACAACACACTCACGCACACTTATTACAGTTGTGCCCTCACTCGGAGGGTCCGAATAAATATACAGTCCCAATATTACAGTCCCAAATAAAAGAATATTACAGTCCAAAATATTACAGAATTCTAATTAATTAAAGAATTAACTAAGAAAGCAAATAAAACTGGCGTGCAAGCCAGGGACTGCCTTGCTTCTGATGGATGATGCATGTCCGGATTGTCTTGCGCGGAAATCCACCGGAATGCCCCAATTAGCCTCTGTTTACACCTGTTCTTGAAATGCGTGCCAGGCCCCAAAAGGTTGCTGATTCCTTGCTTTGCTGCAACAGAGAGCAGGAAAGGGGCATAGCAATGTATTTGCACAGATATATGCATGTCTCGATCCTCGTGCCACCAATCACGCATACCGAGGCATGATGGCCGAGGAGTCGAAATGCACAACTCAATATAGGATGAATGCACATGAAACTACAGCTAAAACCTAACTCCATCATGGATAATCCGGAGTGTCGGCGACTGGGGAATTGAGACACATTCCGTCACTCGGAGTACGAAATGTACCTCGTTTCCTGTGCCTGGGCTAACTCCTATTCCGGACACGATGCAATACGCATGATATGCATGAAATGCAACTAAGATGCAATCCTAACATACACAATGTTATGAAAATGAGATACCTCGAAATGCGTGCACACGGGCACGCAAACCGAGAAAATGACAAAATGCTATCTAAGATACAACCTAGTATGCACTATGTTATGAAAATGAGATACCTCGAAATACGTGCACACGGGCACGCAAACCGAGAAGATGAATGCAATGAAAATGAGACGCCTTGAAATGCGTGCACACGGGCACGCAAACCGAGGCAATGGTAAAATGTTATGAAAGTGAGATGCCTCGAAATACGTGCACGCGGGCACGCAAACCGAGAAAATGACATGTCTCGAAATGCGTGCACGTGGGCACGCAAACCTAGGCGATGATATGTGTCTCGAAATGCGTGTACGCGGGCACACAAACCGAGGCGATGATATGTGTCTCGAAATGCGTGCACGCGGGCACACAAATCGAGGCGATGATATGTGTCTCGAAATGCATGCACGCGGGCACGCAAACCGAGGCGATGATATGTGTCTCGAAATACGTGCACACGGGCACGCAAACCGAGGCGATGATAGAATGCTATGAAAATGAGGTGCCTCGAAATGCGTGCACACGGACACGCAAACCGAGGCAATAGTATACGCAATACAATATAGCTAAAATGGCATGGAAAATGTAACATGGACTTATACTAACATGAGAGAGCCTCAGCCACACTCACACAAGAAGCTGGTTGATGAAAATGAAGTGCCTCGAAATGCGTGCACACGGGCACGCAAACCGAGGCAAAGGCATACGCAATGCAAATGACATGGAAATGACAAATGGGCTTATACCAACATGAGTGAGCCTCGGCCACACTCACATAGGATGCCGGTTGATGAAAATGAAGTGCCTCGAAATGCGTGCACACGGGCATGCAAACCGAGGCAATGGCATACGCAATGCAAATGACATGGAAATGACAAATGGGCTTATACCAACATGAGTGAGCCTCAGTGTCACGACCCAAACCCGACCCTATGGGTTTAGCACCGTAACCGGCCAGTAATCCGAGATTACCGAAGGCCTACTTAACAGTAATACAGTAAAACAGAGTACAGGGCCTGGCGGAAGCCAATACAGTAATTAAACAATGTCCAATGAGCTGTGACAGTCTGTATGCCAAAAAGATTTTTCATGCATTAATACATAAACAGTACAGAACAGTATGCACAATATTTACATTCATTCAAACTAGGGACTCTACCCTAGATAGCGGTACAGTGGACAGTCAGTCTATACAAAACAGTACGGTCTATACAGAATTTACAGTCACTCAGTACAGGGACCTAATCCCTTTATAACAGTACAGTAGTCCAAACAGTATGGAAACAGACGGGGGAAAACAAACAAAACACCCCCAAGCCATAGCATGGCAACTCGGAACCTCGCAGTGAGGCACATAGGCTGGCTTGACAAAACTGGAGTTACCCTGACGCTCCTAGCTCCGATCTGGTGCCTGTACACCTACATATATATATAAGCAGTGAGCTAAAGCCCAGTGAATAACATAATGCGTAAAGGGGTTTAGAATGAATGTCCTTACAGTGATGAAAACAGTTCAATTCAATCAGTATTTCAGTTGTTCAGTACAGTAAACAGTCATATGTGGTACATCCATTAGCATAACAGTAACAGTAGGTCTTAAAAGACCGAACAGTAATGATGGCCATCAGTCAGTAAACAGTAGTGGTTCCACGAGGGAACCGACAGAGAATTCTGTCGCAGTAACAGTAACAGTAAACCGTAGGTACTAAGGATGCCACAGTACAGTTCAGAAATAAAGGACATACATTCATTCAGTAAATAATACCAGTTCAGTTCAGTATTCAAAAGATATCAGTTGAACATATCTTTACACAATTGTTACTCACAGAGTTCTGGGCTACAGTATGCTAGAGCGTGTCTCCCCAGTTGCCAACCCTACACAGTTCACAGGTTGAACACACACTAAGCTACACAGTTGGGAAATATCATAACTTAATCCCTAATTTGCCTTGGTGTGTTCTACAACGATATCCTCATCTAAATGCCTTAAACTAGGCCTAAGAATACCTAGGATGGGATGAGGATGCAAAAATGCACATTTAAAAGCATTTTCAGGATTTTCAGAAAAACAGAGTCCCGCTCGAGCTCAGGTTTCCCCGCTCGAGCGTACAGGCAAACAAAGGTACTCGCTCGAGCGCAAACTTTCCCGCTTGAGCGTACTGTAAAGGTACTGGATGGGTGAAATCCCCGCTCGACGCCCGCTCGAGCTTGAGACATGACTCCGCTCGAGCGCCCAATCCTCCGCTCGAGCGGACTGTAAAACAGTGCAAGATGCTGGAAGCTCGATTTTCCCGCTCGAGCGGCACTTCCCCCGCTCGAGCGGACGACGGAAATCTGGAAATCCCAGATTCGAGCTCCATGTCCAAAACCAAGCTCAAAAGCATCAAAACCAATCCTCTTGGGCCCATTTTCTGGAAAACATTTATAAACACATAGGATATCATGTTTCAAAGCTCAATTTTAAGAAATCAAAGCCCAAGGGTGTTTAATTCAAACCCAATTTAAACCATTTTTCAAGCACAAGATGAACATGCAAACATGCATGAATTCAAACCATTTTGAAGCTTCAATTTGATGCTCTCAGGAGCCAATTCTTTTCAAAACATGGTGAAATCATGGACTTAAACATGATTATGAACATGCATGTAACCCTTTGCCATGAAAACAACTCAAACATCTACAATACAAACATGCATGCATGAAATGAGCTTCAAATCAACAACAATGAACCAAAATATGACTTAGTTCTACAATGAAGCATGACTCATGCAAGAACTCGCTCAAACACATCAATAAAGGTTGAGTTCCCTTACCTAGAGCCTCAATTCCAAGTGCAGGACCACAAAGCAACAATCAACCTTCAATTCTCTTCAAATTCTAAGCAATATTGAAATGAACTCAAGACTCTCACTTCCTCTCTCTCTAAATTCGGCTAGAACAAGAAGAAATGGCTGAGCAAATGTGTTTGGCTCAAGTATAATGAGCTCAAAGTGTAGAGGTAGTGGCCCACTCAAGGGCAAAACGGTAATTAAGTCCAACTCTTTAATTAGCATATTTTAATCTAATTTAATCATACCTAATCAGTTTTCATGTAAATACACCACAAAATCACATAAATTATGATGATCATTAAACATCAATCAGTTTCTAATTCGGCCGCCGATAAGGCCTTCAATTAGCAGTTTAAACATATAAGTATGAACAGATAATCATACAATCAAACAGATAGAATGCAATTTAACTAACATATACTCAATCAATTCGGTTTCCGGTTTCAGTCAGTCAGTTCAGTACTTTTAATCAGTTCAGTTATCAGTCATTATCAGTCTCGTTTAACAGTAATCGGTGATCAATCGGTCATTAATCAGTAAACAGTATGAGGGTTGTTACAGTCTCCCCTCCTTATAAAGAGTTTAGTCCTCTAAACTCGAGTTACCTTCATTCTGGAAGAAAACAGGATTCAGTGGAAACAGTTCGGGATATCGTTTAGCCATGTCATCTTCCCTTTCCCAAGTGGCATACACGCCACCATGGTTCTGCCAGTCAACTTTCACTAACGGGATCTCTTTGTTCCTCAGTTTCTTGATTCGTCTGTTTACAATCTGTATAGGCCGTTCCTCGTAAGTGTAGTCATCACTCAACACTACGTGGGTAGGCTCTATTATATGGAAGGGATCCCGGAGATAGTCTCTCAACATAGAGATGTGGAAGACGTTATGCATGTGCTCCATTTCAGGACGAAGCGCAACTTGATACGCCACCGGATTGATTTTCTCAATGATCTCATATGGTCCGACGTATCTCGGTGCTAACTTGCCTTTGACTCCAAAACGAGTCTGGCCTTTCATTGGTGTCACTTTCACAAAAACGTGATCACCCACTTCATACTCTCTGTCCCGTCTTCTGACATCTGCATAACTTTTCTGTCTACTCTGCGCAGTTTTCAGTCTTTGCTGTATCAGTTTCACTTTTTCAGTTGTTTCATACACAATCTCGGGCCCAAGCAAAGGCCCATCTCCAACTTCTGCCCAGCAAATTGGAGATCTACATTTTCTGCCATACAATGCCTCAAAAGGCGCCATACCAATACTCGAATGGTAGCTGTTGTTGTAGGCGAATTCAGCTAAGGGCAAATGACTTTCCCAGTCTCCCTGAAAATCAAGGACACACATTCTCAGTAAATCCTCCAGAGTTTGGATGGTCCTTTCTGACTGGCCATCTGTCTGAGGATGATAGGCACTACTCAGCCTCAATTCAGTACCCAATGCAGTCTGTAGACTTTGCCAAAACCTCGATGTAAACTTCGAATCCCTGTCAGAAACAATAGACACAGGCACTCCATGCAGTCTTACAATTTCATCAATATAGATAACAGCCAATTTGTCCGCATTATAAATCGTCTTGACAGGTAAGAAGTGAGCAGATTTGGTTAGTCTATCAACAATAACCCAAATTGAATCCATACCTTTTCTGGAGCGAGGCAATCCGACGATAAAATCCATCGTGATATGCTCCCATTTCCACTCTGGTATGGGTAGGGGTTGCAGTAGTCCGGCAGGTCGTTGATGTTCAGCTTTGACCTGTTGGCAATGAAGACATTTGGATACAAAATCAGTAATTTCTTTCTTCATTCCCGGCCACCAGAAATTCTGTTTCAGATCTTGGTACATTTTCGTATTCCCCGGGTGGATAGAAAATCTTGAGTTGTGGCCCTCTTGCAGAACTCTTCTTTTCAGTTCAGTATCATTTGGTACACACAGTCTTTCTTGAAATTTCAGTACATTATTCTCAAATTTGAATCCCGGTCTCTGTTTGGATTCTCTTTCCTCGATGATCTTCTTCAAGAAATCATCCAGTTGTTGTTTTTCTTTAACCTCTTCAATCAGTGCCGGTTGAGCAGAAATAGCAGCTAAGGTTCCACCTTGTTCTCTCAAAACAATTTCAATTTCAGATTTTTCAAGGTCACAAAGCAACTCTTTCTGTCCTGTAAGCAAACAGGCTAAGTTTCCAATCGATTTCCGGCTCAATGCATCGGCAACGGTATTGGCTTTTCCCGGATGGTACAATATCTGTAGGTCATAATCCTTAATCAGTTCCAGCCATCTCCGCTGTCTCATGTTCAGTTCTTTCTGTGTGAAGAAATACTTTAAACTCTTGTGGTCGGTGTATACTTCACATGTCACCCCGTACAGATAGTGACGCCAGATTTTCAGTGCAAATACTACTGCAGCAAGTTCCAGATCATGGGTCGGGTAGTTCTTTTCATGTGGTCTCAACTGTCGGGAAGCATAAGCAATAACTCTCCCATTCTGCATTAAAACACACCCCAGACCCTTATGAGAAGCATCACTAAATACAGTATAACCATCCGTACCTGAAGGTAAGGTAAGAACTGGTGCAGTCACTAATCGAGTTTTCAACTCCTGAAAAGCAGATTCTCTTTGGTCAGTCCAGTCAAATGATGTCCCCTTCTGAGTTAACTGAGTCAATGGTAGGGCAATTTTGGAGAAATCCTTGACAAATCTTCTGTAATATCCAGCCAGTCCCAAAAAGCTTCGGACTTCAGTCACATTGGTCGGTCTAGGCCAGTTCACTACAGCTTCAATTTTCTGCGGATCAACAGAAATTCCATTTTTGCTAACAACATGCCCCAGAAACATAACATGGTCAAGCCAAAATTCACATTTAGACAGTTTAGCATACAGTTTCTGTTCTCTTAAGGTTTGTAGGGCAAGTCTCAGATGATGTTCATGCTGTCCTATACTTTTGGAGTAAATCAATATGTCATCGATAAATACAACAATAAAGTCATCAAGGTATGGTTTAAAAATTCTGTTCATGAGGTCCATAAAAGCAGCTGGTGCATTCGTGACTCCAAAAGGCATAACTAAAAATTCGTAATGTCCATACCTCGTTCTAAAAGCAGTTTTATCAATGTCTTCCGGTTTAACCTTCAGTTGATGATATCCGGATCTAAGATCAATCTTGGAAAATACTTTAGCACCCTGTAACTGATCAAACAGGTCATCAATACGCGGTAATGGGTATTTATTCTTTACAGTTACCTTGTTCAATTCACGGTAGTCAATGCACAGTCTCAGTGAGCCATCTTTCTTCTTTACAAACAAAACAGGCGCACCCCATGGCGAAGTGCTAGGTCTGATAAACTTCTTATCCAGTAGTTCCTGTAGTTGCACTTTCAACTCCTTCAGTTCAGTTGGGGCCATTCGGTACGGAGCTTTAGAAACTGGTTGTGTTCCGGGAATCACATCAACGGTAAATTCAATCTCCCTATCAGTCAAATCTCCTGGAAGATTATCTGGAAAAACATCTGGAAATTCTCTGACTATAGGAATACAATTCACATCAGTTTTAATACTATCATCAGTCGACACAGTCAGTACAGAACACAGATATCCTTTACACCCCTTTCTAATTAATTTAACAGCTTTCACTGACGAAATCAAATACGGAGGAGGTACTACTCCACTCCCATTAAACACAAATTCAGGCAGACCAGGTGGACGGAAAACAACTTGCTTGGTCACACAGTCAATAGTGGCATAATATTTTTGTAACCAATCCATCCCCAATATTACGTCAAAATGATCAATGTTCAATGGCAGTAAATCAATAAACAGATGCATATCCCCAACAATGATTTCACATGCGGGGTACATATAAGCACATGTCATGGATCCCCCTACGGGGGATGATACGGCTAGCAGATAGTTCATAGGTTCTAAGGGTCTATTCAATTTCCGTGAGAAAGCATGCGATACATAAGAATGTGTAGACCCCGAATCAATTAATACATATGCATTTTGTGCACAAATAGAAAGAATACCTGACACAACGGTCTCGGTATTCTGCACATCTCCCGGTACTAGTGCGAACACTCGGCCTTGCCTCACAGGCTCTTTCCCGGTAGCTTTAGGGTTAGGCTTTGGTGGAGCATTTGATGCTGCGCCGCTGGCTGCAGCTTTGCTATTGCCTTGAGGAGCAGAAGGGCAATCTTTAACCATGTGGCCCACCTTGCCACACCTGTAACAGGCTCCAGATAATTTGTGACAAACCCCTTTATGCTTGTTACCACATACAGAGCAGGGTGGAATGAACCCACTCCCTTGGCTGGGGCTAGTCATTGATCCCGTGTTCTGTTTCTTATTGGCTGGGTTGTGCTTGCCTTTCTTGAATTTGAAACCCTGCCTTTTACCATGCCATTCAGTTGTTGGTGTTTCAGATTGTTTCACTGCTGCAATGTTCGACTCGGCCATCAATGCCCGGTCGAGAACACCTACAAAAGTCGGTAATTTCAAAACATTTATCCGGTCAAGTATTGCCACATTAAGGCCACCTTCAAATTTTCTGGCCTTCTTATATTCAGTATCCACCATGTGCGGTGCATAACGGGCAAGTTCAGTAAATTTCGTTTCATATTCGGCAACGGACATTGTGCCCTGCTTCAACTGTTCAAATTCAGTCACTTTTCTATCCCTGACACACTGAGGGAAATACTTTTCAAAGAAGGACTCCTTGAACTGAGCCCAAGTCATAACAGTATTTGTATCACGGATCAACATCCACCACCTTCTAGCTTCTTCTTGGAGGGTGAAGGTAGCTAACAATACCTTATTCGCTTCCGAGCACGGAAACACTTCAAATAATTTCTCTGTTTCCAGAACCCAAGCTTCAGCTTTTAACGGTTCAAGGCCTCCCTGAAAGGATGGCGGTTTCATTTTGCTGAACTTCTGGGTAAGAGCAATAATATCCCCATCATTCACATTCACATTAGGTTCCGGCTGAACCGGAGGAGGAGGAGGTGGGGGCGGTTGGTTCTGTTGTTGTTCAAGTCTAGCAGTTATCAGTTCTATCATTCTTTCCATTCTTTCCATCCTTGCCTCGGTAGACGAGGATTCAGGTTCATTTGCATTATCCATTTCACTATAAGCAGTTATAACAGTTTTAAACATAAGCAGTCATTTGTTTAACAGTTTACCACATTAGCATGTATTCAGTCATAACATAACCACACACTTATCAAGTTCATGAAATGCCCTAATCACTTTCTAGGACACCCTATAGCTCATTTGGACACGTGTGTGCGGTATAACTCGTGGTTAAGTATCGCTCTGATACCACTCTGTCACGACCCAAACCCGGCCCTATGGGTTTAGCACCGTAACCGGCCAGTAATCCGAGATTACCGAAGGCCTGCTTAACAGTAATACAGTAAAACAGAGTACAGGGCCTGGCGGAAGCCAATACAGTAATTAAACAATGTCCAATGAGCTGTGACAGTCTGTATGCCAAAAAGATTTTTCATGCATTAATACATAAACAGTACAGAACAGTATGCACAATATTTACATTCATTCAAACTAGGGACTCTACCCTAGATAGCGGTACAGTGGACAGTCAGTCTATACAAAATAGTACGGTCTATACAGAATTTACAGTCACTCAGTACAGGGACCTAATCCCTTTATAACAGTACAGTAGTCCAAACAGTATGGAAACAGACGGGGGAAAACAAACAAAACACCCCCAAGCCATAGCATGGCAACTCGGAACCTCGCAGTGAGGCACATAGGCTGGCTTGACAAAACTGGAGTTACCCTGACGCTCCTAGCTCCGATCTGGTGCCTGTACACCTACATATATATATAAGCAGTGAGCTAAAGCCCAGTGAATAACATAATGCGTAAAGGGGTTTAGAATGAATGTCCTTACAGTGATGAAAACAGTTCAATTCAATCAGTATTTCAGTTGTTCAGTACAGTAAACAGTCATATGTGGTACATCCATTAGCATAACAGTAACAGTAGGTCTTAAAAGACCGAACAGTAATGATGGCCATCAGTCAGTAAACAGTAGTGGTTCCACGAGGGAACCGACAGAGAATTCTGTCGCAGTAACAGTAACAGTAAACCGTAGGTACTAAGGATGCCACAGTACAGTTCAGAAATAAAGGACATACATTCATTCAGTAAATAATACCAGTTCAGTTCAGTATTCAAAAGATATCAGTTGAACATATCTTTACACAATTGTTACTCACAGAGTTCTGGGCTACAGTATGCTAGAGCGTGTCTCCCCAGTTGCCAACCCTACACAGTTCACAGGTTGAACACACACTAAGCTACACAGTTGGGAAATATCATAACTTAATCCCTAATTTGCCTTGGTGTGTTCTACAACGATATCCTCATCTAAATGCCTTAAACTAGGCCTAAGAATACCTAGGATGGGATGAGGATGCAAAAATGCACATTTAAAAGCATTTTCAGGATTTTCAGAAAAACAGAGTCCCGCTCGAGCTCAGGTTTCCCCGCTCGAGCGTACAGGCAAACAAAGGTACTCGCTCGAGCGCAAACTTTCCCGCTTGAGCGTACTGTAAAGGTACTGGATGGGTGAAATCCCCGCTCGACGCCCGCTCGAGCTTGAGACATGACTCCGCTCGAGCGCCCAATCCTCCGCTCGAGCGGACTGTAAAACAGTGCAAGATGCTGGAAGCTCGATTTTCCCGCTCGAGCGGCACTTCCCCCGCTCGAGCGGACGACGGAAATCTGGAAATCCCAGATTCGAGCTCCATGTCCAAAACCAAGCTCAAAAGCATCAAAACCAATCCTCTTGGGCCCATTTTCTGGAAAACATTTATAAACACATAGGATATCATGTTTCAAAGCTCAATTTTAAGAAATCAAAGCCCAAGGGTGTTTAATTCAAACCCAATTTAAACCATTTTTCAAGCACAAGATGAACATGCAAACATGCATGAATTCAAACCATTTTGAAGCTTCAATTTGATGCTCTCAGGAGCCAATTCTTTTCAAAACATGGTGAAATCATGGACTTAAACATGATTATGAACATGCATGTAACCCTTTGCCATGAAAACAACTCAAACATCTACAATACAAACATGCATGCATGAAATGAGCTTCAAATCAACAACAATGAACCAAAATATGACTTAGTTCTACAATGAAGCATGACTCATGCAAGAACTCGCTCAAACACATCAATAAAGGTTGAGTTCCCTTACCTAGAGCCTCAATTCCAAGTGCAGGACCACAAAGCAACAATCAACCTTCAATTCTCTTCAAATTCTAAGCAATATTGAAATGAACTCAAGACTCTCACTTCCTCTCTCTCTAAATTCGGCTAGAACAAGAAGAAATGGCTGAGCAAATGTGTTTGGCTCAAGTATAATGAGCTCAAAGTGTAGAGGTAGTGGCCCACTCAAGGGCAAAACGGTAATTAAGTCCAACTCTTTAATTAGCATATTTTAATCTAATTTAATCATACCTAATCAGTTTTCATGTAAATACACCACAAAATCACATAAATTATGATGATCATTAAACATCAATCAGTTTCTAATTCGGCCGCCGATAAGGCCTTCAATTAGCAGTTTAAACATATAAGTATGAACAGATAATCATACAATCAAACAGATAGAATGCAATTTAACTAACATATACTCAATCAATTCGGTTTCCGGTTTCAGTCAGTCAGTTCAGTACTTTTAATCAGTTCAATTATCAGTCATTATCAGTCTCGTTTAACAGTAATCGGTGATCAATCGGTCATTAATCAGTAAACAGTATGAGGGTTGTTACAGTCTCCCCTCCTTATAAAGAGTTTAGTCCTCTAAACTCGAGTTACCTTCATTCTGGAAGAAAACAGGATTCAGTGGAAACAGTTCGGGATATCGTTTAGCCATGTCATCTTCCCTTTCCCAAGTGGCATACACGCCACCATGGTTCTGCCAGTCAACTTTCACTAACGGGATCTCTTTGTTCCTCAGTTTCTTGATTCGTCTGTTTACAATCTGTATAGGCCGTTCCTCGTAAGTGTAGTCATCACTCAACACTACGTGGGTAGGCTCTATTATATGGAAGGGATCCCGGAGATAGTCTCTCAACATAGAGATGTGGAAGACGTTATGCATGTGCTCCATTTCAGGACGAAGCGCAACTTGATACGCCACCGGATTGATTTTCTCAATGATCTCATATGGTCCGACGTATCTCGGTGCTAACTTGCCTTTGACTCCAAAACGAGTCTGGCCTTTCATTGGTGTCACTTTCACAAAAACGTGATCACCCACTTCATACTCTCTGTCCCGTCTTCTGACATCTGCATAACTTTTCTGTCTACTCTGCGCAGTTTTCAGTCTTTGCTGTATCAGTTTCACTTTTTCAGTTGTTTCATACACAATCTCGGGCCCAAGCAAAGGCCCATCTCCAACTTCTGCCCAGCAAATTGGAGATCTACATTTTCTGCCATACAATGCCTCAAAAGGCGCCATACCAATACTCGAATGGTAGCTGTTGTTGTAGGCGAATTCAGCTAAGGGCAAATGACTTTCCCAGTCTCCCTGAAAATCAAGGACACACATTCTCAGTAAATCCTCCAGAGTTTGGATGGTCCTTTCTGACTGGCCATCTGTCTGAGGATGATAGGCACTACTCAGCCTCAATTCAGTACCCAATGCAGTCTGTAGACTTTGCCAAAACCTCGATGTAAACTTCGAATCCCTGTCAGAAACAATAGACACAGGCACTCCATGCAGTCTTACAATTTCATCAATATAGATAACAGCCAATTTGTCCGCATTATAAATCGTCTTGACAGGTAAGAAGTGAGCAGATTTGGTTAGTCTATCAACAATAACCCAAATTGAATCCATACCTTTTCTGGAGCGAGGCAATCCGACGATAAAATCCATCGTGATATGCTCCCATTTCCACTCTGGTATGGGTAGGGGTTGCAGTAGTCCGGCAGGTCGTTGATGTTCAGCTTTGACCTGTTGGCAATGAAGACATTTGGATACAAAATCAGTAATTTCTTTCTTCATTCCCGGCCACCAGAAATTCTGTTTCAGATCTTGGTACATTTTCGTATTCCCCGGGTGGATAGAAAATCTTGAGTTGTGGCCCTCTTGCAGAACTCTTCTTTTCAGTTCAGTATCATTTGGTACACACAGTCTTTCTTGAAATTTCAGTACATTATTCTCAAATTTGAATCCCGGTCTCTGTTTGGATTCTCTTTCCTCGATGATCTTCTTCAAGAAATCATCCAGTTGTTGTTTTTCTTTAACCTCTTCAATCAGTGCCGGTTGAGCAGAAATAGCAGCTAAGGTTCCACCTTGTTCTCTCAAAACAATTTCAATTTCAGATTTTTCAAGGTCACAAAGCAACTCTTTCTGTCCTGTAAGCAAACAGGCTAAGTTTCCAATCGATTTCCGGCTCAATGCATCGGCAACGGTATTGGCTTTTCCCGGATGGTACAATATCTGTAGGTCATAATCCTTAATCAGTTCCAGCCATCTCCGCTGTCTCATGTTCAGTTCTTTCTGTGTGAAGAAATACTTTAAACTCTTGTGGTCGGTGTATACTTCACATGTCACCCCGTACAGATAGTGACGCCAGATTTTCAGTGCAAATACTACTGCAGCAAGTTCCAGATCATGGGTCGGGTAGTTCTTTTCATGTGGTCTCAACTGTCGGGAAGCATAAGCAATAACTCTCCCATTCTGCATTAAAACACACCCCAGACCCTTATGAGAAGCATCACTAAATACAGTATAACCATCCGTACCTGAAGGTAAGGTAAGAACTGGTGCAGTCACTAATCGAGTTTTCAACTCCTGAAAAGCAGATTCTCTTTGGTCAGTCCAGTCAAATGATGTCCCCTTCTGAGTTAACTGAGTCAATGGTAGGGCAATTTTGGAGAAATCCTTGACAAATCTTCTGTAATATCCAGCCAGTCCCAAAAAGCTTCGGACTTCAGTCACATTGGTCGGTCTAGGCCAGTTCACTACAGCTTCAATTTTCTGCGGATCAACAGAAATTCCATTTTTGCTAACAACATGCCCCAGAAACATAACATGGTCAAGCCAAAATTCACATTTAGACAGTTTAGCATACAGTTTCTGTTCTCTTAAGGTTTGTAGGGCAAGTCTCAGATGATGTTCATGCTGTCCTATACTTTTGGAGTAAATCAATATGTCATCGATAAATACAACAATAAAGTCATCAAGGTATGGTTTAAAAATTCTGTTCATGAGGTCCATAAAAGCAGCTGGTGCATTCGTGACTCCAAAAGGCATAACTAAAAATTCGTAATGTCCATACCTCGTTCTAAAAGCAGTTTTATCAATGTCTTCCGGTTTAACCTTCAGTTGATGATATCCGGATCTAAGATCAATCTTGGAAAATACTTTAGCACCCTGTAACTGATCAAACAGGTCATCAATACGCGGTAATGGGTATTTATTCTTTACAGTTACCTTGTTCAATTCACGGTAGTCAATGCACAGTCTCAGTGAGCCATCTTTCTTCTTTACAAACAAAACAGGCGCACCCCATGGCGAAGTGCTAGGTCTGATAAACTTCTTATCCAGTAGTTCCTGTAGTTGCACTTTCAACTCCTTCAGTTCAGTTGGGGCCATTCGGTACGGAGCTTTAGAAACTGGTTGTGTTCCGGGAATCACATCAACGGTAAATTCAATCTCCCTATCAGTCAAATCTCCTGGAAGATTATCTGGAAAAACATCTGGAAATTCTCTGACTATAGGAATACAATTCACATCAGTTTTAATACTATCATCAGTCGACACAGTCAGTACAGAACACAGATATCCTTTACACCCCTTTCTAATTAATTTAACAGCTTTCACTGACGAAATCAAATACGGAGGAGGTACTACTCCACTCCCATTAAACACAAATTCAGGCAGACCAGGTGGACGGAAAACAACTTGCTTGGTCACACAGTCAATAGTGGCATAATATTTTTGTAACCAATCCATCCCCAATATTACGTCAAAATGATCAATGTTCAATGGCAGTAAATCAATAAACAGATGCATATCCCCAACAATGATTTCACATGCGGGGTACATATAAGCACATGTCATGGATCCCCCTACGGGGGATGATACGGCTAGCAGATAGTTCATAGGTTCTAAGGGTCTATTCAATTTCCGTGAGAAAGCATGCGATACATAAGAATGTGTAGACCCCGAATCAATTAATACATATGCATTTTGTGCACAAATAGAAAGAATACCTGACACAACGGTCTCGGTATTCTGCACATCTCCCGGTACTAGTGCGAACACTCGGCCTTGCCTCACAGGCTCTTTCCCGGTAGCTTTAGGGTTAGGCTTTGGTGGAGCATTTGATGCTGCGCCGCTGGCTGCAGCTTTGCTATTGCCTTGAGGAGCAGAAGGGCAATCTTTAACCATGTGGCCCACCTTGCCACACCTGTAACAGGCTCCAGATAATTTGTGACAAACCCCTTTATGCTTGTTACCACATACAGAGCAGGGTGGAATGAACCCACTCCCTTGGCTGGGGCTAGTCATTGATCCCGTGTTCTGTTTCTTATTGGCTGGGTTGTGCTTGCCTTTCTTGAATTTGAAACCCTGCCTTTTACCATGCCATTCAGTTGTTGGTGTTTCAGATTGTTTCACTGCTGCAATGTTCGACTCGGCCATCAATGCCCGGTCGAGAACACCTACAAAAGTCGGTAATTTCAAAACATTTATCCGGTCAAGTATTGCCACATTAAGGCCACCTTCAAATTTTCTGGCCTTCTTATATTCAGTATCCACCATGTGCGGTGCATAACGGGCAAGTTCAGTAAATTTCGTTTCATATTCGGCAACGGACATTGTGCCCTGCTTCAACTGTTCAAATTCAGTCACTTTTCTATCCCTGACACACTGAGGGAAATACTTTTCAAAGAAGGACTCCTTGAACTGAGCCCAAGTCATAACAGTATTTGTATCACGGATCAACATCCACCACCTTCTAGCTTCTTCTTGGAGGGTGAAGGTAGCTAACAATACCTTATTCGCTTCCGAGCACGGAAACACTTCAAATAATTTCTCTGTTTCCAGAACCCAAGCTTCAGCTTTTAACGGTTCAAGGCCTCCCTGAAAGGATGGCGGTTTCATTTTGCTGAACTTCTGGGTAAGAGCAATAATATCCCCATCATTCACATTCACATTAGGTTCCGGCTGAACCGGAGGAGGAGGAGGTGGGGGCGGTTGGTTCTGTTGTTGTTCAAGTCTAGCAGTTATCAGTTCTATCATTCTTTCCATTCTTTCCATCCTTGCCTCGGTAGACGAGGATTCAGGTTCATTTGCATTATCCATTTCACTATAAGCAGTTATAACAGTTTTAAACATAAGCAGTCATTTGTTTAACAGTTTACCACATTAGCATGTATTCAGTCATAACATAACCACACACTTATCAAGTTCATGAAATGCCCTAATCACTTTCTAGGACACCCTATAGCTCATTTGGACACGTGTGTGCGGTATAACTCGTGGTTAAGTATCGCTCTGATACCACTCTGTCACGACCCAAACCCGGCCCTATGGGTTTAGCACCGTAACCGGCCAGTAATCCGAGATTACCGAAGGCCTGCTTAACAGTAATACAGTAAAACAGAGTACAGGGCCTGGCGGAAGCCAATACAGTAATTAAACAATGTCCAATGAGCTGTGACAGTCTGTATGCCAAAAAGATTTTTCATGCATTAATACATAAACAGTACAGAACAGTATGCACAATATTTACATTCATTCAAACTAGGGACTCTACCCTAGATAGCGGTACAGTGGACAGTCAGTCTATACAAAATAGTACGGTCTATACAGAATTTACAGTCACTCAGTACAGGGACCTAATCCCTTTATAACAGTACAGTAGTCCAAACAGTATGGAAACAGACGGGGGAAAACAAACAAAACACCCCCAAGCCATAGCATGGCAACTCGGAACCTCGCAGTGAGGCACATAGGCTGGCTTGACAAAACTGGAGTTACCCTGACGCTCCTAGCTCCGATCTGGTGCCTGTACACCTACATATATATATAAGCAGTGAGCTAAAGCCCAGTGAATAACATAATGCGTAAAGGGGTTTAGAATGAATGTCCTTACAGTGATGAAAACAGTTCAATTCAATCAGTATTTCAGTTGTTCAGTACAGTAAACAGTCATATGTGGTACATCCATTAGCATAACAGTAACAGTAGGTCTTAAAAGACCGAACAGTAATGATGGCCATCAGTCAGTAAACAGTAGTGGTTCCACGAGGGAACCGACAGAGAATTCTGTCGCAGTAACAGTAACAGTAAACCGTAGGTACTAAGGATGCCACAGTACAGTTCAGAAATAAAGGACATACATTCATTCAGTAAATAATACCAGTTCAGTTCAGTATTCAAAAGATATCAGTTGAACATATCTTTACACAATTGTTACTCACAGAGTTCTGGGCTACAGTATGCTAGAGCGTGTCTCCCCAGTTGCCAACCCTACACAGTTCACAGGTTGAACACACACTAAGCTACACAGTTGGGAAATATCATAACTTAATCCCTAATTTGCCTTGGTGTGTTCTACAACGATATCCTCATCTAAATGCCTTAAACTAGGCCTAAGAATACCTAGGATGGGATGAGGATGCAAAAATGCACATTTAAAAGCATTTTCAGGATTTTCAGAAAAACAGAGTCCCGCTCGAGCTCAGGTTTCCCCGCTCGAGCGTACAGGCAAACAAAGGTACTCGCTCGAGCGCAAACTTTCCCGCTCGAGCGTACTGTAAAGGTACTGGATGGGTGAAATCCCCGCTCGACGCCCGCTCGAGCTTGAGACATGACTCCGCTCGAGCGCCCAATCCTCCGCTCGAGCGGACTGTAAAACAGTGCAAGATGCTGGAAGCTCGATTTTCCCGCTCGAGCGGCACTTCCCCCGCTCGAGCGGACGACGGAAATCTGGAAATCCCAGATTCGAGCTCCAGGTCCAAAACCAAGCTCAAAAGCATCAAAACCAATCCTCTTGGGCCCATTTTCTGGAAAACATTTATAAACACATAGGATATCATGTTTCAAAGCTCAATTTTAAGAAATCAAAGCCCAAGGGTGTTTAATTCAAACCCAATTTAAACCATTTTTCAAGCACAAGATGAACATGCAAACATGCATGAATTCAAACCATTTTGAAGCTTCAATTTGATGCTCTCAGGAGCCAATTCTTTTCAAAACATGGTGAAATCATGGACTTAAACATGATTATGAACATGCATGTAACCCTTTGCCATGAAAACAACTCAAACATCTACAATACAAACATGCATGCATGAAATGAGCTTCAAATCAACAACAATGAACCAAAATATGACTTAGTTCTACAATGAAGCATGACTCATGCAAGAACTCGCTCAAACACATCAATAAAGGTTGAGTTCCCTTACCTAGAGCCTCAATTCCAAGTGCAGGACCACAAAGCAACAATCAACCTTCAATTCTCTTCAAATTCTAAGCAATATTGAAATGAACTCAAGACTCTCACTTCCTCTCTCTCTAAATTCGGCTAGAACAAGAAGAAATGGCTGAGCAAATGTGTTTGGCTCAAGTATAATGAGCTCAAAGTGTAGAGGTAGTGGCCCACTCAAGGGCAAAACGGTAATTAAGTCCAACTCTTTAATTAGCATATTTTAATCTAATTTAATCATACCTAATCAGTTTTCATGTAAATACACCACAAAATCACATAAATTATGATGATCATTAAACATCAATCAGTTTCTAATTCGGCCGCCGATAAGGCCTTCAATTAGCAGTTTAAACATATAAGTATGAACAGATAATCATACAATCAAACAGATAGAATGCAATTTAACTAACATATACTCAATCAATTCGGTTTCCGGTTTCAGTCAGTCAGTTCAGTACTTTTAATCAGTTCAATTATCAGTCAGTTATCAGTCATTATCAGTCTCGTTTAACAGTAATCGGTGATCAATCGGTCATTAATCAGTAAACAGTATGAGGGTTGTTACACTCAGCCACACTCACATAGGATGCCGGTTGATAAAAATGAGGTGCCTCGAAGTGCGTGCACACGGGCACGCAAACCGAGGCAATGGCAGAATGTGATGCAACATGGCAAAAATGATATGCAAGCATGCTAATGGAATTTCAGCAACAAAATATGGGGGAAAACAGTTCCGAAATGAAGCGAAATGACATGAAATGCAAGGAAATGTCCCGAAATGCGAATTTAGGCACCCGAAATGGCCTATAGCTATGCTAAACATGCACAATATGGACATGCAATGCAAAGACAGAAGCTAGACAGTCCCAAAAGATGCACTTTCACAGTTATAAATATGGCCAAACAGCAAGCATAGGTAGGGGAAAAATGGCATGCAAGAATAGGGGCCAAAAGAGGGGTAATGAAGCAAGTGATATAAGCAAAACCCAAACTGAAAAATCTCCTTCTACAACACTGAAGAGGGACTAAAAATATGAATATTCACAGTATATGGCAGCCTCAAAATCAGTATACAAATATGCTAAAAATGTGATGCAAAATGAGGCTCAAAAGGTGCTATAACATGAAGTATACAAAATAATCACCAAACAGAAAAAAAGTGTTAATGAAACATGAAGTATAGGCCAAAATAATGCCACTTTCAGTTAGGACCAAGGTCCAAAAACAGAAGCAAAGAGGGCTGCCAATTTATGCAAAAATGGGGCCAAATAAGGGATATAACTACAAGTGACACATGGAAGTACCAAACAATGCTGAACCCTTCTCCAATGTTGAAGAGGGGCTCAAAATAAGCCTAATATCAGTTTACAACATGCTCAAAAACAGATTGCTCATGGGTCAAAAATAGCATGCAAAACTATGACATACAAGAGGATCAATGAAGCAAGTATATTATGGAGGGCTCAAACAGGGTTGAGCCCTTCATGAAAAGTGAAGATGAGCTCAAAATAGGGCCCTTTTCAGTTAGGGTCGGAGCTTGAAACAAAAAGGAAGTAGGGCTTACAAATAGATCAAGAAAAAGGGTCAAAAGGGTAAAAGTGTTACTTACCCTTGAAGACTCAAACTTTTGTTGCTTCTTGGATGGATTTGCAGCTTCTTTGGCCTTTGGGAAACCTTCCTTGCTGCTGGAAATGAGATGGTGGTGGTAGAGCTTGGTGGTGTAGAAGGAATGATGGTTAGGGAGTTAGGGTTTTTTGAAGAATTGAGATCTATGGAGATGGAGTTGGCTATGGAAGCTTGAAGGAGAGTTTTTCTAACCCCAATTTACTACAAGACTTGCTTGCTATATAGGCCAAAGAAGGGGTGTAAAGGTGGGGGAAAAGGAGAGTAAAACTCCCCTACAAAATATCCCCCGGATAAATATCTTGTCTGGGGGATATTGCCCCACAGCTGTAAAGTGCACAGTGCAAGGAAGCAGGCCGACCCATTACTTTTGTTGGAGGTGGCCGGCCGGCCACACCCCCTAGCCGGCCGGCTAGGGGTCAAAAGGTTCAATGAGATTTTCTGGCCGGCCAGCTACTGGGGAGGTACTCCTATGTGTGTACAACACAACCATGTGGTTAAAATTCCAAGAAAGTGGGTCTAAGGGGTTCAACATTAGCTCGGAAAGAGGGGTTCAAAAGGGTCAATTTGAATTACTGGCCGGCCATGAACTTTTAGTGGCCTCTCATGTGTGTAGATCACAGATATGTGGTTGAAAGTTCAAGAATGTGGGCCCAAGGGGTTCAACATTAGCCCGGAAGAAAGGGGTCAAAAGGGTCAGGTAACCTTAATGGCCGGCCACCAACTTTTAGTGGCCTCTCAAGTGTGTAGATCACAGATATGTGGTTGAAAGTTGACAACACTAACCCTAGGGTGTTCAACATTAGCCCGGAAGTTGGAAAAACGGGCGCCGGGAGGCTCCGGAGGAGAGATAACTGGTTGCTGCAACAATTGCTGGCCTCCCACCCTTCAGTGACCTTCCTAGTGATAAAACAGAGGTACCTGCCAAAAATGAACGAAAACCGTTGCAAAACGAATGTTCCGGGGCCAAAACACGCAGTTCGGGGTCCCGAAAATGGGCCGTTAAGCACCGAAAGTGGCATTCGGCCACGAAGTGGGTTTCTCAGCCCCCAGTGTCCCTCAACAGGGACTAAATAAGATGTATGCCAAAAATCGGAGCAAAAGGAGATGGTTAAGCGGTCCCGAACCGAGGCACACGGCCTGACGGCTCCGAAAACCGGGAACCGGACTCCGAAATGGGCAAAATGGCCTACGGCCTCAAAATGTAGCCTACGGACATTGAGAGATGGTGTACGGGACCTCTCCCTCCCCTCAGGAAAAGAAACAGAGAAAACCGAGTCTGGTTCGCAAACCGAGACAAGGCACAGAAGAGGGTTCGGAAGTCCGGAGGTAGGGCTCACGGCCGCAACTCTGAAACTTATGAACAAGCACGATATGCAACATCACCAAGGGCTCAATCGGTGACGTCTGAGTCTTAAGGTCGGTCAAAAATGGGGTGTCTACAACCACCACCTAACACCACACCACCACTCCATTCCAGCAGCTTGGAGGGCCTTCTCAGAGCTTTGGAGGCACCTTTTTTCAAGCCAAAAGGCTGCTAAAGTTTGGTCTTCAAGGGTGAGCAACATTTCCTTTCTTTTAAGCTTATTTTTGTATCCTTTCTAAGCCATACATGCTTGCATATTTGGGCTTCGACCCTAACTGAAAATAGCATTTTTTTGAGCTCTTTTTCATGTTTGTTTAAGGGCCTCTCACTGTTTGAGGCTTCCTTTTTGCACTTGCTTCTTTACCTCTCTTGTATGCCTATTTCTTGTGTAGTATTTTTGGCCTACGTGTAAACTTTTTTGAGCTCTGTCATAAACTGTAAAGTGGCTTATTTTGAGCCCTTCTTCAACATTGTTGAAGGGCTCATCACTATTTGAGGCTTCCATTTTTCACTTGCCTTTATATCCCTCTTTTGGCCATATTTTTGCATGATTTGTTAGCCCCTTGTGCTTATTTTTTTAGGCTTTGGTCCAAACTGTAAATGGCCTTATTTTGACCCCCTATTCATGTTTTATCAAGGGACTTTTGCTGTTTGAGGCCCCCTTTTACACTTTGTGTTTAAACCTCTTTTTAGGCCTTATTTTGCATGGTATTTTAAGCTTATTTATTCACTGTTTTGGGCTCGGTTGTAAACTGTAAAGTGCTTCATTTTGAGCCCATATTCAACTTTGTTGAAGGGATCTTGGCCATTTGGGGCCAGCAGCTGTTACTTGCTTCATTATCTCGCTTTCGGGGCCATTTTTGCATGCTAGCTTAGCCCCATTTGTGTTCGCTGTTTGGCCTTCCTTAAAACTGTAAATATTCTTGTTTTGGGACTGTCTTGAGTCTGTCTTTACATTTCATGTTCGAATAATGCATACTTTGTATAGCTATAGGTCATTGCGTATGCCTAGTTTTGCATTTCGGGTCTCATTTCATGCATCGGGTGCTATATTGTCATGTTTCGGGGCTGTTTTGCATCACTTTTTGCTGCTGAAATTTGCATGCTAGCATACCATGTTCCATGTCTTGCCATGTCTTGTTAGAGTGGCATTTTGTGCCTTAGGGTCGATCCTCGGTTTGCGTGCATGCGTGCGCGCATCTCGAGTTGTCTCATTTTCATCGTATGACCTCTTATGTGAGTGTGGCTGAGGTCCACTCATGTTGGTGTAAGCCCATATTGCATTGTGTATGCCATTTCATTTCATAGCATTGTGTATGCTAGGTTGTATGTTAGCGCATTGTGTATGCCATGTTATCTCGTGCATCGTGTATGCCATTTCATAGCATTGTATATGTTAGGTTGTATCTTAGTTACATTTCATGCATATCATGCATATTGCATCGGGCTTGGGATAGGAGTTAGCCCGAGCACGGGAAACGAGGGACGTTTCGTACTTCGAGTGACGGAACGTGTCTCAATTCCCAGTCACCGACACTCCGGATTATCCATGATGGAGTTTAGGTTTTGATGTATTTATATGTGCATTCATTTCATATTGAGTCGTGCAATTCGACTCCTCGGCCATCATGCATCGATATGCGTGATTGGTGGCACGAGGATCGAGGCATGCATACATTTGTAAAAATACATTGCCATGCCCTTTTCCTGCTCTCTGTTGTAGCAAATCAAGAATCAGTAGCCTTTCAAAGGCCTTGCACAGCATTCCGGCATCAATCGCAAACGGAGGCTAATTGGGGCATCGCAGTGGATTTCTGTGCCAAGCAACCCGAGCATGCATTATTCATTATCCGGGGCGGAGTCGAGGCAGTCCCTAGCTTGCATGCTAGTTTACAGCTTACCTAGTTTAATTAGTTAATTAATTAGGATTTTGTAATTATTTGGACTGTAATATTTATTCGAGACTGTATATTATTTATTCGGACCCTCTACGCGAGGGCACAACTGTAATAAGTGTGCGTGTGTGTGATGTATGTCTTCCAACCCCACGTCTTTCTCCCTTTATTTACCCGCTTATGATGGTTAGATTAGGGCATGTTTCAATTAGCATACAGTATGATAGTATGTTTGCATTCATTCATCTGTTTTGCATGCACCGGGCTCGGCGCATCATACTAACTGTATTGTATTTTCAATTTCAAGTTGAATACATGTTAGTTGTAGCATTTCATATGCCATGTTTAAAATAGCCGAGCCTATCTTAGTTGCATTTTGCATGTGTTGCATTATGCATTTTTGTATAGTTAGGATCATGCATGGATTTCTAATAAGCTTCTGTTTTGGCTTGGAGTACTCGGTAAGTTTTATGCTTTAGCATCCTTGCATACGTGTGAGTGACTGCCATGAATAGCATGCTTACCATGAGGCTATATGCTTATGTGATATAATTGTCTGAATGCCTGTGTGTGAAGGTTGAGTTATTTAAATTGGAACAATTCATCAAATGTGTGTTTTAAGCCCACTAGATAGTGGCAAAATCATGTTTTCTAAGCCCACCTGAGGGTGGCAAATCCACGTCTTAGCCTACTTGCGGGTAGCACCATCAAACCATTTTCAAAATAAATAAACATGAAATGTTTTGTTCTAATTCAAACGATCCAGTCTATACTTGTATGCTGTGCGCATCACATAGTAAATCTAGGCTAAAGCATAAAGTTTTCAAAACTAGATATCATGGTTAGTAGAGGTCGATCTTTGATCGGGCGAGCGGGCGTGCTCACGAAGTGACCTTCCCCAATCGTACCCAAGTTCCCGAGCCGAGGCAACTTTGGTGATGACGGACACGTGGCCTTAGGCAAACGAGTCAGGGTTTCCTAAATTTCCCCAAAATAAAATATTCAGGTGGCGACTCTGTATTTGGCAAAGTAGTTCATGTTTGACACTTCTTTCAAAATCTGTTTTCTCAAAACGATTTGCCGGATTTGGACTCTTTGGTTCAGATTTAGAACCGTGACAAATTGAGAGTCCGAACTGTAGTGAGCCCAATATCGAACGGAATGGGGGACTCATCCCTCCCGGGGCGTTCGAGGATGTCTACAATAACGTATTTGATATTATATATAGATCATATGTATATAATCAGATATATAACCATTTATCCATATCTTTTATGGATATGATAGATGTAGATAGATAGTGAGTTATTCTAATCAGGAAATCAAATTTAAATTACATGAGTGATTTGAATGGGTCATGGGTTATGCTACATGGGTACCCAAATCCGGGTCCAATACCCGGCCCAATTTCCAACAATTGTTAATACACCCAAATGGTGGGATTAGTAATCCCGAGGAGGTGAGATTCACAATTCAATCCCATAGGACTGGGAGTGAAAAGACAAGACTACCCTTATTTTACAAAAATAATAAAGTAATTTTTTGTATAATGAGAAATTTTAAGTAAATTAATAGATTTAGTCATAACCAACTAATACCACTACTATTAGTATACAAACAAACATACTTTATTTTACATCTTCAATCTAATACTATTACACTAATAATCTCTTCATTCAATCCTACCGTACTGATAATCCCATTCGACCTAATCTACCAAACAAATGAGACCTGGGATGCAATTAATTATGTGGCGGGGTGCAAATAAAAAGTTCTGGGAGTACAAGGCTCACTTCCACCCCTCCATATTTGTGTAATTTTTTTTTTCTTCTAATCAACTGTTAAGTAATTTCTCATATTTTGAATTAATAAAAGATTATAATGCATATCAATTGAATTATTTTTTTTCTTTTAGTCACTTAACAAAAGTAAATCATTATATATATATATATATATATTTATAAAGTTAAAAAAAAAAATATTGATTGTGTTTCCTTTGCGGTGCCAATCTAATTAGGATTGTTAAGGTTAGCTATGATACTATATGCGCTCCCCTGCTTTGTTGATGTAATTTTGCTTGTATATTGCGTTTTCTTTCAATAAAAGTTTGTTTGCTGATAAAAAAAAAATATATATTTATAAAGTTAAAATTTTCACAATTGATTTAAAATATCACATAAGAATAAGGAGTACTGAATAATTAACTTCGAGCCTTTTAAGTCATACTAAGGCATATTCAGAGTGTTATCTTTTTTATTAAAATAATCAAAATTTTGATTAAAATAGTCAAAAAATAAAAAATAAAAAATAAAAAAGAAAGAAAGAAGAGAGAGAGTTAAAACATTTAATCATATTATTATTATTTTTAAATATTTTTTTGTAAAAAAAAAAAAATCAATTAAAATAATCATGGCCAAAACACGTACGGGGAGGGGGTGGGTGTTCGAGCCACGTGATATTTGAGGAATGAGGCTTACGGAGTGATGATGTCATAAAAAAGGGTTAATGACGTCAATATTGGAAACAAAGAAATGTCCTTATATAGCTTGGGGAGGTGTCATGGTGATGTGCTGTGGTATAATACCCAGAAATATACATATACAAATGTACATCATCACTTTTTCAATGGTCCCCCCCATATATGTTTTTATGCATTTTTTTTTAATCTCGTCTCCTTGTTTTTTATTTATTTATTTTTCAAATTTATCATGATGGCTTTTTCATTGGTTATTCTGTCTTTCTGTATCCCTCACATCATTTTACAATCTTGATTGCATCAAATTCTATAACAATCAAAAGGATTTATAATATTTAAACCCAAAAAAAAAATGTTAAATTATTCCTTTAATTATTATTATAGTCTTCCTATTCCTTCAAGGATGCATTGATGTAATGCTTTGGAGGAGAAACGTCAGAAAAAAAATAAAAGAAAATAAAATAATTGTACAAAATACACGAATAAGGTAACCATTTTTCGATAAAGTGTGTAAACGTGCTCTAATTTAATTAACTGCTTTGGACAGAAATGTTGTCATTTAATTAATTGGGTTAGCCAGTTGACTACACTCTACAAATCTCATTGAAAAGTCAATTTTTGGGATTTTTTTTTGTTTGTTTTTGTGGTGTTTAGTTAGAAAAAGAATAAGGAAGAGATAATTGGTGGTGTTTAGTTAGAAAAAGAAAAATGGTTATACCACCGAACAGAGAATTTCATATCGAAATCTCAATCCAGCAAATGAGCAAAGCTACTTTTCGAAAAAGTTCTCAGTTGAAACAAAGTGACACAGACCATGCAACACTCAAATCTCCTGTTGGGTTGGTCCATCCATGATAGTTTGAATTTTTTTTGATCGACAAAAAAACCTTTATTGATGAATAAAGAAATCATTACATCAAGAAAGAAAAAAGAATGGGTACAAAAAGTATCATAACGAGACATACCAATCCCAACTAATATGTCCGCCCAATCCCTTTCTAGCACGTCATCAAGAGTTGGTGACCAACTAACCAAAACCAAGAAAAACAGCAAAACCAGAACAGCACTGCAGTGCCAGAGAGCAGCAGCAATTATCAGTAGTAGCAACTCAGTATCCCACCCAGTAACAGGGCAGCTAACAGAGGACCACAGCAGAACAGAATAAGGCTTAAGGCTTTAACAGCAAAGATCAAGAGCAATAGCTGCTAACACACCCTCCTTATAAGCCCAACAGATCACACTCCAGAGAACTCGAGGCCAATCCGCAGCAAGAGACAACATACCACACCAGAAAACAACACCAAATTCAAGGCCACACTTCAAAAACTCAAAGCCATCGGCAACAGCATGAAGAACAGGATAGCAGCAGAATTCTTTATTGGCATGTTTGATTGGGTGGATTAGAGCGTGGGATTGAGATTATTAATCCGTGGGCCCAATTATCCTATGTTTGTTTTAACATTTTGGTTTAGGATTATTAATCCAATGGATAATTAATCCAACAAATTTATAGGATTATTAGTAATGGAGTAGGGGTGGGATTATTAATCCAATGGATATTAATCCAATTGGATAATGAATACCACACTAATTTAATAGGATTATTAATACTTCACTATTAGTCTTGTGAATCAAACATGGCCTATGAGTCCAAATTTTGTAATTTGAAAGTTTGAAATGATAAAGCTACAAATGAACCACAACTTTGTACAAATATTTTGTTAGGTTAAATATACTGAAACCTTCAACTATTAGCGAATATCATGTTTTCAAAATTTTGAGTCCAAATTATGGGCTATTTTTGTTGGTATAATATTATTTTTAGATAAATGCGTTGGGGAATTCCCAAAATGATTTTTAAAATTTATAATTTAGTTTTTAGATTTTTTAAAACCTTCCTTATTTTTTTTTGGAAAGCTTGAAATAAGTTTGGGGGTTTTGTCTCACATTGGAAATAGAGTAAAACGTGGAGCACTTAATAAAGTGCTATATAGAATATTCCTTTGAATATGAAATTGTGAGATGGATGCTAGTGTGCATGCACTCACACAGCACATGCGCGTGGCGTGGCGTGAGCAGTGGGTTGTGTGGCGTTTGATGGCGCACCTTGTACGGACGCATCGGCACAGGGCACCATAAGGACACTTTTCTACAGGTTGGAGCAATGACGTGGATTCAACGTGACATTCGATCAAATGCATTAAGGCCTATAAATAGGCTGCGAAATCAGCCATTTCAATGCATCCAAAAATCCAAAAAGCATTCCTGCAATGCGCTCTCTCTCTCTCTCTCTATCTCCCTCTTGATTTAGAATTTTCGATCAAAAGTTTCTAAAGTAGAAACGGTTTTGTTGATTATATCAAGAGTATTCTGATCCACTGTCGTCAGTGCAGACGCCGGTAGACTTAATCTTTAGATCAGGCTTCATTGTATCCTAGAGGCAAATATACTGTAACCCTCCTGCACACCTTTTGGTGGGTGCAAGCATCAAATTTTTGTTCTACATTGGCAAGATCATCGCTAAGTTTTGAAAATCCGAAAACCACCAATTGAAAAATTCAAGATGAATTATTCTAACAAAATGGAACTACAGAAAAAGAGGCTCCACAAAGATATCCTCATTTGCTAATATTCTAATTTTTTTTTTCCAGTAAAAGAAAAATCTTTATTGATTGCCACAACATACATCATATATAGATTACATCAATAAGTTAAAAATAAAGAGCAAAGAGTATCATAGCAAATACTTTCCTTCATCCCAACTAGATTAGTATCAAGAAAAACACCTTATCATTTGCTACTTCAAGCAAAGGAATGGGTGAGAAACCAACACCCAAAGGAAAGCATTACAAAGCAAGCCTCATCAGGCACCAATACAACAAAATTCTAATTATTTCATCAAAGCTGAGTGCCATTTTATTATGTATATTTTTGTTACTTTTGACAAAAGCTAATGAGTGCTCTTAATATTGAGAATGTGAGAAAAAAAAAATATAAAAGAATAAAAAGTGATTTAAAATTCATAAAAAATATTTTAAATTTAGTGATAAGTGTCTTGTGATACAAAAATGAATTTAACTTTTTTTTATTTTATTTATTTTTTACATTTTTTTTCTATTTTTTATTTATTTTTCTATGAATTCCAAATCCAAATCCGCCTAGGTTGAGGAAATTATGGATGAGGAACTGCTATTATAGCCGTTACATTTGGTTAAAGTCAAACCAAATAAAAATAAAGAATATAAAAGGTCGATTTTGTATTTTAAGTAATAATTACTTGAACAAATAAGGCTGGGTCCAAAATGTGTAACCGTGTGATCTTATTATTTATGGTAAATTATGCACATAGCACATTTAATGAAATTTTGTGTAAATTTAATTATTGTAATTTTAATTGTATTAATTTTTTTTTAATATTACAAATGGTGTCGATTTAGTTTAACTGACAATGCCCTTATAAAAATTAGACTAAAATTAATTGGCAAAATAATCTATTCACTCTCTCAATAGTGATTGACCCTTAGCTTCTAATATTTTTTTTGAACTACTTATCTTCTAATTTTAAATGGTATATTCCCATTTGAATGGACTATTTTGCTTTTTATTTCTGTGCAATTTTTTAGGAAGTGTTATTAATTAGATTTAAATCAACATAATATAAAATTTTAATTTAAACTATTAAAATCAAATAGTCACATGAGGCAAAATACTGGAACCACCGTCGGTATGATTTTGCTATCATATATAGAGAGTTTCAAATTCATTCATTTTAGCTATTTTTTTAAAATTTTTTATTCTTTGAATGGAATAGGTGTAAGCATTTTTTTTTAGGTGGTATGTAGCCATTCTTTCTAGGGTAAATTGCCGATTGATCATAATAATTGGATTTAATTCCCATCAAGTTCTATTGAAAATAAGTCTTGATAAAATTATTGCTAAAACTAATTTTTTTGTGACAATTTTTTATATATGTCATTAAAAATTGACAATTAGTGACTTTTTTTGGTTATGATTTTATAAATTGTCGCTAAAACTTACAATTAGTGACTTTTTTTGTGACAAATTTTTTCCATAGAACCTATTAGACAATAACTTTACTTATTAGGACCTACACGTAAATACACATTCTTTCTACTAGAATGACTGCACTAATTTTTCACATAATTGACTAGTTGTTCTAATTGTATAGAATTCGATCACAGAATTGGATACAATTACGTTTGTCATAGGAGAGTCGAATCCACACATTCAGTCATAAATTAATATTAAGATATTTTTGGTAGAATTTAAATTTTGGACAAATTGCGACAGTCTTCTCTATATTTTAGTTCTTATGTAATTTTGGTCCTTATAATTTTAATTGGCTTGATTTTGACTTTTAATTTATGATTTTGTTTCAATTTAATCCAATTAATTATAACTTTTAGTATTTTTTATGAAAAATATGCATATAAGTGGCATTTATCATTTTTTTAGAGTAAAATTAATGTTTTATTACTCAACCAATTCAATGATTATTTTCTGTCAAAAATATTAATGCTCTGTTTGTAACGGATGACAGAAAATGAAAATAATAGAAAGTAAAGTGAAAGGAAGGAAAAAGAAATGAAAATTTATTTTCTTGCATGTATTTGAATAGATGAAAATTTTTGTAAGAAAATAATGAAAAAAAATATATATAATCACTACATAACAAGAGTTGTGGAGAGAAACATGGGCATAAAGGAAAACAAAATAAACCTTGTCTAGATTTATGGAAAAAAAAAAAGGAAAAAAGAAGTTAATTTTAGTTTTCATTACTTTCTAGAACTTTATATCTAAACAAACAAATAATTTTTTTTTTCCTTTCACATTACTATATTATCTATCTAACCAAGCTGAGCCTAATGACATTATTAATTGGACTAAATTGACACAAAATTTAAAATTAGGACGAATTACACTAACAATCCCTATAGCTTGAGACTCGTGTCACTTTGATCCTTGACTTTTTAATTGTGACACATTTGACCCTAAATTTTGAATCTTGTTCTAAATAAGGACAATTGAAGATACCATTGCTTAATTTCAAGTGAAAAATCGTCAATTTGATAAATATAAACTAAATTGACAAAAATAAATGTCAAATTTTTTTAAAAATTATTTCTACCCACCAAAGATAAAATTATGCAAAATTGATAAATCATTTAAACATTTATTTATTTATTTATTTATTTTACCAAATTAATTTTTATTATATGTTTGGATGATGATCATGTAATAGGTAATCGATATATTTAATATATGAAATATTTTTAGTTTTGAATTTTTCGATTTAATGGATTGGTTTAATAATGATATCAAAGTTATTGTCATGTTTGACTTTTAGAAAAATAAAAACTAATTTAATGAAAACAAAAACAACCACCATTACATGATTATCATCCAAACACGTAATAAAAATTAATTTAGTAAAAATAAATAAATAAATGTCTAAAATATTTATCAATTTTACATAATTTTATCTTTAATAGATATAAATGATTTTTAAAAATTCAAAAATATTTTTTTGAAATTTATTTCTGTTAAATTAGTTTATATTTTATCAAATTGACATTTTTGCCCTTGAAAAATCCAATGGTATCATCGATTGTCCTTATTTAGAACAATATTCAAAATTTAGAGTCAAATGTGTCACAATTGAAAAGTCAGGGACCAAAATGACACAAGTCCCAAACTATAGAGACCGTTAGCGTAATTCACCATTAAAATTAAGGGTTAAAATTATGCCAATTGAAAGTAGAGGGACCAAAATCACACAAAAAGTAAAATGTAAGAACCGCTGATGTAAATTTTAGAAATAAAAATGAAGAGATTTTTATAAGGAGGATCACTCCAATCCAAAATCTGGACTGGAGGGTGCTTTCAGTCCATAGGGCTCACCATAGGTCCTGTTTCGATAATTTAAATTATTCATTTTATAAGATATTTTGTGTATTTTATTTAAAAAAAATTAAACCGATCCAAAAATTATAACTAGTTTAATTATTATGTTTGTCATAAAAAATATATATTTTTCTATTTTATTTTGTTGAAAAATATGGGAACAAAATATATAAAATATTTGACAAAATAAATAATTTAACTTATCAAAATAAAACCCGTAATAAATTTCACGGGCGAAAAGTGCTCACCAATTCAGATTTTGTATTGGACACCTCCTTTTTATAATTGAGAGGAGGACCACAAGAATTTGAAGGAGGACGAGGAGAAATAGCAAGAACAAGATAGATAGGTATCGTTTAGCACTCCTCTGTACTGTTTCTACAATGGTACCAACCGAATACGATATAAAGAAAAGCCTCAAATAACATTACATTACATAACATAACATGTGGGTATGAGAGAGAGAGAGAGAGAGAGAGAGAGAGAGCATGACTGTTATCATTTCTCTTCTCAGAGTTCTGTTAAAAGCCTTGGGATCGAAGGCAGAGATTTTAATCATGGCGTAGGGGGACTATAATCATCTCCCTGTAATTGCAGAGAGTGCGAAAAGCATAGCTCAGTGAGAGAGGAGAGAGAGAAAAACAAAAAAATGAAAAACAATTGAGATGAGTGAGTGGGAGAGAGAGAGAAAGAGATGATATTCAATCTTATATTGTGAAGGTGAAAAAAGTTTGACTGAAAAAGATTTAAAAAAATAAAGTTAGAGAGAGAGAGAGAGAGAGAGAGAGAGAGGGGGGGGGGGGTCTCTGAAGAAGGATTATTGAAGCTCTCTTTCTTTCTTTTCAAGGCTGCTTTGAGACGAGACTTTGAAAGAGTAAAGAGCAAACTATGAAAAGTGGGTATGAAAAGCAAACAAGGTATGTGGGTGTCACCTGAGGACTCTTTTCTTTCAAGAGTGAGAGAGAGAGAGAAGAGAGAGAGAGATTCCTGGGTCTGAAGCTTTCTTTGCTAGTTTAATTCTCTTAATTACTTACTCATCTTGGGATTTTCAAGCCCTTTTTAAAAATTATATACTATCATATATCATCTCATTATGGAATCTACAAATCTCCATCACCACCACCACCAACAACAACAACAACACCAACACCAACACCAACACCATCAGCTTCAAGATCAGCTTATTGGCTCTTCTCCTCCTTTAGCTTCCCCTTCTTGCTATGGTCTTGGAACCACCACTCATGCTTGGACTCCAATTCTGTGAGTTCACTTCTCTCTCTCTCTCTCCCTGCGTCCCTCTCTCTCTCTCTCTCTCATATGCTTTTTGCCTACAACTGGGCTTGCTTTAGTTTTTGGATTTGTCAATAACAATGATTTTATTTTGGCTACTTGTTGCAAAAAATCATTATTATGATTAATCTTTAGAACTTGGAATCTCTTTTTTACTCTTCCTTGATGATTTGATGTACATCAATCAAAAGTGCCTCCAACTAGAATATGCTTTTCTTGTTGCTTCTTATTGGTTATTTACCAAGACTAGAGTATGTGGTTGTGATAATTTGGCTTGGATTGAGTTGATTTAATTAGTAGAAAAATTTTATTATCTATTAAACTAGGGTTTCTGTAGTTTCTTTCTGATCTATCATCTTAACTGATTTTGCAGCAATCCTAGTAACTTCAGTCCAAACAGTAATGGAATAAGCACAAACTCAAGGGATTCAAGGCAGCAAAATGACTATCTAGTCCCTTCTCTAAACAGTTCCGTGATTCAAGACTTGGGTTTTCAATGGGCTAATGGGAACTTCACCACCACTCAATCCACTTCCCATGACTTGCACCTTGCAAGAAAAGGAGACCTCCCAGAAGATCATTATCCAAAATTTACTGAAATGATACACAGCAACACCACATCATCATCAAGCATAGAAGATTTTCACTTACAACAACAGGCGACAAGCTACGCGAAAAATGAGCAGAGAGATTTGAATGATCTGAGTGAGAAGCTCTTGCTCAGAAACTTTTCAGGGTGTCAGATCAATGGGATTCAACTTCCAGCCGGAAAATTCTACTCCGGTGGTGGCGGTGGAGCTACTGTAGCACCACCTAGTAGAGGGAACTTCAGCCAGATTTTTCCCACCATAAATATTTCCAACTTGAATCAATCGTCTTCGGCGATTTCAAGCTCAATGGACATGAACATGCAGGCTTTGGATCTTTTCACTTCTGGTAGATTTTCAGGGTGTTTAAATCAGGTTTCTCATGATAATCTTGGACTTTACAAAGACAGCCTTTCTTATGGTGTTGGTCATATGCATCAACAATCAAGTCACAACAGGCCATCAAATAGCCCTACTAGTAAAGTGGGTATTCTCTTCTTCTTCTTTCTTTCTTTTCTCCATTCTGTTTTCAAGTAGCTTGGTACTAAAATTACTAGTAGTAGTAGTTCTAGTTAAGGTAGTTGTACTTTGGTGTATTTACTAAAACCATATTATATGATAATTTTTCTGAGATTTTGATGAAGATTTTTTCTTAATTCTTATTTTCTTTGATGAAATTGTTTCCTCAATCCTTATTATCTTCGTGTATTTCATTGTTTCGAAGTTAATAAAATTATCATTTTGCCGACCAAAAAATTAAAAAAAAAATTTGAATTCACTTAGAGACCTCTTCTCCATGAACATTTTAACCTTTTAATATCTGAAATATTGCAATTTAAATTCCTAGGGATGTTGATACATGTATTGAATTGAATACAACCATATTATTATTATTTGGAATAATTCTTAAGAAAATAAGAGAAACAATGAGTTTTATCAAAATGTTGTGTGTGTGTGTGTGTGTGTGTGTGGATTTCCATGGTTATGCATTTGGAGAACAAAGAAAAGCCACAACACTTTTAATTTTCTCTTCCTTTTTTTTTTTTTTTTTTTTTTTTATAACAAAAAAAGAAAGGAAAAAAAGAAAAAAGAACCATTAAAAGGAAAAAGCCTTCTCTTTATTGGTTTATAAGGGGTACTTTCAGCTTTATACATTATATGCATTTTTTTTTTCTCAGAAATTCAGCTTTCTTTTTTGAAAAAGATTAATGGTGAGATTTCCACATTTATTCAGCTGATCTTTACTCTTTGCATTTTGAAGATATCACCCTTCACTAGTGGAATCACAGAAACTAAGAGACCCAGCAGTCATTTGGAGCCAAAGGGGCCTCCGGCAGCACAAAAGAAATCACGATCCGATTCACGCTCTTCCTGCCCACCCTTTAAGGTGAGCGAAGCAAGAATCAGTCTCAAAGTTAGGATTTTAAATATTATCCAATACATATTGTGATTTTCAATGTCAATATTTATTCACTAATATATCAATTAATACTGTCTGATATTAGCCAAAATATGAACCGCACTCATAATACTGCACAAAATACAAATACAAATACAAAAGAAGTTGTCTTAACCTTGTTAGAAACATTATTTACTCAAAAATAATTGGGGGCTGTAATAAAGGTGTTCTAATGAGTTTTAATAAGAGTGAGTCCAACTGTGATATGATGTTTTGATTTTTTTTTTTATTTCTTATTACATTATTAGAACTGAATTAAAGCTCTAAAATTAAAGGATGTATTATTGCTGCTATTTGTTGTAAATAAATTTATGTAGGCAGAAAATTTTCAGAGTCTGAAAATCTTAGTTCATCGATTAATTCATGTATGGTTGTTGTGTTGAATTGACCCAGGTTAGAAAAGAGAAATTAGGGGATAGAATTGCAGCTCTTCAACAGTTGGTGGCTCCTTTTGGGAAGGTAGTGTTTTTGAAGCTCATATACTTGAATGAATGAAGTGATCAGCGTGGAGTTTTCAATTAAAAATAGTATTTTATTTTTAGTAAAAATATATGTTTTTCATGTGGGTGGGAGAATATGGCAGACAGACACAGCATCAGTACTAATGGAGGCTATTGGGTATATCAAATTCCTTCAAAACCAGGTCGAGGTATTTTCACTTCCCAAGAAACATTCTTCTTGGTATTATCTCTCGCATATAAAACAAGACTAAATATATGAAAATTTTTAGTACATAGAATCTCATCACAGGAAAAAAAGAATTTAACATGAGAGCTGTCTCATCAAAGAGTAATGTTAGGCATTATAAAAAAAGTGTCATAAAAATGATTATGAAAGATTTTTCACATTTAAATTATACATATAATAAAACATCACACATTAATCAAATGATGAAAATTTTTTATAATGTATTTCATGATATTTTTTTTTATAATCCTTAATATTACTCCTTATCAAATGTGGCTCTTTCACTGGCAAGTCTTACTCTCAGAAGATTATGGATTCTTTTGAATATGATTTATAAGTTGATTTTTTTTTTAATTTATGTTAAAAAGATATACAGAAAAATAGAGAGGTGATATAATTTAAATAAGTTAATAAATTAAGTGGCATTTGATAGAACCAAAGACTAAAAACTGAATATTAAGTATTGAAAGATGAATCCTGAATTTTTTAAACTAAAAAACTGTTTGATAAAAATTTAAGTACTGAACTAAAAATAAATTATTTGATATGTATAAAATCAAATTTGAAAGTAATTATTTTCAAATTGTATATTTCAATTTTTATATTAGTGGTGACGGTGGTGGCGGTGGTGCTGGTGGTGGTAGTGATGGTAGTAGTAGTGGGGTGGCATGATGATGGTGGTAGTAGCGGTAGTATTGATGGTGGCGACGATGATAGCAGTAGTAAAATGATAGTAGTATTTATGATAATAATAACAATGGCAATGAATGCGGTGGTAGTAGTGGTGGTAGTAGTGGTGGTCGTGATAATGGTAATGATGGTAGTGGTAGTAGTAGTGATGGTAGCATAATGGTGATGGTTGTGGTGACACGATGGTGGTGGTGGTGATAGTGTAGCAATAATGACAGGAATAGCGGTAGCGGTAACGGTAGCTGTAGCGATGGTGATAGCGATGGTGTTAGTGGTTGTGGTGGGGGCATGATGGTGATGAGTTTATAATATTGCATATTGACGATTCTGTCTATTATTTATAAATTTAGTAAGAATTAAATAAGTTTATTATGATTTAAAATTTTCTTAAGTTTTATCCTACATTTTAAGAGACGCTTAAATTTTTAAATGATATTAATTGTGATTATCAAACGGACTTAATTGATTACCACTTAGTTTTAAGTTCTGAATCAAGTTATCAAACAACTCCTAATAAATTGTTTATTTATGGTGTCTAACTCTGCACACGTAAAAAAAATTAAGGAAATTTACTTGTAAATCCTAATAGATGGACTTATTGTCCAATATGTCCTATGATAATTAATGACATTTTTCATAAAACACTATTAAAAAAGTTCACAAATTGTTAATTTGTAGCAATAATTTAAAAATTGTGTCACAAAAAATGTCATTAATTATAAGTTTTAGCAATAGGTTAAAAAAATAGTCACAAAAAAAGTCACTAGCTGTAAGTTTTAGCAGCAATTTATAAAAATCATAATTGTCAATTTTTAACGACATATGTAAAAAAAATTGCCATAAAAAATTATTTTTAGCGATGATTTTATTAGGACTTATTTTTAATAAGACTTGATGAAAATTAAGTCTAACTATTAGGACCTATTGATAATTTATCCAAAAAATTACTTATATGTATGTATATACACATGAAGAAAGCTAAAATATGTATTCAAATTCTATTTTTTTTAAAATATTATTTGGTTCTTAACATATATTAATGAGCGATTGATAGCAATATACAAATAAATATATCAATAAATTTAGTAATCCATAATTAGTACAAAAATGTAAATAATTCAAATTTATTGTAAATGTGAACATGAATTCTCACTGTATAGAAATTTAATCAAAACCTACTATATAAAAATTAATATTATTTAATTTATGATTCCATTTAAATACTAAAATTTTTATCACTGCGAGTCCCATAAATTAGAAGGGAAAAAAAAAAAAAACAAAGAAGAAGAAGAAGAAGAAGAAGAAGGGAGAGTTTATAAAACAAAATTCATTTGTATAAAAAAAATTATGTATGATAAGATTGACTCAATTTGGTTATTCAGTTTTCAAGTTGTATTTTTTATTTTTAATATTTCGGTTATTTTTATTTTTTTAATATAAATTCAATACATTTTTTGTATTTTTTTAATTAAATTTTTAAAAATTTCTTCACAAATATATTTTTAAGTACATCTATATTAGATGTATCTGAAACATAAAAATAAAAAATTGACCAAGCCATTAAAAAATTTACTACAAATAAAAAATACTAATTTAAAATTCAAAATTTAATTTTTAAAATTGAATAACTAGCAGAGATTCTGTACATTTAAAAAAAGAAAAAGAAAAAAGGAAGATATATATATATATATATATATTGTGTGCCTGTATAAGGATGTGAATTTATGATCGATGATGTGGTAGGGTTTGCTGGAAAGCACGCACTTCTTTTTTGGATTCTTTCACTTGGCAAATCGAGAGACCTAACTAAGAAGTTGACTATTTTAGTTATTTATTTAATTTTTTAATTATTTTAATTTGATTAAAATAATTATGTTTAAAATTTTGATTAATTTTATTTTTTTAAGTTGATTTCGTGGTTGTGAGAAAAAATGTAAAATAATTATAAATTATATATATGACATTTTATTTTATTAATTATTTTTATTTATTTTATGCATTAGTAAATTAACTATTTTAGTCTATCCATCTTCTCAAACACCCCTATATTTATACTTTAACTATTTTTTTAATTTTATTATTACTATTTTTTTAAAACTTTGTAATGGTTTTATCCAGTCTCCATTTTTCAACTCATTTCACTTTATTCTATATTTTTTAAGCAGGAAAGTTTAGGATTAGGAGACAACCAGGACATTTGACGTAACAGCTTTTATAATGTAAAATTTCAGATTTAATTATCTTAAAAAGAGTTTGATATCATTTATGATAATTTATTTAAGTTAGTTGGATTGGGCTTGGATTTAAACTAATTGGTTTATTAATTGTTCAGCTTTATTGACTTTTTAGGTTTGTTAATCATTGGACTTTGTTAATTTTTTAACTATTGTGGATTATAATGGGAGTTTTATGTAATTAGGCCTCCTTTGGTAACTACAAGTTTTATTTAAAAGGTTAAAAAATTATTATAAATTATTATATCATTCTATTTATTTTTTTGTATATCTTTTTATAAAAAATTAAAAAATAATTAAAATAACTTATTCTCAAATGAGACTTTAGTAGTTATTATGTTGGGCTTGGGCTTGGAGTAGTTGATTTATTGGTTGTTAGCCTGGCAATCTTTGTTGACTTTTTTTTTATTTTATTTTATAACTATTGTGATCTAATTGCCGCTTTGATAATGTAAATATTTTTTATATTTGTTATTATTATCTTATCAATTAACAAAAATAATAATAATCATTCGGTTTGGTTTTGATTTTCAAAAAATTTTATTTTTTTGTTTTTCGTATTTTTTTGTCTTCACTGAATTTTTAAAAATATTTTAAGTATTTTTTTAAAAAAATTTAGACACACCTAACATAAATATACTTAAAAAGTATAATATTTGTAAAAAAATATCTTTAAAAAATTTACTAAATACCAAAAATATAAAAAAAATAAAAATTCAGTACATTTTTCATATTTTTGTGTATTTATTAATTTTTTAAAATATTTTTTCACAAATATTTTACTTTTTAGATACATCTAAGTAAGGTATATCTAAAAAAAGATTCTTAAAATTTTAAAAACATAAAAACAAAAAAATACAAAAAATAAAAAAATTAATTTTCAAATAATTAAATTTAAAAAATTGAAATCAAACACAGTGAATAAAATTACGGGTTGGGATCCTTTAATTATTATGGTGGATAGTTAATTAGGTTGGCTCAACAATTTAATGATTCGATTATAAGTGATGTTTTACATAAATGAAATTAAATTTTTTTAAAATTCTCATTAAATTTGGATCCCAATAAATGACAATTGTGTGTATAGTTTTCATTTATTACACGTATAACCCATATCCACATTATTGATTTTTTTTTTTTTTTTTCAATTAAAAACTATGAGACCTACCTTTGTGTCTAAGGTAAGAAACATGGTAAAAATATATTTGATTTTTTTTTAATAACATTTTTCTTAGATTATTCTTAATTAGGCTTCGTTTGGAAAGTGAGTTGGCTTTTTGAGTTTTTGACTTTTTTTTGTTTGGGGTTAAAAAGTTTCGTTTGGGTTGAGTTTTTTGATTTTTTTTAACTTTTGTGAGAGAAAAATAAAATGATTATAATATGGATGTGACAGTTTATCTTATTAATTTTTTAGTCTATTTTATTTTTTTATGACTATTTTATGCCTCGTTTGAGAACATGTTAATTTAGTAACTTTTTAGCTATTTGGCTAAAATATGAGGTAAAAAAAATTAGAATGTTTAGGATGACTTTTTGACTTTCTACGAAAAAAAAGTATAAAAAGTAGAGAGAAAAGAGAATTTTTAACTTTTTGGTATGGGTTGTTGGTTTTTTGATTTTTTTAGTAATTTTTTGACTTTTTAACTAAACCGGCCTGTTGCCTAACCAGGCCTGAATAAATGGGGGGTTGGTGTGAAACCATAATAGAGCAAGCCTTCGTTTGGGATATATGTTGACTTTTTAACTTTTTTGACTATTTTTGACAAGTGATTTTTTTAGTCAAAAAGTCAAAATATCAGTAAAAAAACTAAAAAGTCAATAACCTATGCCAAAAAATCAAAGATTTCTTTTTTTTTTTACTTTTTGCACATCTTTTCGTAAAAAACTAAAAAGTCATAACAAACATACTATTTTTTTTTACATCATATTTTAGCCAAAAAGTCATACTAAAAAAACTTATTCCCAAACGAGACTGCCTGAGGCTAAAAAGTCTCGTTTGAGATAAATTTTTTTAATTTTTATAAGAGAAAAAATAAAATAATTATGTTTTAGACCTAACATATTATCTTATTGGCTAAAAAGTCTCATGATGTACACAAGGTCCTAAATCATACTGAGAGCATGATCATAGGCTTTTGTGGTTTGCAAAAGAAAACCGAGTTCACTTTAAAGGCCATGCATGATCATAGGCTTTTTGTTTTTTTTTTCATTCTTATAATAACAGCCCCAGTCATGCATTTGTTCTATATGGCAATGGTTATACACAAATCTTACAAAGAGCTAGAACACAACAATTACAATATTTAAGAGAGGTGTTGGGGAAATTATTATTTTTCTTTATTCCTCTCTTTTTGAGCAAACTCTTTTGGTTTATGGAGAGGAAACAAAAAATAAAAAAATAAGAAAATTACTTAACAGTGGGAAGTTGGGAAAATTATTACATATATGTATATTAAAAAGTTTATAATTTTAGTTATTAATATTGATAAAATTTATTATTAATTTGTAATTATTTTTCAAGTTTTACACTGATCTGAAATTCTCCCAAAATTTGTAAGTCTTTTCCATTTCAGACTGTAACGATGTGTTTGTCTTATGAATTTGAATAGGGATTTAAAAAGATAAAGAAAAATAAAAAATATAGGTAAAATGCATTTTATCTATATTTTACACACCATTTTTCTTTTTCTTTCAAATCACTACCTAAAATCACGAATCAAACAAAATTTTATTAAATTAAAAATTCTTATTTAATTAAAACTAACCTACACTTATCCCACCACATTTGAAAATAGTATTCACATAACAGATACACAATAACCCAATAACTAATATGGATCATACTTGTTATAATGGGTTCAATTTAACCACATGTTCATTGTAAGCTATATATTCAACCCATTTTTCACGAACCAAAAACACAGTGATTAATGTGAGCCCATATACAGAAAGCAAGCTAAACATTTTATAGCAGTTAGCTAGCTTTGTCAACAAAATTTTCTTTCCTTCAAGCTCATGTCAAAACTATTGCATGCTAATATGATTTTTTTTTTTAAAAAATGGTCACAATATCCCAATAATTATTCAAATACTCATACTTATAATCTGTTTTTTTTTACTGTTGAGTTTTGAATTTGTTTTTGGCAGACACTAAGCGTCCCTTACATGAAGTCATCCCGCAACAAGACCAGTAGAACAATCCGAGGGGTACGCAAACACTGATTACTCTCTCTCTCTCTCTCTCTCAATACACATTATACATGTCACATGTCAGGCATTCAAGAGAGAGAAAGAGAGTTTTTTTCTTGAATGCATTGGTGGTAAAAAAAAAAAAAAAAAAAAAAAAAAGAGTTAATTTGGTATGGAAATCATCAACCAGCTCCATCAATAGAGCCAATAGACCAACAAAACCAATCTTGTAGACAGCAGCATGAAAAATTCAGGGGAAATCACAATTCAATGCAATTTTTCAAAAAAAAAAAATTTCAATTCAATGGTAAATCTTATACACTGTAATAATTAAATTTATAACCATTTTCATTAATCTGTAATTTTTGTTTTTATGAACATATCACTGAAGTGTATTTCTCCCTAAAATTAATTACATTTATTTTCACTTTCCACCCATCATCTATTATTCACACCGGTTAACTAGACTCTAATTTTGTTCACACAAAATTTAGAGACAAAATATTTTAATTGTCAAAAAGTATTATAGTTGTATTTTTAGTGACAAAATTAGACATTTAGTAATGAATTACTATTCTTTTACAATAAAAATTTTTGTCTTAGAAAGTAGATTTTTTGGACGCGAAATTATTTTGTCCCTAAAAATATATTTATTAGTGACATTTTTAAATATGGCCAGTAAAAGTCATTTTTTTAACTTTTCAACACGATGTTTTAATGATGATACACTAATGATCTCAGGGTCAAGGTTCAGCAGAGGATGAAAACGAAGAGCCAAAGAGAGATCTCAGAAGTCGAGGGCTTTGTCTCCTGCCCTTGTCATGCTTGTCATACGTGACTGACGGAGGTGGTGGAGTTTGGCCACCTGCTAACTTTAGCACAGGCATTTGATGAACGCATGTTTGTGCATGCCGAAGACATATATATGATTGAAATTAGGGCAAGATAAAACAGTGCTGAATCTTTTTAGCCGGTGTTTGGCTAGCTAGGAACCTTGAGAATTCATCGTTCATCATCGCTTCCTTCGTTTCATTGGAGCAAATTTGGTCATCCTGTAAAACCAAGATCCCAGGATGGACCAAGTTTGATCCATTGATGATTTATGTATGATCAATTCTGTGTTTGAGGACCATCTTTCTTGTTGTTTATGTACACTGATTCTATTGATAGTTCTATAGACAATCTAATTCTGTGTTAGTTAAAATTAATTTTATTTTAGCTAGCATTTTTACGTGTATTTTGCTATTAGCGTACATGTCAACCCTTTTTTTAGCAAATTATAATTTAAGTTTCAAACGTATAGTTTAGAAAAATTAGTTTAGATAGTGACACGAATAGATGTAAGAAAACATATAGTTGTTTTTATTTTTATTTTTCAACAAAAAAAAAAAAAAAAAAAAAATCCCCAAGAAAGGAGGCATGGCACCCAGTTATTTGATTTTTTAACCACTATTTCTGTTTGGGAGCTTGTATGCTTAGTTGATCTTGTGCCAGTCCCAGTGACAATGGCTTTTACTCGTAAGTATTGTATCAATAACCATTCAACTTGTCTCTAGTTTTTAAAAGAGGATTGGACTGTTCATTTCGGGCTCTACTTCATGAGTTAATTTGTTCATATTGTAGGTCTCACTATAGGAAATTGCACTTTTACAGACTAAAAATTTGGTCAGCAAAAGTCTATTTTTAGTTAGCAAAAGTTATCCGCGATTAATTTTTTTAATTGCCACTTTGGTCCCCAATTGAGGGTCGACAAAAGTAATTAACGACCAAAACTTTTTTTAGTCGGGAAAAAGTTAGATTTACTGACTAAATTCTTGGTCGCTAAATATATCATTACTGCGACTAATCCATTTAGTCGCTAAAATACTTTAGTCGCGAAAGTGACATATTACCGACCAAACATGTTAGTCGCCAATTGTCACATTTCACGACCAAACATGTTAGTCGTCAATTATCACATTTCACGACCAAACATGTTAGTCGCCAAAAGTCACAATTCACGACCAATAGATTAGTCACCAAATGTCACATTCCACGACCAAATATGTTAGTCGCCAAAAGTAATGTTTGCGTGACTAAAAGTTTAGTCAGCAATAGACCTATTTGCGACCAAACTCTTTGGTTGCCAAAATTAATAATTTTACCGACTAATTATTTAGTCGCCAAATGTACCCTTTTGCCTACCAACATTTTGGTTGGCAAAACCACAATTTGGTCACCAACATCCAACAAAATAAACCTGTAATTGAAGACAAATATTTCATCCAATCCATTCAATATAATCTGTAATTAAAAAGAATCATTCATACCAACAAAGTATCTGAATCTTGAACATTCAACAAATACATAATTCATCTAATCCTGAACCTATTTAATAAAAGTTAGCAACTATTATAAGTTTTCATCCACAAGTAATTCCAAAGTACATATTCCTCAAATTAAAATTTCAATTCACATCCTGACTAGCATAAAAATTTAAAACATAACAAATACTTGTTATTATGTTTTAAATTTAAAACATAACAAATACTTGTTATTATGTTTTAAATTCTTATCCATGCGCATCTATCAAAAAAATATAACTAGTAGTGTATCCAAATATTTTCCATATACACCCATCCAAAAATATAACTACTAATCTATCGAAATATTTTCTATACACATTTATCCAAAAATATATAATCCTTCCAAAAATGCTTATAGTGCCAATTAATCTTGTACAATTTAGCTTCGTGCACGAATTCATCCATCTATACCAAAGAAAAAGAAAAAGAATGTAAGAATTGAGCAATCATTAAACCTTGTTTGTCTAAAATGTGGTAAAACACTTAAAATTTTACTTTCAAACTGAAGGGATGGACCTCCTCCCCAAAAGACTACATAGATAGGATTTGAGAATTAGTCACTACAAACTAAATCTTTGTTTGGATGCTTCTAGTAGATTGTCCAATACTGGAGAAGAAGAAGAATAAGAAGAAGAAGAAGAAGAAGAAGACAAGAAAAATTAATATTATCTAAACAAAACAAGAACAAGATTAGAGGCATCCAATAATGCAGTATCTAGTTGGCCCATCTTTGAAAGCCAGTAAAAAAATCAAATTGCAGTCTATGCAATACATAATGTATGGTAATGCTCTCTACAAAAGGGGGGCAGATAGGTTATTATTGGAATGTTTAGGTTCAAATGAAGCATTGATAGCCATGGCTGAGGTTCATAAAGGCATCTGTAGTACTCATCAGCCTGGTGTGAAGATGAGATGGCTGCTTCGAAGGTATTCTTACTATTGGCCAACCATCCTTAAGAATTGCATAGAATATGCTAGAAGTTGCCAAACATGCCAGAAGCATGGCGCAATAAGACATGTACCTATAATTGATCTACATGTAGTTGTGAAGCCTTGGCCGTTTAGAGGATGGGCCATAGACATGATAGGGGAAATACACCCACCCTCTTCGAAGCATCATTGTTTCATCTTAGTAGCCACAGATTACTTCACTAAGTGGGTCGAAGCTAAACCGAATAAGGCTGTAGACCAGACTGTAGTTATTGGATTCATTAAAGATCTGATCCACAGATTTGGCATCCCACAGACCATAACTGTTGATAATGGGACTGTATTTGATGGAAAGATGGTAAAATCTTTCGTGGCAGAATTTGGAATTAGTCTTGTTAATTCCACCCCCTATTATGCACAAGCCAATGGCCAGGCAGAATCATCCAATAAATCCTTGAAGAAAGGAATACAAAAAGTTATAAAAGACAATCCTAGGGATTGGCATAACTTACTATTGGATGTACTATGGGCCTACAGGACATCTCCAAGATCAAGTACATGAGTTACTCCTTATGCCTTAGTAAATGGGCATGATGCAGTGTTACTTGTAGAAATTAACATCAAGTCTTTAAGGATGAGAGGCCAGGATCAGTTAATTCCTGAGCAGTACTATCAGAGTATGTGCTTGGAATTAGAAAGTATGGATGGAGCTAGAATTCTGGCTTTAAATAACATTCTTTTCCAAAAAAAGAAAGCAACCAAAAACTACAATAAAAAGGTCAAGCATATTAGCTTTGATGACGGTGATTTGGTATGGAAGACAATACTCCCAATAGGGATCAAAAGCCATAAGTTTGGAAAGTGGTCACCTAACTGGAAAAGACCATATCAAGTTCATAGAGTCTTGCCTTTAGGAGCATATCATTTGAAAAATTTGAATGGATATGTGCATCCCAAGAAAATTAATGGCAGATTTTTGAAGCCTTATTATCCAACCATATGGGAGACACAAGGAATAGAATAAATGCCAAATAAAAGAGCATGGAAACACTCAAATGATAAATAAGGATTTTATTTCATAATAAGTTGAATACATGTAGCCATAGATTGGCCCAAAAGTCAGTACAATGTTTCAGTTGTTCCTTTACAATAGATTTTCTACTCTTAAGAGATAGGAACAACTAAATGGCTGTAGCCATATCCTGTTTTCGATTAGTCAGTTCTTGGTTGGTGATCTGTAGCTTGGTAGCAGTTCGATCCAAAGCCTGATTGACTGCTAATAATTCTTCTTCAAGTTGAGCTTTCTTCTCTAGTAGTTGAGCTCGGAATTAGGAGACAGAGGAATGTTGCTCCTTCAGTTCTGACACTTTAGCATGAATTTGAGAAACAAAACTCTGGTCTCTCAGTAATTTTTCCTCTGCGGCCTTGGCAACATGGCAGATGTTGATGTAGAAATCAATAATGGCTGTCGCCTGAGATAAATGACTTGAAACAATCATGTTGGATTGCTCAACAATCTTACAGCACTGGATGAAGCATTTCTGATTATAGGCCTTTGTAAAGCTTCGAAAGGAATCCTTGAGAAGGATGTCAGCAACTCCAAATAGCTGTCCAAGTCTATTGAATGTAAGAAAGTCTTACTACTGGAGGAAGAACTCTAAAAAATTTCTAGTAAAGAATCAGCCGGGACTAATGGCTCAGTCTTATTGCTAGCTATTGGAGAGGTGGAAGGTATGTCAAAGAGACTAGCTAGCCTAGCTTTGAAGATGTCCACCTCAACCGTTGACATGGAGGGTACAAAAAGAACTCTGGTGGAAAGAAGAAACGGCTGTATAGGAGTAGGAGAAGAAGGTGAAGTACTCTTAGCAGTCTCTATAGTTTTGGCTACCAGTAGCTCAAGAGAAGAGGGACTGGTGCTAGGCAGAGATAACGAACGAAGAATTAGAGGGCTACCAGTGTCTGCTCTATAAAAATCAGCCATTACTGGAGATGATGTAATAGCTGGAATTTCCTCAGGAAGGGAAGGAACGGCAAGGCTTAAAGGAAAAGCACATTGAGTGGAATTGAAATAAAAGTGAGGAAAGTTTGAAGTCAAGCCAAAGGATAGGGATGCAGGAATGTTTGGTCTCAAGAAAGGTATGGAAAATATAGGGCCAGGAAATGGGAGTATTATTTGAATGGGCTCTACCTTTTGAGGTTGTTCAACTTTAGTTGAAACTGAAGGAATCTTTATTGGAAGAGTAGGCAAAGTAGTTGTTGCTGCAAAAGAAGAAATACAAAACAATGTTAGGTCTCAGTACCAATAATTTGAGAAAAGAAAGTGGAAACATAAAAGGAAATTACTCATTTCAGAGGTGGTGGCAATGATGGGAGAACTCCGAAGGGAATAATGCTCGGCAGTATGTTGTCTTCTTGCAGTTTCCCTTTGGATTGTATCAACAGCAGTTGCTTTATCCCTTAGCAGTTGCTGCTGTCGCCTTTTTTCAGCCCTCTGGAAAATAATTATTTCCTTAGAATGTTCCTTCTCTATTGCTTCAACAACTGCTTCATGAGTGTCACGACCCAAACCCGGCCCTATGGGTTTAGCACCGTAACCGGCCAGTAATCTGAGATTACCGAAGGCCTGGTGAACAGTAATACAGTAAAACAGAGTACAGGGCCTGGCGGAAGCCAATACAGTAATTAAACAATGTCCAATGAGCTGTGACAGTCTGTATGCCAAAACGATTTTTCATGCATTCATACATATACAAACAGTACAGTCTATACAAAATTTACAGTCACACAGTACAGGGACCTAATCCCTTGATAACAGTACAGTTAGCAACTGACAGTCTATATAGTAATCCAAACAGTATGGAGACAGACGGGGGAAACAAACAAAACACCCCAAAGCCATAGCATGGCAACTCGGAACCTCGCAGTGAGGCACAAAGGCTGGCTTGACAAAACTGGAGTCTAACCCACGCTCCTAGCTCCGATCTGGTGGCTGAGCACCTACATATATATATAAACAGTGAGCTAAAGCCCAGTGAATAACATAATGCGTAAAGAGGTTTAGAATGAATGTCCTTACGGTAATGAAAACAGTTCAATTCAATCAGTATTTCAGTTGTTCAGTACAGTAAACAGTCATATGTGGTACATCCATTAGCATAACAGTAACAGTAGGTCTTAAAAGACCGAACAGTAATGATGGCCATCAGTCAGTAAACAGTAGTGGCTCCACGAGGGAACCGACAGAGATCTCTGTAACAGTAACAGTAACAGTAAACAGTAGGTACTAAGGATGCCACAGTACAGTTCAGAAATAAAGGACATACATTCATTCAGTAATACCAGTTCAGTAAACAGTTCAGTTCAGTATTCAAAAGATATCAGTTGAACATATTTTTACACAATTGTTACTCACAGAGTTCGGGCTACAGTAAGCTAGAGCGTGTCTCCCCAGTCGCCAACCCTACACAGTTAACAAATTGAACACACACTAAGCTACCCAATTGGGAACGGTAATAACTTAATTCCTAATGCCTCGGTGTGTTCTACATCTATATCCTCAACAAGATGCCTTAAACTAGGCCTAAGAATGCCTAGAATGGGATGAGGATGCAAAGATGTACATTAAAAGCATTTTCAGAAAAACAGAGTCCCGCTCGAGCGCAAGTTTCCCCGCTCGAGCGGTCATGCAACAAAGGTACACGCTCGAGCGTAAACTTACCCGCTCGAGCGTACTGTAAAAGTACTGGATGGGTGAAATCTCCGCTCGACGCCCGCTCGAGCTTGAGACAAGACTCCGCTCGAGCACCCAATCCTCCGCTCGAGCGGACTGTAAAACAGTGCAAAGAGATGCTGGATGCTCGAATTCCACGCTCGAGCGGAACTTCCCCCGCTCGAGCGGAAGTGCGAAATCTGGAAAACCCAGATTGCACCTCCAAGCTCAAACTCAAGTTGTTAACAACTCAAAACCGATCCTCTTGGGCTCATTTTCTGGAAAACTCTTGCAAACATATAGAATGACATGATTCAAAACCCAATTTGAGAAATCAAAGCCCAAGGGTGTTTTATTCAAACCCAATTTCAAACCATTTTTCAAGAACAATATGAACATGCAAACATGCATGGATTCAAATCATTTTCAAAGCTTTAATGCTGTTTCAAAAGAGCTCAAACCTTCAAAAATAAGATGAACTCATGGAGTATGACCAAAAGATGGACATGCATGTGATGAAACATGGACTACAACCTCAAAACTCATCAATACTAACATGCATGCAAAGATTGAGCTTCAATTCACCATTAATGACCCAATTCATGACTTAGCTCTACAATCTAACATGGACCATGCAACAATCAACTCAAAACATGAACAAGAAGACAATGGAGCTACCTTAAGTCTTGTAGTTCAAGAAGGGAGCTCAACCATGCAATCTCTTCAACAATTTCTTCAATTTCCAAACAATTCACAAGCAAAATTGAGATGAAATCAACTCCTCAAGTCTCTCTCTCTCTAAGGTCGGCTAGAACAAGAAGAAATGGCTGATGAAATGTTCTACAAGTGTGTACATAAGGCTCAAGTGTGTGTATTGAGTGGGCCACTAAGGGTGGCAGTTCGGTAATTAAGTCCAACTCTTTAATTAGCTTAATTTAATCTAATTTAATCATACCTAATTAGTTTTCAGGTAAATACACCATAAAATCACATTAATTACGAGGGTCAAGGAACATCAATCGGTTTCTAATTCGGCCGCCGATATGGCCTTCAATTAGCAGTTTAAACATATAAGCATGAACAGATAATCATACAGTCAAACAGATAAAATGCAATTTAACTAACATATACTCAATCAATTCGGTTTCCAATTTCAGTCGGTCAGTTCAGTACTTTAATCAGTTCAATTATCAGTCATAATCAATTCAGTTTAACGGTAATCGATGGTTATCGGTAATCAATCAGTCATAAGTCGGTAAACAGTATGAGGGTTGTTACAATGAGTAAGGTCTTCAACCAAGTCAGAAGGAGAAACGGTTATCTTCTTTCTCTTTTTTCTTTGCAATGGTATTTCCTACTCTTTCTCTGCCTCTTTCTCTTCAATCTAAGATTCAGACTCCTCAGGAGTGAGTATTAGTTTTCTTTTCTTTTTCTGCTAATGTTTGTCTTTGAGAATAGCTAGGGCTTCAGCTCTCTTGGAAGATTCTTCTTGTGGAGACCCTACACCAAGTAGCATGAAATATAAAGAAAACAAACATAAAATTCTAAAAGAAAGGAAGCCTAAAAATGCATACCCTTTTTCGAAGCAGCTCTGGTGACTCTGGAAGGAGGGGGTGAGACTGCAGGAATAGTCTTGGTAGTTGTGGAAAGAGAGGGGATGGTCCCAGCTTCTTTTGGTTTGACCTTAGAAGGCACACCTAGCCCTATTTATAAATCATGAGGATGTATTACTAGATGCACTTCCATATTGGCTGTCCACCAATTTTGAAATCTTTTCAAGGCTAAGCCGGAAGGGAGGAATGGAGTAAATTTGAACTCACTCAAGTCTTTCAACAGTTTAAATGTTGCATCCTCTAGTTTAGATTTGGGTACTCTCAGGTCTCTGGCTGTGAGATGGACATTCGAGAGACTGCAGAGTAGAATGGGAATTCCTTGGGTAAACCCAAATTGCCTGGCAAACTAGGAGGGGCAGTATACCTCAGATATGCACTTACAAGCTCGAGGGTTTAAAGTACCAATAAAAAGTTCCCTCGGCAACAAAATAAAGGCCTACATATCTTTATGCGATGGGATGGAACATTATCTATTATTGGCATCGAAGGGGTAAAAGAAGGTGGCAGCTGGAGAAACAGGAAGCTGATGAAAGAATGTAAGATAATAAGCAAAAGAAGCAGGATAGATGGCAATCCTAGCATACTTTTCTCCATAAATGCTAGGGTCTTGAACTAAGAACTTCAGACACTTAAGATGCAGATCAGTGAAGTATACAAAGAGCTAGAGTTGAAGCACCCAGATAGGACCTCCCTGGTTGATATTAAGAGGTCTTTCACAAAATTGAGAGCAGGCTTTATAGACATCGCCTAAAAGATAAGGGGCTAAAGCTATTCGTTTCTTCAAAACAAGGGCCTTCGCGAGTGGGGCGAACTCAGACATGATTCGTTGAGATGATGTGCAAAAGAGAAATTTACACAACCAATATAAAATAAAGGAAAAGAGTTCTTGATCACTCACGGGGCCCTCCTTTTTGTTTTCAACCTTTACAAAGTCACTAAAGGAAGAGTTCAAAGGTGGAAGGGAAAATTTAACAGAAAGGTTTGGATAGCTAGGTATGAAAGGGGTTCCGAGTGGTGAAAGCTCTAAGAGATGGCAGATATCAAGAACGATGGGGGCCATCATACCACACTGAAATTGAAAAAAGTTAAAAGCCATGTTCCAAAAGCAAAGAGCAGCAGGAATCAAAAAATGGTCTTCAGGAATGATAAACCTGGAAAGACGAAGGGCGTCGAGAATACAAAGCTCTTGCAGGTCCCATTCTCTTGCAGGCACAACCCTGTTATATCATTCCTCTCACTCAGCCCTCAATGTTGGCCAGCAACAATGAGGTCGGTTCACCCTCCAATTTCTCCAGTCAAGCCCTCATTCATAGAGAAGAAAATGGTCCTCCAAATGAGGGTACAAAGCAGGGAGTTGAGCGGAAGCCTCTCGAAAGATAGGACCTAGGACATATTCTTGTTTGTAGCTATGGCGAGGGACAAAGAGGCGTTTGTCTATGGCACTCCATCCTTCAGCTTTAAATTTGGTAATTTCTTCCTCAATACATCTTTTCAAAGCCATTGTTGGGCTTATACGTTCGCCAGATGGTACTTTCAAAGAAGAAGACTCCATTAGTAACAAGCAGCGAGGAAGAGAGGGTCAGTAGAGATGAAGGGTTTTTGTGTTAGGCAAACGAGTGAATTTAGAGCACGAAATAAAAAGGGTTTTAAAACCTTTGTGTCTGAAAAATATACCCAATTGTTTTATGCAGGCGAAGTTCGTAAAAAAGCACTAAAGGTATGGATGTGAAAAGTTTCTTTCTATATTGATAGTGATGGAGGGAAACACATCTCAAATACTGATGTCAGCTTCGAAATAAAATATTTGGCTTCAGAGCCAAATTTTGGCGCCAAAATCAAACAACAAACAGCTTCGAAAGTAGGAAGCCGACTTCGAAGCATATTCCACACTTAAGGATGCAAGAATGCTCAGGTATTTGTTTATTTCAAAAGGATTAAAGACCTGTTTTAGGTTTCTTGATAAGAGTATAATCCTTCGAAACAAAACTTGAAATACCTTATGGTTAGAAATTGTTTGTTCTAAGTTTCAAACCAATAGTTGGTTTGATAGTATATAGAAGAAATTACTTTTTTCAAATAAAAAAGTACAGTACTTAACAGAAGGTTCCATGTAGTGGAAAATATAGACTGTTTGTTCGAAACAAAATTAATTCGAAAGTCCTTGATTGTGTTAACCATATGTTGGGGAATTGGATATGATCAAATCAAGTTTTAAAGGGCAAAATTGGTGAATTCGAAGCTCTGATTCTAGAAGGAAACCAGCAAAAGTTGTTAATTACACTCCATAAGTTGGAAAAGTTCAAATTGGGTTTTCAGTATTTCATTAAGTATGACCTAATCAAGATTCGAAGGATGAAATTGTTGATTTCGAAGCCCTAAGTTTGTTTGACTTTAACAAATGGGTTAAAATCAAACCATGCCAAATAAAAGAAAACATCTTAGCTTTATTAAAACAAAAACAATTACATCAGAAGCCTCATTTGGCTACATATTCAAGTTCATAAAAATAAGGAATAGAATAAATAGTAAGGTCATGAAATTTGCTCCAACTATGATCAATGAACTTCTGTTCCTTCTTTGTTTTATCTTCTATCTTCTCCAGGCTAGGCTGTTGAAGTTGATATGCTCTTACTTGGTAAAAAAGTTTTTCGGCCTCACTACAACAAAAAAGGCCTTTGGTGACAGACTGATTTTGTCTCCTAACATCAAAATTTCGTCACTAAAGTGATCTGAGACGAAAACAATTTGTCACCACGTTCGTGGCCTATACGTCGTCGCTGAAAGTACCTGGTGACGAAAAACAGTTTCGTCACCTATTTTTCGTTTTTGGCGACGAAATATTTCATCTCTAAATGTTGAATTTTTCGTCATCTAAAACAGTAATTTCGTCACAAAAACTAAATAATATTTTATTTTAATTGTTTTTGGCAACAAAATATTTCGTCATCAAATATATTTTAGTGACGAAAGTTTTCCTCACCAATGATATGGATTAAGGTGAAAAAAAAATTCGTCACTAAAATAAGCAAAAAAGAAAATTATTCAATGACAAAAAATATTTTGTCACCAAATATTTCAATTTAACGACGAAATATTCAGCAAATGTGATGAAATTATTTGTTTTGTACTATATCATTAGTAACAAAATTATGTTTTTTGAAAACTAATAGCGACATTTTTTATTTCGTCACTAATAAAAATTAAAAAATTTGAAAATGAGGGTACTATTTTCTTCCGAATTTTTTTCTTTTCAATAACAATTCCCTGCGCATTTCAATAACCTGTTCAATAAAATATCTATTACAAATCAATACAAAAATCTGTTCATTTTCATAAACATCACAATCGAATTTCAACACTATCCACAAAATACAATATGAACGGCATACAGATTATAAACATGTCTCCTAATATCCACAAAAAATATCTACTAATATCCACAAAAATATAATATCAACCGCATGCGGATTACCAAACGCATCTCCTAATATCCAACAAAAACCATGTCTACTAATATCAACAAAAATAAAATATCAAGGGCGGATTACCAAACATGCCCTGTAATACCAACAAAAATTTTAAATTTACAACGCAACCAAAATACATGTAAAGTAATATGAACAAAAACACAAAATGAGCTACCATCTGCCCTCCAAATTACCAAACATGTCCATATCAAATCACACTTAATTGAAAAGTGACATAAAAAATAAATATTATCACACTTAATCAAATCAAGTGTGATTAAAATATCAATTTAATTTTTTTTTATCACACTTTCAATAAAAATGAGAAATTTTCATTTGTCAAAGTGTGATCTTTCACTGTTTTTGTAGTAGTGAGGAGAGAGCGAGAGAGAGAGAAGCGTGATATAAAATGGGAATATTAGATATAAAAATAAAATTTGAAAAATATATATAATCACACATTAATTAGAAAATGTGATTAAAAAAAAAGATATAATCACATTTAGTAAAAATATGACATAAAAAATAAATACTATCACACTCAATTAAATTAGGTGTGATTAAAATATTAATTTGATTTTTTTTATCACTCTTTCATTAAAAGTATCATGTTTTAATTTCCTTAAGTGTGATCTTTAAGCATTTTTGTAGTAGTGATACCTATGAAAATGCGGTGGTGGTGATCTGCGAACGGTGGTGGTGGAGGTGGTGGTGGTGGTGGTGGTGGTGGCGGCGAGCGGCGTTGGTGGTGTGCGCTGAGGTGAAGTGATGTAGGGTGAGGTTTGGTGGTCAAATCTGTGTGTGAGAAGAAGAACCGTTATATCTAAGGCGCCAATATATTCATTTCCCTCTAAAACCTTCAGCAACTAAACCATTTATTTGGTGACAAAATTATTTCCTCACCAAAAGATAAAATTATTGGCCACGAAAATAGTTTTCTCACTATTAAAATATTAAAAATTATTGGTGACGAAAATATATTCGTCATTAATAATTTTATAATTGGTGACTAATTTTTTCGTCACCAAAAGTCTGAAAATTTTGGCACCATTCGAAAAATTAGCAGGAAAATCTTCGGTGACAAAAAATATAAATAATAACGAAAAATAATTTTGTCACCTAATTTTTTTTATTATGTATGCAGATTGGTGACGAAATTTTATTTTTGTCTCTAAAAATGGTACATTTAGAAACGAAATATTATTTTCTTCACTAAAAGGTACATCTTTCATGAGAAAATTTATTTTCATCATTAGTTTTCGTCTATAAAGACACTTTTTGTTGTAGTGCCTTTATTTCGAATTCTGTTTCTTTCAACCCTTGTTCCATCTCATCCATGTCTAAGTTATCCTAGTATGCAAAATCCTTATTCTTGAAATCATTATATTCATTGATGAGGTTCTTTGCTTCATATTAGGTATGAACTCGACGGGCTGAGATTTGATCCAAAGATCGAGTGGTGGCCACAGAAATGTGGTGCCAATGAAGAAGCAATGGGAGTTGGTCCAAAAACATTTGGAGCTCTGCTTGGGCAATAGGGTTGAGGACATGCCCTTGGGTCATAACATCACAAGCCCATCGAAAGTTCTTGAAAGGAACATCGACCTCGAGAACATTGAAGGGAAGTGAGAAAAGGCCGCAAGCAGAAGTTGGGTTTGTTGTTGCTGATGTTTAGAAAGAGGAGATGGAGGGTGATAAGTGGGGGGAAACTGGTCCTCAAAGAGGGTAAGTATCAGTTCCTCCATCCAATGAGGGTTTTGTGGAAGAGGAGGTGCAGGAGCTTCCATCTCGAAAGAATGAGGGAATTGGGGGTTGTTGCCTTTTGGGCTAAGAATGATGGGTTGTACCCTTGAGCCTCTTTTGGACAGTGAGTGGCGTGTACTATCTTCGTAGGCATGGACGACGTGTACCATGCTACGAGTAAGTTGTCTTCCAAATGGCGTTGACGGTCGATGGGTACATATGGGTAAACCACCGAACTCCGAGCAAAGGAAGGGAAAGTTAGAGGATCGATGAATTCGACAAAATGATGATTGATTCGCTCTCTTAACTTGGAATCCTTAAGTTCTGGCCAGCTTCTCCAACCAGAAGCCCCAGAAGAGGAAGACGCTGCAGTCTAATCCCACACAGAAGATTTTGGACCAGAGAAAGAGCTTCCAATATCCATGTTTGCAAAATTTTGGGTTAAAGAATTGTGGAAAATAGGTTTGTAATCCAAAGGTTGATAGTTTGCAAAAGCCTCCATGACTTGAATATAGAAAGGTGGGTAAAGGTGGCTAATCAATGCATGAAGGTTTTTTCGAGGATGAACAACATCATCAAATAACTCTTCGTATGCTTGATTAATGTAAGAAAAGATTGGCTTGACCATAGAAGAGGTATCAGCCTTTTCGAATACTGAGATAGTGGGAATGTTCAAGAGTTAGAAGGGAATTTAATTCAAATGATGAATGACGGTTGCATTTCTGGAAAAATGCAAAGCCCATGCATGTTCTAAGACGTGGGTAAAATACTTTGATCCACTAATATCACCAAGTATTGGGTATATTAGTGCGGGGGGTAATATTGGCTACATATTTTGTATAAGCCAATTGCAGTTCGACACGTGGTAGGATAAGGACAATACGGGAAGACAATTCGAATCTTCAATCATAATCACACACGTGGCAGTTAGTATTGGTTTTTTGTAGATCTGCATAAGCACTGGATCAATAAAGAGATGCAAAATGACGTGGCTTCAACGGTTACTCATATTTAAATTCAAAATCAAGAAGGAGGCCTAACTGCAGATATGGCATAGTGGAGCTAACTATAAGACATCATGATCAGCGACCATGGAGGGATGGTTCGACGGTTAGAAATGCGGTTCAACGGTTGTCATTAAAAAGTATAAATAGCAGAGAAGGCCCCAGAAAGGGCCCTCAGACTCAGATCCAAAAAATTAGTTTTATCTACTTTATTTTTCCTTCCAGTTTTTACATTTTTTGTTATTTACATTTCTGTACTTCAAATTCCTGCACTGCATTTCGTTCATAGGAGTAGTTTTCAAGTAGCTTGTTGCTGTAAACCTCTACGAGGCTGATTTGGATCTTTGTAAGTCTTTCATTTTGCTTAATGAAATGCTACAATTGTTCTTCATTTAATCATTGTTTGCTTAATTCTCCTAAACAAAGCCACTAGTAAAAGTCCTCTTCATTGAGGCTGAAAGAACTAAAACACAATCGTCTGATAATTGGTTAGAAATTAATATTCTGTAAGGACTGGCACACTCATAATTACAAAAATAACCTTCGAAAGCCAAAAAGCCAACAATATTACAGCAAATAGTAGCTAATTTCTCATATCTTGTGTCACATTATTATAGTGGGTCTAGTATCTGTTTCTTGGAGGGATTTATACCAGTACTTGTTTTTTTTTCTTTTTCTTTTTTTGATACTTGTTTCTTGGACCTCGAATTGGTTGTGGGTCCCTAATTTTTATTCATAGATAAAATTTGCTGTGTTTTTTTGGATTTATAGGCTCTTAAAATGATTTTAAGTTTTATTAGGATTAGAGTGAAGAATGTGCAGGGTGGAAAGCCCTTTGTATATGTGTTTAGGCTTTTTCACCCTACTAACTGTGTGGAGATGTGTACACAAAAGTCTTGTTTTAAGATTCCCACTCATTTTCCTCTATGACTGCACTCTCTGCTCATTGTATAGCATGGGTTTTGTATTGAAAGATGTTTGGGGCTATTTTTAAGTGTTTTTTTTTAATTATTATTATTGGTTAGGATAGTAGTGTTGAATCCTAATGCCAACACAGTGTGTGTTCTATGTGTAGTAAGGAGTTAACCTTGATACTGCGGAATAATGGAGTTGAAGTTGCTGTTGTTGCTAGTTGTTACTGTGTGTAGCAAAGTTGCTAGAGAGCTGCTGATTGTTGTTGCTGCAGAGCTGATTTTGGTGCTGTTTTGGGTGCTGTAGAGTTGTTTTTCATGCTGATTTTGGTGCTATTTTTGTTGCTGATTTTGGTGTTGTTTTTGGTGCCCTAAAATTCGCAACAGCATACACAGTAGCAGCAGACCACTCCCAACTAACAGCAGCATGCTTCAGCAGCATGCTTCTTTGCCAATTCAACAAAGAAACACAGGCATCTCTAATGTTGCAAATTTCTGAGAATTATATATTAAAAAAAAAAAAGGTCCTTAACAACATTTCTAGAAAGAACATACCAACTGGAATGGTGCAGAAAGCTCTAAAACTATCTTGCGCAACTCCTTGAGGGCACTGAAGTCTCCTTCTCCTAAGTTTTTCTTTTCAGTAGTTGTAACTTCTCTGCAACTTTCTACCAATTAAATACAAGTAGCTATATGCCATCAGAATTAACAAAAAGCGTTAAGGTAAAAGAAGCCACACTGACACCAAATTAAAACAAGAGAAGATTTCCATACTAACAACTTAACAAAATAACTCAAGTTGTAGAATGGACCTTGCAAGGTTATCCAAAGATTATGCACAGAAAAGTTCAGTTAATGAATACTTGACCCTATCCTTCTAAAGGTTTCAGGGATGGTAAGCATCTATCCGGAACAAAACCTTCTATGCAACTGAAGTCACCTAGAATTTAAACGTTGACATCACCGTTTATAGTAATGAATGGCATATTTGCATTGTTAGATTTTTGTGCATCAATAATATGGGGCAACATTATACAAGTGAATTCTGCCTATGTGGAAGTACCCTAATTAAACCTCAGTTTAGACGATGCCAACATCTGTTTAGTAATGCTAGTGCATCTAACATGATCCTTTCTTTAATTTTTCTTCATTAAATTTTGATAAGTATAGAGTTTACAAAGGAGTGGATCAGTAAGCTTCTCTCTTGTTTATGAGATTACAACCAAAAATCCCTCCCCAAGAAAAATCCCTTGGATGGTCACTACTTTGCAACAAACTGATTCTTTCTTTCACATTTGTTTGGCTAGAACAATAATCTAAAACAAGGTCGCCAATCTAGGATCAAAACAAACGCAAATTCACCCAGTCGGTGTGTCTACTATTAAGAAATAATTGGAAGAAAAAAGAAAAATCTTGTGCCAAATGGAAACATTAGAAGTTACTGAATGAAGAGTGCAATAACAAACTACGATAGAGATATGTGAAAGATTTTGAGATGAGGAAAATCTGATTTAAACCGTCTGAAAGAACTTTCTCGAAAACTCCAAATGGGAGGACAACCGAGGTACGAACCAAGAAAGCACTTTTCCTTTTAGATATACAATATTATGTGATTTAGCTCCTACCTGTGAAAATCAACATTCTGTAACTTACACATACTGCTTAGAAAAAAGAGAAAACTCCTCAAATATAAATGAAATTTGACAATACAATCCTAACCACTTCACTAGTGAACTCCTCAGATGATATAGCATATCTACCACCAAACTGCTTTCTGACCAATTTTATAGAGGGCAAAGGGCCTTCTTCATTCAAGTTTGCTGAACTTGCACTTGTTAAGCCGCCCTCCACCTTGCTGGGGTTAAGCACAAGAAAGAAAGAGAATTAATATTGGCTTCTTCTGTATTTTGGATTTTTAGTGGAGCAATGAATGTTTTGATTTGTAGATTATATGAAAATGTATTCATACCTAAAGAAAAGTAAATGAAAAAATGGACTACAATTTCATCATGCACATTATAAGCAATAAATTTCCGGTGATATTTAAATGGACGCAGTTACCTATAAACTATATCTGCAGATGTAGGTTTTATTTGCAATAACTGAAAAATCTAGAAATCCTCTAGATGTTGATTTGTGATTATGTATCAATTTTAAGCAGTAAACAACAATCCCAATCAAACAATCAAGACAAATCGACACAATGATGTTACATGAAAAAACCACAATTGGACACCTCCAATTGTGATAAAAAAAACTACGGGCAAAAGCCACAAAACAATCCACTAAAAAGACATAAAGGAATTACACAGGTATACTCTCAATTACGTAGCAAATCCACGCCCGAATTGAACCAACCTCTATGTGTCTCTTCCAACCCCGTCTTTACCTCGGAATTGTCTTGACGATGAGCCACTTCAGAATCCACCAAAACTTCAGGCTCGTATTCTTCAGAATCCACCGAAGAACAACTCTCTCTTTTGTATAGAATTAAACAAACAATCATTTGATGTAAACTTCTAAAACCATGAGTTGAATACTCAATAAAAATATCAAAGAAAACTAGCAAAATATCCCCACATATAAACCCTAGAACCCAAGAAGAAGATCTGGAGAAGTAATCCTAAAATCTGACAAAAACACATACTTATAGAAATCTGAATCGCGATGCTCGCTCGAGCGAAGACTCTTTCGCTCGAGCGAGGAACCAAAAACGCGTGTTTTCCATAAGTGGCTTCGCTCGAGCCAAAAAACCTGCGCTCGAGCGTGAAATCATCTCTTTCAGGTTTTTATACGGACGCAGCCTTGCTCGAGCGAGAACTCCTTCGCTCGAGCGAAAACTCCTTCGCTCGAGTGAGCAAGGGCGGGCATGCAACTTCGAATGCAATTTTGCATTTTGCTTCGGGGGCGTTGCCCCTCGACCCTGCTTGGGCGCTGCCCCTGACCTGCCCCGCCAAGGGGCACTGCCCCTTGGACCCCCGCGAGCTGACCGGGCAGCTCGATCCCCGTCATAATCAGCGAAGTGGCAATCTTGAAAGTATTAATATCACAAACTTCTCTGCAAGCCACAATTCGGGTTGGATTCGCATCTAAACACTCATAGCCTCACTGAAATAAAAAGTGCGAAAACAAATACAACTTAAAGGAGTTTTGTCAAACGGGGTTGCCAAGAATAAAAACCTAACAATAACTTCTCTTCATTTGCTTGGAGATCAGCCAAAATATTGGGATCAAAACATGTAGCAAAGCACACCTACCAAAGATCAAAATATCATCACATCTGTCACACATTAATTTCACTCATTTCAACAGTCGCCCATTGAGAAAACAAGAAAAACAAAAAAAAAAATTACAGAATGATAGTGAATTTTACCTTGCTATTTCTTGCTCGCACAAAAACATGAGATAGGATATCTGGCATGTTAGGTATCAGCACAACAACTGTACCATTAGGAATATCTTCCTCTCATTTCACATATTTTGCCACCAAAATTGTTGGTTGTCCATAAGATTTATTCTAAATAGTAAGCAACTGATCCACAACAACAACATACCCAATAGCTTCAACTGTCACAACCCATTTCCGGTACCCAATGGGTTAAGTATCGTGATGGCCAGTAACTGAAGTTACCTCTGGCCAATTCTTGAACAAATAAATAAACGCGAGCGAAAATAATATTTAAGTGAGGGTACTAAAATAATTATCAGAGCTTCTATTTAATTAAATTGTCGAAGCTGAACTTATGTCTACAAAGTGCTTTGTGTCTACCCCACACATTAGCCCTGACATGTCACCTGAAAGTGGTAAACAACTATAAACACATGGCAGAGTGAGAAAGAGTATAAGGGCATAAAACTCACCATGAGAATTATTGGCTAAACAAAGCTTGATATTAAAATACAGAATATATAATACGAAAATCATTTAACATATAATATAAAATAATCATAACCACGGTACAGAACGGAACAGAACAGATGTATGGATTCAAGAGGTGGCTCGTACGAACTCTAGAGGTGACTCCCATAATAATGTAGCACTTAGCTCCGTACAACACTTTGCTCCACACCAGAAATTCAGTGTGTCAATGGATCCATGACAGACAAATGGTTAGACACATTGGTTATTTAAGAGGGTCAATGGTTATTTAAGTGACTAATCAGTGGGCCAATAGTTATTTAAGTCCTCCAAGGCATGGGATCTTCGTAGTGGTACTTATAAAATAATTACTCAAAACACATTTTAATAAACAGTTATATCCATGGGTTTTCCTTAGTATGTCAAATAAGGTTCATAAATAAATAACATAATTAATATAATATATAAAACATAATGGTAACTCAAAACATACGTAAAATATATTATGGTGACTCAATGTATAATATAACTCACCTTTATATTAATCCTTTACTATTACTTCTTCGTTCACCGAAATTCTCCATTTTAACCGGCGGACCACGCCTTCCTTATGTCTCACTTCTTCTTGAACCCCATTTTTATAGGTGTTTTCCAGCCCCTTTCTCTCCATTTTCCTTCCCCTCCAAGAAAACACCATGTGGCCTTCCCTTGGCATGTTTATCCTTACGGATAAGCATCGTGATCAATTCTTTTATTTTTATTTATTTATTTATTTATTTATTATAATATATAATTCCTAATTTAATTACACTTCTCATATATCCATAACATTCAATATTTTATTTTACTGTTACGAATATTTATTTAAACATTTTGGATTTTTCTCATTTATAATTAAATAATACTAATATAAAATTTAAGGTACAACTTAAATTTTTGGGTTGTTACATCAACAGGGCTGATATCCTGCCAACTGTATCAGATGAGACTAAGTTGATTAATATTACAGAACATACCTAAAAAGAGTCTCTGTGACGCCACGAGATTTGAGGACATCATAATAAGATTTAGAACTTAAAATCAATTTTGTTAATAACTAATCCCACATCAATGTTGTCACCAATATTACTAGAATTAATTAATAACCCAGAAATTAAAAGTTCTTAAATTACAACTCCAATAAAAACTTAAACTTAGTCTTAGTACATAAAAACAACACGAAAAAAAAAAAAACTAGAAACTTAGAAAAATGGTTTATGGATCTTGGGCACTTTTCAAGCTAACCAAGGTAGAGTGCCGCCTTGCAAGGCCTCGGTGTTTCCTTCGGTTTCTTCGGTACTTGACATAAAACACCAGGGCAACGGGAATGCCAGTGAGCGACGAGCTCAATAAGATACTACAACTCGAAAATACCCACCCCGATAATAGTACTCATAATTTATGAATAATGTGTAGTAACAGAATAACAAGTAACATTTAGTAAGAATAAAGGGAATGTTATCAGTTGAAATAGTAACAATAGATAATAATAAATCAAATAAAAAAATATAACAAACAGAAGCAGTATTTCATCATAAGGAACATGTCCACCTTTCTTTTTAAAGTTTCATAGATTTGGATTATCAGATAAATTTAAGCAACTCCTTGCGGAGCACTATTTCCACTCAACTGCTAAGCAATGGCCACGGGCAATTCTGACTCCCCATTGGTCAAATGTTCAAATGTTATTTACTGTAACTACCAATGATGCCCACGCACCAGGGTTACATACTCGAGTCGTGACATCACGGTCTGCCCCAAGGGAACGGTCTATGTTGTGACACTCGCACCACTAACCTTATATTGCCTACACTGATAAGAGCCGAAATACCTTCCCGTGCCATATTAGGGTTCGCAACTCACTTGCGCAAGATTCTAAACCGGACTCACCCCATCACTTTTAAATTTTAATGTATCATTGGTTAAATTTCGTGTTTCTTTACTTGTTGAGATATTTACAATAATTCAACATTTAATTACTAATAATGTTATACCAACTCATTAAAATTCCCAACATAAAATATTACACATGTCACACAATAGTAAACAAGCCTACAAAATTTAAATAAACAATTTATTTGAACCATGGTATGAAATAATATTGTAGCTATCAAAAAGAAGAAATAAATCATAATCACACACATGCATGGATTTTTAATCTACAAGATTAGATTAGCATAATATTAAATTTTTGTCCAAATAAACTGTGGGAGCCGAATAATAATGGGTCAATAGGGACGAATGGACAAGAGTTCAGTCCGAGGCATAACCTTTGTTCGGCATTGATCCTAGTCAATTGAAGAGCCAAATGAAATAATCAGCATTCCAACCAGTAGAATAAAGGCTGAGTAGAAGTACATGTAATGGATCGAGGGTGGGCCTGGCCCTAAGGCCCAAAGAGAGTAATATAAATAGAGGATCATCAGTCAGAGAAAGGTATGTGAGAATGAGTACACTTAACTTAGGATACAAGCAATCAAGAGAGTATATACTGACTTATCCGTCGGAGTGCTAATTCCGGCACCCCCGACCGGAGTGTTTATTCTTTTTCAAGTTGTTAGTTGAGGATCTCGAGCGTTCTAGTGGATCAAAAGAGTATTTCCAAAACCACTGCCCCACAATTGGCGCCGTCTGTGGGAATACTCAAATACATCCATGGCGGGCGTAACGAAAGATCCTCCGATAGTCACTGACAAGACCACACAGAGAGACGACCTCACTCCAACAAACATGCTTGGACCGGAGACTATCAGCGCAAGACGTGCCTTGAACTTCGACTCACTTGCCTAGAACTTGCCCTCAACTTCAGCACATGAGACAATGCAAGCAATCATGGAACAGGCGAAACAAAATGAACAGAGGCTGGAAAACATGATCGCTGAGAACGAGCGCCTTCGTCAGGACTTGGCCTTGGAAGTAGCAAAATCCAATCAAGCTACACGCCAAGATCTAGGACGACCTCTGAGAGCGGGTGGTCGAAGACCTCGAGTTCGGAAGCAATATAGTGACAGTGACTCTGACTCATTATCCCCAGAGCCCAAAAAGAAGAGACGACTCGAAACTACCAGTTCCTCTGAAGAAAGTCCATGTGTAAGGCATAAGCGAAGACAAAATGGTTCAAATGAAGAAGACCAGCACGATCCCTTTGTGCGACGGATCGCAAAGGCAACGCTACCCAAGAAGTTCAAAGCCCCATCGTTCACCCTGTATAACGGGAAATCGGACCCCACTGATCATATCTGTCATTATAAGCAAGCCATGACGCTGCATGTAGATGACGAGGCTCTCATGTACAGAATATTTCCGAGCAGTTTAGGGCCATTGGCCGTCAGATAGTATTATAAGTTGGAGTCAGCGTTGATTAAGAGTTTCCATCAACTACAGAAATCCTTTAGGGCAAGATTTATCACCAACGAGGTCCAGCCGAAGCAAGTCGACTCTCTCTGGGCAATAAAGATCCAGCCAGGAGAAACCTTGCGAGTGTATTCGGCGCGCTATTGGGAATGTTTTAATCTTGTCGATGATGCTTGCAACGACTCCATGGCCATTACCGCCTTTAAAATGGGTTTGCATCCTGATAGTGCTCTCCGTAGTTCCTTGACTAGAAGATCCCCCAAAACAGTCTAGTCGTTGATGAAGAAAGTTGAGGAATACTACAAAGTGAAAGATGACGCCTTGCGGGTTAAAGCCGGAAACATGGCTAACAAGACGGCCCCTTCTGAAATTGCTCAGCTGTTAAATTCTGTACCACCTCAGAGCCCTGAACCACGGCATCGGGCTAAACGAGACAAGAGACGGGATTCTCACCGATCAAGCGACCAATGCTCCCACCGAGCAAATGAACAACTGTAAGTCGATAGTAGGCGCACAAGGCGCGCAGACAAGAAATATACCGAATTGTCAGAGCCGATCAGCGCGGTTATGTCCAAAGTCCAACACCTTCCTTTCTTCAAATGGTCGTCCAAAATGGTGGGACCTCCCGACACGAGAAGAGGGGATAGGCGGTGCGAGTATCACAAGGATCACGATCATGATACTGAGAGTTGTTATGTATTGAAGGATCACCTGGAGGAATTGGTACAAGATGGTCGGCTACAATAGTACGTCCGAAAAGGCAACTCAACCAAAGCAATAGCCTTATGACAGGATTCACCTCCACTCGGCGTGATCCACATAATATACAGCCTGCCAATGTCATCCGCGATGCATACGATTCAGTCGAATCCCGACCCTCAAAATCAACACACTTCGTCTAAACGGCCCCATGAAGCTGCGAGCATTGCTTTCGATGATTCAGATTTGGCCGGAGTGACACTTCCTCACATCGATCCCTTGGTAATCGAGTTATGCGTAAACCGATTCACCGTTGAGCGCGTACTCATTGATCCGGGGAGCACATTAGAAGTTATGTATTACAAGACATTCACCAAACTCGACTTCTCCGAATCGGATCTTTTTCTAGCTCCTTATCCATTATTCAGCTTCAACGCTATTCCAAAATACCCGTTAGGAAAAATCACACTACCCGTTCGAGCGGGCTCCCGAACAGTGGATCTGGAATTGTTGGTCGTCAAGTTGCCATCGCCGTATAATCTAATCATGGGGCGAACTTGGTTGCATACTATACAGGCCGTACCAAGCACCTATCATCAACTGCTACGCTTCCCGACAGAACGCGGCATTGAGCAAATCCATGGCTCCCAGAAATCGGCACAAGCATGTTATCTCCTTGCTGGAAAGACACCAAAAGAGTTGCAAGTGAATGCTATTGAGGTGTCGAATTGAGAGAGTCTCAATGATGTTGGGCGGCTCCCAAGTGAAAAGGCTACGGAAGCCCTAGATCGAGTTGAAATTGACAGAAACCCAGACAGGTTCTTCGTGGTCGACGCCTCCCTAAATCAAGTCGACAGGCAGCAGCTAATTTCCTTCCTGCTCGGCAACCTCGATGTATTTGCATGGACTTCATATGAGATGCCTGGTGTAGATCCGTCTGTTTCACAGCACCGTTTAAATGTTGACCCTAAATGCAAGCCGATTATTCAGAAAAGCCAGCGGTCAGCCGCAGAGCACACTGTCGTCGTTGTTGAAGACGTTGACCAGTTGCTTGACGCCGGGGCAATCAGAGAAGTGATGTGACAACCCTCACCTCTGATTAGTGCTAAACTATGTTTAAGCATGATAAGTAACTAATAAGAATGATATCCTGAATCGATTGTATGAGTGCATTGTTTTGAATGCATTTCTATCTGCTTGATTTCTGAATGAATCTGTTCATGTTTTAATTTCGAACTGCGAATTGAAGGTCTTATCAGCGACCGAATCTGAAATCGATTAGCGTTATATGCTAATTAGGATTTATGTAATTTTATGGTAGCTTTAATTAAAATTCGATTTGGAATGATTAGATTAGATTAAATAATGTTAAATTACAATAGTTTGGATTTATTACAAGATTACCATTGAGTGGCTAATTCTAGACCATTGTTTAGTCTTGATTCATTTTTGTTTGGCACTATCACTTTCCATCCTCTAGAGACCAACCGTGAGGGAGAGAGAGAGAGAGAGAGAGAGACTTGGAAGAAAATTTATTTCAACAAGAATTAGCTTGGAGACTTAGAAGAATTGAAAGGGAATTGGCAAAATTGAGCTTCCACGTCTAGAATTCAAGACCTAAGGTAGGAATTCACCTTCTTCATTATGAAATTAAGTTGTTTCTTGCATGGTTCATGGAGATTTGGAGTTTAAAGTCAAGAATTAATTTGAAAGAGTTGAATTGTGAGCTAATTCATGCATGCATGTACATGTTCTTGCATTTTGAGGTTGTTTTCATGAAAATTCTTACATGCATGTCCACATTTTAGTTATGGTCCATGAATCCACCATGTTTTTGTAAGGATTGACTCATTTGATCATGTGTTAGAAGCTTTGAATTCAATGAACACATGCATGATATATTTACATCATGTTCTTGAAGTTTTAATTGAAATTGTGTTCAATTATCTCATCTCTGGGCTTGATTTTACAAAATTGATCTTCAAAACATGTTGTAGTATGAGTTTGCAAGTGTTTTCCAGAAAATTGGCCCAAAAGGTTGAGTTTTGATGTGTTGAATGCTTAGCTTGAGCTTTGAAGGCAAATCTGGAAATTCCAGATTTGGCTTCCACGCTCGAGCGAAGGATTCCACGCTTGAGCGACCATCGTTTTGTTCAGAGCTCCGCTCGAGCGACGGAATACTGACTCGAACGTAAATTGTAAACTCTCAGGTTTGTGGTGTACGCAGACACACGCTCGAGTGACGAGACCTACGCTCGAGCGAAGAGCTGTGTCTCACGCTCGAGCGAGCATCGAGCGGGGATTTTCAACATCCAGTACTTTTGCATTTTCACAGACCGCTCGAGCGAGGAAGTCCACGCTCGAGCGACCCCTCTGTTTTGGAAAGCTCGGTCGAGTGTAGAAAGCCACGCTCGAGCGAGACCCCTGTTTTTAGCAGATTTTGAAAAGTGTTTTAAAGTGCATTTTTGCATCCTCATTCTATCCTAGGCGTTCCTAGGCCAAGTTTAAGGCATCTTAATGAGGATAATGTTATAGAACCACACCATGTATAATTAGGGGCTAAGTTATTAATCCTGAGTGTGTGTTCGTTTTGCAACTGTAGGGTTGGCATCCGAGGACGCTCGTTAGCTTGTCTATAGCTCGGTGCTCTGTGAGTAACAATGTTGTAAAGATATGTTCAATTATGATTATTTTCTAAATGATCAACTGTACTACTTACTGAAATGCTATTGTTCAATGAATGAATGTTTGTCCTATTAGTAAACTGTACTCGTGGCATCCATAGCAACCTACTGTTACTGTTTCTGCTACTGTTACAGAGATCTCTGTCGGTTCCAATGTTGGGACTACTACTGTTTACTGTTATGATGGCCATCAACTGACTGTTCGGTCTGTTAAAACCTACTGTACTGTTTTGCTATTGGACGTACCACGTATAACTGTTATGAATTCTAAATGACGGTTTTAATTAGTGAAATGACATTCATTTTTAACCCCTTTACGCATTTGTTATTCACTGGGCTTTAGCTCACTGTTTATATTTATATGTAGGTGTCCAGGCACCAGACTGATGCTAGGAGCGTCAGGTTAAGCTCTTGTTTTGTCAAGCCAACCACAGCGCCTTACTTCGAGGTTCCAAGTTCGTTCAAGCTAAGGCTGTTTTGGGGTGTCTCAGTTTCACCCTCGTGTCGCTGTTTTGTAATAAATGTTTAAGACTTGACTATACAGTTATAGTTAGGGATTTGGTCCCTGACATGGATGTTTGTGTATATGACGCATGTACATATGTTTTGGTTATCAATGTGGCATGTTTATAAAAAGTCTTTTTGCATTCAGACTGTTACAGCTCATTGGACATCTTTTATTTACTGTTTCGGCTTCCGCCAGCTCCTTTACTCTGTATTACTGTCATTACTGTTAAGTAAGCCTTCGGTAATCATGAATTACTGGCCGATTGCGATGCTAAACCCATAGGGGCGGATTTGGGTCGTGACAAGTGACCTACCCTACATGGCTCTTGAATACTGTGGTTGTGAAAAAGAAAAATGGGACTTGGTGAGTCTACTTTGATTTCACGGACTTAAACAAAGCCTGCCCCAAGGATTGTTTTTCCCTCCCCAGAATAGACAACTTGTAGATACGACGGCACGCCATCAGTGTATGAGTTTCCTCGATGCTTACAAAGGCTACCATCAAATTGCCATGTATCCGAAGGACCATGACAAAACTGTATTCCTCACCCAAAGAGGAACCTATTACTATATGGTTATGCCTTTTAGGCTAAAGAATGCAAGGGCAGCTTACCAAAGACTAGTCACTGTCATGTTCAAGGTGCAACTTAGCCACACTATAGAAGTGTACATTGACGATATGGTGGTTAAGTCCAAAGAAGAGCAAACTCATCTAGCCGATCTAGAAGAGACATTCGGCATTTTACGGAAATACAAAATGAAGCTGAACGCTTCCAAATGTGTGTTTGGGATCGGCTCTGGCAAATTCTTGGGTTACATGGTCAACCACCAAGGAATCAAAGCCAACCTGAGGCAAATCACAGCAATCTTGGAGCTCGGCTCCCCTCGTTCAGTGAAAGAGGTTAAGAAGTTAATGGGGATGACCGCCGCACTCAACAGGTTCATCAGTCGGTCCACAGATCGCTGCCGACAATTCTTTCATACTCTACGGCAGGGCAAGGCTTTTGAATGGACCTCTGAGTGTAAAGACGCTTTCAACGACCTCAAAACCTACCTTCGATCAGTTCCACTCTTAATAACACCTTCGGCGGGTGACCTGCTCATTTTGTATCTGGCGGTTTCCGACCGGGTCGTCAACGCCGTACTAATAAAGGAAGAGCTGGGGGAGTAGCAACCAGTGTATTATGTGAGCAAGGCAATGGTTGACGCCGAAGCACGCTACCTTCCGTTGGAAAAACTCATTCTGGCCCTCATCATGGTAGCAAGAAAGCTGATGCATTACTTTCAGGGGCATACCATCGGGGTACTAACGGACCAACCCCTCCGGTCGGTACTCTGTAGTGTAGAAGCATCAGGGCGCGTTTCAAAGTGGGCTCTTGAACTCGACCAGTACGATATTCAGTTTCTGCCTAGAACCTTAATCAAGGGACAGGTGCTTGCCGACTTTGTAGCCGAATTCACTTTGGGTGTTGCCGACTTCAAGTCTGATGAAATTCAACCTAAGCCGAACTGGAGAATTTATGTTGGGGACATTTGGCAGTTGTACTGTGATGGATCGTCCAATCAATGACGCAGCGGGGCTGGAGTAGTGATAATGGCTCCCGATGGGACAATAATTGAGCAGGCTGTCAAACTCGACTTCGGAGCATCAAATAACGAGGCCGAATACGAGGCCCTGCTAACCAGCTTGCAGAATGCACATCTCCTAGGTGCTCGGCGTCGGCTTATATTATGCGATTCAAAATTGGCGATCAATCAGCTAAAGGGAAAGTACGCAGCAAAAAACGACTGTATGGCCGTTTACATGAAAATGGCAAATTCCTTGCTGGCAAAATTTGACCATCATGAATTGAACTAAATAACCTGTGACCAGAACACACATGCAGATGCCTTGGCTTGCCTAGCCCTCGCCATTAACTCAGAGATTAAACAGACCATTGAAGTTGGTTTCATCCTAGAGCCGAGCATTGGCCCTTCTGAGGAAGTCCAGGTCAATTTCATAGAGTCAGGATTGAGTTGGATGGACTCCATTGCTGCGTTCCTGTCTTCTGAACAGCTATCAACGGACAAGAAAGAAGCGCACAAGTTGCGAAACAAAGCCCTGCGATACTACTTGGATCTGCAAGGAAAGCTTTATAAAAAATCCCTTTTCTGGTCCATACCTAGAATGCGTTCATCCGGACAAAATCGAAGCACTTCTGACTGAAATACATGAAGGTAGTTGTGGCGCCCATTCTGGCGGGCGATCTTTGGCTCATCGAGCTGTGACACAGGGGTATTACTGGCCGACAATGAGAGTCGATGCCGAATCTTACGTGAAAAAGTGTGAACAGTGCCAAAAGTTCTCTCCTTTGACCCACCTACCTGCTGAAGAGTTAAGCTCTATAACCAGTCCTTGGTCGTTCGTCCAATGGGGACTTGAGATCGTCGGACCACTGCCTCGTGCCCCGGGTAACAAGCGATTTTTGATTGTCGCGACAAATTATTTCACAAAATGGGTAGAAGCGGAAGCACTAACGCACACCCAAGATACCGACGTGAAGCATTTTGTATGGAGAAATATCATAACATGATTCGGCATTCCAAAAGCACTTATTTCAGACAACGGCACAAAGTTTGATTGCGGTGTCTACAGGGAACTGTGCAGCAAGTATGGTATTCGGCCTTACTATTCCTCATCGGCTTATCCACAAAGTAATGGTCAAGCTGAAGCCTCCAACAAATCTATTTTAGACGGCATCAAGAAGAGGCTGGAGAAAGCCAAAGGAAGATGGGTCGAAGAGTTGCCAAGTGTATTATGGGCTCATCGCACTACTCCGAGGCAGTCCGCTGGGGAGATGCTATTCGCTTTGTGCTTCGGAACGCAGGCAATCATCCCCTTGGAGATCAGCCTCCTAACCTTGAAATCAACAGTTTTTGATTTGGGCCGAAACAACATGATGTTGGCCTTGGATTTGATTCTAATTGAAGAGCGGAGAGACCGCGCCCTTGCATCCATGGCACGGTACCAGCAGCAGCTTGCTAAGTCATATAATCAGCGTGTTCAACTGTGCCGCTACAGACTAGAAGAGTTAGTCCTGGAGAAAGTGCTTCCAGCTGCCAAGAATCCGGTCGACAAAAAATTGGCTCCTAACTGGGACGACGTTCATCAGATCGACTCAATCGCTGGAGTGGGGGCATATCGTCTCAAAGACATGTCTGGGAGAAGTCTGCCACAGCCTTGGAATTCCACACATTTGCATAAATTCTATCATTGACCCGACTTGTGGGGCATGATACTTGTTTTGAATGGTTCATCATGTACATATTTCACTTTTTCAAAGTAAAGTTTTCCCGTTATCTCATAGCGCAATTCAGTTCAAAAATCTCAAAATTCGGAGCCCCATTAGTGCATGACACTTTTGGGCCGATTAAGCCTCTGTATTCGGAGCACCCTCGTGTATCACAATTGGCCAAGATAAGCCTTCGGATTCAGAGCGCCCTTCGTGTATCACGATTGGCCAAGATAAGTCTCCGGATTCGAAGCCCCATTAGTGCATGACACTTTTGGGCCGATTAAGCCTCTGGATTCAGAGCGCCCTTCGTGTATCACGATTAGCCAAAATAAGTCTCAGGATTCGGAGCGCCTTTCGTGTATCATGATTGCCCAAAATAAGTCTCCGGATTCGGAACGCCCTCCGTGTATCACGATTGGCAAAGGTAAGTCTCTGGATTCGGAGCCCCATTAGTGCATGACACTTTTGGGCCAATTAATCCTCCGGATTCAGAGCGCCCTTCGTGTATCATGATTGGCCGACTCCAAATTCGAAGCACCATTAGTGCATAACACTTTTGGGCCGATTAATCCTCTGGATTCGGAGCGCCCTTCGTGTATCACGATTGGCAGACTCCGAATTTGGATCCCTATACGTGCATGACACTTTTGGGCCGATTAAGTCTCTGGATCCGGAGTGCCCTTCACCGATATCATGATTGGCCGACAGCAAGCTTCCGAATTTGGAGCCCCATCTGTATGGGTCACGCTTAGGCCGAATAAGGACCCCGGATTTGGAGTGCCCTGCGTGGCTATCACAATACACCGAAAATTGAAGCATGCGAGCATTCAAAATGAAATGGGACAAGCCGTATAAACGTATGTTGAAACATGTCGTATAAACATAGGTTAAAACATGCAAACATTCAAAATGAAATGTTTCACTCAATTGAACTGGGACAAGCAGTATAAACGTAGCTGAAACATGCAAACATTCAAAATGAAATGTGTCCTTAGATTAATCGATTGGCATGAAGTGTACTAATATAAGTAGAAAGTACGTTAACACTTGAAAACGAAGCGTTTTATTAAATTAGCCAATAATTACATAACTTTGCACGCAATCTGCGTTTGAGCATTACAATGTCTACTTTTATCCGGCGTCTCCCTCATCGTCACTCTTCTCGACTTTGAAGGCGGAAAAGGGGATACGATCACGTTGGTATAGCGGTGACGCCGAATCAACGCCTGCTACTTGGAGAGCCTCCACGGCCTGAAGTGTCTTGATCCAATCGTGCTTAAATCCACGATTTTCACATCGACAAACTTCCTCGGCGAGCTTTTCCCTAGTCTTCTCTATCCCGACTTTTCGGCCTTCATGGAAGACTTTTTCATAAGCCCTCCACTTTGCGGCCTCTATCGCAAACATGCTCTCCGTATCACGATTGGCAATTGCATGACTAATAAGTCGTTGGGTCACCCTTTCTTTCATAACTGGGTTAGCTTGTCCGGCTGGTTGTGTCTGAGCGACTTTGACCTTCCTCAGCTCGCGCTCAGCTGCTTCCGCACAAGCTTCCAAGTTTCGAATGCGTTCATCCTTCTTCTCTATATCTCTTCACGCAGCACGAAGGCGCATGTCGATTTCATAGGCGGTGTACAGCCCTTTCATCGCCCCATGAACGCCCTCTCGAAACACCTCGAAGTCAGGTCAACCAACCATCGACTGCTGGCCTTCTAGCGAAAAAATCTATCGTGCAAATTCGACTGCCACGTTCGGGTCACAGATGATAGAATCTGCCTCTGTCATCGGTTTGTTCCCAATGAAAACAGAAAAGCTCAATGGGCGTAGTGGTCCACTGGCCTTACTTCGCAAATGAGGGGAGCTCTCCTGTTGGCGCTTCTCCTTCCTCGGTGACCTACTTCGTCAACACGGAGAGTGGCGCCTCTCATGTTCTGCAGATGCCCTACCTCCCGTATAGGGAGGCTAGCCACCTCGATTCATTGATGAGTCCAGCTCAGCCAGCATCCTGCCCTCTCCCTTACTATTAAAGAATAGTCTGGTTGACATTCACACTTTTCTGGCCACGAATGACGAGCAGAATCGAGTCACTTTATGAAACATAAATGGAATCTCCCACCCCCTTTTTAATCACTCAGGAGTGCACCCCACTCCCGAGGCGACCTCATCAATGCGCGCACTCCTGCAGCCACTGATATTCGGCATTGTTGATTCGTTCCAAACTGGGACAAGGACAGGTTCATTTATCTCAACGGCTAAAGGCTGGTCGAAAGGATCACGTGCCTGTCATCTCATGAACCAACGATATTCGACGCTACAGTTCATAACAGGCAAGGGAAGATTCGTTAATCTCAACGGCTAAAGGCTGGCCAAAAGGATCACGTGCCTGTTATCTCACTAACCGACGATATTCGGCGCTACAGTTCATAACAGGCAAGGGAAGATTCGTTAATCTCAACGGCTAAAGACTGGCCGAAAGGATCACGTGCCTGTCATTTCACGAACCGACGATATTCGGCGCTACAGTTCATAACAGGCAAGGGCAGATTCGTTAATCTCAACGGCTAAAGGCTGGCCGAAAAGATCACGTGCCTGTCATCTCACGAACCGACAATATTCGGCGTTACAGGTCATAACTGAGGCAAGGGCAGATTGGTGCCTTGTGCCGAAAGGATCATGTGCCTTGTGCGAAAGGTTCATAACTGGCAAATCGAATCGGCTAAATCCCATGGCCTTGTGCTGAAAGGATCATATGCCTCTATTCATATGCAAGCTAATGATCATGAGGCTAATCGCAAAGATACGGTGTTATCTTTTTAGCAATATTTAATTTATTCATCTCTTTAATGGAATGTTTATCTACCGCGTAACAGACATCAGTAGTCTTACCCAAAATAGCAAAAAGTAGTAATCTTCATTGATAACAACAATTGAGTACAGGCAATAATGCAAAGCAAGGGAAATTTTCATTCATAAAGTGAATACAGATAGTCATTATTTTATACATGAAGATTACCCCAAGTAAATAGATGTCTACTAAGAAAACAAAACATGTTTACAAGAACATACATTGAAAATTCCTAACAAAACTAAAGTGTCGCCCAAATCAATCCTCGGGATCAGACTCAAGCGGCTTAACATCCACTTGCTCGTATGGAATCGGCATGGCCAATGTCACACCAGCGACAGCAAGGGCTTTGAGCCAGCCGTGTTTGAATCCCTGATTCTCGAATTTGGGGACTTTTTCTACATAGTTTTCAATGGCGGCACTCTTCCCAGCCTCGAATGCTTTGGAAGCCTCGAAGTCGGCTATTTCCTTCGCCTTCTTCGACTCTTCCAATTCAGCCTCTAGCTTGGCAATCGCCTCCTTGGCTAACTTCAGCGATTCTTCGCTCACGTTTGCCCTTCCCTTGGCGACAGATCTGAGTTGGTCAGCACTCCGCGCCCTTTCTGCCTTAGTTTTGGCCCTTGCACTTTCCATTGTCACTCTCGCCGCCTCGAACTCGGCCCTACTCCTCTCACCGTCGACTTTCGATTTCAAATGGCCAATTCTTTCAATGGCGTCATGTTGGGGGCAGCCTATTTCAGCTATCCTTCCGACCGTCTACAAAATAAGGAGTTGGGATCAAAACAAAACAATATACGCAGAAAGATCGTCTGCAAACCAAAACAATATACACAGAAAGTGGAAGTTAGGATCAAGTCACATACCAGAAAGGTCGACTGGGCAGTTAATGCCATTGTCACCAAATCTGGCTCCGCCCAAAAGGTTGCCTTGTCAGCCGGCAATGAGACCGAGGCAGCCAAGCTCAATGCCATGGCTGCCAAGCTCAACGCCATGGCTGCCAAGCTCAACGCCACGGCTGGATCTTTCAAGGCCGACGCTTCAGAAGAGACCGACATGTTTTTTTATCTTTGGTTGAACAACAAAAGGAGCAACCACATCTGACTCCTCTAAGCGTGGCCGTTTATCAACGGGGTTCTCCTTAGAGCCAGCCTCGCTCTCGACTGTACGTTTCTCCCCCCGATTTTCTGGAATCGGCCGTTCGGCTTCCTTCATCGTCTCGGCCACATCAATTTGAGCCGTTTCTTCTACAATAATAGGTTCAAAAGATTCAGTCGGGGCAAGTTCAGAATGGATGGCCTCGGCTCTCCGCCGGGCGGCCATACGTTCGGCATTTTTCTTTCGTGCCATTTGCGTGAGCGTTTCCCTAGCCATACCCTCGGGATAAGCGCCGAGAAGGTCTCTCAAGTTTGTAAAAATATCTTCGAATGAGACATCCCCTCGGCCTAATGTGGATGGAGGGTCGGACGAGTTGAGTCCGGTTTCCTCAAAGGCTGAGTTAAGAGCATCGTCTACCTCAGCTGCCAACCGGTTCGGGTCCTCGGCGATTGGTTCGGCCATTTGTTCTTCTACATGTTCCGAATCGGATGTTTATAAACCAATATGTCTTAAGTTTTTTAAGCTGGGGAAGGTAAGGGCTGTAAGATGATCGTCGCCTCTCGGGATTGGCATGTTGTCTACTGCCAAAAATGTCATGTAAGTCGGCTCGTACCACAGGAGAATGTGGGCCGCCCTCCCATACGGCATCGTCGTCTGAAACCAACACTCTCTTTAAGTCGCTGCCTGCATTAAAAAAAAAATGATTAGATGTATGGAGAGCCGAATACAAATATGGTAATAACAGAAACAAAACTGAGCTAATCGGCCACCTGGTTTGCCTTTTCACCTTGGCACGGGGTCTAGGCGATCTTCACTCTCGCCGAATTCCCAGTTGCCTCGGACAACGACCAGTGTCTTTGGCTCTAAGAAAGTAGCATCCTAGCCGGCCAGTAGATTTGGCTAGGACATAACAATGCCGAATGGCGGGTATACCTAGATTAATCCTAAGATGCCGGTTTAGCTCTATAATCCCCATTATGATGCGAAAAAAATTCACGTTGGGCTGGGAAGGGATTAGACCCCAGTGTCGAAGAACGGCCCTCAAAAATGGGTGAAGGGGAAAGCGGACTTTGCCCTCAGCAATTGACAGGAGAGGAAAGACGATTGTGCTCTCATCAGTCCTCTCCATATTAGTGGTGTTGTCTGCCAAAAGTGACAGATAGACGTCATCGGGGATGGAAAAATGGCGTCGAATGCCGGAGATTCGATCTGCTGAAAGGAGCTCCTTCAAATGTTTTGCCATCCTAGCCAACCTAAGGATTATGGAGAACTAAAAGCAAACAAGGAAATGGGATTGGAAGTGAAGGAGAAGAAAACTTACAAGAGGCGAAGGGGAAAACGAGAAACAAGGAGTTGCAGAAGCCGAGAAGTGAAGGAATTGCACTAGAAGGCGAACCAGATATTTTTGAGTATTCAAAACATACATTCGAAGAGACAATTTTAAATCACATTAAATGGAGGCAACGTACGAAGGGGCGGGAAATCGCTATAATGACCAAAAAACGTGTGCGCGTTCTGACACGCATTGGGAAGAGGATTAACCGCCGAATTTTTGACTTTCCAAGTTCGAAACCAAACACGCCGACTAACTGATGCTAGTGGGGTGTTTGGGAGGCAATTATGGGAGCCGAATAATAATAGGTCAATAGGGACGAATGGACAAGAGTTCAGTTCGGGGCATAACCTTTATTCGACATTGATGCTAGTCAATTGAAGAGCCGAATGAAATAATCGGCATTCGAACCAGTAGAATAAAGGCCGAGTAGAAGTAGATGTAATGGATCGAGGGTGGGCCTGGCCCTAAGGCCCAAAGAGAGTAATATAAATAGAGGATCATCAGTCAGAGAAAAGTATGTGAGAATGAGTACACTTAACTTAGGATACAAGCAATCAAGAGAGTATATACTGACTTATCCGTTAGAGTACTAATTCTAGCACCCCCGACCGGAGTGTTTATTCCTTTTCAGGTTGTTAGCTGAGGATCTCGAGCGTCCCAGTGGATCGAAAGAGTATTTCCAAAACCACTTTCCCACATAAACAATTGAAGAGATAATTTTTTATTCCTCCTTAATCTGCCAGAATTTTCAGAATGCATAACTCGTAATTAAAATTATAAATAAATTACTTATACAACTCTAAAATTCATATAAATCTACAGAATATTCAATAAACATGTTATGGTCATTTTTCAAAAACCATTTTCCAAAAATAAATTATAAATAATTCTGAAAAATTCCAAAAAAAATTTTGACACAGATTTATCACATTTTCTTAAATTAATTCCATACTTAAATTTATAAATTGATTCTATAATCTAAAAATTTATTATGAAACTAGACGTATAAAATTTCGTTTTTTGTTTAGAAATTACCAGATTTGGTTTAATATAAAATTTTTAATGATTTTTCAAACACAAAGTAAAATCTGCCTATGGCTCCAGATTTGGTTAAAATCTGTATAAATTCGTACAAAACTCCATAATTGTTACAAAAATTCATGGATGAATTAGACATCATTATAAACAAATTTTAGAAGAAATAATCTTCAAATTTTGAATATAAAAATTTGTACAAATTTTCTGGCAGATTGAAGGACCAAATAAATTCTTCAATCCTCTCTTTAATGGTATTAACTACACATGCAAGCCTATTTTCACAATAATACCATGACTTTAAGACTATCAATATTTTCAAATATTTGATATACCATCACAAAATTTACGTACATATATAAAAATTTCTATCTATAAATTAGTCATTTTATCATATGAATATAATCTAAAAATTTCAACAATTAAAAAAAATGAGAGGGTTGAGAGGGTTTTCTTACTTAATTGTAGTGTTGAGATGGTAGGAAATATATATCCTTCTTAATCTCCTCCTCCTCTTATCCTCCTACTCAACTTGGCAAATTTTCTTTTCTTCCCTCCTTCACCAAATGCAAGCATGCATGTGTATATATACAATGCATGGATTCCTTTGCGGAGCACCTCTCTCTCTCTCTCTCTCTCTCTCTCTCTCTCTCTCTCTCTCTCTCTCTCTCTCTCTCCTCTTTCTCTTCTTTCTATCCAACCTCCTCATTTCCAAGAGGCATAAAGGGGCTCTCCTTCCTTATACTAACATGCAATTAAACATGTGGAAAGTTGCCACCAAAAATCTGCAAGGTTTGATTCTTTCTTTCTTTCTTTCTTTTTTTTTTTGTGTATTTGTGTGGGTTTCTTAAAATTGATACACTAAGATTTTTAACTAAGATATTTAGTAAGAATAATTATCATATTGAATCCTAATTAAAATAATTTATAAATAACAAATATTGAACACCCACAAAATTATTATTCTTAATAATGTCTTTGTTAGTGATTGAATTTGGTTAATTTAAAACTAACTTTTGCACTAATATATATTTCAGATAGACTCTGGATAAAATTAATTAATTAATTTATTTATTTATTTTCTTTTAAGAATAATTAAATGTAGGTTTTCACAGTCTCACAATATTAGACTATAATATGCTTGAGCTTAATAACATAAAACTAAATTATTAAGATAATTTTCTTAGGGACTTGATTTAATAAGAACCTATTTTGAGAATATGTGTATTTGAATTTTGAATAAACATTCACTTGCTCGTTGAATTGAGCTTAAAAGAATTATGACAATTAGAATAACCTTTCCAAATTAGCAGTTTCACAAAGAAGAAGAAGAAGAATAGTTTGTGAGGATATTCCACAGTATAATAATAATTTTTTAACAGATAAAAAAAGAGTACAAATTAGGCTAAAAATTGTAACATGCAATTAACCAGAGTAATCAAATGAGAAAAATACTCTGTTTGGTTAGTCAGGAAAAAGAATCAAAGCAAGAGGAAGCTCACCTCACTTGGGACTTTTGTCAAACACATTGTCTTCGGACTAGGCCAGCTCACCAATCAAAGTAACCTGCATATTAACACCAAATCAGTAACCACACAAATATACTAGACCACCACCAGCTAACCTTGACCTGATTTCAGGACAGAGTTTGGGAGTGACCACTTCAACAAGAACCAGGCATTTGTCACATCCTCTTTGAAACTTGAGATGGACATTATCCTGTTTCTCACAAGGCTTCTAATCTTAGATTGAACAGCCAATTCCGTTGACTTTGAGTCTTTGAAAATCCTACAATTCCTCTCAATCTAAATACAGTAAACAGAACAAGTAAACACAAGTTTAGAGATAGTGGCAGCCAAAGAACTGCCCTTGATATTACTAGTTAACCAATCTACTAAACCTATCCAATTTAATTGAGGCACATTCAGGTTGCACATATCCTGCATAAATTTCCAAACTCTGTAGGAGAATGAACAATTAAAAAACAAATGGTTATGATCCTCAATCCTAATACCACATAGACATCAAGTAGCAGAGTTCCTAGTACCAAATAAAACAAGCTTATCAAAGAGTGTTCAGCTTATTAAGGATCAAGTGTTCTATTTTCTATAGCCCTATTTTATATTTACGTTAGTTTTATATATATAAATAAGTGAGAGGGAGATTTATAATCTGGCTTTGGGCCGTGGTAAAAACCGGACACGATAGGGTCGAACATGTTTGGGCCGAGCTAAGTTTGGTCTGACCAGAGTGGGTTTTGCTCGGTCGAGGCTCAGGCCCCTTGGTTAGGCCGAGCTAATTGGGACTTCCCTGGAGCTGGTCTTGCTCGGTCGGGGCCCAGGCTTGAGGTCGAGGTCCCGTGTTTGGATTGAGCTTACTTGGCCGAGATGACCACCTGCCAACCCGGGTTCCATGGTTCGCACGTTGTAGACACCCCATTTTTGACCGACCTTGAGACTCAGACGTCACCAGTTGAGCGCTTGGTGATACTGCATATTGTGCTCGTTCAGAAGTCTCAGAGTCGCGGCCGTGAGCCCTGCCTCCAGATTTCCGAACCCTCTTCTGCGCTTTGCCTCGGTTTGCGAACCAGGCTCGGTTTTCTCTGTTTTCTCTTCGCGAAGGAAGGGAGAGGTCTTGTAGATCATCTCTCAGTGGCCGTAGGCTACGTTTTGTGGTCGTAGGCCATTTTGCCCGTTTAGAGTCCAGTTTTCGATTTTTCGGAGCCGTTGGCCGTGTGCCTCGGTTCGGGACCACTTAACCACCTCCATTTGCTTCGGTTTTTGGAATACTTCTTATTTGCTCCCTTTTGAGAGACACTGAGGTCTGAGAGACCCACTTCGTGGTCGAATGCCACTTTCGGTGCTTAACAGGCAGTTTTCGGGGCCCCGAATTGCGTGTTCTGGCCCCCGAACATTCGTTTTGCATCGGTTTTCATTCATTTTTGGCAGGTACCTCTGTTTCATCACCAGGAAGGCTGTAGAAGGGTGGGAGGCCAGCAATTGTTTCAGCAACCAGTTATATTCCTCCGGCGCCCTCCGACGCCCGTTTTTCTCACTTCCAAGCCAATGTTGACCACTCTAGGGCCACTTTCTTGCACCCAAAACCACATATTTGTGATGTACACACCTGGGAGGCCACAAATATCATATGGCCGGCCACTAATGTTGCTTGACCCTTTTGAACCCCTCCTAAAAATGGGTTGTTCTCTCTCCTGGGTCACTTTTTCCAGTGTTTGACCACATGGTTGTGTTGTACACACATGGGAGGCCACCAATATCATATGGTCGGCTACTAATTCTCATTGACCTTTTTGACCCTTGGCCGGCCGGCCATAATAGGTGGCCGGCCGGCCACCTGCAGCTTGGATAATTGGCCGGCCATGATCCTCAGCGTTGGTACATTACAAATATGTATTCATTTTCCCCAGATTTGGTCTCTGAGAGGGGGTTGCCTTTTTGGAGGGAAACTTGGTTGGTTTTCCCTCTATTTTCCCCCCTTTTCCTCCCCTTTTTGCCTTTGTAACAGCAGCTCCAGCTGCTGGTTTGGAGGTTGGAAAAATTACCTAAAAGCCTTGTATACACATCTCCCTCCATCTCTCTCTTTCAAGCTCAAACAACCAAGTTCTACCCATTTTTCTTCATCACTACCTAGCATCACCTCCACTACTCCATTTCCAGCAGCTTGGGGAGCTTTCCAGCAGCTAGGAGGCATCACTTCTCAAGCCAAGAGGCAACCAAGGGTTGGTCTTCAAGGGTAAATATCAATTCCCTCTTTTTGAGCTTAATTTTGCAACATTTTTCTATCTATTTTTCTTGCTGTTTTGAGCTCCGACCAAAACCAAAATTACCCTTTATTTGAGCTCTATTTCATGTTTCATTAAGGGAATTTTGTCATTTGAGGTCCCCATCTTGCACTTCCTTCTTTATCCCTCCTTTAGGCCCTAATCTTGCATGTTATTTTTGGCCTATGTGTAATCTGTTTTGGGGTATTTTATAAACTGTAAGTGAGATTATTTTGAGCCCTTCTTCAACATTGAAGAAGGACTCATTACTGTTTGGGACCTCCATGTGCCACTTGTCATTATACCCCTCTTTGGTCCCCATTTTTGCATGATTTATTAGCCTATTGTGTCTCTATTTTTGGACCTTGGTCCGAACTAAAAGTGGCCATATTTTGACCCCCTTGTCATGTTTCATTAAGGGTCATTGGCTGTTTGATGAATTTTTTGTATACTTTGTGTTTTGACCTCTTTTGGGCCCTACCTTGCATGGCATTTTGAGCATACTTTTATATTGTTTTGGGGGTTTCCATAAACTGTAAGTAGTCATATTTTTGGTCCCTCTTCAGTGTTGTAGAAGAGTCTTTTTCTGTTTGGGCTTTGCATCTACCACTTGCTTCATTACCTCCCTTGTGGGGCCATTATTGTATGATAATTTAGTCCCACTTGTGCTTACTGTTTGGCCATGCTTTGAACTGTAAAAATGCTTATTTTGGGGCTTCCTTGCTTCTGTATTTTCATTCTATGTACCAATTATGCATGCTTTGTATAGCTGTAAGCCATTTCATGTACCTAGTTTTGCATTTCGGGAGAAATTCCATGCATCGGGTGTCATTTCGCCTTGTTTCGGGGCTGTTTTCCCCCTCATTTTGCTACTGATTTTTGCATGTTTGCATATCATATTCCATGTCTTTGCCATGTCTCATTAGAGTGGCATTTCGGTGCCTGAGGGTCGGTCCTCGGTTTGCGTGCACGCGTGCACGCATTTCGAGTTGTCTTGTTTTCATCTGATGGCCTCCTATGTGAGTGTGGCTGAGGTCCACTCATGTTGGTGTAAGTCCATTGTGCATTGTGTATGCCATTTCGTTCCATAGCATTGTGTATGCTAGGATGTATGTTAGTGCATTGTGTATGCCATGTTACCTCGTGCATTGTGTATGCCATTTCATAGCATTTCGCATGTTAGGTTGTATCTTAGTTGCATTTCATGCATATCATGCATATTGCATCGTGTTCGGGATAGGAGTTAGCCCGGGCACGGGAAACGAGGTACGTTTCGTACTCCGAGTGACGGAACGTATCTTAAATTCCAAGTCATCGACACTCCGGATTATCCGTGATGGAGTTAGGTTTTTGTTTTGTTTTCATATACATTCATTCTATATTAAGTAATGCAAATTGACTCCTCGGCCATCATGCATCGATATGCGTGATTGGTGGCACGAAGATCGAGGCATGCATACATTTGTGAAAATACATTGCTATGCCCCTTTCCTGCTCTCTGTTGCAGCAAATCAAGAATTGACAACCTTCCGGAGCTTGGCGCGCTTTCCGAGGATAATTGTAAAACAGAGGCTAATCGGGGCATCCCAATGGATTTCCGCGCAAGGCAGCCTAAACATACATCATTCATCAGAATCAAGGCAGTCCCTGGCTTGCACGCCAATTTTACAGCTTTCTTAGTTAATTTGTAAATTAATTAGGAATTTGTACATTATTTGGACTGTATTATTTGGACTGTAATATTCTTTTATTTGGGACTGTATATTTATTCGGACCCTCTGTGCGAGGGCATAATTGTAATAAGTGTGGGTGAGTGTGATGTATGTCTTCCAACCCCACGTCTTTCTTCCCTTTTATTTACCTGCTTATGATGGTTAGATTAGGCCATATTTCAATTAGCATACAGTATGATAGCATGTTTGCATTCATTCATCTGTTTTGCATGCACCGGGCTCGGCGCATCATACTAACTGCATTTGTATTTCAATTCCAAGTTGAATACATGTTAGTTGTAGCATTCCATATGCCATGTTTAGAATAGCCGAGCCTGCTATAGTTTGCATTTTTGCATGTGTTGCATTAGGCATTTCTGTATACTTAGGATCATGCATGATTTCTAATGTAGTTTCTGTTTTTGGCTTGGAGTACTCGGTGAGTTTTTATGCTTTAGCATCCTTGCATGCGTGTGAGTGACTGCCATGAATAGCATGCTTACCATGAGGCTATATGCTTATGTGATATAACTGCCTGAATGCCCGTGGGTAAAGGTTGGGTTATTTGGATTGGAACAATTCATCAAATGTTTGTTTTAAGCCCACTAGATAGTGGCAAAACCATTGTTTTCTAAGCCCACCCGAGGGTGGCAAATCCACATCTTAGCCTACCTGCGGGTAGCACCATCAAACCATTTTCAAACAAACAAACATGAAATGTTTTGTTCCAATTCAGGCGACTCAGTCTATACTTGTATGCTGTGCGCATCACATAGTAACCTAGGCTAATAACCGGAATAAGAACACACAATATTTTCAAAACTTGATATCATGGTTAGTAGAGGCCGATCTTTGATCGGGCGAGCGGGGGTGCTCACGAAGTGACCTTCCCCAATCGTACCCAAGTTCCTGAGCCGAGGCAACTTTGGTGATGACGGACACGTGGCCTTAGGCAACGAGTCAGGGTTTCCTAAATTTCCCAAAATAAAATATTTAGGTGGCGACTCTGTATCTGGCAAAGCAATCCATGTTTGGCACTTCTTTTCTAAAAATCTGTTTTCTCAAAATGATTTGCCGGATTTGGACTCTTTGATTCAGACCTAGAACCGTGACAATTTGAGAGTCTTGAGCTGTAGTGACCCCAAATGAACGGAACGGGAGCTCAACCCTCCCGGGGCGTTCGGGGACGTCTACACACGTGTAGCTTGGTGGGAAAGGCCTTTTGTTCGCCGGCTCGACCTGTCTTGAACTCGGTTCTGCCGAAATGCTACCGAGCTCAGCTGTGAAGGAGCTCAGCGAGTGGAGCACTCGAACTCATTACGTAGCACGGTCGTGGAAGGCCGAGGAGATGTCGCCGGGCTGCCGAGTTCCCGCTAATGTTGTCTGGCGGTTTGGTTAGGTGGTGTTCACTGGATTTGTGTTGACAGATGGGAGAGCAGCTCCACGTGTCAAGTGACTAATGGGCGCAGAGTTGAGTGCAGAAAGTATATAAGCGTGACTGTGTCCCCCATGTTGGGCATGGAACATCATTTGGTGAGATAGACTTACATTCATTGAGTTTCTCTCTCTCTCTCTCTCTCTCTGAGTGTGTGCTAACTTGACCGCCGAAGGGGTTTCCAGCAACACACCGCCGAGTAGCTCACCGCCGTTGTGCTTTCAGGTTGATCGGATAGACACGGAGCTTGGATGAAATGAGTACAGACAGCAACGAATATTTGCTCCCCGTACAATAAGTAATATATTTATGTTATGGTTAGGGTAGTGCTGGTGAGTTTACTCAATGTTTTATAATGGGCTGTTTTGGGAAGTTGGTAAAAAGCTGACTTTTGACTTTTTACCAAGCTTTTTGGCTTTTTTGGATATGATTTGGGAAGTTGGTAAAAAGCTGGCTTTTTGGATTTTTGGTTTAATATTTTTTAAAACTGTCAAATCAATGCAAAATGACGAAAATACCCTTACCTTTTACTGGAAATTACAATTCTGCCTTTTAGTACGTGAATAGTGTTTTCAACGTTTCTGGGGCCACACGTTTGCAACAAAGTTTTCTCCTTTTTTTATATATTCTACCATTTCCAAAATTTTACCTAATACTTTTAATTATTACAAATGTATTATTCTCTTTTTTATGATTTTTTATTATTATTACAAGTTTATTACTAAATTTAATATTTGTTATATATTCTACAATTTTCAAATTTTACCAAATACTTTTAATTATTACAAATTTATTATTCTCTTTTTTCAGAATTTTTTTTATTATTATTACAAGTTTATTACTAAATGTATTACTTTTTTTATATATTCTACAATTCCCAAATTTACCAAATACTTTTAATTATTACAAATTTATTATTCTCTATTTTTCAAATTTTTATTATTATTATTACAAGTTTATTACTAAATGTATTTTATATATATATATATTCTACAATTTCCAAATTTTAACAAATAATTTTAATTATTACAAATTTATTATTCTCTATTTTTCTAATTTTCTATTATTATTATCACAAGTTTATTACTAATAAATGTATAATTTTTTATATATTCTACAATTTCCAAATTTTACCAACTACTTTTAATTATTACAAATTTATTATTCTCTATTTTAAAATTTATTACTATTATTATTATTACAAGTTTATTACTAAATGCATTTTTTTTATATATTCTACAATTTCCAAATTTTACCAAATAATTTTAATTATTACAAATTTATTATTCTCTATTTTTCAAATTTTTTTTTATTATTATCACAAGTTTATTACTAATAAATGTATTATTTTTTATATATTCTAAAATTTCCAAATTTGACCAAATACTTTTAATTATTACAAATTTATTATTCTTTGTTTTTTGATTTTTTTTATTATTATTATTACAAGTTTATTACTAAATGTATTATTGTTTTAATACAAACAATTACCGAATTATCCAAACAAATATTGCAAAAGACCAAAATACTAGTAGCAACTTTTTTAAAATTATTATGACAGTTTTGTTAATTATTTTTATTATTATTATTGCATGGCATATTTATTTTCTTAATTTTTCCCAACGAATTACGCTCTTACATTAATTAATTTCCACATTACAATTTGGTAAATGCCCTTCAGAACCTACAACTTACCAACAGAACCGTACATTTTTTTTGACACTTTCAATAGTTTTACACATTCATTTCGTTTGCCATCACCTCGTAATGTGGGAACGAGATTTACAACCCAAGTTCACGCCGATGTCGTACTAATTCATTCCGTATTGATTTCCACACTTCGTTCATATGTACGTCATCGTCGCCCTCTGGTTCACCATCATCATCGTCACGAAGACCGTCAACATTTGGCATGTCGTTGAATGTAAAAGTCTCTGCATTCGCAACCTTGTTGAATGCTTCATCGTCGCTTGAGTTGGGGCGTATAAAATTATGAATCGCCATTGAAGCCCCAACCAATGGCACCTGCACTTTCTCGAAATCATATCGCGGCATGTTATGTATGAATCCCCATCGTGCTTTCCATACACCGAACGTACGTTCAATTGCACTCCGTAAGGAGGAGTGCATCGTGTTGAAAATTTCGTTTGCATTTTTTGGCCGTCCGGTTGCGTGAAACACTTCCTGGTGGTATTGGCATCCCTTATACGGCGCCAAAAATCCTTTTTGGTTCTTGTATCCCACGTCAACAAGGTAATATTTCCCTGGTTGCATGTCGATAATTTCACATTAGTACGGTGGTCAATTAGAAATATCAAATGCACACAACTAATAGAAACAAAAAAAAAAAAATGTGTTGTTCATCCTACCTTCCTCTGGCATGGGGAATTGTTTGGCTGGGTCCTGTGTTACTTCGTTAAAAACTCTACTGTCATGTATACTTCCCTCCCATCCGCAAGATATAAAAATAAAACACAAATCAAAATCACATGCTGCGAGTATGTTTTGCGTGTGCCGTCCTTTACGACCAAAATATGGTGGTGCCTCCTAAGGAGGGAGATGTGCCTCCACATGTGTGCCGTCATGCGCGCCAATACAGTCCTGAAATTTCACACATCATCATAAATATGGAAAAATGCTACTACCCAAAATAAGTTTGCCTTACTTTCCGAAAGCAGGTACTACTCATAATTAAATATGCCAAAAATAAATACTCTCACTTTGAATAGGAAATATTTTCGTCGGGACTCCAAGTACGGATGTCTACTGTGTTGTGACCTTGTCGGTCGGCAGTGTACTCTCATGAACAACTTCATTGCTTTAAGAACTCGCATTACATGATGCCAGACTGTTTCCCCCGAGTGTTGAAAACGGTCTCCTATGTCCCAACTCGTGAAGCCCCGTAACACGAATATGAACATGCCGACACTCTCAACTATGTCTATACCATGAGGACGCCGTGGTACTAGAAGGCCGAAATCTTCAACTAATGTCTTGCACAACATCAAGAACACCTCCTGTGACATTCGAAAATTTCGCTGAAATGCTTCATTCCTTCCTTCAAGCATCTCCTGCATCCACATGCTACCAGTCAATGCGGATGTGTGAAACGGAGTCCTGTCAACATACGTGTACTCGTTGGCAACGCGAGCAATTTCCATCCAAATCATTGATGTCGTCGACTCCATTTCTCCGATCGTCTCTCGTATCCAAGCATTTATTTGGCCATTGCGTACGACTCCTGAGCTAGTACCCTCTTGTGCATCCATAGACGTTGCAAATTATATGAAATAAGAACTACCAGTTGTAACTTTTAATTGGCGAAATGAGTTGCACAACTCCATGATAGATAACACTCCTGCAGAAGCCACTTCAATGACCAAATCAACGCAGGCTATTGTGGGCATGTGAAATGTAAAGAAGCCTAGTGCACCAAACAAAACCATGTGAATGCTTTGCAAGTTTGTACAATTTGTATGGCACATCCACTTTTTCAATATCTGATGTGAAGTGTTTTGGAAAAAAATTATGTACATAAAGAGAACTATAAATAAATAAGATAATGAAACTAGTAAAATGTTTTTGCATGAAATAAATAAAAAGCACCAAATAAATAAATAATTTTTTTAATTATTGAAATGTAAGTACTTTTCTGCTTATATTAAATAATTTGAATAAATAAGTTTACACAATAAATAAAATTAATAAATAATAAATAAGTCAATTAAAGAAATGTAACTACTTTTCACCTTTTTTTTTTTTGCATTAAATAAATAAGAAGCACCTAATAAATAAATAATTTTGCAAATCATTGAAATGTAAGAACTTTTCTGCCTGTATTAAATAATTTGAATATATAAGTTTACACAATAAATAAAATTAATAAATAATAAATAAGTCAATTAATGAAATGTAACTACTTTTCGTCCTAATTTTTTTTTTTTGCATTAAGTAAATAAGAAGCACCCAATAAATAAATAATTTTGCAAATTATTGAAATGTAAGTACTTCTCTGCCTATATTAAATAATTTGAATATATAAGTTTACACAACAAATAAAATTAATAAATAATTAATACGTTAATTAAAGAAATGTAACTACTTTTCTTCCTTTTTTTTTTTTTTTTTTTTTTGCATTAATAGCCTGCAAAGAGTTGCATGTACATTCCCTAGACACAAGTTGTGTATAACATAACAAGCATGTGACACCAAAATAATGCCACCTTGTGGCGTGTATACTCGCATATCAGTTGTAAAGTCCTGCAGAATCATACATACACGTCCACACCAAAATAAAAGCACAACAAACCAAAATAAGTCTGCAAAGTCCTGCAGAAGCATACATACACGTGTACACAAAAATAAAAGAAATGCAAACTGTCTCCAGTCTTCACCATCCAAAAGAAAAAAAAAAAAAGAGCACAATACAAACACACATAATATACAACAGTCTCATGATAATCAAATAGTAACATGACAATCCAACCACAACGGCCTAGTCCAAGTCAACAGCACCACCACTCCCGAACAGCCGTGTCCCCCCGTCATGATCCCTGCCAACATTGGCCAGCGTGCAGGCATGCTTCTCTGTCAACCAGTTGACAATGTAATTCTGGGGAAGGGCCATGATGATGTCCCGATTATCGGGTGAATCCATTATGCCGCATGCGAATGAGAACAACTTATCGCCTGGCTCTAATCCAGGCATGCTCATAAGCTGTGCAAGACAGTCCCCCACTGTGTTATCACCTTTACCCGTGACAACGTATTGTGTGATTTTTAGTTCCCTGCTTTGTTTGCTCACAACTTCCACCAGATTGTCCATGCTGCTAGCAACAATACCAGGCGTTGCCCGCTTGCACCATTTTGGATTGGCTGATCCGTCCACGGCTGACTGGGGGGAGCATCCTCAAATAGGTTACTATCAACCACATTCTCCCCGACAGTGTCATGGCCTGGCTGTAGTGGTGTGTTTGCACTGAGAGGTCCCATCCCGCTATCCACGTCCATGGCATTGGTCGCAGCAGCAGCATTATCTTGTACTTCTGTTGGAGTCCATGCATGTTTCCCAGTTGCTGCTGCGCCAGAGTACACCCGCTCCATGAGATCCACGTGCTCTAGCGGCTTAGTCCTGAATTTAGCACATTGGTTGTTCATCTGTGAAGGAGAAACACATATTTTTACTACAGCTTGAAATGTAATTACAAAACAATAAATGTAACTCAATAAAATAAAAGTTTTGTGAAAACATACCGCTTGCATTTTTACTCACCAATGGTCAGGTGCAGTGATCAAGCCTGTCTCATGGTCGTACCTAAGCCCTATCAAGCCGTGGTTGGCATTCTCCAACTTCTTCCAGGTGACCCAATCTTTCTTCAAGTTGTCAAACTTGTTTTTCATTTGTTTGGCTGAATGTAGTAGGCCGATTTTCTCTAGAAATTTGTTTGCTACGTTCTTATACCCTGCCATGGACAATCCGTACGGTTGTCGATTACCACCTTCCATTTTAGCAATGATGAGTTGAAGAAACAGCTTCGTATTGTCGCTGTCGAATTGGCATTTGTGGACTGGCTGGGGTTGGATTGCTTTTGCAACGTTACCTTGATACTTTGAAGGCGTACAGGGTGATGTTCGGTTTGTTGCCATGAGTAGTCCTGTCCTGCTTGTAACATTTACAATTTAATTATCAGAAAGAAATGAAGTACAGTACATATAGTTTGCATGGCCAAAAGTGAAATAAAAGTGTAAACACGATTAAAACATATAAGCACAAAACAATACAACACTTTTCGAAAGACAAAGTTCATTTGTACTACACGTTGGGGAAATCTTATGTAACAGGACCAAAACATCTAACTGACAGCAACGTACATATGTGATACAGAAAGTAACTACGTAGTTCATATCCATGTTAATACATCACATGCGAAACAACAACACCAAAACAACGACACACAAAAAACCAACGACAGTCTTAAGCATACGTAGGCTCTGATCTATGCGCGCAACGTTCGCTCGTAACCCCTAATCGACATCATTATGTGGCTGGTCAGCACGCAAACTGGTGCTGTGAAACTCGTCACACCAACCAACCCACGACGCACATCTCTGCTGGACAAAATTACAGTAGATAGTTAGCATGCATACTATACGACACAACCACAAATGAACAATGAGTTTTGTGACTAAGTGCATAAGAGAGTGGCAACACAAACGCACTGTAGTTCTAGGGCAAACGTAGAATGGACGACCAGGTTTTTTGGCGGATCTTGATATCTTTACAACGTAGTGTCCAAACCCACAATCACACATCCTTGGTGGCCAAGATGAAGTGGCACTTGACGTGGAGGACGCCATCTGTATACTCATTTTTTTTTTTTTGTTCATGTTATAAATTGAACTAATATAATCTACTGTGCGGAATGAAAGACAGTAATTGAAACGAGTTCATTTTGAAACTTAAGGCATAAATACTTGAACATAAATCCACTGTGATAGATCATGGCATTGCTAATGGAACTTCAGGGGAAGAATAAAAGAACCTTTTTGGAGTTATTGAAGGAAAGTGAAAGGAATAAGAAGAAAAAGAATTAATATTTGAAACATTGTCCACAGTAATTTTAATAAAAGAACCTTGGAGTTGTTAAAGGAAAAAGGAAGGGGAAGACAAAAAATAATGTGAAACGTGTTCCACATTAATTTCGTAACTGGTACTAGATAAAAATGTAGTTAAACTTCTTATAATTAATGCTATATAGCTTTATGACCCCTATGATAAGAACCAAGTTCATTGTATGATTATCCACCCCAAAAAAAAAGAACTTCATTGTATGATAGAGTATTGATAATTCTTTTACTTAACAACATTTAAAAAAAATAAATTATAGACTTATATGCCTATACACGACTAAATATATAATGTGGATATCATTATTAATGATAATTTATCAGTTATAGAAAAAGACATCAGTAGATATGATGTATATTTAGTTGGAAAAACTCTATCGTCATTAGTCATACAAGAAAAGTCAGACATGCATAGTCAAAATTATGATTATAACTTAATTAGTAATTCTATTACTTTACAATATTAAGCCTCCCATGGTTATTTATCATTAAATAATATAAATTTCTGATTTTATCAATAGCCTCAAACAATTTGGGAGTGTTTCCTATCCACTTGCTAATGCTTTCCAAAAAATTCAGCACCACGCTGTTGAGACTTGTCTTGGGTTTGACAAATGTAACAGTCATTACATATTTTGCATTAACCTATAGGTGTATAGAATTATTAAAATTTAAAACAAAATTTTAAATTTTAAATATGTAATTGCCCAAACAGACTGAATAACTTTAATTTAAAATTTTGTTGGGACATTAGTTGATTTCAAGATTGGAATGATTATTTGATTACTACTTTATATTATTTTACACCATTGATTATTTAACAATTGTTACACAATGTAAATTGACAGTATGAAGCAACAACAGTGGTGTCTAACGTCATGAAAGAGTGCAACTTTCATATACCTAAGAACTTCAATATATGTCTGATGGCATTTATTGGGGAGGGAATGTGGGACTCTTAAAATCATATATGTATGCTTAGCTAGGCTTGGGGACTTTTTTTCTATTGCAAACTTTTTATTTTAAAAATTTGGAAATGAGGCTCCAAAATGCATTGGATTTGGACCAAGTCACATGTGGCTGTGTCCAAATGTTTGATATTATTTTAACCATATCTTTGATTTGGATTAAGCTGGAATAAGAGAGGATTGTGTGTTGGGATTCTTAAGGTTTGCATTAACCTAAATAGGTTTGGTCCCACTGAAGTTCACATGTTTATGTACTTACATGTTGCTAAGTTTTACAATATTCTGGAAATTTTGAATTAAAAAGGAAAAAAACATAAAAAATAAAAAAAGAATTAACAGAGTTAGCATGAAATTTTAGTACCTCAGTCGGAGATAGGATTTCAAATTTCTCCACTGCTTTGTATATTTATTTGTTAGTTCCTCAGTCAAATGGCCAAAATAAATTTTCATTAAACTACGGTTTCAAAATTTGTCAAGTTTCTGTGATCAATTTGGCCAATTTTCCAGAAACAAATATCTGACTTCTAAGTAACACTAGTGGAGAAACCACAGAACTTATATACAATACACAAAAAATGAGAGCCTATTCTTACATTTTCATTTTGTTCTTAATGTTCAAAAAGCATAAACTCCTAATAATGTATTATAATTTGCTGAGTACTTCATAGCCTAAACTTACCAACAAAATTAATCCATAATGTAATCCATGGAAGCAGCCGATGAAAGAGGCTAATTGGAAGCATAAACAGTGATCAATTCTGAACGTAAACAACAAGAAATTGGGGCAAAATAGGCTCATTGAAATCACAACATTTGTATCTTTCCACTTGCATATCAAGTGTTTGATACAACGTCTTTGAGAGAACAACAACAACAACAGATTTTTCTATATACACAAGTCATAAACCACAGAAAAAAATTCACCGAGGAGTCACAAATCATAGAACGATGTGCTCAAAGAGTTATATATGAATTTCTGTAGATGATATCTGTCATTATATTACATATATATATATATATATATATATATGTATATACTACAATTCAGTTAATGGGAAATTTTTTTGTTAATTCTTAGTTTTTTTTTTGTCAATGATCTAATCTACAGATGTTCTAAGTACAGAAGACCTTGGTGTTTCAGATCTAATTTGCAGGTCCTCGAGAAAATGAAGAACTCGTTCAGCCATGGTTTTGGGTTCGTCACTACTTGCGAGAAGACAGTAAATGGAAGATGGTTTTTGGCGTACCTGATGGTGCAGATCCGGCGAAGGCGAGGACGTGGATGACGAATCCGGCGGTAGCTTCAGCGGGGGACGGTGGGGTCGTCGGTTGTTCGACGAACTTACACGGCGCCGCTTGAAAGAGGAGTATGCAGAATCAAGCAGCTGAAGGAGGCAAATGTGAATACGTTTTTCCCTAGCTACCAATTTATGAGATGATGGTAGTTTCGTAAATGGAAGAGTTGCGTTTCCAACTCTTCCCAAATGGTGGTTCAGTGTTTTTCAACACTCGGGCGTTTTTTTTGTTGACCAAGAACGCAGCGTTTTTCCAATGTTCCCAAAACGGCACAATGTCATATCGATAAGGGATATATGCATAATTTAAATTTTTTCTATACATAAGTGGTAGCATGTATGCTGCCTTTGCAATCTAGATAAAGTAATGTTGTATTGTTTGCATATATGTTTTAGTTCAATTTAAATGGATTGTAGAAGTTAAACTCTTAGTTTTGAAATTTGAAAACCACAGTCTAAGGTTTGCAATTTCTAGAAATTTGTACCAAGTTATGTAATGCTTCTAGTTCGATGGAGAACAAACTTCATAGAATTTTACAAAGCTCCAATGAGATTGTTTACTGCAATATTGATCCTAAGAGTGACTCATTAACAAACAAAAAAAACTGATCCTAAGAGTGATGCCTATGGACTCACTTAGTATATATATAAGTATTGCACCCGTAGTAAAATAGGAGATGATTGGTTCCTGAGCTTTTTAAGAATTGATTGTTTAATGCTCAAATAGAGGGTATTGATATTTATAAGCATGGAAAAGGTACCTTTCTGTATACTAATGTAACAGCCTTGTGCTTTTTTCACTACATAAAAGCAACCGTCAATTCTCTTCAAGACTTTGAAAACGCAGCTAAAGTTTTCATTACCAATTTGCTGGAAACAAACAAATTAACAGAAAATTACACGAGTGCCAAAAAGCCTGAAAATGTGGGTTATGCGCACAAATATTGCATCTGCAAAATCTAAGAATTTGCTACAAATTGAAATGTACCGCAACTTCATGAAAATCTGTCCAGTAGCGTCAAATTTATCTCCACCAACAATGGTAGGAAAAATACCTACAAAGTGAAGCTTGATGAGGTTAGGACATAAAAGTCAATGAAATAAGGACTATGACAAAACAACAAAACCATGTTGAATTCTATCTACCCTTGCTCCTCGAAAAGCCCTCATCATAATTCTGTCATTGGAAAGTAACACGAAAATAAATGGCCTATGATTTAGGATATAAAGCATGTCTTTGGCTTACTATATTCTCCTAAAAGTTGCATAATATGAGATGCCAAGTCCAGCCTATTTTCTAAAAACATGACTTCCCAATGCTAAAATAGTAGCTAGATTATATCATTTCAAAAAGTTTAGGATTATTATATAAACAATACCCGGAACAATAATGGCTATTTTGCAATGCCATTTCAAGAAAAGGTTCCCCAAACAAGAGAAAAAAATTTAAAGAACCCACCAAGCTTGTACCTGCACACTTTGACATTTGATGACCGAAAGGATCTATATCAATTTCTAAAAAGGTTGGTGAACCATAGAATCTGAAAGAAGGTCACTATTAATCATGTGGATGAGTTTGAAAATGTGTAAATCTAGTCATTCTTGAACCAAGCTCCAGTAGAGGGAGAGAGAATTTATACCTCAATTTGTTTTTAGGGAGAGTTGAAGGATTTATACCTCAAATTATATTCAGAATTTCTACAAAGTAGGCTCAAAACATGAGTCACACTAGCAAAAAAATTCCCAAACCCAAGAATTAGGGCCAAAATACTCACTAATCAGACACTAGCAACAAAATTCCCAAACCAGGAATTAGGGCCCAAATACCCACTAATCATTAATGATGCCATTTTGGTATTAACAAGACAAGACTAACAAAACAATCTGAAAACCCTACATACACTGATTGATTTTATAAATGGGTTGGTTTCAACAAAAAATGAAGAAATGTTTACCAGGCAGTGTCGGTAGAGGATTCTTGACGGTGAGGTGAGACCAAGCGACGACCTTGCCGGAGCTGAGGGGCTTGATTTGGACAGGTGTAACGACGATGCCGATGAGTTGTACGAAGTTACAAAGCTCCTTCTTCCACTGAAATGCTCTCTTCAAAACAAGAAGAGTATGAGAAAGAGGAGTAACGGAAATCAAAGAGAAAAAGTGAGACAGAGAAAGACAGATGTGTAGACACCCCATTTTTGACCGACCTTAAGACTCAGGCATCACCGATTGAGCGCTTGGTGATGTTGCATATCGTGCTCGTTCAGAGGTTTCAGAGTCTTGGCCGCGAGCCTTGCCTCCGGACTTCCGGACTCTGTCATGCGTTGCCTCGGTTTGCGAACCAGGCTCTGTTTTCTCTTCCCGAAGGGATGGAGAGGTCTCGTAGATCATCTCTCAGTGGCCGTAGGCTACGTTTCGTGGTCGTAGGCCATTTCGCCCGTTTGGAGTCTGGTTTCCGATTTTTCGGAGCCGTTGGCCATGTGCCTCGGTTCAAGACCGCTTAACCACCTCTGTTTGCTCCGGTTTTTGGCATACGTCTTATTTGCTCCCTTTTGAGGGACACTGTGGATCGAGAAACCAACTTCGTGGTCGAACACCACTCCCGGTGCCTAACAGTCAGATTTCGGGGCCCCGGGCTGCGCGTTTCGGCCCCCGAACCTTCATTTTGCATCGGTTTTGGTTCGTTTTTGGCAGGGACCTCTGTTTCATTGCTAGGAAGGTCATAGAAGGATGGGAGGCCAGTAATTGTTCTATCAGCCAACTTTATCCCTTCATCGCCCTTCGTCGCCCATTTTTTCTCACTTCAAAGCCAATGTTGACCACCCTTGGGCCATTTTTTTGCACCCTAAACCCCATATTTGTGATGTACACATCTGGAAGGCCACCAATATTTGGTGGCCGACCAGTAATTGCTTTTGAACCTTTTGAACCTCTTTGAAAAGTGGGTTGTTCTCTCTCCTGGTTCCCTATCTCTAGTTTTTGACCACATGATTGTGTTGAGCACACATAGGAGGCCACCAATATATGGTGGCCGGCCAGCAATTGTTCTTGGACCTTTTGACCCCTAGCCGACCGGCCATGGGAAGTAGCCGACCGGCCACCTGCAACCTGGATAACCAGCCGGCCTTGCTCCTTGCTGCAGGTACATTTCAAATATGCATCTCTTTTCCCCCCAGATTTTGTATCAGGGGGGCCAACTTTTTGGGAGGAAACTTGAATTCATTTCCCCCCCATTTTTCCCCCTTTTTCTCCCTCTCTTTTGCCTATAAAACCAGCCTCCCTGCTCTGGTTTAGAGGTTAGAAATTTTGCCTTTGAGCTCCCATATTGTATCTCTCTCCCTCTACACTTCCAAGCTTCAAACCTCTCAAGTCCTACACTCATTTCTACACCACCACCTAACACCACACCACCACTCCATTCCAGCAGCTTGGAGGGCCTTCTCAAAGCTTTGGAGGCACCTTTTCTCAAGCCAAAAGGCTGCTAAGTTTTGGTCTTCAAGGGTGAGCAACATTTCCTCTCTTTTAAGCTTATTTTTGTATCCTTTCTAAGCCATTCTTTCTTACACTTTTGGGCTTCGACCCTAACTGAAAATAGCATTTTTTTGAGCTCTTTTTCATGTTTGTTTAAGGACCTCTCACTGTTTGAGGCTTCCTTTTTTCACTTGCTTCTTTACCTCTCTTGTATGCCTATTTCTTGTGTAGTATTTTTGGCCTATGTGTAAATTGTTTTGAGCTCTGTCATAAACTGTAAAGTGGCTTATTTTGAGACCTTATTCAACATTGTTGAAGGGATCATCACTGTTTGAGGCTTCCATTTGCCACTTGCCTTTATATCCCTCTTTTGGCCTTATTTTTTGCATGATTTGTTAGCCCCTTGTGTTTGCATTTTTGGACTCTGGTCTGAACTGTAAATGGCCTTATTTTGACCCCCTCTTCATGTTTGATCAAGGGTCTTTTTCTTTTTGAGGCTCTTTTTTTACACGTTGTGTTTAAGCCTCTTTTTAGGCCTTATTTTGCATAATATTTTAGGCTTGCTTATGAACTGTTTTGGGCTCGGTTGTAAATTGTAAAGTGCTTCATTTTGAGCCCCTTTTCAACTTTGTTGAAGGGCTCTTAGCCATTTACGGCCAGAAGCTGCCACTTGCTTCATTACCTCTCTTTCGGGGCCATTTTTGCATGCTAGCTTAGCCCCATTTGTGTTCATTGTTTGGCCTTACCTAAAAATATAAATATTCTTGTTTTGGGGCTGCCTTGAATCTGTCTTCACACTTCATGTTCAAATAGTGCATGTTTTGTATAGCTATAGGTCATCGCGCATGCCTAGTTTTGCATTTCGAGTCTCATTCCATGCATTGGGTGCCATGTTTCCATGATTCGGGGCTGTTTTGGGTCATATTTTAGCGCTGAAATTTGCATGCTAGTATGCCCTATTCCATGCCTTGCCATGTCTTGTTAGAGTGGCATTCGTGCCTTAGGTTCGGTCCTCGGTTTGCATGCATGTGTGCACGCATTTCGAGTGTCTCATTTTTCATCTCATGGCCTCCTATGTGAGTGTGGCTGAGGTCCACTCATGTTGGTGTAAGTCCCTTGTGCATTGTGTATGCCATTTTATTTCATAGCATTGTGTATGTTAGGTTGTATGTCAACACATTGTGTATGCTGTATTACCTCGTGCATCGTGTATGCCATTTTATAGCATTGTGCATGCTAGGTTGTATATTAGTTGCATTCATGCATGTCATGCATATTGCATTGTGCTTGGGATAGGAGTTAGCCCGAGCACGGGAAACGAGGGACGTTTCGTACTTCGAGTGACGGAACGTGTCTCAATTCCCAGTCACCGACACTCCGGATTATCCATGATGGAGTTTAGGTTTTGTTGTGTTTATATGTGCATTCATTTCATATTGAGTCGTGCAATTCGACTCCTTGACCATCATGCATCGAGATGCGCGATTGGTGGTACGAGGATCGAGGCATGCATACATTTGTGAAAATACATTGCCATGCCCCCTTTCCTGCTCTCTGTTGCAGCAAATCAAGAATCAGCAGCCTTCCAGAGCTTGACACGCATTCCAAGAATAAATTGCAAACAGAGGCTAATCGGGGCATCGCCGTGGATTTCTGCGCAAGGCAACCCAGACATGCATCATCCATCATCTGAAGAAGAGTCAAGGCAGTCCCTGGCTTGCATGCCAGTTTATTATTTTCTTAGTTAATTTGGTAATTAATTAGGATTTTTGTAATTATTTGGACTGTAATTATTTGGGACTGTATATTATTTATTCGGACCCTCTGCGCGAGGGCACAACTGTAATAAGTGTGCGTGTGTGTGATGTATGTCTTCCAACCCCATGTCTTTCTCCCTTTTATTTACCCGCTTATGATGGTTAGATGAGGGCATGCTTCAATTAGCATACAGTATGATAGCATGTTTGCGTTCATTCATCTGTTTTGCATGCACCGGGCTCGGCGCATCATACTAACTGCATTGTATTTTCAATTCCAAGTTGAATACATGTTAGCTGTAGCATTTCATATGCCATGTCTAGAATAGCCGAGTATGCTATAGTTGCACTTTTGCATGTGTTGCATTAGGCATTTTTGTATAATTAGGATCATGCATGGATTTCGAATTAGCTTCTGTTTTGGCTTGGAGTACTCGGTAAGTTTTATACTTTAGCATCCTTGCATGCGTGTGAGTGACTGCCATGAATAGCATGCTTACCATGAGGCTATATGCTTATGTGATATAACTGCCTGAATGCCTGTGGGTGAAGGTTGGGTTATTTGAATTGGAACAATTCATCAAATGTGTGTTTTAAAGCCCACTAGATAGTGGCAAAATCATGTTTTCTAAGCCCACCCGAGGGTGGCAAATCCATGTCTTAGCCTACTTGCGAGTAGCACCATCAAACCATTTCCAAACAAACAAACATGAAATGCTTTGTTCCAATTCAGGCGATCCAGTCTATACTTGTATGCTGTGCGCATCACATAGTAAATCTAGGCTAATAACCGAAATAAGAACACATAATGTTTTCAAAAATAGATATCATGGTTAGTAGAGGCCGATCTTTGATCGGGCGAGCGGGGGTGCTCACGAAGTGACCTTCCCCAATCGTACCCAAGTTCCCGAGCCGATGCAACTTTGATGATGACGGACACGTGGCCTTAGGCAAACGAGTCAGGGTTTCCTAAATTTCCCTAAAATAAAACATTTAAGTGGTGACTCTATATCTGGCAAAGCAGTCCATGTTTGGCACTTCTTTCAAAAATTTGTTTTCTCAAAACGATTTGCCGGATTTGGACTCTTTGGTTTAAACTTAGAACCGTGACAATTTGAGAGTCCCGAACTGTAGTGAGCCCAAATGAACGGAACGGGAGCTCATCCCTCCCGGGGCGTTCGAGGACGTCTACAAGATGCTTGAAAAAATATAACTAGATAACGGTGGAGAGGCGAGGATAGCAGACAACAGCGTTGATGGTAAAGAGGCGAGATGAGTGGCGCGACTGAGAGGGTGGGATAGATTAGGCGAGTTTTTGTGAAATATTTTAAGGGTTTGAATTTATTTTCCCCTGCAATAGTGTTGGTCGGCTATTTGAACTCTGTGCATTTAGCAAGCAAAACAACGTCATTTTTTAATCTGCAACTAAATTGCAATAGTCGCTAAAAGATTTTAGTCTCCCTCCCAGTGTTTCACTTTCCCACCTAAATTTTTGGCGACCAATATTTCAAATTAGTCACGAAAAATTACTTTTCAGCGACTAATTACTTTAGTCAGTAAAAGTATAAACTTTTTTGCCTACCAATTTTTTCCCTAGTAGTCAAATGTGATTTTTTTGCGACCAAAATTTTTTTGATCGACAAAAGTGATCGGCAAATGTGTTATTTCTTGTAGTGTCTATTTATGTATATCATTCATAAAATAAAATAATTTAGATTGATCTAATAATTGTAAATTCGTAATTTTATCTCATTTATCTTTAAAAATAAAAACAATAAATGTGGTTTTAAAAGTAATTCAATCATTTTTTTAATGACAAATGTAATAAATCATATGGCTACAATTATAATCTGATTTTTTTTTTAATAAATAAAATCCGTGCAATTGAATTAAACAATCCAGTCCATTTATAAGGACATAAGAGAAGCACTGTCTCTAAAATAAACTCTAATTAGGGTCGCAAACTACTTTTTTTTATTATCATTATTATTATGATTATTATTAGTTCTCTCTTGTTGGATTCACCTTCATTAATCAATTAATGAATAATATGTTCTCCTAAGAAAACGCCTATTGCATTGAACACAATCAAAGCAACTTATTAAAATGGCTCAACTATGTTTGAAATATAAAACAATAGCGGTTTTCTTGGAATCAACAACCATCATGTTTTTATGTTGAGCATTTTAATATGTTTCATTATCCTTGTTCCCAACAAGATTATTAAAGTCGCCCAACCAATCACCAGTGTCCATTGTCCAAGCCTCATAAAATAAAAAAATTAAAAAAATAATAAAAATTGGAAAAAGCCTCATTGCCAGCTATTTTTCAATATTAAATTTGTAGGTTGCCGAAAATCACAATGTATGGGATTGAGGATTGAGACTTTGGAAAGTTACTCTATAATTTGAAAAATTAAAAATTATTCTATATAATTTTAAAATTATCTAAAACAAATTTGAGATGTAAAAATCTTATAATTTTAAATTATTTTAAGATTTTTAATATAATATAAAATATTTTAAAAAATTTTAGAGGTGCCGTTGCCGCTAGCCTCTCCTAAATTCGTCATTGCTATCATATGACTTCTAGATGGGACAACCGAATTGGCCCAATACATAGTCAGCAAAACTAATTGAGAAAAAAATTCTTAAACAATGACAATTAAAATACTTTGAAATGTTCAAATGTTTGGTGCTTTTTTAAGCTAGCTTTATTTTAAGTTATAAATAAAATTTTCAAAGAGAAATTTAAATATATATAGATATATATTTTCTATAATTTTCCTTTCCTTGAAAGTAAGCTATATTATTACTTCAAAGGATAAATTATACTCTGTCACCTTTATATTTGATCACTTTTTTATCTTGAACCTTAAAGATTATTTTTCTTATTTTGGCTTTTTATGTTTCAAACTCTTTCCAAGTTACTATAAAACTAATTTTTGTTTAAAATTAAACAAAAAATCAGAATAACTGCTACATAATATAAAAATATATTATTATATTAGGTTTAAGTTTATGTTAGAGATATGAGTTATATATAATAAAATATTATTATGTTATGTGATTGTCAATGTGTTATTTTTTGTCTAATTTTTAATAGAAATTAACTTAAGGAGTAAATTAAGAAAAACTTGAAATATGAAGGATTCAAGTGAGAAAAAATAAATTTTAAGAGTCAAAATAAAAAAGTAACCAAACATAAAAGAAGAAAAGTGTAATTTATCTTATTTCAAATGATAAATAAATAATAATAATAATAATAATAAAAAAGCCCAATAAATTTTTAGTTGTGTGTGTTGATCAATCAGAACATGAGAAGAGAGGTCCACCTTATCAAACAATGAGTCCTAGACTGAGAGCTGGTTAGCATCATCTAAAATAAATAAAAAGTCAAAATTTTATTATTAAAAAGTGAATTTTTTTTATTCTTATATATATATTTTTAAAAAAATTTAATTAAAATAATTACTTTTCAAAACAACTTCGGTAGATGCCTTATCCAAAACGAATCAGTGTGTTTGGTTTGAATTTTTTAGATTAAATTTTTTAAAAATTAAAAGTTTTTTGATTTTCGTGTTTTTTTATTTTTAGTAAATATTTTTAAAATTTTAAACATTTTTTTTACTTTATTAGATGCACCTTACTTAGATGTATCTAAAAAGTAAAAAATTTGTGAAAAAATATTTTAAAAAATTAATAAATACATAAAAATATAAAATATGTACGAAATTCTGGTATTTTTATTTTATTTTTGGTATTTAATGAATTTTTAAAAGGTTTCTTTCATAATTTTTTTACTTTTTAAGTATATTTATGTTAGGTATGTAAGTAAAAAAATTATTTAAAATATTAAAAAAATTTAATAAAAACAAAAAAATACGAAAAATAAGAAAGTAAAATTTTTTGAAAATAATTTTTAAAAAGAATAATGCTTGGGATCCCCTTTTGGGGGTCACCCCCTCACCCCTTTGCCACGTGGCAGGTGGTGATTGGAGGAGTAGGAAAAAAAAGAAAAAGAAAAAGAAAAAGTGACCAATAAGAGAGAGAGGGGGTCAAAAGAGGTGGGGAAAAAGGGGATGAATCATTACTCTTTTAAAAAACTCTAACCAAGCATGTTGAATGTTTATCATCACACACGTGGCACTCATCTGGACGTTTTGAGATCATCGGGTGCTGCCACACTGGCGCTGATGCAGTGTCTCATCATGAAGCGCAGTGCTGATGTCGTGCCCATGCAACGAGTGGGGATTGGATATGGTTATGTAAAATATTATGCAATTTGTTGAAATTATACCGATTGATATTGATTTGTTTCGATTTATTAACTAACTGTGATTTAAAATTTAAAATTTATTTTTAAAATTATTCTGCTCCATTATAATTAGTGGATATATATTTTTTAATTTATAATAAAATATTAAAATAAAAATAAGTATAAAAAATATTTAATATGTGAAATTTATTATAAATTAATAATTACATATATAAAAAATATTATATAAAATTAACTTATGTTATATATATAAAGTATTATGTAAATTAGTGTTATATATTATATAAAGGGTTGATAATTGATTAGAATATCTTTTAATTCACTTCCTAAACTCTTTAAATCGTAATTTATCAATTTACTAATCCACAATTCGATTTATAATTTTATGTTCAAAACTGTTCGAATCACACTATATATACCTTTAATATTGGGTATTCTTAAATACGATTATGTAATATTTTAAAATATTATAATTAATAAAAAAAGTAAAATTTATAATGTTACATCAAGTAAATAAAGAATAAACATGTTCTATAATGATTAATTCTAGAAGATAAATACTTGGCACTCCAGCAGCAGTAGTTGTCAAACAACAGGCTTCAGGGAGCTTCTATTTACACACACAATATACACTTTTTACACATTTTGATTGGACGGATTAAAGCATGGGATTGAGATTATTAATCCGTGGGCCCAATTATCCTATGTTTGTTTTGACACTTTGGTTTAGGATTATTAATCCAATGGATAATTAATCCAACAAATTTGTAGGATTATTAGTAATGAGGTAGGGGTGGGATAGTTAACACCACACTAATTTGATAGGATTATTAATGCTTCACTAATAGTGAAGTGAATCAAACATGACCTTTACACACTCCCTTCATTAAGTGTTTGTATAAAGAGAGTTTGGTGTGTGTAAATAGAAGCTCCCCACGCTTCAGCTGTTGGGATTGCCAAAAGTCCTAACTGCCCTTGAAGGCCGAGCAAAATTACTCACTATTTCAAAATTTATCCCAGGTGCGATAATAAATCATTTACAAAATGGATTATAAAAAAGACACAATACGGTCAAATGCATCTTGTGTCTTGTCTTTGATGAATTCTATAAATAAATTTTGTATAAATAATTTAATTTATTTATTCTCATTTAAATGAGACAAATAAACATAAAAATAAACATAAATTCACACCATTACCATTATGCTTTGAAAGAGAATCATGTCTAACTTTTGGTTCAAAAATAAAACCAAAGAACAAGTTAAAATTTAAAATTAAGAATAAAAAATTAAAAATTAAAAACGCTTTTCACTCTACTTTTGAATACAATTAGCTAATTTACCTTGGTTATCTGACAAATTATAAGGAAAAATTATATCAAATAGAGGTTTGGAACTTCTTTTTCATTTGCATGAACTTTTTAATTAACATTATTTTTTCGTTCAAATATTAATTATTGATGAAAATTAATTATTTAAATACAAATAATCAAACAATAATTTTTTGATCCATTGTTATAATTAATATTTATATAATTGATTACAATTTTTTTTATTTAATTGTGATATTTGAACATATTGTGAACTTTTTAAAAAATAAAAATGTATTGTACATTAGTAACTCTAATGACCCAAGCTATAACTTAGTAGTCATGAAGAAAATATTTAGATGTTATGGTGAGATTTTTAGGTTGGAGTCTATAAAGAGATATTAACTTACATTATAATATAACTATTAACATACTAATACTATCTTTGCAAATATATAGGCATGTTTGGAAAGCTTATTATTTTAATAAGGTATTTTAATTTTTGACTATTTTAATAGGCTAAAACAGTTATATTTGAAAAGATAATTGAATTTTTTTCTATAATTAGATGTGATGTTTGGAGAAAAAAAAATAAAACGATTATGATTTGATATAATATTTTATCTTATTAATTATTTTGATTTATTTTATCTTTTAATATTATTTTAATCCAAAAAATCAAAAAAAAACTATTGTCAAACATCCCCATAGTAGCTCTAATACAGAGTGGTTTGAAAATCAGCTACTTTAATTATTATTTCTTTACAAAAAAATTATAAAATAAAATAAAGAAACAACATAATTTATTTATTTTTTTAAACTTTTAAACCAAAAAAAAAAAAAAAAAAAACCTGTCCCTAACGGGGATAAGAGAAGTATGGCATTTGGAGGTTTCTCATTCCTCTGTCGTTCTCCACATAGTCTGACCGGTCTCTCTAATATCTTCTCTTCGCTTCTGTTTCCCTCTTTTCTATAAAAATCTCTTATCTTCTTACTCACTCTCGCCATTTTTCTACTTCCTTTATCCACTCTTTCTTGTCGGTGGTGCTTACCAATCTTACAAAAAAAAAAAAATTCTCTATCTCTCTCTCTTGCTCTCTCTCTCTCTCTCTCTCTCTCTCTCTCTCTACTCCAATATATATCTTTGATCGGTTCGATTCTAGGGCTTGGTCGACGCAGACCGATCCTCGTAACTCCCTAATTGAGTACTTGAATTTGTGATTCCCGAGAAAATATAAGCTTTGGTTTGAGTTAAGAGCAACGATCGGGGCTGAAATCGCTTTGATCTTTCGAAGATTATAAAGTTTCAGAGCTATTAGAGGCGTTTCAGGTGTGGTGATGTAACTAACTCGCTGTATCTATTTTACAATCTTCATGATCTTTGGATTGAATTTGAACGAAGATTTTTTTATCATTCATTAATCGGCCTAATTTAATGATCGAATTTCAGATTAAATTTTGGAGAGAAAGAGGGTGAGAGAGAGTATTAACTATTGAATCGATAGTGCTTGAATATTTATTGAACTGATTGATTCCGATAGTTAAATTAGGCACTGAATTCTTAAATGGACACACACACAGTTAATGATCAATAAAGGAGGAAACTTGGTAATGGTAACTTTCTAATTTTGTTTCTGGAAAAAGGATCGATTTTTGTATGAAAAATTTATCTACTATGAAGAGTCTATGATGTGAACTCAGTGCTGTTGGCTCTGTTCCTTATATGTGCAATTTGTGTTTATAAAACTTACCCTGATGAAAAGAAAAAAAAAATATATTTAGGAGGGAAAGTGAAAATAAATAAATAAATAAATTTGATGGGTACATGGATAACGGTTTCCTTCATTTAACTGCATGTTAAGTTTTTAGCCTGTTCTCATATAATGTTTTGGTCATATTATCTTTGTTTACGGATAGATCTTAAAGGAGGGAAGATGGGTTCTCTGCAAGGACCGGTTATTTGCCCTGCTTTCCGAGCAAAACAAACTGGAGTTTACACTGTGTCTGTTAGTGGGCCCTTAATGAAGGCTAAATTTCTTAGAAGTGGATTCTGGGGATTCAATGGTACCATGGGTGCTAGGATTAATGTGAGTCATCAACTACACGTGCAACGGTGCAAGAAGGTGCATTGTGGTTTCAGTTCATCTTCCAATGGTAACGGTAGTATGGCAGAGAATTTCAATGAGAATGATGAAGATTACGTCAACTCCAGTGTTGTTGAAGCACGTACGTTAATTGTGTATTTTCGTAAATTCCATAGCATTGAGTGCAATTCTTTTGGCTTGTTTGGTTCTGCTTTTGGAAAATGCATTTGCTTATAATTCAGTTAAAAGAAAATTGTGTTTTGTCATTTGCTTTCTATTAGAGCACAGAAAATTGAAACATCAAACTCTTACTTCTAATAGTATCTGGTATATTGTCATGTCACTTCAAGTTCTTGCCAAAAATGAGAAATGTAAACACAAAACATCGTTTTGGTGTTCCTTTAAGCATCGTTTTAATCACGCATTGTGTTTTGTCATTTTGCTTTCTATTAGAGCACAGAACATGGAAACATCAATCTCTTACATCTGAGAGTATCCGTGTACTGTCGTTTCGCTTCTTGCCAAAAAATGAGAAATGTAAACACAAATGTTCCTTTGAGCATCCTTTTGTGCCATTTTTCCTGTATTCAATTTGGAGGAAAAGCGTACATACATCTCAACACCCCTCTTTATATACTTTGCAACCTAGCCTTAGTAGCTTACTTTTTTTCCCCTCTTTATCTATTTATACTGTTATATGAAGCCCATTTGGTTTGAACACCCTTTTGAAGCGTTGTCACACTTTTTCTCATTCCTAAATTGTTCCCATGTTACTGCCAATTTAATTTTTTATAATTTTTTTAGTTTTTAATGACACACCTTCTTGTGCATCATGCATGTTTCTACAGTTATGGATCCCTTATAGTATTATTGTCAATGAATGATGACTATGATCATGTTGTCCGAAATTCTATAGCTCTAAGCAGTGTGCTGTTGGGCTGTTTACTTCTTCACTACTTGCTAAAGTTTGTAAATTGTAGTTATATGCATTGTACGTTATTGATGCTCGTGTCTCTATGGTTTTTCCGTGTAGTTGAGGTGAAGAGTGGCCCAGATGGTTTTATGATTAAGATGAGAGATGGTAGGCATTTAAGATGTGTTCATAACAACCCTCAGGGTGGACATCTGCCTGATTATGCTCCACATCCTGCTATTGTATTGAAGATGGAAGATGGGACTGGCCTTCTCCTCCCAATAATTGTTTGTATGTACATATCACATTTTATACTTTCTACAATGAAGAATTTTCTCTTAGGATTGTGCATTTTAACCTTTTTTTTCTTTTTCCTTTTTTAACTCTCAATTAATGATTTGGTTTTAATTGTAGTGGAGATGCCAAGTGTGTTGCTCATGGCAGCTATCCGCAATGTCCAAATCGTAAGTTGTCATATTTCATTTTGGAAACTTTTTTTTCCCTTCTAAATTGTTGTGTTAACTTAAAACATACCAATTGTCGATGACTTTTCAGGCTAGGCCCACTATGTATCAAGTTGTAAAGGAGATGGTTGACAAGATGGGCTATGCAGTAAGTTTGGATTTGCTTTTGTTACTTCTCATGATTAGCAATGCCTCTATATTTTCATACCTTGATTTCTCTTTTGTAAGACCTCCATTTGATATAACTGTTTGTTTCTTATGCAGGTGAAGGTTGTTCGAGTCACCAAGAGGGTACATGAAGCATATTTTGCTCAGTTATACCTCACGAAGGCATATTCCTGTTTCAAGCCTGTATTTTGTTTGACTAATATTTTCCATAAAACTTGCTTTAATAGTAATATTTAACTGATAAAGTTTTTTTTTTTTTAAATCTCAGTTGGGTAATGAAACGGAGAGTGTTAGCTTTGATCTTCGACCTTCGGATGCCATTAACATTGCAGTAAGATGCAAGGTACTTTTGCTCATTTTGAAGATTGTAACTACTTTGGTGGATTTTTGTGGTTGTTTATCATCATGTAGTCCTCTTATCTAACATAGTTTTAATCACTGCTCTCTCACTAGATAGCATTATATAATGGTGTTGGATAAACATAATGTTATTTGCATGCAAAACTGATAGCTGAGTAATACTATCTGATGATGGTGGTTCTTAATGGGATGAAGCTAGTGTCTGAACGAAATGACATAGAATTTTTCCAAAATTGAACCAAAAGGAGGAGGGAGAGGAGGAGAGAAATGAGAAATAAAAACTCCTATTTTTTGGTCTCACCTATGGTCCAATGTCTGCAATTCTAGTGACATCTTATTACTGTATGGCTTGCCCAGTATTATTGTTACTCTAATAATAACCTACAGTTTTGAAATATTGAAGAGAATATCTCAATAGAGTTTGAAGTAATATTTTTGGCTGCAGTATTCGATTTTATCCCGTCTATGGTTGCTTGAGATTGTCAATCTTACCCTTACTGCTAACTCATTATCAATTTGTTTGGTCATGCGAAATTGTGTTGAAGTTGAATAAAATTTTGTTATTATTATGATAATAATTATTGCAATAGCTATTATCATTATCTTAAGAGATGGAATACATAGTTCTAAAAAGAGGCAGAAATACAGGTAATTTGATAGAATAGAATACATATACAAATTCAAGTAAAAGTGGCAAATAGAAGAAGGAAAAAGATAAAAAAGAATTGTACCTGAGACAGCTTTACAGATAGTTAAAGGTACTGAAAATAAATAATTTTAAAATTCATTTGAAAATGCATATGCAGGTACAAAATATTTAAGTAGGTTTTTTGAAAATTGACGAAGGCATAGTTTTTTTAAATTAAGCTACCTGTGCATGATCCTTTTCCCGCTTTTTTTATTTTTTTGGTCCTCTCTAATGAATGGAAATTTATCCGTGCAAGTGCGGGTGACTTAAATGCTTTTGTTAGGTAATTGGAAGAGTGGGGAAAAAAGAAAGAAAAAAGTTGAGAAAAATCTTGATTTGATTACAATTATTAATTGTGGTCCATTTTGAGAATTGTGGGTGTCTGTATATCTGGGCTAAAAGTTCTCATACATGTTCTAAATACACATTGTCAGTTGCTTGGATATAAATGAGCTACACGTGTCATAATTGGGAGGTTACATGGATATATATTCTTTTTTTTTTTTTTTTTGAAGGGTGTGTGTGGGTGTTATGAATAGTAGATTTGATGGAGCTTACCTGAAATGGAGAGCAAAATTTTACGTTACCCAACCATAATGTGATGTTGGATAGTGCAGTGTTTGCAGTTCCTTTTGAAGAGGTAATTATGTAATATAGAACCTTCCTGTCAGGTATGTGGAGTAGTCTATCTGCATATCCATTTTATGATTCAAAAAAAAAAAAAAAATTATGTAATATAGAACCAGGGATAGACTCTGAACCTCTTTGACGGACAGAGGTGATCGTTTCTGATTGCTCGTAGGAAACATATAAATGTTGGTTCTTTTTCTTCATTATTTGATCCAACCAGATGCTTGATTGTTTTTTATGCGAACATATCATGGTAGTGCTTATAGACTTATTTTTGCAACCCATTATTTTGACATACGTTGAAATTAGTGAAATTTTAGATTAAGTGATAATTCTGTTTTTACAAAAAAGTACGGCCAGTTTTGTCTCCATAGATGAGGGTCTGGGAGGAGTATATTGGATATAGATCTAACCTTTAGCATTATTTTCACAAAGTGGTTACCCTCAGGTTCGAACTCACAACCATCAAGTGATAATTCTGTGAATCAATAGAAGCTTTTTTTGTTTTAATCTTTCTTCATTTCGTGCAGGTGCCTATACAAGTCAACAAATACTTGGCATATAGTGATGGGATGAGGGTCATTGAATCTGCCAAGGTGTCAATGCACACCTCTTCAGATGGCCTACTATTTACAGAACTAGACCGGTAATGAAGATTCATTCTCTTCATAAAAAATATGAGGTAGAACCAATAATGATTTCTTTTGAATTCATACCTGGAGTTGAAAACCTCAGTCAAGAATTGTTTATATTTTTTAATACCTTGGTGATTGCATATATTTTGTTTGTTTGGGGACAATCTATGCTTTGGATGTAAGCATGAAAGTTTGATGTGTGGCAAAGATATAGTTTGATAATGGACTTTAAGACTTAAAAGACTCTGAATTGTAAGGTTATATAAAGATACCTTGGAACAGGTTATCACTCATTCATACCAAGTGAAATTCAGGAAGTTAAAAAAGAAAAAAAGAGCGTTAATCCAAATTTTACCATAGCTATTTTAATAGGATTTGGAAATGACAGAAATATATGGTGATGGAACTGTCTGGATTTACATGTTATGAGTTAAGACCACAATAATTATCTATCTCTATGAGCAAATGTAAATCGGTTGAAGTAATGCATGGTGTTGTGTTCCAGGCCTAGTGGGCAGCCATGCATTGAAACAAAGGAGTTTGATCTTGTGCGCAATATGCTGATTGCTGCTGTTGAGGAACGGTACAGAGATGCAGGTATACTATTACCGTGGAATTATAATTTAAACATTGGAGATTTACATTGGAGTCCAAATAGCTTCATTTTCCTTACCCAGTATGATAGTTGTTTTACTACTATTGTAGTTCTTGAGTCTTGGTATTTTTGTGGTCTATTACAGCTCAATGGAGGGACAAACTGACTCAACTCAGGTCCAAGAGGAATTGGGCATAGCAGGTATAAGGCTTCCCATTTTCTTCCGTCGTTGGTTTAAACAGTGTTCACCTGTGATTTGCACCATGTTCTCCCTCCTCCCCCCCCCCCCATCTCTCTCTCTCTCTCTCTCACAACAAGGATGGGATTTGTACATATAAACCATTGGTTAAAGTTGATGAGGTGGGCTTCAACAGTAATTAATCATTTATCTTCCCCGCCCCCCCAAAATATGTATGAAACAGGCTTGTGCATATCTGTATAGATGGACAAACTTGGGACTGTTGGTATAATGTTGATTATGCAAGACTCGCTGATTTCTGAGTAAATTTTCGGTCTCCCATTGTTCCTTGCATATATACACTATTGATTTCTTGATATCTGCTGCATTTCTGAGTTGCCTTTTTTTGGCTTATGGCAACCTATCAGTTCAAGTTAATAGCATCAAACACCACTGATTCATTTGACGAAGCAAATCCTCAGACATGTATTGCTCTGTCTATGGCTTTGTGACCATATGGATTATTAAGGTAGGTCACTGCTGTGATGATTCTCCCAGTTAGTTGTTCAGTGCCTTGCATTTGAACTTCATCTTCATGAACCTCTGTGAGGCTTTTTCTGATTTTTTTTTTGTCTTTTTTTGTTTTTGGCTTTTCAGAAGCTCACAAATGCATCCAATGTTGCACACCTTTTTTAATATTTAAATCTAGAAATGATTAACTAGGAAAATTTACAGTTAACGCCGTTGCGGATGAGGTGATTTTTGTTGTGATTAGTTTTGGTAATGCTATTAAGCAATAATGCTTGTGCATATGGAAAATGATATGTGAGCCAAAAAATTTGAATCCAATAGACAGACTGATTTGTCAAAGTGTCTTTCAGTAGTGACCCCACGTTTTGGTTTTAACTTCATATGAAAGGCATCTATTTGAATTTGGGTTTTACTTTTTGGGATAATGTTAGGGAAATTAAATTTTTTATCAAATAATTAACCAAATATTTCATCTGGGTGTAAGGTTTATCCTCGTGAATTTTACATTCATGTGAAATATTTGATTATTTATTTAATAAAAAATTTAGGATCTATTACATTTTTTTTATTTTTTGGCCTAAAACTTTAGATCTACGCGAACTACCACCGATGGAACTGTGTTGACTTTCACAACCACCTCTTAAAAAGAATCCGTGTTAAAAAGCTTGAACGCTCAACTTTAACCTCTCATACATCATAAACAACTTGCTTGATTATCCTTTGATCTTTTATCCTCAAAGATGGTCATTCTTGACCTCTGCGCCACCCTTTTTTTTTTTCCGGCCCTGGTTCATTTAAGGCATGTTTGATTGACAGGATTATAAGATATGATATTGAGATTAAGATTATTAATCCATGAGTTTAATAATTATATGTTTGTTTTGAAATTTTTTTTTAAGATTATTAATCTAATGGATTATTAATCTAACAAATTTATAATTATAGGATTATTAGTAATGGGGTAAGGATAGAATTATATATCATGAGCTGAGAAATAAAATAAAAAGACACTTTTACTCTTGACTAAAAATTAAAATATTTATTATTTTTATATAATTCTATATTTTAGAAGGCTAAAAATAATTTTTAAAAATTTAAAAATATTTTTTGATATTTATTTTATCAAATTTGTTTATAATTTAAAAAAAAATTAAAAAAAAAAAAACAAACATGGCATTTGTATTTTTATTTTGCTTTTATTTATTTATTTATTTATTTATAATTTTTTTCAAAACTACGTTTACGAAGAAATTTTGATAAAGTAAAGATTGTAAAGAAACATTGATGGAGGGTAAGATTAGAAAAGAAGATAAATATAGTTGTAATCTTACATTCATATGTTTTCTTATCCAATGCAAATCAAACAATGAATAAGAGGATCATTTATTCTACAAATTCAATTAGATAGTGAATAAATACCACATTAATTGGATAGAATTATTAATACTTTCATTATTAATCTTATGAATCAAACATGGGCTTAGTACTTTGCAAAGGTAGGACTAACCCACAAAAAAACATGTATGTACACATGGATGGAGCTATGCAATGGCATGGCTCCCAAAGTTCAAAATTCTATTATTACCCTCTCAATTTCAAAGTAGAAATAATATTTCTAGGTTGTATATGAAATGGCACCGTAAGATTTTTTTATTTTTTATTTTTGACTTTATATTTCAGGAGTATTTCTTACAATGTATGTGAGATGATTCCTCTTCAAGTTTTTTAAAAAAATTTCCATTGACCCTCTATTTTTAAAAGTATTCTTAGAATGCATATGGATGACCCCCACCTATTTCACATATTATGTAGTTGCATTAATTTTGTTGATTTAATTTTATACAATACATATAAATGTCATTTGTTGTTTTTTCAATTATTAAAAAAAACTATATCTATAATCATTACATTTAGCCACAAAAAACAAAATAGGCTATTTTAGCCATAACAAACAAAATATCAAATCCAACCCATAATCATTACAATCCTCTCTCACAAAAAAAGCCAAAAAAGCCAAAAAGCCAAAAAGCCCTTCCCAAACCAGGCTAAAATAGCCCAGGCTAAAATAGCCAAAAAGCCAAAAAGCCAAAAAGCCAACCCACTTCCTACATTATGTAAATATCATCTGTTATTTTTTTTTAATTATTCGTTGATGTATTAAAAAAGTAATTTACATAAACAAATAAAATGCATTAAAATGATAGTCTAATTTGTTTGATTTATATTTCACACAATTTATACAACAGTCTTAAAACAGATTCTATAATTTTCATGAAATATGACCAAATAGAGTCATATGTAATTGGACTGTTTATGTTCCCCCGGATTGTGCACTGTTCGTTCTGGAGTTGCTCACCGCTTCTTACATAGAAATTCTAATTGTCCTTATGTACATGTCTTCGGTTGAATGGTAAATATGTTGGGCACTGTCCTATTAATTTGCTATTGTTGCATAAGTGTTTTTTTTTTTTTTTTTTTTCATTTATTTAATTAAAGGTACCGTTTCCATGTTCATGATGTGGGATTTAAATAAATGAATATATGGAATGTTTTGTTCTTATTTTCAATTTAATCAAAATGCTTTGTATTTCTAGATTTCTATTATATGAGCATGATTCATTGTTTTCTAAATTTATATATATCAGTGCATGAGTGTAGATTAATTTGAGATGCATGCTGTTGTTTTGTTCTATAGCTAATACATGGTATAAGATTTATTTTATTAAGGAAACTAAACCAACAGCATTTGTTTGCCACTGTTTTGTCTTTCCTACGATAATGTGCATGTTTAATTTTTCCTAGATTTGTAATTTGCATGCTAATTGCTTTCCAATTTTTCCGTATGATGGCATGCTAATTGCTCCCTAATTTCTGGATTTATTGTGAATTAAATTGCTTTGTAACTCATGGCTAGAATTTTAATTATGTAGGAGGTATAAGGATTTGTAATCTTTATAATAATTTTATAGAACTCATGACTATTAAATTTTAATTCAATGCTTAGAGTTATAGGTTTAATTTGTAACTCTTGCCTATTCATATTTTAATTTAATTATGGAGCTATGAATTTTAATTGTGTAACTTGTCTATACTTATGTACATGGTTAATGTATAAATTAAATTATAAATTTAATTTTGAAGTTTTAGTTTTATTTTATAACTCTTGCCAATTAAAAGTGTTATGATTATTGTGTTATAATTTCATATAACTCTTATCAATTAATTTTATTTAATTTTTAGAGTTATAAGGTTTAATTTATTTGAGAGTTATAAGTTTCATTAACTTGACTAGCATTTTAATTTTATTTAATTTTGCTATTTAATTAATTTATTGCTTTTACAATTTTTTTAGATTATTTGTTTTGTATTTTATTGTGTTTTTTTGCTATAATACCTATGCGAAAGGGAATGGAAACAAAAATACAAATCCAAATTAATAGAATTTGAGATTGTAAAACAAAATTATGGACTACTAACTTTTTTTGAACAGAAATACCTAAGCGAGGAGAGGAGTTTAGAGAATGGATAATCCTATTTAGATTGGTTTACATTTGTTTAGTGAAGCAATTTTTTGCTTAGGTTTAGTTGGTTTTTATCAATTGTGTAAAAGTAAATTTTATTTGCTTGTATTGTTAGAAGCATTTTATTTGCTTAATCATTGTTGTAACAATTTTTTATATTGCTTGTAATTTGGTTAGCAATTTTTAAATTGTTTGTAAGTTTAGAACTTGGTTTAGTTTTCTGTAATAGAAACCAAAGTATTTAGCCTTGACTAAAGAGTATTTCTTATTTATTCAGAAATGACAACTAAAACAGATTTGATTTTCAACCTTTAGGGTTTGAGGAAGTCTTTGGGTTTAATCATTTTATTCCCAAAGTGTTGGAAAATCAAATTTGGAGAGAGTTTTTAGTTATAATTTGATTATAAAGTGATTTGGTTTTGAGAAAAGAAACCAAATTTTAGCATTAGTTAAAATATTTCTGATTTTTATTCAAAAATGATGGGCTCAGTTCCGAGAGTACCGGTTAACTTTTATGAGTGGTATAATTTTGGTAGTAAATTTATTTGCTTGGAAATTGGTTTGTTATAACCTGGTTTATCCCTTAAAAAACTTAATTCTAAATTTATTTCCCATGTAATAGGAGTCAACATGCCTTTGAAAGTTTTGTCAAAAGGTTAACTGGGTTTTAAGTCGGACCGATGTGACCCCTCCAGTTTTCTTGGGAACATTCTTAACCATGTTCGATTTTAGGTTAAGTGGTGAAACTAGTTTTGAATTAAATTTCCAACTGTGAAATTTTCTAAGTGTTAAATTTAATTTCTGGAAACACAGGAAGTGAAATTCAGTTGGGATTTTTCATAAATGACTTCAAGAGGTGACAACAGAAATATTGTTCTACCTGCCAACCTTAAGCCTTGTGAGGTTCTTAAAGGAAGATCTAGAGAGATCAAATGTGATTATAGGAAATCATAAAGATTGCACGATAATATCTTTGAATTAATCAAAGACAATTAGTATGTTATCCTTGTGTCAATTATAACATATACTATTGCTACGTGTGTAGACACCCCATTTTTTACCGACCTTAAGACTCAGACGTCACCGATTGAGCGCTTGGTGATGTTGCATATTGTGCTCGTTCAGAAGTCTCAGAGTCGCGGCCGTGAGCCCTACCTCCGGATTTCCGAACCCTCTTCTGTGCCTTGCCTCGGTTTGCGAACCAGACTCGGTTTTCTCTGTTTCTTTTCCTGAGGGGAGGGAGAGATCCCGTGGACCATCTCTCAGTGGCCGTGGACTACATTTTGTGGCTATAGGCCATTTTGCCCATTTCGGAGCCCGGTTTCCGGTTTTTCGGGATCGTTGGGCGTGTGCCTCGGTTCGGGACCGCTTAACCATCTCCGTTTGCTCTGATTTTTGGCATGCATCTTATTTTCTCCCTTTTGAGGGACACTGAGGTCTGAGAGACCCACTTCGTGGTTGAATGCCACTTTCAGTGCTTAACAGGCAGTTTTCGGGACCCCAAACTGCGCGTTCTGGCCCCCAAGCATTCGTTTTGCATCGGTTTTCGTTCATTTTTGGCAGGTACCTCTGTTTTATCACCAGGAAGGCCGTAGAAGGGTGGGAGGCCAGTAATTGTTTCAGCAACCAGTTATATTCCTCCGGCGCCCTCCGACGCCCGTTTTTCTCACTTCCGAGCCAATGTTGAACAACCTTGGGCCATTTTCTTGAACTTTTAACCACATATTTGTGTTGTACACACATGGGAGGACACCAAAAGTTGGTGGCCGGCCTGTAATTCCACCTGATCCTTTTGAACCCTTCTTAAAAATGGCTTGTTCTCTCTCCTGTTTTACAGTTGACAATTTTGAACCACAGGGTTGTGTTGAGGGCACCTGGGAGGACACCTATTTGTGGTGGCCGGCCATTAAATCACCTTGACCCTTTTGACCCCTGGCCGGCCGGCCATGGGAGGTGGCCGGCCGGCCACCTGCAGCTCCAAAAATTGGCCGGCCTCTCTTAAGGTGAGCACTTTACAGCTGTATAGCTGTTTTCTCCCAAAAATATCTATATCCGGGGGACAGCTTTTGGGGGAAACTTGGTCCTTTTTCCCCCACCTTTTCCCCTCCATTTCTCCCTCTCCTTGGTCCATATAACTGGCCTCCAGCTTTGGTCCAAGGGTTGGGAATTTTTTGCCTTCAAGCTTGCATATCCATATCTCCCTCCATCTCTCTCTTTCAAGCAAGAACAACCAAGTTCTACCATCTTTTCTTCATCACCACCACTACTCCATTTCCAGTAGCTTGAGGAGCTTTCTAGCAGCTAAGAGGCATCACTTCTCAAGCCAAGAAGCAACCAAAGACTTGTCTTCAAGGGTAAGTTCCATTTCCCCCTTTTTTGGTTCATTTCTTGTATCATTTATAAGCCATACATGCTTGCTGTTTTAAGCTCCGGCCCTAACTGAAAGTGGCCTTCTTTTGAGCTCTTTTTCACTTTTTCTTAAGGGCCTCTCACTGTTTGAGGTCCCCATCTTGCACTTGCTTCATTATCCCTCTTGTATGCCATAATCTTGCATAGTATTTTTGGCCTATGTGTGATCTATTTTGGAGCATGATGTAAACTGTAGATAGGCTTATTTTGAGCCCCTCTTCAACATTGAAGAAGAGCTCATCACTGTTTGGGACCTCCATGTGCCACTTGTCATTATACCCCTCTTTGGTCCCTATTTTTGCATGATTTATTAGCCTATTGTGCTTCTATTTTTGGGCGATTTTCAGAGCTGAAAACAGTCTTATTTTGGTCTCCTCTTCATGTTTCATTGAGGGTATTTCACTGTTTGAGGCATCCTTTATGTACTTTGTGTTATATCTCTCCTTTTTGGCCATATTTTGCATGATATTTTTGGCTTGTATGCATACTGTTTTGGGTCCGGCCATCAACTGTAAAGTGTATTATTTTTTTCCCCTCTTCAATGTTGTTGAAGGGCCCCTTTGTGTTTAAGGCCAGAAACCACCACTTGCTTCTTTGTCCACTTTTTGGCCCATTTCTTGCATGAGAGTTTAGCCATACCTGTGCTGGTTTTTGTGGTTCTTCATAAACTGTAAAAGATCATTTTTTGGGCCCCTCTTCAACTTTGTTGAAGGGCCCTAATCTGTTTGAGGACAGCAGCTGTGAGTTGCTTCTTTATCTCGCATTTAGGGCCATTTTTGCATGCTAGTTTTGCCCTATTTCTGTTTGCTGTTTGGCCGTGCTTTGAACTGTAAAAATGCTTATTTTGGGGCTGCCTTGATTCTGTCTTTTCATTCCCTGTACCAATTATGCATGCTTTGTATAGATGTAAGCCATTTCATGTACCTAATTTTGCATTTCGGGAGAAATTCCATGCATCGGGTGTCATTTCGCCTTGTTTCGGGGCTGTTTTGCCCCTCATTTTGCTACTGATTTTTGCATGTTTGCATATCATATTTCATGTCTTTGCCATGTCTCATTAGAGTGGCATTTCGGTGCCTGAGGGTCGGTCCTCGGTTTGCGTGCACGCGTGCACGCATTTCGAGTTGTCTTGTTTTCATCTGATGGCCTCCTATGTGAGTGTGGCTGAGGCTCTCTCATGTTGGTGTAAGCCCATCATTGCATTGCGTATGCCATTTCATCCATAGCATTGTGCATGCTCGGTTGCGTATTACCTCGTGCAGCGTGTATGCCATTCCATAACATTGTGTATCTTAGGATTGTATCTTAGTTGCATTTCATGCATGTCATGCATATTGCATCGTGTTCGGGATAGGAGTTAGCCCGGGCACGGGAAACGAGGTGCATTTCGTACTCCGAGTGACGGAACGTGTCTCAATTCCCAGTCGCCGACACTCCGGATTATCCATGATGGAGTTAGGTTTTAGTTGAGTTTTCATGTGCATTCATTCCATATTGAGTTGCACAATTCGACTCCTCGGCCATCATGCATCGAGATGCGTGATTGGTGACACGAGGATCGAGGCATGCATATATCTGTGAAAATACATTGCTATGCCCCTTTCCTGCTCTCTGTTGCAGCAAATCAAGAATCGGCGGTCTTCCGAAGCTTGGCGCGTTTTTCAAGAATAATTGCGAAACAGAGGCTAATTGGGGCATCCCAGTGGATTTTCGCGCAAGGCAGCCCAGACATACATCATTCATCAGAAGCGAGGCAGTCCCTGGCTTGCACGCCAGTTTTACAGCTTTCTTAGTTAATTTTCTAATTAATTAGGAATTTGTACATTATTTGGACTGTATTATTTGGACTGTACTATTCTTTTATTCGGGACTGTATATTGATTCGGACCCTCCGTGCGAGGGCATAATTGTAATAAGTGTGTGTGTGTGTGTTGTATGTCTTCCAACCCCACGTCTTTCTCCCTTTTATTTATCCGCTTATGATGGTTAGATTAGGGCATATTTTAATTAGCATACAGTATGATAGCATGTTTGCATTCATTCATCTGTTTTGCATGCACCGGGCTCGGCGCACCATACTAACTGTATTGTATTTTCAATTTCAAATTGGATACATGTTAGCTGTAGCATTTCATATGCCATGTTTAGAATAGCCGAGCCTGCTATAGTTGCATTTTTGCATGTGTTGCATTAGGCATTTCTGTATACTTAGGATCATGCATGATTTCTAATAAACTTCTGTTTTGGCTTGGAGTACTCGGTAAGTTCTATGCTTTAGCATCCTTGCATGTGTGTGAGTGACTGCCATGAATAGCATGCTTACCATGAGGCTATATGCTTATGTGATATAACTGCCTGAATGCCTGTGGGTGAAGGTTGGGTTACTTGGATTGGAATAAATCATCAACTGTTTGTTTTAAGCCCACTAGATAGTGGCAAAACCATCTTTTCTAAGCCCACCCGAGGGTGACAAAATCTGCATTTTAAGCCTACTTGCGAGTAGCACCATCAAACCATTTTTCAAACAAACAAACATGAAATGTTTTGTTCCAATTCAGGCGACTCAGTCTATACTTGTATGCTGTGCGCATCACATAGTAACCTAGGCTAATAACCGGAATAAGAACATACAATGTTTTCAAAAATAGATATCATGGTTAGTAGAGGCCGGTCTCTGACAGGGCGAGCGGGGGTGCTCACGAAGTGACCTTCCCCAATCGTACCCAAGTTCCCGAGCCGAGGCAACTTTGGTGATGACGGACACGTGGCCTTAGGCAACGAGTCAGGGTTTCCTAAATTTCCCAAAATAAAATATTTAGGTGGCGACTCTGTATCTGGCAAAGCAGTCCATGTTTGGCACTTCTTTCAAAATCTGTTTTCTCAAAACGATTTTCCGGATTTGGACTCTTTGGTTCAGATTTAGAACCGTGACAAATTTGAGAGTCCTGAGCTGTAGTGACCCCAAAAATGAACAGAACGTGAGCTCATTCCTCCCGGGGCGTTCGGGGGACGTCTACAGTTTCTGGCGACTCTGCTGGGGATTTAGAGAACTTGACTCGAACTCATGATATCTGTTTTTGACTACACTTGTGTGTTTCTTTGCATTGCATTTGCATTGGTGCGCCTAGGACACCGTGTTTGCCATCTGCTATTCCTGAACGGTTTGCCGGAGGCTTGTCTTGTCAAGGCATGACCATAAGGCTGACCGGTTGTGGGCTCTGCCAGTATGGGAACACAAACCCCGGTTTTACCGGGGCACCCTTTTTGACCATTCGACCTAGTGCATATTCGGATCCATAGTGACCATTCCAAACTAGGACAGGTTGCTTACCCGTTTATAGGTTGTTTGAAACCGCTGCGTGCGTAGTGAAACCCTAGTTCCTGACAAAATAGGACAGGGAAACCCTACCCCAACATAGGGGTGTTTTGGCTCTCACTTATCTGTTATGTGCTTTAGAGTGCGTCTCTACAGGAATGCATGTATCAGTATATGAGTTTGGGCATCAGGCCTGCGGGCATCAGTTCAGTATTGTGGGCATCAGGCCTGCGGGCATCAGTTCAGTATTGTAGGTATCAGGCCTGCGGGCATCAGTCAGTATTTGAGAATCAGTTATCTGCGGGTATCAGATTCAGTCTTTGGGGACAGTGATACAGGGATAATAATCAGTGTTTGAGGACAGTGTGTATTCAGCTTATCGACTGTGTGTTGTTATGCCCGGCTGTGTGTCATGCATTTACTTTACGCTGTTATGCTGTCCGTTTATCTGTTTATTTATTTCCTTATTGCTTTATTTATCTTTTGTCTAGGGGCAGTTCTAGCACAATTGCTGCAAACCCAGCAGATACCCCCCAAGCACTTTGGACACGAGGTCGCCGACTCAATCGATCTGAGGATCTAATTGACGGACAGCCAGTTTTTCATTCTCTACCCCCCGTTATCAGAAAAAAGCCGAGAAAGCGCAGTGTATCTGAACAGAGATCACCAGAATAGTGGTTTCCCCCATTAGTGGACAGTCGAATTGAGATCCCCATTGTTGCTATAGAGATAGATCTGCCAGTAGTTCAGATAGATCAAAACAGTATGGCGGCACCAACAGGAGTTGAGGAGATAATGCGCCAAATGCAAGAAACCATGCGGGCCATGCAGTAGGATGCCGTGCGCCGAGATGAGTTCGCCAAGCAACAGGCCGAGATTATGACCCAGCAGGCTGAGCTAATTACCAGACTGCAACAATAGAATGCGGCATCTGCTTCACATCAAGTCCCTCCTCCACCAGGGGCTCCATTACCTAAACAGACACCTACTGTTCAGAACGCTCCGCCAAACACCCAGAATACCGTGCCGAATATCCAGAACCTGCAAGAGGACACGAACCTCCCAACAGGGTCAGCTCCGCCCCCGCTTCCACCACAACTGTCCAAGACCCATACACCCAATCACCCGGACTCTCCCTTTGAGTTCGAGATAGACCACACAGCTCTGAAATTGAGCAAGCTTGAGAAGCTCTTCAAGAAATCGCAAGGGGTAAAGGCTATTCCGGACATCGAGGACGGATATACCGATGTGGCCGTGACATTGCCCGATAGGTTCAAGATGCCACAAATCGACCGCTTTGACGGGTCCGGGGACCCCATGGTCCATCTTCGGCTATTCTCAGACATCCTGCGGCCAATGGGCCTAACCCGACCACAAAAGCTTTCACTATTTGGCCGAACTCTGTCGGGTGTAGCCGCCATCTGGTACGAAAATCTAGAGGATGAGGTAAAGAGGAGTTGGGATGAAATGACAGAGGCCTTTGTCGCGCAATACTCGTACAGCACTCAGATTGAGATTACAACTCGTGATCTCGAGACGACAAGGCAGGAGCCCAAGGAAACTTTCTCAGACTTTGTAACCCGGTGAAGGGCAAAGGCGTCGATGATGACTTTGAGGCCCACTGATAAAGATCAAATCCGGATGATTATGCGCAATCTCCAACCAAAGTTGATGCAGAGAATGATTGTGCTCCCTTTTTCCACTTTCTCGAATTTACACGAGATGGGGGTGCAAATTGAGGATGCAATGAAACAAGGTCTGATAGACCAAGACCGGGAGCAACCCTGGAGAACATTCAACCGAAACAACAATGCAGGCCCGAGTGGCGCTGCGACTGTAAGAGCTTCAGAGGTGAGCATGGTCACCACCATTCCCCCTCCCCTTCCAAGGCCCATGGCGGCCACACCCTTCTCCGGTGCATCCGGAAGTAATAACCAAGCCTCTAAATATCCACCCAGAGGCCAAAGAACCTTCACACCCTTATACATGCCCCTGTCCAAAGCTCTAGGGGTATTGATCAGAAAAAAGCATTTGAAACCCCTGGAGCCGAAGACACTGCCGAATCCACTCCCTCCCTCTCATGACCCAGCAAAATACTGCGCGTATCACCAACTACACAGTCACGATACCGACCGTTGTTTCAGATTGCGTCACGAGATCCAGGATCTTATTGACAAGCAGGTGATTGCGCCTCCCGACAAACCCAATGTCACAACCAATCCTCTCCCACCACATAACCAAGCTCCCCCTCCCAATAGAATCAATTTTATCCAAACTGGGGTCGCATCTTACGATCCTAGTATCTATATCACCCCATCCCACCTACCCAAGCCAGAGGTGTTCCTTCCCGACTGCATCGACTCTTTGTGCATGTTGGACATCTCCACAACCCAACCAGAGCCGACGGTGGTGACCATCGAAGATGAAGCAGGGCAGACTTCAGGAGAGAATGGGATTGTTGAATCTGGGATTGAACAGAGTTTTACTGGGAGAGGCTATGATCCGAGCGAGTACATCTTATCAACAAGCCAGATTGGGCTGGGTATAGAATTGCCAGAGACGGGAGAGCTGTGTGTAATCCAGAGAGATGGATTTAGGCAAGGGGCAGATGATCTGACAGCTATAGAGGAGGACTTTGCCAACCTGCAATTTTTCGATGACCAGGAACCAGGGGATGCGGCAACCAACTGGTTCGACTATGAGGAATCGGCAGAGGCCACTAGATGGCTCGATGATCAACTAGATGTAGTGGGGGAATCCCAACCAGAACAGGGCCCGGCAGGGGCAGGAGTATCAGCTGTGGCCGGAAGGGCCAGAAGTCAAGTTATATCGCCGGAGAGCGCCGGTGCTAAGAATTCTGTTCGAGACTTGGGCATTATGGGTACGGGAATTGTTGAACAACCAGCTGTACTGATGCAGCTGGAACGAGAAAGGTTTGAGGATGCCGAGAGAATTAGGAAAGCTAAGGGCCCTGAGGGGACTGAGAGTGCTGTGTGCACGAAGATAGAGAATGCTGCGAGCATGTGGACGGAGAGTACTGCGAGTACAATTGAACCGGAGCTAGACAGGTGTTTGTTGGCTGCCGACGGAATGTGGTGGGAAGACGATGACTTATGTCTTGCCCACACAGACGAAGACTGGGGAAGTAATCAACCGGATGACACTTGGTACCTCGATGAGGTGGATCACATAACGAGAAGCGGGCGGTACTTCAAGCCCCCGCACCTAGACCAACCCGAGGCATCCGGGAAAGATAGAGAAGCTGAGAGGCAAAAAAAGAAGCAGATTGAGGAGGAAGCTGTGCTGAGACAGTTAAAGAAGATACAAGCAGACATCTCCATCTGGGGACTGCTTATGGCATCGCGAGTATATAGGCAAGCTGTCCTATCTGCTATGGACAAGTCCAAACTCTCCATCGATACTACACCAGAGCAGCTGGTTGGACTGGTTTTCCCGGGAGGAGGTTCCCCGGCATTGACCTTTTCAGACAAGGAACTACCGCCTGAGGGCATAAATCACAACAAACCTCTCTACATTTCCGTGGAATATAGAGACAAGTGGATACCGGTGGTACTTGTTGATACCGGGTCCGCTATTAATGTTTTCCCAGCCAGAACAACATATGCAATCGGGTTGAAACCCGCGGACTTTGTGCCAACTACACAGGTAATCAGAGCCTACGACAACACTAGCAGGGAAGTGATAGGGACTGTCAAGATCCAGACCCAGGTTGGTCCAGGACAACACAACATTGAATTCCATGTCTTGGACGTTCCCGCAACCTTTAACCTACTCTTGGGGCGACCGTGGTTGCACCAGGTCAAGGCAGTCTCTTCCACTTTGCATCAGATGCTGAAGTACCCTCACGGGAAGGGGGTAGCAATTGTTTTTGGGAATTCATCAATCCATCCACCACCGGAAGTGTCCACACCAGTATTAGAAATCAAGCACGGCACTGAGGATGTGTTCTTATCCGGGTTCACTTTGGCTGAGGCTCGAGTGGTGCAAAATATTATGGCTATGAATGAGGGGGTGTACGTCAGTGCTCAATCCGTCTACCTCATGAACAAGCTACAACACATCCCCGGAATGGGATTGGGAAGGAGCGGCCGGAAGGGCGTCTCAGCGTTGGCCGAAGTGCCACACAACCCTCACACCTTTGGACTGGGTTATATGCCCACCAAAGAGGACTGGGTGAGGAAGGGAAAGGAAATGGCCGGAAGAGCCAGAGCTAAGCAGGCTGGGAAGCCTTTCGAATTGATGCATAGGCCCATCTGGGGTACCCTGAACGGACGCTTCGTCCGGGAGGGGGAAGACTTTCCATTTTGCGGCTTCCCAGAACCATGGCTGAACGCGGAGAGGAAGCGTGTGCCTGATTTCGAGATCTTCTTCGACCTGCAACTACCCGGGGATGACGTTGCCGAAGAGCAGACAGACCCATCAGCTGAGGTTGAACAGAGCAAGGCAGTGGATTCTGAGGGCACCGAACTTGAGATAGGGGTAGCGCTGGCGAGTCTACTCTCAGATCCTTCGATCGACCAAATGTGCTTGGGGGATAACTCCTCGGTTTCCATGATTGGAGATGAAACGGCTGCGGGCCTTCCAGCGACTATTTTGGATGCATCTACCGCACCCTCCTCACTTGGCGGTACGAAGAGGGATTTTTGTCCAGCAACACCGGGTCAGGTAGTGAGCCGGAATCTGATTCCACCGAGTCCTGTGAGTCAGAATCAGGTTCCAGCTTGACTGAGTCTGAGTCTGGTAATCCTGGGGATGATAACCCGGATGCCACAGTTATGTCCAGGTCGTCTTTCTCTTTTTCATTTGAGTCTAATGTAACCGAGATTTCGGACGATTTGGATGAGCTTAATGAGAATCAAGTGACTGTGGTTTCTGAGTACTTTTCTGTGTCCTTAATTTATTGTTTAAATTCAGACTTTCAAAATTTTGATAAAAACGACGAGGATGAAATTCCTCCGATTTTGCAACGTTTGATTGAGCAGGACCAGGAGAGATTTGTCAAACCCTTAACTGATGAAATCATTACCGTGAACATTGGTACTGAGGAGGACCCGCGGCTGGTCCAGATCGGGTCCACGCTGTCTTCGGAGGAACGCGAACGCTTAGTCGCTTTACTAAAAGATTTCAAAGATGTTTTCGCGTGGTCCTACGAAGACATGCCTGGGATCGATCCTGAGATTGTACAGCACCGGATCCCCCTTGACCCCGAAGCCCGACCTGTCAAACAGAAACTCAGAAGGATCCGCCCCGACTGGGCTCTCAAGATTAAAGAAGAGGTCACCAAGCAGATCGACGCAGGCTTCCTGCAGGTATCCGAATACCCAACTTGGTTGGCCAACATCGTTCCAGTGCCGAAGAAGGACGGCAGGATCCGAGTATGCGTGGATTTCAGGATTTGAACAGAGCTAGTCCGAAGGACGACTTTCCCTTACCGCATATTGATGAGTTAGTGGATTTTACGGCAGGACATGCTTTACTTTTATTCATGGATGGCTTCTCAGGGTACAATCAGATAGTGATGGCACCAAAAGACAGAGAAAAGACTGCATTCACCACCCCGTGGGGAACATACTGCTACAGGGTAATGCCATTTGGGTTAAAGAATGCCGGAGCTACTTATCAACGGGCCGCGACCACCATATTGCACGACATGATCCACAAAGAGGTTGAGGTGTACATGGACGACATGATTGTCAAGTCCAAGGAAAGAGAGGGCCACTACACCGCCTTGCAAAAGTTTTTTCAAAGGATCAGAGAATTTCGGTTGCGGCTAAATCCTCAGAAATGTACTTTCAGTGTCACAGCGGGAAAAATGCTGGGGTTTCTGATTATGCAAAGGGGCATCGAGGTCGACCCTTCAAAGATTAAGGCCATCTTAGAAATGTCACCACCAAGGACTGAAAAGGAGGTGCGAGGCTTTCTGGGTAAAGTGCAATTCATAAGACGGTTCATCTCAAAATTAACCTTGACTTGTGAACCACTTTTTGGTCTTTTGAAGAAAGGCAAGAAGTTCCAGTGGGACGACCGATGTCAAGCAGCTTTCAAACAGATCAAAGAATATTTGCAGAACCCGCCCGTGTTGTCACCACCAGAACCGGGGAAACCATTGATATTGTATCTTTCAGTAACTGAGACTACAATAGGCTGCATGCTCGCACAAGAATCGGAAGATAAGGTGGAGAGGGCCATCTACTATCTGAGCAAGAAGATGTTGGATTATGAGACCCGCTACACTCCGCTCGAAAAGGCTTGCTTAGCTCTGGTATGGGCTACCAGGAAGCTGCGGCACTACCTGTTAGCTCACTCCGTAATGTTGGTTTCACGACTAGATCCCATCAAATACCTTTTCGAGAAACCAGCACTTACGGGTAGGCTAGCTCGTTGGCTGCTGTTGCTCTCCGAATTCGATCTAAAATATGTGACACGCAAGTCAGTTAAAGGAAGAGCAGTGGCAGAGTTCTTGGCCGATCACCCAGTCGAAGGAGGTGAAGCAGTTGAGTATTTATTCCCAGATGAAGCCATTTTGTACATCGATGACGAGTATTGGACGATGTACTTTGACAGAGCGTCAAATCAATACGGTATGGGATAGGGGTGTTGCTGATAGCACCCGACAATTTCCGTATCCCTCTAGCCTTCAAAATCCAGTTCAAAGTCTCGAACAACGAAGCTGAATATGAGGCATGTATTGCCGGCCTAGAAGCGGCCCTGGAACTAGGGGCAAGACGCTTGGACGTCATTGGGGATTCAAACCTGGTTGTATCTCAAGCAAACGGAGACTGGAAAGTCAAGGAAGAAAAGATGATGATGTACCACCAGACCTTGGATTTGCTAATCCCTCGGTTTGAGAAGCTAAACTTCGCTCATCTTCCAAGAGAGAATAACAAGTTCGCAGATTCTTTAGCAACTCTATCTTCCATGATAGACATCCCGTTTGGAATCCGGATGCGTCTAGTCGTCATTGACCAGAAATTTGCGCCAGCCTATGAGTTGATCGCCGCTATAGATGAGGTTCAGGACGAAAACCCCTGGTATTATGATATTTGGAATTTCTTGGAAAATGAAGTATACCCGCCAGGGGTAAATGCCAAGGATAAAAGGGCAATCAGAAGAATGGCCGTTCAGTTCATCATCTGTGGAGGTAAGCTGTATAAGAGAGGCCACCTGGGAATGCACAAGCTGTGTGTAGAAGCCGAGGAATCGAAGCGCCTGATGGAGGCCATCCATGGAGGAGAATGCGGTGCGCATATGAACGGAGTTATGCTAGCACGGAAGATCCTCAGACAGGGTTACTACTGGTCCACCATGGAGGAGGATTGTATTAGTTTTGTTCGGCGATGCCACAAGTGTCAGATCCATGCAAACCGCATGAACATCCCGCCGTCGAAGCTGTACAACATGACTTCGCCATGGCCATTTCCAGTTTGGGGAATCGATGTGATCGGGGCTGTCACCCCGAAGGGGTCAAATGGGCATGAGTTCATCCTGGTTGCGATAGATTATTTCACGAAGTGGGTCTAGGCCCAATCATATGCGGTGTTAAAGGCGTCACACGTCGCAAAGTTTATCAGAAACAACATCATTTGTCACTATGGGGTCCCAAACGAGATAATTTCAGATAATGGTTCCCACTTCAAGAAGGAAGTGATAGACTTGTTGGAGAAATACAACATGATTTTTCATAAGTCATCTACATACCGGCCGCAGACCAACGGAGCGGTTGAGGCCGCCAACAAGAATATCAAACACATACTGCAGAAGATGGTGGAAACCTACCGGGATTGGCCAGACAAGCTGCCATTTGCTCTGTGGGGCTACAGGACTTCAATCAGAACTTCTACCGGAGCGACTCCGTATTCATTGGTTTATGGGATGGAGGCCGTTCTACCTATCGAGATTGAGGTTCCGTCGTTACGAGTATTGGCTAAGTGTCAAATAGCCGAAGCAGATTGGCAGCAGAGCAGATTTGAGGAACTCATGCTCTTTGATGAAAGAAGGCTGAAAGCACTGTACCATGTTCAAGGCTATCAGCGCAGAATTGCCCGGGCTTTCAACAAGAAAGTTAAGTCCAGGGATCTAAAGGAAGGAGATCTAGTGCTCAAGGACAACCGAGCTCCCATCCACGATCCAAGGGGCAAGTTCAAGCCCAATTGGACCGGTCCCTACATCATCAAAGCTATCTGGTCAGGTGGAGCTGTGGTTCTGATGGATCTAGATGGCTTGGAGTTCTCACAACCGATCAATATGGACAAGTTGAAGAAATATTACCCTTGAGAGGCTCGCTAGGCCGAAAACCCGAAAGGGCGACCTAGGCAAAAGTCAGAGCACAAAAATTAGAAAATATAAAAACTGAGCTCGCAAGGTTGAAAACCCGCAAAGGGCGACCTTGACAAAAGTTAGAGCGTAAAAGGAGAGTGAAAATACCCGAGTGAACCTAAGCCTAAACTACGTAAGGCTTGATTCCCATCTTCGGGATACGTAGGCAGCTTCATCTTGAAGTTCAGCCATAAACTTTTCCCCGATCAACTTTGTCCATTTTGACCATCTCGGTCATCTTTATCCATCAGCATTTATCGTGATCTCCGGTGCAGTGCTATTCAGACTAAGGGCAACTTTCCGTTGCCACGACGGTGCAACACTATTCAGACTAGGGGCAACTTTCCGTTGCCATGCAGTGCTGCAGTACTCTTCAAACTAGGGGCAACTTTCCAGTTGCAGGGATCTGGGGTTGTGCATCTCAGTGACAGATCTTAGGCGTGTCCAGTTCTGATCCATATCGAAAATAGTTTTGAAAAGTTTTAGTAAAAGTTGACTTTGTTCAAATTAATCTTTTTTACAACTAAGACCATTTTGGACCAAAGTGGAAAATTTTCAGTACCACAACCTTCAATTTCATTGATTTCAAAACAGAGTTCTCCTGCTCTTGCATACAATCAAAGTTGCTTTTTATTACATTCATGAAGAAAACTTGAAAGTACTAGTAAAGCAATAAATCTGGGGCATAGTCGAGTCAAGCATTCCTGCGCCCCCTCCCAGAGCTGGTCGAAGCCTCTGACGCCAAGCTAGGCCCAACCTGTGCCTCCTCGTTGAGCCAATCCAAGCACTCGTCAGACAAAGCGCAATTGAAAGTAGGAGCAGGAGCCAGGAGTTCTCTAGTCCTCCATGTTGTGGCATATCGCGCAAGTTGTGCACCTCGGATCGGGAAAGCAGCCGGGTACTCAATCCCCTCTGGTGGGCAAATCTGATCATGACCGAACTGGCGCAGGAACCGGAACGGGAAGTAGAACACACAGTGGGTGAGACCAACCAACTGGATCCCGATCAGCCGGGACATGCTATAGCTCATTGCCGGGAGATTGAGCCAGGAACAACGCCAAGCAATGCGATCTGCGGACAAATTGCACATCCAGTCAAACCACCACCTTTCATCAAGGGCATTGACTAGGCGCTGTCGAAAGAAATAGCCTCGAGCTGAGTAGGCCGGGCAAGAGTCCACGACCTGTAATTTGTCCATTAACCATACCTGGGGAGGGATGAAAAATGAGAGAATAAATAATGGAGAGGTGTACGACGAGAGAAAAGTAAGACAAGGGTTTTGTGAGAAAAATTGAGCCTGAGGGCCGAGTGATGTGAGCAAATACATATGTAAGATGGGGTGGGAAACCTTACCTGCAGCAGCAGTGGACTCCCAGCAAATCTAGTCGTCTCCCGGCGATAGACAGAATCCAAGCCCATCAGCGTCTCGGCCAAGGTCATGGCGATGCAGCTCTTTCCTTCCCTCAAGCCTTGGGTAACTTCAATCAGACGGATGTTAGATCCGCCAAAGCCCGGGGAAAGCAGAAAGTGAGACAACAAGCACAAGTAAAGGGCGTGTTGCCGGAAACCTTGCCAATAATGGTTGCTGCGGTCACCGGCGTCAGAAAAGCGATGGATCAAGCCAAGGATGTCCAGTTTCCCATTACAGACCAGAGATCGAGCATCATGCGCGGTCAGTCCACACATCCGCCCCAAAGCCTGGGCATGACCGAAGCGAATCTGGGGCAAGATCTCTTCTTGGCCTTCAGATTCCATCAAAACTTGAAAATCTTCAAAAGTCGGACATACCTCTTGTCTGCCAAAGCTGAAGATATGCGTCACCGGGTTCCAAAACCTCGCCGCGGCATGGAGGAAAGGAAGGTGCAACGGAGTGCGACTCAGCGTGAACAGTGCATTCAAGCCGAAACCCCGGAAGTTCAGCTTTTCAGAACCATCTAGAGAAGCGATCCAAGCTGTGAGGTTTTCAACAAGAAACGCCTCCATTTCTGATACAAAACTGAGGTGAATTGAATGAACCATGGAGTTAGGGCTTTTAAACAGGGAAAAACACTATTCAGGAGGACACGTGTTAAAAATTGGGCGGCTGCAGGGATAAGTGGCCGGCCGGCCACCTTTTCTGGCAGGCCGGCCATTTCCTTTTACAAAACTGGCCGGTGGCCCCCTCTCTCCAATAAAACTGGCCGGCCGGCTCCCAAAGGTGGCCGGCCATGCTCCAATGTATGTCCTTGGCCCTGTTTTACCCTCCGAGGGAAAGTTTCGAGCATTTCCATGCAACGGGAGAGTCAAAGGCCTTCATTTCCCCCTGTTTTGGATGCGTTCCGCTGCCCAGATCGTCCAAAGTACACTTTGTGTTGTTGAGTTTTGTTTATCGAGTTGTTGTTTTGATTATCGAGTTGTCGTTTTGCTTATCGAGTTGTTTGTCGAGCTGTCGTGTTTCGTGTTTTTGAGTCATTGCTCTCTGTTTAAGCAATCCTCATTTAAGTCTTGTTTATTTGCGTTGTCAACGCTATTGTATTTTGTTTATTGAGTTGTAAACTTCCTGAGGTTCTGTTATACCTTAGAAAGTTAGGTTGTTGCGTCGGTTCACTACCTGACTGGGCAAAATGCACAATACACGCTTCCATTCAATCTCATTTTTGGTGCAAAATGATGCGATGTGATGCTAAGTGTTTAAAATACAATACTTTTTTCAAAAGCTGTTTCATCCCATCATGCCTCGCTTGTTACAACATTTTACAGACTAAGGCACAAGTTTTACAGAAAATAAACTGCCTGATAATGTACAAATGTGCTACAACTATTAAGCAAAAAGATAAATAAAACAGGAAATAGCTGCGTCTGTGCTCTCAGGAGCGGGAATTAGAGGCCCTCCTCGTCCTCTTCTGCGGGACAACCTCTGCATCACCATCATCATCCGGGTCGGAGCTGTCGTCCTCAAGATCCCCCTCGGCCTCATCTCCACTCCTGGAACCGAGACCGGAGCCCCCCTCCTCAGCAGATGTCTCTGACTGACGGTCTGTAACCTCCTCCTCCTCCTCCTCCTCCTCATCGGGCTCCGCCTCTATAACATGTGCCCTGCGTCTGCGGGAGGACCCTCCTCGAGCTCCTCGGAAAGGCCTGGATGATCCAGCTCCCTGAAAAAGGCCTAGATGGCCCAGCTCCCTAAAAAGGCCTGGATGGCCCAACTCCCTGAGAAGGCCCGGATGGCCCAGCTCCGTGAAAGGGCCCAGATGGCCCAGCTCCCCAAGAAGGCCCAGGTGGCCTGGCCGGCGGCTGAGCGTACACCGGGGGCATCTGAAAATAAAGAGTTCAATTCAAATACATCAGTCGAGATATGTACATCAGATGCAGATACAAGCAAAAACTACATGAAATGAGTGCATGTAAACACAGTGTACAAGTGGGGTGTGTGTCAGATGTGTTCTACACAAGTAGCCTATCAATGCAGTAGAAATCAGCATGTCATCAGAAGTATGATAAATGTCAGAAAACTAAAGGGTACCTGGATGCCCACGATAGACAACTGTGCCTCCCTCCGCAGGACCATGCCCTCGAGTGAGGCCACCAATCCGATCACCTCCTCCATGTACTCTCTGGGTGGCTGCAGACACAAGCTCAAATCATCAACGAATAAAGGAATGTCTAAGCATTTGGATGATAAATGAAAAATAGTGGAGCATACCAGTGGTGAGTCAGGATCAATGGCGTATCGATCACCGGGCATCGGAGGCTCTAACGGGATCGGAGTCGGAGAGGTGGTCCCATACTGCCACCCCATCAGCTCAGTCGGCATATCCGGCCACCCAGGATGAGCAAGAGTCGAAGGAATCGGGGGAACCGGTCTACCCCCACCTCTAGATATACCAGCCCTGCTGGTGGAAGGGGCGTCTGCAGCCCGAGCCCGGGCCTGGCCCGAGGATGGCGTACCAGCAGACCTCGTCATCGGGGTGCGAACTCCCGTCAATGGAGGCATCAGATATGTATGACAGTAAGTGGCGTAATCCCTCTCCTCGAGATACAGCAAAGCATCACTACCCAGAATAGCACCGACTACATCTTGGGAAGAGAGCCTATCAACAGTCCGCATACTAACCGGGGTTGCTGCGGGAGGGTCCTGAGAATTGTACCCCCATACCTGACGCAGAAAGCGTTCCCCCAGAAACCATGCTCTACCAACCGGTCCTTCGAGCAGGACCCTGTACTGGGAGGTGCTCGATCCTCCGGCATACTGAAATCGGAGACCATCACCCAAGGCTGCCATGTAATCTGCGGATAACAAGTGCATAAACCAATCAGAAATCGGGAATATACGGAGCAAATCAAAGATGAGAATGGAAGGGACCGAGAGTTCTGAAGTACCTCCGATGGGCGCACAGTGTCAAAATACTGCCGTAGATAAAAGAGAGTCTCTCGGGGTCTCGGCCGGTGCTGGCCCTCGAACACCAGTGAGTACGGGGTCATGAGGGGCCCTGCCACCTCCAACTCTGGGGCTAATACCGGGAAATATACGTAGACCCATAACTGAGAAAAGCAGTGCAGAATGTAAGTACGAAGTGCTGAGGGCAAAACACAGACTGTAAAGTGCACTGTGTGTGCAATGTACAAGTAATGAGAAACAGAAATGTAAATCAAGAGGACAGAAAATACCTCCCAAGCTCTCCAATAACCGCCAAGTAAGTCTCCCTGCCCGCGGGAGGTCGCGCTCATGTAACAGTAAAGGGTAGCCAGGCCGGCACTACCCCAGTCGTACCGACTGACCTGTGATAGGTCAACCAGAGCGCTCAACAAATACAGCCCAACCGTGTTCCCTCTATCGGTGAACAGAGTAGTCCCGAAGAGGAACATAAGAAAACCACGGGCATACTGCTCTGTCTCCTCAGGAGTCCCGGGCTCCATCTCCACCCGCCGGAAGTGGGAAGAGAACCAAGTGTATCGAACTCTCCCGGAAGCTCTGTCGACAGGCGGGCGGGCCCCCAGCAAATGTATCCAAGCGGCCTCTCATTCGCCCATGTCCTCGTCGTAAGGAATGGGCCAACCTCCTATGTCCAGGCCGGTCAATACAGCAAAATCCAGCGGGGTCATAGTCAAATCCCCAGTGGCGGAGAAATGAAAGGAGTTGGTGGTGTCCCACCATCTCTCCACCAAAGCTGCCATCAGCGTCCTCCTGGCAGGACAACGCGATAACCCAACACAGAAGTCCCCGAACCCTGCCAAATCTACTAAATCCCGGACAGCCTCTGAGAGCTCAACATACCAATCCCTCACAGCGGTGGAGCCATATCCCCGTACACCGCAAGAACCAACCTGCATTCAGAATGAATACATGTGTCAGTATAAAGTGAATGAGCTGTGTGCCAATGCAATGAGTGAACTGTGTGCCAATGAAATGAATGAGTTGTGTGCCAATGCAATGAGTGAGCTGTGTGCCAATGAAATGAATAAGCTGTGTGCAAGTAAATAGACTGCGTGTTCATGACAACAAGTTTAAGCTGTGCGTTCAGATTTCAAGAAACTGTGGGCTGCGTGTTCACGACAACAAGTTTGAGCTGTGTGTTCAGATTTCAAGAAAATGTGGGCTGCGTGTTCACGACAAAAAGTTTGAGCTGTGTGTTCAGATTTCAAGGAAATGTGGGCTGCGTGTTCACGACAAAAAGTTTGAGCTGTGTGTTCAGATTTCAAGAAACTGTGGGCTGCGTGTTCACGACAACAAGTTTGAGCTGCGTGTTCAGATTTCAAGAAAATGTGGGCTGCGTGTTCACGACAAAAAGTTTGAGCTGTGTGTTCAGATTTCAAGAAACTGTGGGCTGCGTGTTCACGACAACAAGTTTGAGCTGTGTGTTCAGATTTCAAGAAAATGTGGGCTGCGTGTTCACGACAAAAAGTTTAAGCTGTGTGTTCAGATTTCAAGAAAATGTGGGCTGCGTGTTCACGACAACAAGTTTGAGCTGTGTGTTCAGATTTCAAGAAACTGTGGGCTGTGTGTTCACGACAACAAGTTCGAGCTGTGTGTTCAGATTTCAAGAAACTATGGGCTGCATGTTCACGACAACAAGTTTGAGCTGTGTGTTCAGATTTCAAGAAAATGTGGGTTGTGTGTTCACCTTCAACTTGGGCTGCGTGTTCAGAAAATCAGAGTTTGGGCTGTGTGTTCAACTCTCAATCAGTGTGGGCTGTGTGTTCACCTTTAATCTGAGCTGCGTGTTCAAAAAATCAGAGTTTGGGCTGTGTGTTCAACTCTCAATCAGTGTGGGCTGTGTGTTCACCTTTAATCTGGGCTGCGTGTTCAGAAAATCAGAGTTTGGACTGTGTGTTCAACTCTCAATCAGTGTGGGCTGTGTGTTCACCTTTAATCTGGGCTGCGTGTTCAGAAAATCAGAGTTTGGGCTGTGTGTTCAACTCTCAATCAGTGTGGGCTGTGTGTTCACCTTTAACCTGAGCTGCGTGTTCAGAAAATTAGAGTTTGGGCTGCGTGTTCTACTCTCAATCAGTGTGGGCTGTGTGTTCACTTTAACTTGAGCTGCGTGTTCAGAAAATCAGAGTTTGGGCTGTGTGTTCTACTCTCAATCAGTGTGGGCTGTGTGTTCACCTTCAACTTGGACTGCGTGTTCAGAAAATTAGAGTTTGGGCTGCGTGTTCTACTCTCACTCAGTGTGGGCTGTGTGTTCACCATCAATTTGGGCTGTGTGTCCTACTCTCAATCAGTGTGGGCTGTATGTTCACCTTTAACTTGAGCTGTGTGTTCAGATTTCAATCAGTGTGGGCTGTGTGTTCACCATCAATCTGGGCTATGTGTTCAGAAAATCAAAGTTTGGGTTGTGTGTTCAACTCTCAATCAGTGTGGGCTGTGTGTTCACCATCAATTTGGGCTGTGTGTTCACCTTTAACTTGAGCAGTGTGTTCAGATTTCAATCAGTGTGGGCTGTGTGTTCACCATCAATCTGGGCTGTGTGTTCAGAAAATCAGAGTTTAGGCTGTGTGTTCAACTCTCAATCAGTGTGGGCTGTGTGTTCACTATCAATTTGGGCTGCGTGTTCAGAAAATCAGAGTGTGGGCTGTGTGTTCACCTTTAATCTGGGCTGCGTGTTCAGAAAATCAGAGTTTGGGCTGTGTGTTCAACTCTCAATCAGTGTGGGCTGTGTGTTCACCATCAATTTGGGCTGTGTATTCACCTTTAACTTGAGCTGCGTGTTCAGAAAATCAGAGTTTGGGCTGTGTGTTCAACTCTCAATCAGTGTGGGCTGTGTGTTCACCATCAATTTGGACTGCGTGTTCAGAAAATCAGAGTTTGGGCTGTGTATTCTACTCTCAATCAGTGTAGGCTGTGTGTTCACCTTTAACTTGGGCTGCGTGTTCAGAAAATCAGAGTTTGGGCTGCGTGTTCTACTCTTAGTCAGTGTGTGTTGTGTGTTCACCTTCAAATTCGGGCTGTGTGTTCGACAAATCAGTGTTTGAGCCATGTGTTCACTTCTTAACTAATGTGTGCCGTGCGTTCACAATCAATTAATGAGCCGGGTGTTCAGAAATTCAAGTGTTTAAGCTACATGTTCAGGATGCAAACAAAGTACTATGTCATAGGCTAAACTGTGTGTTCAAGCATGGCAAAGGCACGAAATACACGAAAAATGCAGAAAATAAAGTAAATACCTCTCGTGCCTCATAGGAGAGGTGATGTTCTGGCTCTCGCAGAAGTAGATCTCCAGGTGCTCGATCATCGAAATCAGTAAAATGACGAAAAACGGCCCGGGGAAGAATGTGCGCCGGCGGAGCATACCTCCCAAGAATAAAGGGTCGAACCCTCGGAGGCAAAGTCATGGCATCAAAATCATCCCCGGCACCCGAAGAACCTCCACCATGAGGAAAATTGCCCGCCATTTCGAAAAATTTGCAAAAGGAGCAAAAATGAGCCAAACTTGGAAAAAGTCAACAAAAGTCAACTCTCGGGAAATGAAAAAGTCAACAAAAGTCAACTCCCGAGAAAATCTTCCAAATATTGAGACAAACTCACCTCAAGTGGCGAAAATGAGAAAAGAAGCCCCGAAACCAAAATTTAATCAGTTCAAAGTGCTTGAAACTGAATGTTTTCGTGAAAACAACTTGCGTAGGGCCTTGAAAAACGCGTACGGAGCTCAGATCTGAGGGAGAAAATGGTGTGGGAAGCAAGAGAAGAAGATTTCGTGGCTGAGGTTATGAGCTCAAAGTGTTTGGGTGAGTGAATATATAGAAAAGGAGGTGAAAAGACAAAATTACCCACGGATTTGGGCAGGTGGCCGGCCGGCCACCTTTTCTGGCTGGCCGGCCATTCTCTTTTTGAAAACTAGCCGGCCACCTCCCTTGTCACGACCCAAACCCGGCCCTATGGGTTTAGCACCGTAACCGGCCAGTAATCCGAGATTACCGAAGGCCTGCAGAACAGTAGTATAGTAAAACAGAGTACAGGGCCTGGCGGAAGCCAATACAGTAAATGAATAATGTCCATTAAGCTGTGCCAGTCTGTATGCCAAAAAGATTTTTCATGCATTCACATATACAAACAGTACAGTCTATACAAGATTTACAGTCACACAGTGCAGGGACCTAATCTCTTGATAACAGTACAGTAAACATTCAGTCTATACAGAACAGTAGACGGTACAGAAGGGGGAATTGTAAAACACCCCTAAGCCTTAACACGATAGGCTCGGAACCTCGCAGTGAGGCACATAGGCTGGCTTGAAAAAACTGGAGTCTAACCCACGTTTCTAGCTCCGATCTGGTGGCTGAGCACCTACATATATATATAAACAGTGAGCTAAAGCCCAGTGAATAACATAATCGTAAAGGGGCTATGAATGAAATGTCCTTACAGTAATGAAAACAGTCCATTAAATCAGTATTTCAGTCAGAACAGTTATTCAATCATATGTGGTACATCCATTAGCATAGCAGTAAACAGTAGGTCTTAAAGACCGAACAGTATTGATGGCCATCAATCAGTAAACAGTAGTGGTTCCACGAGGGAACCGACAGAGATCTCTGTAACAGTAACAGTCAGCAACAGTAGTTGCTAAGGATGCCACAATACAGTTCAGAATAGAGGACATACATTCATTCAATTAACAGTAACAGTTCAAAAAGCAGTACAGTTCAATTGTTCAGAAAATAATCATTTTGAACATATCTTTACACAGTTGTTACTCACAGAGTTTGGGCTACAGTATGCTAGAGCGTGTCTCCCCAGTCGCCAGCCCTACACAGTTCACAGGTTGAACACACACTAAGCTACACAGCTGGGAAAGATAATAATTTAATCCCTAATGCCTCGGTGTGCTCTACATCTATATCCTCAACAAGATGCCTTAAACTAGGTCTAAGAATGCCTAGAATTGGATGATGATGCAAAGATGTGATCAGAAAACAGTCTCGGAGTTTTCAGAAAAACAGAGTCCCGCTCGAGCGCATGTTTCCCCGCTCGAGCGGACATGCAACAAAGGTACACGCTCGAGCGTAAACTTTCCCGCTCGAGCGTACTGTAAAAGTACTAGATGGGTGAAATCTCCGCTCGACGCTCGCTCGAGCTTGAGACATGACTCCACTCGAGCGCCCAATCCTCCGCTCGAGCGGACTGTAAAACAGTGCAGAGATACTGGATGCTCGGATTCCACGCTCGAGTGGCGATTCCCCCGCTCGAGCGGAAATGCAAAATCTGGAAATTCCAGATTGCACCTCCAAGCCAAAAACCAAGTTCAAAAGCATCAAAACCGATCCTCTTGGGCCCATTTTCTGGAAAACATTTATAAACACATAGAATAACATATTTCAAAGCTCAATTTTAAGAAATCAAAGCCCAAGGGTGTTTAATTCAAACTCAATTTAAACCATTTTTCAAGCACAAGATGAACATGCAAACATGCATGAATTCAAACCAGTTTGAAGCTCCAATTTGATGCTCTAAGGAGCCAATTGATCCAAGAACAAGTTGAAAACATGGACCATTACAAAATTATGGACATGCATGCACCATTTTGCCATGAACTCAACTCCAAATTCAACCAAGAACACATGCAAGCATGAATTATGCTCTATATCAACATGTATGAACTAAAACATGACTTAGCTCTACAATTTAACATGGACCATGCAAGAATTAGTTCAAACACAAGAATGAGAAGGTGAAATTCATACCTAAGGTCCTTGAATGCAAGTCTAGGGGTTCAATCTAGCAATCCACCCTTCAATTAGCAAGCAATACACCAAGCAATTCAAGCCAATTCAACAAAATGAACTCAATTCTCTCCTCTAGTCTCTCTCTAGTCGGCAAGGCAAGGAAGAAGGCTGAGGTAAACATTTTTAGCTCAAGTATAATGAACTCAAAAGTGTATAGGTAGTGGCCCACTCAAGGGCAAGGTTGTAATTAAGGCCAACTCTGTATTTTATCAATATTTAATCTAATTTAATCATACCTAATCAGTTTTCAAATAATTATACCATAAAATCACATTAATTATGACGATCATAAAACATTAATCAATTCCGGATTCGGCCGCCGATAAGGCCTTCAATTAGCAGTTTAAACACTAAAATACGAACAGATCAAATAAACAATCGACAGATAGAATGCAATTCAAACGTACATACTCAGTCAATTCAGTTCCAGTTTTCAGTCAGTCAGTTCAGTATTTTTAATCAGGTCAATTATCAGTCATAATCAATTCAGTTTAACAGTAATCGATGGTTATCGGTAATCAATCAGTCATTAATCGGTAAACAGTATGAGGGTTGTTACGGTCTCCCCTCCTTCTAAAGAGTTTAGTCCTCTAAACTCGAGTTACCTTCATTCTGGAAGAAAACAGGATTCAGTGGAAACAGTTCAGGATATCTTTTAGCCATGTCATCTTCCCTTTCCCAAGTGGCATACATGCCACCATGGTTCTGCCAGTCGACTTTCACTAGCGGGATCTCTTTGTTCCTCAGTTTCTTGATCCGTCTGTTTGCAATCTGTATAGGCCGTTCCTCGTAAGTGTAGTCATCACTCAACACTACGTGGGTAGGCTCTATTACATGGAAGGGATCCCGGAGATAATCTCTTAACATCGAAATGTGGAAAACATTATGCATATGCTCCATTTAAGGAGGGAGCGCAACTTGATATGCCACCGGATTGATTTTCTCAATAATCTCATATGGTCCGACGTATCTCGGTGCTAACTTGCCTTTGACTCCAAAACGAGTCTGGCCTTTCATCGGTGTCACTTTTACAAATACGTGATCACCCACTTCATACTCTCTGTCTCGTCTTCTGACGTCAGCATAACTCTTCTGTCTGCTCTGTGCAGTTTTCAATCTTTGTTGTATCAGTTTCACTTTCTCAGTTGTTTCATAAACCATCTCGGGGCCAAGCAAAGGCCCATCTCCAATTTCTGCCCAGCAAATCGGAGATCTACATTTTCTGCCATACAATGCCTCGAAAGGCGCCATACCAATACTCGAATGGTAGCTGTTATTGTAGGCGAATTCAACTAAGGGCAGATGACTTCCCCAGTCCCCCTGAAAATCAAGGACACACATTCTCAGTAAATCCTCCAGAGTTTGGATGGTCCTTTCTGACTGTCCATCTGTCTGAGGATGATAGGCACTACTCAGCCTCAATTCAGTACCCAATGCGGTCTGTAGACTTTGCCAAAACCTCGATGTAAACTTCGAATCCCTGTCAGAAACAATAGATACAGGCACTCCATGCAGTCTTACAATTTCATCAATATAGATAACAGCCAATTTGTCCGCATTATAGATTGTCTTGACAGGTAAGAAGTGAGCAGATTTGGTTAGTCTATCAACAATAACCCAAATTGAATCCATAACTTTTCTGGAGCGAGGTAACCCAACGATAAAATCCATTGTGATATGCTCCCATTTCCACTCTGGTATGGGTAGGGGTTGCAATAATCCGGCAGGTTGTTAATGTTCAGCTTTGACCTGTTGGCAATGAAGACATTTCGATACAAAATCGGCGATTTCTTTCTTCATTCCTAGCCACCAGAAATTCTGTTTCAGGTCTTGATACATTTTCGTATTCCCCGGGTGGATAGACAATTTCGAATTGTGGCCCTCTTGCAGAACTCTTCTTTTCAGTTCAGTATCATTTGGTACACACAGTCTTTCATGAAATTTTAGTACATTGTTCTCAAATTTGAATCCCGGTCTCGGTTTAGATTCTCTTCTTCGATGATCTTCTTCAAGAAGTCATCCTGTTGCTGTTTCTCTTTAATTTCTTTAATCAGTGCCGGTTGAGCAGAAATAGCAGCTAAGATTCCACCTTGTTCTCTCAAAACAATTTCAATTTCAGATTTCTCAAGGTCACAAAGCAACTCTTTCTGTCCGGTGAGCAAACAAGCTAAGTTGGCAATTGACTTTCGGCTTAATGCATCGGCCACAGTATTGGCTTTTCCCGGATGGTACAGTATCTGTAGATCGTAGTCTTTGATCAGTTCTAGCCATCTGCGCTGTCTCATATTTAGTTCTTTCTGTGTGAAGAAATATCTTAAACTCTTGTGGTCGGTATACACTTCACATGTCACCCCGTACAGATAGTGACGCCAGATTTTCAGTGCAAATACTACTGCAGCAAGTTCCAGATCATGGGTCGGGTAGTTCTTTTCATGTGGTCTCAACTGTCGGGAAGCATAAGCAATGACTCTCCCATTCTGCATTAAAACACATCCCAAACCCTTATGAGAAGCATCACTAAAGACAGTATAACCATCCATACCTGAAGGTAAGGTCAGAACAGGTGTAGTCACTAATCGAGTTTTCAACTCCTGGAAAGCAGATTCTCTTTGGTCAGTCCAGTCAAATGATGTCCCCTTCTGTGTCAGTTGAGTCAACGGTAAAGCAATCTTGGAGAAATCTTTGACAAATCTTCTGTAATATCCAGCCAAACCCAAAAAGCTTCGGACTTCAGTCACGTTTGTCGGTCTAGGCCAGTTCACTACAGCTTCAATTTTTTACGGATCAACAGAAATCCCATCTTTGCTAACAACATGCCCCAAAAACATAACATGGTCAAGCCAAAATTCACATTTAGACAGTTTAGCATACAGTTTCTGTTCTCTTAAGGTTTGTAGGGCAAGTCTCAGATGACGTTCATGTTCTTCTATATTCTTGGAATAAATCAATATGTCATCAATAAATACAACAATAAAATTGTCAAGGTATGGTTTAAAAATTCTGTTCATAAGGTCCATAAATGCAGCTGGTGCGTTCGTGACTCCAAAAGGCATAACTAAAAATTCGTAATGGCCATACCTTGTTCTAAAAGCAGTTTTATCAATGTCTTCCGGTTTAACCTTCAGTTGATGATATCCCGATCTGAGATCGATCTTAGAAAACACTTGAGCACCCTGTAACTGATCAAATAAGTCATCAATGCGCGGTAATGGGTATTTATTTTTCACAGTTACCTTGTTCAGTTCACGGTAATCTATACACAATCTCAATGAGCCATCTTTCTTCTTTACAAACAAAACAGGCGCACCCCATGGTGAGGTACTGGGTCTGATGAACTTTTTGTCTAACAGTTCTTGCAGTTGCACTTTCAGTTCTTTCAATTCAGTTGGAGCCATTCGGTACGGAGCTTTAGAAACCGGCTGTGTTCCGGGAACCACATCAACAGTAAACTCAATCTCCCTGTCAATCAAATCTCCTGGCAAATTGTCTGGAAAGACATCTGGGAATTCTCTGACTATAGGAATACAGTTCACATTAGCATTATCATCAGTAGATACAGTCAGTACAGAACACAGATATCCCTTATATCCCTTTCTAACTAATTTAACGGCTTTCACTGACGAAATCAAATACGGGGAAGGTACTACTCCACTCCCATTAAACAAGAATTCAGGCAAACCAGGTGGACGGAAAACAACTTGCTTGGTCACACAATCAATAGTGGCATGATATTTTTGTAACCAATCCATCCTCAATATTACATCAAAATGATCAATGTTCAATGGTAGTAAATCAATAAACAGATGCATATCCCCAATAATGATTTCACATGCGGGGTACATATAAGCACATGTCATGGATCCTCCTACGGGTGATGATACGACTAGCAGATAGTTCGTGGGTTCTAAGGGTCTATTCAATTTCCGTGAGAAAGCATGCGATACATAAGAATGTGTAGACCCCGAATCAATTAATACATATGCGTTTTGTATACAAATAGAGAGGATACCTGACATAACGGTCTCTGTATTTTGCACGTCTCCCGGTACTAGGGCGAACACTCGGCTCTGCCTCATGGGCTCTTTCCCGGTAGCTTTGGGGTTAGGCTTTGGTGCTACAGTTGATGCTGCCATGCTTGGTGCAGCTTTACTACTGGCTTGTGGGGCAGAGGGGCAGTCTTTAACCATGTGACCCACCTTGCCACACCTGTAACAGGCTCCAGATAGTTTGTAGCAGACCCCTTTGTGCTTCTTGCCACACTCAGAACAGGGTGGTATGAAACCACTCCCTTGGCTGGGGCTAGTTGTCGACCCCGTATTCTGTTTCTTGTTGTCCGAGTTGTGCTTGCCTTTCTTGAATTTGAAACCCTGCCTCTTACTACACCATTCCGACGTTGGTGTTTCAGTTTTCAGTGCTTCAATTTTTGATTCAGCCATCAAGGCTCGGTCAAGAACATTTACATAGTTCGGTAGCTTCAAAACATTGATTCTGTCGAGAATTGCAACATTAAGGCCGCCTTCGAACTTTCTGGCCTTCTTATACTCAGTATCCACCATATGTGGTGCATATCTAGCAAGCTCGGTGAATTTCGTCTCATATTCAGCCACAGACATTGCTCCTTGTCTCAGCTGTTCAAACTCAGTTACTTTTCTATCCCTGACACACTGAGGGAAATACTTTTCAAAGAAGGACTCCTTGAACTGAGCCCAAGTCATAACAGTATTTGTATCGCGGATCAACATCCACCACCTTCTAGCTTCTTCTTGTAGGGTGAAGGTAGCTAACAATACTTTATTCGCTTCTGAGCACGGAAACACTTCAAATAGTTTTTCTGTTTCAAGCACCCAAGCTTCAGCCTTTAGCGGTTCCAGTCCTCCCTGAAAGGATGGCGGTTTCATCTTGCTGAATTTATGGGTGAGAGCAATAATATCCCCATCATTCACATTCGCATTAGGTTCCGGCTGTACCGGAGGAGGAGGAGGAGGTGGGGGTTGTTGGTTCTGTTGTTGTTCAAGTCTATCAGTTATCAGTTCCATCATTCTTTCCATTCTTTCCATTCTTGCCTCAGTAGATGAGGATTCAGGTTCATTCACATTGTCCATTTCACTATAAGCAGTTATAACAGTTATAAACATAAGCAGTCATTTGTTTAACAGTTTTAACACGTTAACATATATTCAGTCATAACATAGCCACACACTTTTCAAGTTCATGAGATGCCCTAATTACTTTTCTAGGACACCCTATAGCTCATTTGGACACGTGTGTGCGGTATAACTCGTGGTTAATTATCGCTCTGATACCACTCTGTCACGACCCAAACCCGGCCCTATGGGTTTAGCACCGTAACCGGCCAGTAATCCGAGATTACCGAAGGCCTGCAGAACAATAGTATAGTAAAACAGAGTACAGGGCCTGGCGGAAGCCAATACAGTAAATAAATAATGTCCATTGAGCTGTGCCAGTCTGTATGCCAAAAAGATTTTTCATGCATTCACATATACAAACAGTACAGTCTATACAAAATTTACAGTCACACAGTACAGGGACCTAATCTCTTGATAATAGTACAGTAAACATTCAGTCTATACAGAACAGTAGACGGTACAGAAGGGGGAATTGTAAAACACCCCTAAGCCTTAACACGATAGGCTCGGAACCTCGCAGTGAGGCACATAGGCTGGCTTGACAAAACTGGAGTCTAACCCACGCTCCTAGCTCCGATCTGGTGGCTGAGCACCTACATATATATATAAACAGTGAGCTAAAGCCCAGTGAATAACATAATGCGTAAAGGGGTTATGAATGAAATGTCCTTACAGTAATGAAAACAGTCCATTAAATCAGTATTTCAGTCAGAACAGTTATTCAATCATATGTGGTACATCCATTAGCATAGCAGTAAACAGTAGGTCTTAAAGACCGAACAGTATTGATGGCCATCAATCAGTAAACAGTAGTGGTTCCACGAGGAAACCGACAGAGATCTCTGTAACAGTAACAGTCAGTAACAGTAGTTGCTAAGGATGCCACAATACAATTCAGAATAGAGGACATACATTCATTCAATTAACAGTAACAGTTCAGAAAGCAGTACAGTTCAATTGTTCAGAAAATAATCATTTTGAACATATCTTTACACAGTTGTTACTCACAGAGTTTGGGCTACAGTATGCTAGAGCGTGTCTCCCCAGTCGCCAGCCCTACACAGTTCACAGGTTGAACACACACTAAGCTACACAGCTGGGAAAGATAATAATTTAATCCCTAATGCCTCGGTGTGCTCTACATCTATATCCTCAACAAGATGCCTTAAACTAAGTCTAAGAATGCTTAGAATGGGATGAGGATGCAAAGATGTGATCAGAAAACAGTCTCGGAGTTTTCAGAAAAATAGAGTCCCGCTCGAGCGCATGTTTCCCCGCTCGAGCGGACATGCAACAAAGGTACACGCTCGAGCGTAAACTTTCCCGCTCGAGCGTACTGTAAAAGTACTAGATGGGTGAAATCTCCGCTCGACGCCCACTCAAGCTTGAGACATGACTCCGCTCGAGCGCCCAATCCTCTGCTCGAGCGGACTGTAAAACAGTGCAGAGATACTGGATGCTCGGATTCCACGCTCGAGCGGCGATTCCCCCGCTCGAGCGGAAATGCAAAAGCTGGAAATTCCAGATTGCACCTCCAAGCCAAAAACCAAGTTCAAAAGCATCAAAACCGATCCTCTTGGGCCCATTTTCTGGAAAACATTTATAAACACATAGAATAACATGTTTCAAAGCTCAATTTTAAGAAATCAAAGCCCAAGGGTGTTTAATTCAAACTCAATTTAAACCATTTTTCAAGCACAAGATGAACATGCAAACATGCATGAATTCAAACCAGTTTGAAGCTCCAATTTGATGCTCTAAGGAGCCAATTGATCCAAGAACAAGTTGAAAACATGGACCATTACAAAATTATGGACATGCATGCACCATTTTGCCATGAACTCAACTCCAAATTCAACCAAGAACACATGCAAGCATGAATTATGCTCTATATCAACATGTATGAACTAAAACATGACTTAGCTCTACAATTTAACATGGACCATGCAAGAATTAGTTCAAACACAAGAATGAGAAGGTGAAATTCATACCTAAGGTCCTTGAATGCAAGTCTAGGGGTTCAATCTAGCAATCTACCCTTCAATTAGCAAGCAATACACCAAGCAATTCAAGCCAATTCAACAAAATGAACTCAATTCTCTCCTCTAGTCTCTCTCTAGTCGGCAAGGCAAGGAAGAAGGCTGAGGTAAACGTTTTTGGCTCAAGTATAATGAACTCAAAAGTGTATAGGTAGTGGCCCACTCAAGGGCAAGGTTGTAATTAAGGCCAACTCTGTATTTTATCAATATTTAATCTAATTTAATCATACCTAATCAGTTTTCAAATAATTATACCATAAAATCACATTAATTATGACGATCATAAAACATTAATCAATTCCGGATTCGGCCGCCGATAAGGCCTTCAATTAGCAGTTTAAACACTAAAATACGAACATATCAAATAAATAATCGACAGATAGAATGCAATTCAAACGTACATACTCAGTCAATTCAGTTCCAGTTTTCAGTCAGTCAGTTCAGTATTTTTAATCAGTTCAATTATCAGTCATAATCAATTCAGTTTAACAGTAATCGATGGTTATCGGTAATCAATCAGTCATTAATCGGTAAACAGTATGAGGGTTGTTACATCCCCCTTTCCATAAAACTAGCCGGCCATGTCCCCCACATGCTTATCTAGCTCTTTGCAAATTTTGAGGAAGATTGGAGTCCCCAGGACCTGAAAAAGTTCAAGGAAAGTGCACTTTCTGTTGCGAAATTGCTCCGCCGGAACTTCAGCTTCAAGTTCTGACATGTGTCTCATCATCATTCATCGAAATCAAAATGTATCCTTTTTGAATGTGTTGTAGCCTTTCCAAGAAGTGGATCGGAGGCCGTGATCGAGTCACCTTCGCCGAAACACGCGTTTCCTTGCTCGTCATTTCCTAACAAACAGGCACCTTGATTTATGCTCGTTTTGCACTGTCATGCACGTAACTTGCATTCTCATGAGCATACTTGCATTGTTATGCACATTTCTTGATATTGCCATACCTCTGTGCCTGAGCATGCGTTGTCACGCACGTTCCTTTCTCGCATCGCGATGCATTCACTCACCGGCACTGCGTGTGTCAAACTTTCAGAATCACATTGAATATATGTTGTTAGCATATTGTGCTTGTTGAATTTCTCTCTTTTGCAGGCACGATATTGTATGTACGGTTCATTTGAGGCTGGTGTGACCAGACGAATCGCTCAAGTATCGTATCTTCTCCGTGTGAGACGTGGCGAGGATTGAATAATTCTCCACATTCTTAACTGCATGAAATGTAGTTGTTGCTTTGCATTCTTACTTAAAACTGTTGCATCTATTTGCGAATACTTGCTTCATTACAGCTTGCTGCATTTGCATGATCATTGAGTTACTTCCGGCTCTGTGCATATCGCTTTGCATTTTGCCCCCTTTGCCTGCGGGCATGCCTGCAGGCACATCTCTGCTTATCTTGTACGTTTGTCTAAGTCTTCGACCTTGTCAAAAATGGGTCGTCTTTGGGCTTTGACATTCACTCCCGTCACTTGTGACTTCCGAGTTCTGTCAAAGAGGGGCAACTGTAGACACCCCATTTTTGACCGACCTTAAGACTCAGACATCACCGATTGAGCGCTTGGTGATGTTGCATATTGTGCTCGTTCAGAAGTCTTAGAGTCGCGGCCGTGAGCCCTGCCTCCGGATTTCCGAACCCTCTTCTGTGCCTTGCCTCGGTTTGCGAACCAGACTCGGTTTTCTCTGTTTCTTTTCCTGAGGGGAGGGAGAGGTCTCGTGGACCATCTCTCAGTGGCCGTGGGCTACATTTTGTGGCTATAGGCCATTTTGCCCATTTCGGAGCCCAGTTTCCGGTTTTTCGGGACCGTTGGCCGTGTGCCTCGGTTCGGGACCGCTTAACCATCTCCGTTTGCTCTGATTTTTGGCATGCATCTTATTTTCTCCCTTTTGAGGGACACTGAGGTCTGAGAGACCCACTTCGTGGTTGAATGCCACTTTCGGTGCTTAACAAGCAGTTTTCGGGACCCCGAACTGTGCGTTCTGGCCCCCGAGCGTTCGTTTTGCATTGGTTTTCGTTCATTTTTGGAAGGTACCTCTGTTTTATCACCAGGAAGGCCGTAGAAGGGTGGGAGGCCAGCAATTGTTTCAGCAACCAGTTATATTCCTCCGGCGCCCTCCGACGCCCGTTTTTCTCACTTCCGAGCCAATGTTGAACAACCTTGGGCCATTTTCTTGAACTTTTAACCACATATTTGTGTTGTACACACATGGGAGGACACCAAAAGTTGGTGCCCGGCCAGTAATTCCACCTGACCCTTTTGAACCCTTCTTAAAAATGGCTTGTTCTCTCTCCTGTTTTACAGTTGACAATTTTGAACCACAGGGTTGTGTTGAGGGCACCTGGGAGGACACCTATTTGTGGTGGCCGGCCATTAAATCACCTTGACCCTTTTGACCCCTGGCCGGCCGGCCATGGGAGGTGGCCGGCCGGCCACCTGCAGCTCCAAAAATTGGCCGGCCTCTCTCCTCAAGGTGAGCACTTTACAGCTGTATAGCTGTTTTCCCCAAAAAATATCTGTATCCGGGGGACAGCTTTTGGGGGAAACTTGGTCCTTTTTCCCCCACCTTTTCCCCTCCATTTCTCCCTCTCCTTGGTCCATATAACTGGCCTCCAGCTTTGGTCCAAGGGTTGGGAATTTTTTGCCTTCAAGCTTGCATATCCATATCTCCCTCCATCTCTCTCTTTCAAGCAATAACAACCAAGTTCTACCACCTTTTCTTCATCACCACCTAGCGTCACCACCACTACTCCATTTCCAGTAGCTTGGAGAGCTTTCCAGCAGCTAAGAGGCATCACTTCTCAAGCCAAGAAGCAACCAAAGACTTGTCTTCAAGGGTAAGTTCCATTTCCCCCTTTTTTGGTCCATTTCTTGTATCATTTATAAGCCATACATGCTTGCTGTTTTGAGCTCCGGTCCTAACTGAAAGTGGCCTTCTTTTGAGCTCTTTTTCACTTTTGCTTAAGGGCCTCTCACTGTTTGAGGTCCCCATCTTGCACTTGCTTAATTATCCCTCTTGTATGCCATAATCTTGCATAGTATTTTTGGCCTATGTGTGATCTGTTTTGGAGCATGATGTAAACTGTAGATAGGCTTATTTTGAGCCCCTCTTCAACATTGAAGAGGGCTCATCACTGTTTGGGACCTCCATGTGCCACTTGTCATTATACCCCTCTTTGGTCCCCATTTTTGCATGATTTCTTAGCCTATTGTGCTTCTATTTTTGGGCGATTTTCAGAGCTGAAAACAGTCTTATTTTGGCCTCCTCTTCATGTTTCATTGAGGGTATTTCACTGTTTGAGGCATCCTTTATGTACTTTGTGTTATATCTCTCCTTTTTGGCCATATTTTGCATGATATTTTTGGCTTGTATGCATACTGTTTTGGGTCCGGACATCAACTGTAAAGTATATTATTTTTGGCCCCTCTTCAATGTTGTTGAAGGGCCCCTTTGTGTTTAAGGCCAGAAACCACCACTTGCTTCTTTGTCCACTTTTTGGCCCATTTCTTGCATGAGAGTTTAGCCATACCTGTGCTGGTTTTTGTGGTTCTTCATAAACTGTAAAAGATCATGTTTTGGGCCCCTCTTCAACTTTGTTGAAGGGCCCTAATCTGTTTGAGGACAGAAGCTGTGAGTTGCTTCTTTATCTCGCATTTAGGGCCATTTTTGCATGCTAGTTTTGCCCTATTTATGTTTGTTGTTTGGCCATGCTTTGAACTGTAAAAATGCTTATTTTGGGGCTGCCTTGCTTTTGTCTTTTCATTCCCTGTACCAATTATGCATGCTTTGTATAGCTGTAAGCCATTTCATGTACCTAATTTTGCATTTCGGGAGAAATTCCATGCATCGGGTGTCATTTCGCCTTGTTTCGGGGCTGTTTTGCCCCTCATTTTGCTACTGATTTTTGCATGTTTGCATATCATATTTCATGTCTTTGCCATGTCTCATTAGAGTGGCATTTCGGTACCTGAGGGTCGGTCATCGGTTTGCGTCCACGCGTGCACGCATTTTGAGTTGTCTTGTTTTCATCTGATGGCCTCCTATGTGAGTGTGGCTGAGGCTCTCTCATGTTGGTGTAAGCCCATCATTGCATTGCGTATGCCATTTCATCCATAGCATTGTGCATGCTCGGTTGCGTATTATCTCGTGCAGCGTGTATGCCATTCCATAACATTGTGTATGTTAGGATTGTATCTTAGTTGCATTTCATGCATGTCATGCATATTGCATCGTGTTCGCGATAGGAGTTAGCCCGGGCACGGGAAACGAGGTGCATTTCGTACTCCGAGTGACGGAACGTGTCTCAATTCCCAATCGCCGACACTCCGGATTATCCATGATGGAGTTAGGTTTTAGTTGAGTTTTCATGTGCATTCATTCCATATTGAGTTGCACAATTCGACTCCTCGGCCATCATGCATCGAGATGCGTGATTGGTGGCACGAGGATCGAGGCATGCATACATCTGTAAAAATACATTGCTATGCCCCTTTCCTGCTCTCTGTTACAGCAAATCAAGAATCGGCAGTCTTCCGGAGCTTGGCGCGCTTTCCAAGAATAATTGCGAAACAGAGGCTAATTGGGGCATCCTAGTGGATTTCCGCGCAAGGCAGCCCAGACATACATCATTCATCAGAAGCGAGGCAGTCCCTGGCTTGCACGCCAGTTTTACAGCTTTCTTAGTTAATTTGCTAATTAATTAGGAATTTGTACATTATTTGGACTGTATTATTTGGACTGTACTATTCTTTTATTCGGGACTGTATATTTATTCGGACCCTCCGTGCGAGGGCATAATTGTAATAAGTGTGCGTGTGTGTGTGTTGTATGTCTTCCAACCCCACGTCTTTCTCCCTTTTATTTATCCGCTTATGATGGTTAGATTAGGGCATATTTTAATTAGCATACAGTATGATAGCATGTTTGCATTCATTCATCTGTTTTGCATGCACCGGGTTCGGCGCACCATACTAACTGCATTGTATTTTCAATTTCAAATTGGATACATGTTAGCTGTAGCATTTCATATGCCATGTTTAGAATAGCCGAGCCTGCTATAGTTGCATTTTTGCATGTGTTGCATTAGGCATTTCTGTATACTTAGGATAATGCATGATTTCTAATAAACTTCTGTTTTGGCTTGGAGTACTCGGTAAGTTCTATGCTTTAGCATCCTTGCATGCGTGTGAGTGACTGCCATGAATAGCATGCTTACCATGAGGCTATATGCTTATGTGATATAACTGCCTGAATGCCTGTGGGTGAAGGTTGGGTTACTTGGATTGGAATAAATCATCAACTGTTTGTTTTAAGCCCACTAGATAGTGGCAAAACCATCTTTTCTAAGCCCACCCGAGGGTGGCAAAATCTGCATTTTAAGCCTACTTGCCAGTAGCACCATCAAACCATTTTTCAAACAAACAAACATGAAATGTTTTGTTCCAATTCAGGCGACTCAGTCTATACTTGTATGCTGTGCGCATCACATAGTAACCTAGGCTAATAACCGGAATAAGAACATACAATGTTTTCAAAAATAGATATCATGGTTAGTAGAGGCCGGTCTCTGACCAGGCGAGCGGGGGTGCTCACGAAGTGACCTTCCCCAATCGTACCCAAGTTCCCGAGCCGAGGCAACTTTGGTGATGACGGACACGTGGCCTTAGGCAACGAGTCAGGGTTTCCTAAATTTCCCAAAATAAAATATTTAGGTGGCGACTCTGTATCTGGCAAAGCAGTCCATGTTTGGTACTTCTTTCAAAATCTGTTTTCTCAAAACGATTTGCCAGATTTGGACTCTTTGGTTTAGATTTAGAACCGTGACAAATTTGAGAGTCCTGAGCTGTAGTGACCCCAAAAATGAACAGAACAGGAGCTCATTCCTCCCGGGGCGTTCGGGGGACGTTTACAACGTGACTTTACTTGAAAGCAAAAATGAGACAACCGGTTAAGGTGGGTGAATATATTTTTGAATTTTTAATTCCAAATATATTCTTAAATCGGTAGCTCCTAGTGAGTACAAGATCACTGATCACAGAGATAGAAAATTAGTGGTTCCTAGGAGGTGTTAGACCACTACACAGATATGAGATTGTGATTTCTAGTAGTGAACAAATTACTGATCACATGTCAAGACATGATAGTTAGTAGTGGAGAAGCTATAGATCATATGTCAAGACATGATGATTCCGAGTAATAAAAGAGTCAATTAATCCTATGTCAGGACGTTGTGATTCCTAGTAGTAGAAAGTCTACTGATCGCATGCTAAGAAATTAGTGATCCCTAGTGATAAAACTATTGGCCATGTTATGAAGTTTCAAATAGTAGACTATTGAACATTGGATTGGTGTTTCCTAATAGTAAGACTATTGGTTTCAAAGTGATAGATTGGACCAAATATATTTGGATGCCTAATTCAGTTGATGACATTTGAGAATGTATTTATTGTGATATGATTTTGAGAGTTTCATAATCATTATAACACAAGGAATTGTTTAAAGACCCGGTATGAATTTTTGGAAGAGGTCAAAAGGCTTTGAATAAAACTCTAAAAATGTGGGGGTGTCATGCAAAATATGATAATACCTAAACCTAAGAGGGTTATGATAAGTCTAAAATTCCGTTGACTTTGTATTCAACAGTTATGCACAATATAGCAATGCATATCGATTTCTTGTGTTTCAGTCTGCTATTCTAGATATACACAAGAATACTATCATGGAATCTAGAAATGTATCTTTATTTGAGAATGTATTTCCTTGTCATATCCAAGAAGGGGTTCCGAGTTCCATGAAAGAGGTTGAAGGTGGCACTGATCACATAGATGAACAAGCTTAGGAAGTAGATGAGCCAAGAAGGGATAAGAGGGCTAGGATTGCAAAGTCCTTTGGTCCAGACTTCTTGATTTATATGTTAGAGGGAGAACCTCAAACTTTCCATGAACCTGTGACTTCATCTGAAAGTCCTTTGTGAAAAGAAACAATTAAGAGTAAGATTGACTCCATCTTGCAGAACCATACTTGGGAGTTGGTTGATTTACCCCCAGGCAGTAAAGCCTTGGAGAGTAAGTGGATCTTTAAAAAAAAAAATGAAAGCTGATGGGTCAATTGATAAGTATAATGCTAGGCTAGTTATCAAAGGATACAGGTAGCACGAATGCCTGAATTATTTTGATACGTATTCACCTGTGACAATTTATTTGCATGGTGATTGCGATAGCAGCGTTACGTGGTTTGGAGATACATTAGATGGATATAAAGACAACTTTCTTGAATGGAGATTTAGATAAAAAAATCTACATGGAGCAACCTGAGGGATTTTCAGCTCCAAGACAAAATAAGAAAGCCTGAAAGTTTGTCAAATCATTGTATGGTTTGAAGCAAGTGCGTAAACAATAGCATGAGAAGTTTGACAACACTATGTTGTCAAATGGGTTTAAAATCAATGAGTGTGACAAATGTGTATATATCAAAGACATTGACAAAGATTATGTTATTTTGTGTCTATACGTTGATGACATACTCATTGTTGTAGTAATGATAAGATGATTAGAACTACCAAGAGATTGTTAAATTATAAGTTTGACATAAAAGATATGGACCTTACAGATGTCATTCTGGGTATTAAGAACATCTAGTGGTATCAGTCTCACTATGTTGAGAAGGTACTAAAGAAATTTGGTGAATTAGATACAAGTGTGTCTAGGACACCGGTAAACATGAGTCTAAATTTGACCAAGAATAATGGTGAGAGTGTCTTTTAGCTAGAGTATTCTCGGGCCACTAGAAGTTTGATGTATCTGATGAGCTATACAAGGCCGAATATAGCCTGCTCTATTAGCAGGCATAGTAGATACACGAGTAATCCGAATATTACTTATTGGAGGGGCATTATGCGGGTGTTAGGTTATCTATGCTACACCCGGGATTATGGGCTGCATTATACCAGATACCCAGCGATACTAGAAAGGTATAGTGACGCTAATTGGATATTTGATATAAAGGACTCCAAATCTACTAATGGTTATGTGTTTACCCTTAGAGGAGCAGTCGTATCTTTTAATCTTTCAAACAAACATGCATATCTAGATCAACGATGGACTCTGAGTTTATTACTTTTAATAAAGCAACTGGAGAAGCTGAATGGCTTCGCCAGTTCATTGAGGATATTTCGCGTTGATCGAAACTTGTGCCAGCCATCTGTATTCATTGTGATAGCCAATCGGCTATTGGACGGACACAGAGTAATATATATAATGGAAAGTCTAGACATATTCGTCGTAAACATAATTTTATATGACAATTACTCTCGAACAAGGTTATCACTTTGGACTATGTAAAGTCTAAGGACAACATTGTGGATCCGGTAACCAAAGGGTTAAATCGAGTGTTAGTAGAGAAGTCGTCAGAAGGAATGTGGTTAAGGCCTTTAGTAGAAGGTGTTACCAGAATAGAAACCCAACCTAGTTGATTGGAGATCCCAAGATCTAGGTTCAATGGGACAACCTAATTGCGTGTAATGGTGGTATGTCACTAAGGAGGTTAAATCTCCAGTCATTTCTTTTATCAGTGATACCTATGAGTGTAAAGGTTAAGCTAAGTTTTTAATGACTCTGGTGTGTTGAGTTGTTGAGTTAAGTATAACAGGATATTCAAGTAGAGTCACCTATGTGAGTGTGAAGTGGGGCCTCTTCTATAAGAATCGACAAGGCCGAATTCTTTAAACCACTCACTGAACTAGGCTAGTGTTCCAAGGCCAAACCGGACACAACAAAGAGAACAGAATGATGGTTGGAGTAATTCTTGTGTGAGGTCTATTGTCTTGGTTTATACAAACAGCAAAACAGTTCAAGACTTCGTGTTTACTGGGTAGCTAGTAAATCTGATAGATTTCACTAAGAGGGGTTCAAAGCCAAAAGTTACTCTTTCCGATGCCGGGGTTATTCCGTTGCACTTTCTTCGAGTCTTTGTTGTTAAGCGTTGTCCGTTTGTTGTTATTCGGTCAATTTTTATTCATGTGAGGGATTATTGGAAAATAATGGTTTTTTTGATGATTTTATTGCAATATTAAAGTGGGTGCCAGTCCTCAATTGAGGTGGATTAAAGTGTGTTTATATGCTTTGTAATGAAATCTTTACACCACAAAAAGAATGACAAAAAACCATTAAGATTTGAATAAAAATTTGATTCATTAAGTTGGCATCATCAAAAAGTTATTGGAAAAGGTAGCTGCAGAATTATACACATTACACATGTGTATAAAATGGGTGTAACTCCTCTATAATGATGATGGATTGAATTGCCATCAATTGGGAGTTTTGCAAATATAATGATGATGGATTGAATTGCCATCAATTGGGAGTTTTGCAAAATTAAACCTCTTGCATTTGTTGCAAGAGCCTTTTTCTCTCTTACTCTATGTGTATAAAAGGAGACCCTTCTCTTTCATTCTTTGGACCCAGAATATTTATTCTTGTCTTCAAAAGTTTCTCCCATTTTATATTCTTCCTAGTGAGAGTGTGCTGTCATAGTTCTGTTCGCCGAAGCTACTAAGTCGATGCATTACTGTAGCTGGTCCAACCGTTGTATCCTGAGAGACAGACGTCGAACAACCTCCAGCACCCAACCGGTGAGACGACGAATCTGTTTTAAAGATACTGTCTAGTGTAGACTTCGGTTTGCTTTCTTCTGCAATTTTATTTTTATAAATTTCTGTTTTATCTATGTATAATTTCCAGCATGAAATTCAGATTGTTAAATATATGAATTTATTTGATTTATGTTTCACACAATTTATACAACAATTGATTCCACTCAATCAAATTGTACATGTTGAGTGAAAACAGCATTTTTATATCTAAAACTGAAAAATAATATAAAATTTTCTGTTCATCTTGGTTTAGCAGTAAAATTTAGGTATTTTCACCTCTTCTTTTTTTGCCTTTTTTCTGCAATTATTTAGATAATTCCATTTTCTAATTTTTGTTTTTATGTGTTTTTAAAAAGTTGTTGCCAAACTCGTGCACATTAGGACAGATTTAGGTTGGGGGATTTGGTGATAGCCCCCTCACTATCTAATTTGTCTTTCAAAAGGACAAGAATTATATAAGTACTTTCAAAACCCCCTAATATTTTAAAACTTGTTTCTTTTATTATATTACCCCCATATCTATCAGCTCTCCTATTAAGCCATCTTCACTATATATTTCAGAGTAAAATTTTACTCTGTATAAAAGTAAAATTTTACATTCTGAAACTAAAAGTAAAATTTTACTCTGAATAAGAGTAAAATGTTACACTCTAAAACTAAAAGTAAAATTTTACTCTGTATAAAAGTAAATTTTTACTCTGAAAAACTAGTAAAATGTTAGACTCTACATAAAAGTAAAATTTTACTCTGTATAAAAGTAAAATTTTACTTTGAAAAATGAGTAAAATGTTAGACTCTACACAAAAGTAAAATTTTACTCTGTATAAAAGTAAAATTTTACTCTGTATAAAAGTAAAATTTTACTCTGTATAAAAGTAAAATTTTAGTCTGGTTCTGTCAAATGAAAAAAACAGAGCAATAGAACCAGAGTAAAATTTTACTCTGGTTTTGTCAAATGAAATTAGATAAAAAACAACAAAAATAAATCAAAAACAAACAAACAAACAAAAACAAAACAAATTAATCAACAAATCCACATATCTAATTGAAACGAAAAACTTCTAAAACTCGATTAACAATCACACATTGAAAAAGAATACATGTGTTCAACAACACTCATACACACAAATATATATATATATATATATATACATATATTCTACTGTTCATCATCCACATCCTTCCCAACCTCCTGTTCAACTTCTTTCAATCTCGAAGCTTCAGCCTTCGCATTCAACATCGCCAGCATCTCATCAACAACCTCATCATGTTTCTTCTCCGCTTCCAATTGAGCCATCTCCACCGCACTCCAAATCTCCATCTGCTCCGAAACCCTAGCTTTCAAATCTCCAACGACATCCTCATTCAATTTCAACATACTCAAAGCCACATCGTTGCTGATTATGAAGATGAAGAGAGGACCTTCTGCTGAAGCTTGGAAGACGCGACTATGGCGGCGACTTGTCGACGACCTTCTGCTCAAGCTTAGACGATGCAACTATGGTGATTATGATACAGTTGATGACGAAACTGATTATATATGCAGAAGTTGAGGGTATAATAGTCCTATAAAATATTTAAATAATAAATTTTATCCTTTATGCAAGACTTTATAATTATGAGGGAGTTTAGAAAGTATAATTTTTTTCTTAGTCCTTTTAACAATGAAAGGAAGGTAAAAGGGGTTTATAGCTAAATTTCCCATTTAGGTTCCTAAAAAAAGTATAACAAATGAAATATATATTTTTCGATCTAGATGTCCTCCAACTGAAACCATGTGATTGGGTTTTTGTGGCCTCAGCACCGGATTCATTACAATTATTTAAATCATTTATTTTGTAAAGCATTCAAAATTGATTTTTCACTCTAAAATTAAAATTGATTGAATGAATATAATCACATGATTAAATTACATTTATTAACACGAAATACGATCTTGAAAATCTATCTTCAGTTATTTTATGAACAAATATAATGTGATCCTGTTGGTACAATTGTCTAATTAATTTAATTTTTTTTTGTAAATAATTTGTTTAAAAATTTTAATAAGATATACGATTTAAATCGTTATAATAAATTACAGATAAGTCCATTAAATTTCATCAGAACGATCAAGTTGGCCGAGCTAACCGGAGACAATCTAGGTCCTAAATTAATCAACAATGATTCATCCCACTAAAAACATCACCACTAATAGCACTAATGCATTAAAAAAGTAAAAAAAAAAAAAAATACAACTCCAAGACCAAAACATCACATCATTAATGGCGGGACCCACTGCCACCTAATTAGTGGGAGCACTAATTAGTGCTCCCAAGCATTTTTCTAAATTAATATACCCCACTTCCCATCAATTTGTAGATTTTAATCACGGAAAAAAAAAAAAAAAGAAAAAAAAAAAGTGGCATTGATAAAGAATATAGGGCCGTTTGTTTGGGATTATGGGAAGGGGATTGGGTTTGATAGTGAAGAAGGGATTGAGAATGAGATGTTTGTTTTGAGAGATGGGAAGGGAACTAGTAATCCCTTGGTATTAGTAAGGAGGAGGAAGAGGGATTGGTAAGGAGGAGGTAGAGATGGTATTAAAAAATAGTGAGGAGATTAGAAATTTTTTTATTTTTTTTATTTTTATATATTGAGAATTTTTTTTAAATATAATGTTTATTTTTTTATATTTTTTTATTTATTTTATTATTTTAGATAAAAATAATTTAAAAATTTTTCACTATCAACCCCCTCACTATCAATCCCTTCCTTCTTATCTCCCAAAACAAACGGGCATAAGGTTAAGTAAAGGAGAGTATAAAGTGTTAGAATCTGCTACCATGGCATATTCCACCACCGTCTAGCCATCACGCGTCCTTACTTTTCTGCCACGTGTCTATCTTTCAGTCGGACCCACCAACATACGAGAAGTTATTGGTTTACCAATCTAACAGTGTTGTGATTAATGAGAATATAACGTCTTAAGAGTGTCAAATAATTTTTTCAAGTATACTCTTTACCACACTCAAAAATTATATAAAGTTTCGGAATATTATGTCATCATATTCTCTTATTAATTAATATTTATTATGTTTATTTATATTTTTTAATTACTTAATATAATACACTATCTATCTATATTCTTTATCAATTATAATATCAAAAATATGATGTATTGATATTTCAAAACTATCAAATAACACAAATGGTTGAGAGTTCTAAACTAACAACTCTAATGCTTGTTTAGTTGAGGGATTTGAGGAGAAATTTAAAAAATAAAATAGAAAAAGTAGATGAAATGTAAATAAAATATATCTATATTTTATTTAATTTCACACACATTTTTCCTTTTTTCTTTTCAAATTTTTCTTAAATTCTCAATTAAACACAGCGTAAAGGAGTTATAATAAATGAGATTCACCTATCAATATTATTACATGTACCAATTAATATATTAATTAACGTACTATAATATTATTATTAACCCACTCATTATACAAATTACAAATATTAAAAAAAATTAAATTATATCATATTATTAATTAATACCCTAATAAATACATATAACATTATTCTTTTTAACTTTATTTTTTATCTGGTCGCCTCATTAAAACTTTTGTTAAAATTTCAAATTCAGAGGTGTGTATCCTTGCCCACCAAATAATCACACCTAACTAAACTTGCATTTATGATTCGTCTCCCACCGACGCCGTTAGCGTCTCTCTCTCCTCTCTACGTAATAGAACTTTCTTTCTCGTTAGTTGAAGAGCAGCTGGCGCGATGACGATTTATCAAAGTTTAGATTTAGAGAGAGATAGAAAGGAGTTTCTCTCCTTCTCTCTCTTCCCGATGAACAATTTTTAGGTATTTCTGTCTCTTTATAAGCAGTGTGTGTGATCTTTATATACAGAGTCTTTGATAGTAGTACTGATTCTGATTTAGCGCAGGGTTTGAAGAAACCAGTGATTGTTTCTTTACGGAAATTTTTAGGAGATTCAGTATGTCGGGGCCGCTTGATCAATGCACAAGGCCTTGTGAGATCTTCTTCCTCTATATCTGTTTTTTGATTTTGTTTGATTTATATATTTTATTTTTTTTTAAAAAAAAAAAATTACAATTAAAAAATATAATTTTAATTATTATTCATATTTTATTAAGAAAGGAAAATTTGGGAATAAAACATACAATTATGGTGAATTGAACTTGGTTACTTTGAAATATTTTTTGCCATTATGCTTTGTCAAGATCAATAGACTCTGTTAATTCGACTTTTTGACTTTTCCTGAGGTGGTTCGAAGTCTGGTGGTGGCTGACCTTCTGCGGCGTGAATATCAGAGGCATTAGGCCTCAGTCATTTTTTTTTTTTTTTTATCATAGCATGAGGCCTCTGTTTGTAGTTGTGTTTTTTTGCTTTTATTTCTTTTCCTCTTGAACTTTCGTGTACTGTTCTATTCCTTTCCGGAGCAACAAAAAAAAAAAAAAAAAAAAATTGACTATTCTAAAATTGAAAGGACTAGTGATCTTGATAGGCTTTTGGAAATTTTTTATTGGGTATATTGCCTATTTTGAAAAATAGGTTAAAAGTGAAATTTTTTTTTTTTTGAAACGTATAAAAAAAACTAGAGAGGTGACATGACCACAAAAAAAAAAAAAAAAAAGGCGAAATGGCCAACTTTTTGGCTTTTAACCTAATTGCCAAAATTTTTGTATAGCTATTGGTTTTTTTTGTTTTGTTTTGTTTTTTGTTTGTGTGTGTGTAATTCTTTCTTCTCCACCCTTATCCCCACCTCCATAGTGTGTAGAAGTGCAATGTTATCACGCCTATTTTACTTGTTCTTGTTTTGGCTTGTTTATTAGTACCTGACAGCCAAATCAAGTCTGTAGTTCACTTCATGTGATGTTTAATCACTATTTCGTGAACTTGATGGATGAAGTTAGACATCAATTTCATAAAGTATTATCTCTTGTACCTTTCTATGGTTTGTGAAGCTCATATTTATGGTTTACCCGTTAGGCTGCAAGTCCCAAGAATGTGAGCTTCTCGTCTCTTTGAAATTTGATTAAACAACTAATTTTCTCCTCCTCACTGAGTCTTTCACATAATCATCACATTATGAAGGATTGCTAAACTAGGAATTATACGAAATTCAGAGCCACTGCTTCTGCTTAGAATTTTGCAATGTGGATTAATGGGTAAATTTGAGTTCATCTTATGTCTTAAAAGATTTTTATCCCCGCTTTGGAGAAGTACACAAGTAGATTGTTTGCTGCCCAATGATAGAAAATGTACAAAACATTTTTTGTAATTTTGAGGTGTGTAGCCTAGAACTTTTATAGCCTGTTATGGTATGATGAAAGTCGTGGATATAGAGTAGTGCATTCCAAATAATGTTAGTCATTTGATGTCATGTATACATGTGAATAACTTTTTGAAACAGAAGTATAAATTCCGAGACAAGTTTAGCATAATGCAACAAGTAAATAAAAGGATTTACTCTTCCATTTGGTTGTTGCGAACTGCAATTTTCATGTAACCCTTAAAAATTGAAACTATCTCCTAAATTACAAAATAAACGTGCAATATTCCTATAAAATCTGGTGGGCTTTGGGACAGAAATGCTTTACCTTATCCTATCCTACTGAACCTTTGTGTGCAAGCCATAAAATTTTTGGGACATTCACTTCTTAATAACATAGTTTCATTCCACCGTTTGGAAAAATAGATGTGTAATTTTCTAGTTATACTTGTCAGATATTGACACTAGGGATGTTGGCAAAATGGTCATTGAAATCATGCTGTCTTGCCTGTTGTGCTTCTCAACTAGTGCAAACTTGATTCAAGAATAGAAGTCCGAATCTAATCCTTTGCAGAATTTTGGAACAAAAACTTTTGCCTGTTCCATGCCCTTCCATAAATGTCTTTTCCTGACAAACTAGTTCACATAAAAAGCCAAGTTTAAAATAAAATAGAAAAAATAATCCATGAGGATATAAGAAAAAAAAGAGGGTGAAAAAAATCTCTAGTAGCATATGAGTTGGACAATTCTCGACTGGATTGATTCTTCTTCTTGCACTATTTCATTGCAACAATGGTATTATTATTTGTTTGTGGCCTTTTACAGCCATGAATGAAGTGAAATTTTTAGACCGTGTTGTGCACATTCTATGAGCGAAAATAGCTCTTAGAGTCTTATAAAAGGTTTTAGATGCTTTACCAAAATTTCTTTCATTTCATGGGGTGCTTAGTGGTATCATTTATGGAGCAAAATCAGTATGTCTGTATGACTTATGGTGCTAATGAATTTCTGTTTATGTTCTGTAGGCTTTGAGGAATCCTATAATTATGATGAAAGAAAAGAACTGCAATCAGATTATGAAATCTCGGAGGATGAAAAGAGGACAAGAATTGGGAGTTTGAAGAAGAAAGCAGTAAATGCATCCAATAAAATTAAGCATTCTCTCAAGCAGAAAAGTAAAACGAAAAACGAGAATCAGACTACTTCTGTTTCAATAGAGGATGTCTGGGATGCTAAAGAGTTAAAGGTTGTAGATGCTTTCCGACAAGAACTGATCTCAAATGACTTGCTACCTGCAAGATATGATGATTATCATTTGATGTTGAGGTGATCTTCTTTCTTTAACATGTACATATAAAATGCATACACCTGCACCTACACCTACACCTACACCTACACCTACACCTACACCACCTAGACATACATATATGTATATAACACAGAAATGGATATGTTGTTGATTTAATATTTCTTTAACATGTGGATATATAATTACATACATAGGTATATGTGTATACAAGTACTCGGATAGACATGCTCACAAGCCATGGAATATATGTTCTATTCATGGAGGTATTTTTGCTTACATGTTTGATTGACTAGTATTTGCTTAGATGATATGGAAAATTATTTCTTTGAGTTCTCAATGACAATGACCCTCCCTTGTCAAATAAAATGGTGCATCTTATTTCCTCAAGAGTGAAATCAAAGGGTTTTGTCTCTTCTTCTTGCATATGGCGTAATAGATTTGTACTGGAGTCATATGTAGACAGCATATTTGTATAAGCTTATGGGAGGCCACTGGTAAGGTATTGCTACACACTAGTAGAAACTTATAGACAGTATGCTAAACTCTAAAAAAGTACTAGCTGATTATATGAGTTAATTCCATTTATGGTGTGCTCTTTAGGGAATATGACATCAATGAACATGAGGCTTCAGCACTTGTACCTCCTAATCAACACTCTTTATCAGAGAATCAGCTAACACATATTAACATTAAATAATGTTGTGTCTTTGACTTTCTAAATTTTTGTATGTTCTGTGCACAGGACTGAATTTTGTTGCTGTCAATTTCATTTGATTGACTATGTTGCATGCGAGATGGGGTTGATTTATTTTATTGGGTCAATTTCCATGCAGATTCTTGAAAGGGAGGAAGTTTGATATTAAGAAAACAAAGCACATGTGGGCTGAGATGCTTCAATGGAGGAAAGACTTCGGTGCTGACACTATCATGGAGGTAATTTCAGCTGATGATTTTCCTCCTGCATTAGTCTCAAATTCCTGCCATAGCTTTGTAGTGCCAGTTTTTGATAGGTTGACTTGTTCTTTCTCTCTTTTGGTAAGGTTTTTAACGCATTTAAATAAATGGGTTAGTGCCTTTCTCAGCCCATCCACTAGCAAGTAGGTTGCAGAGACACTTACTGTAAAATTTAATGTATAAAGAGTATAAAGAGAAATAGAGAGAGAATAAATTGTATGTATTATTGATTGATGTGTATGTTTATTGATTTCTATTACAATGATTCATGATTCCTATATATAGAAGAGGGTGAGTGTGTAGTAGGTAAGGAGTAGGTGAAGTGGAGGTGGTAGTGGTGTAGTGGGTTAGGTTTAGTGGAGTAGGTGAGGTGGTAGTGGTGTAGTGGGTTAGGTTTAGTGGAGTAGGTTTAAGTGGGTGAAGTAGGTGGATTTTAACAGCCCCCCGCAAACTCAAGGGGGATAAGAACTAACCAACTTGAGTTTGGAGAGAGTAACAAAACAAGAAAATACATAAAAATAAAAGAGGATAAGAGACACTGTATGGTCGTGTCAGACCATTGGTGAAGACACTGGATGGTGGTGTCATAACGTTGTAGAGGACACTGTATGGGGGTGTCATAACCATGTAGAGGACACTGTATGGTGGTGTCATAACGGTGTAGAGGACACTGGATGGCGGTGTCAGACCGATGTAGAAGACAGTTTATGGGGTCATGTCGGACCGTTGTAGCAGACAATGCTGTGACAGTTGTTGTGACAGTTTACGGAGTCTTGCTGGACCCTTGTAGAAACTAACCGGAATCAATGTCGGGACAGTTTACAGAGTCTTGTCGGACCCATGAAGGAGCTAACCGGAATCAATGTCGGAACAGTTTACAGAGTCTTGTCGGACCCTTAAAAAATACACTATATGATGGTGTATATAGGCTGCCCAAATATATATATATAGTGAGCCCTCAAAAGTTGTGCCCAATCTGTCAAAAGGCGTGCCATCAAAAGGCGTGCCAAATCCATAAAAAGGCGTGCCAGATATGATGGCGAGGCACGTGAGTACCTTGGCTGGCGCGCCCGTTTGTCGTCTGGCGTCAAGTGGCGCGCGATACGCGTGGCTGCCTCGGCTATTTAACCAAGACGGAGGCTGAGGCTGAGGCTGAGGCTGAAGTTGAGACAGAAAAACTGAGAGAAACCTCTGAAAAATTCTTCGTTTTGCTGAGAAAGATACTCTGTAACACTCTGTTGCCCAGAAAAAATGGCTTCGTCTTCCCGCGGTCTGCTCACCCTCTTTCCCGACCTCAACGAGTCAACAAGAGAGAGAATTGGTGCGGTGACACTGGAACCTCAACCAAGCGCCCCGGAGTTTGCTCCGTTGAACTTTCCGATGCGGTCTGTGGAGCAAAGAATGGCAGTGCAGTCGGATGTGGAAGCCAATCAGTATACATTGAAGTCATGTGTGGAAACCATGACTGCGGTTACAAACTTGTCGAACCGGCTGCAGAGTAGGGCAAATGAGGTGCAGCAGTTAAACTCCCAGCTGACTCTGCTCCAACGCATGTATAAGGATGCGCGAGCAGAGATAAGTGTGCTAAAGGCAGAAAACAATGAGCTGAAGCGGAAGGCCACCGTAATGTTCCGTTTTGGAGGTCCGCCATATTCTGCAGTGGAGGAGCAGGGAGTAGTGATCATGCCCAGTGGAGTGGGAAACACGGAGGCAACACCGGCAAGGGCCGCCTAGGACGGAGGCAAGAAGAAGAGACCGGCGGTAGAGTAGAGAAGGGATGTCGGCGTGTGGCCGTCTGCAGAAAAGAAAACAAAGCCGTTGTGGTGTTGGTTGTTTTTTTTTTTTTTTTTTTTTTTTGGTGTAAAATGGTGATCGGGGTGAGTCCCGACATGAATAAAATGTGTGCAGTTCGTCTTCTTCCTCTGTGTTTTTTTTTTTTTTTTTTAAATGAAAAAAAAAATAAATAAATAAATAAAAGAAAGAAAGTGGAGTGGTGTCTGCCATGTGCATGCGTGTGATGAGTGTTTGGGAATATAGTATAATAAAGAGATATAGATATATATATATATATATAAAAGATAAAGAGGGTTTGAAAGTGGCAGAGAGAGAGAAAAGAGATATACATGGGCAAATCAATGTGTGTGTCGGTGAGTGGTCTGGAAAGTAAAAGAAGTTTGGTGGTGTAAAATAGATGAAAAGAATATATATATATATATATAATATAATGAGAGATGGAGAGAGGTCCAGCTTGTCTGTGTGTGTCTTCAAATTCTTACCATACTTGACCAATGATTCGAGAGTGCTCATTTTCTGTTCTGCATTTAATGGTGATCTCACTGTGACCACTGCCTCCTCAAGGCAGGGAATCACAAATCTCGAATCCACCTTTTTCAAGCTGTTTTTCTGACAAAGAGCAGCAAACATGGCACCATGCATATCGAATTTTCGCAGCTTGGGATGGCTGTTAAAGAATTCGACAAAATCAATCTCCGGAAAGGGCAAGAGGGCTTCAAAATCCCCCGTGAACTCCACCTTCATATAGAGATGCTTCACTTTATTTGCCAATTGAAGCATTTTGCTTATTGCATCCCAACACCACTGCACCCCTCTAATGGACAAGAACTCAAGACCCACAAGTTTTCCAAAATCCACCATGTAAACTCTCTCGGAATTATTGGCAATGGAAAGATTTCTTAAGCATTGGGTCTCTCGAACCCTAATCCAACTACAACCTTGCACCTCGAGCAATTCAAGCTTTGGAGAAACAATGGAAAGTGAGCAGTTACCCAAGCCATAAAAAATCAAGTCTGCATTGCTCTAGCTGGGGCAGCTCAATTGAAACAGATCTCAACCCCTCACACGCAAGCAGAGATAGATGCGTCAGATTTGGGCATGCCCGAAGTGCATCGGACAATGCGGGGTCCTCCAATCTTGCACCAACAACTTGCTGCAGCAGAGTTTGATGGCTATTGTGAAGGTGAGCTAATAAAGGTAACACTTTCTGGTAACCAGCAGCCTGTGCGCACTGAGATAACTGAGGCTGCAATGGAGTTGGGAGCTGAAAAAAACTCTCCCTTTTGGTCACTGAAGCATACAAGGATGCGCACCAGAAGAGTGTTGAAGCCATGAAAGAAAGGATGAGTAATCTTGCCCAGAGCCTGGGAATGCCGCAGGGACTTGGTGAGGGATTGAAGTGACGCTGACCCATTAACGGAGTCAGGGTATGTGTAGAGAATTTTAGCGGACTAGGTTGAGGTCCGGCGGGCGGCTAAGGCGAGGTTGCCGCCCGCCGGTGAAGCGAAAAATACTAAGTGCTTAACCTTGCTCTGATACCATGTAAAATTTAATGTATAAAGAGTATAAAGAGAAATAGAGAGAGAATAAATTGTATGTATTATTGATTGATGTGTATGTTTATTGATTTCTATTACAATGATTCATGATTCCTATATATAGAAGAGGGTGAGTGTGTAGTAGGTAAGGAGTAGGTGAAGTGGAGGTGGTAGTGGTGTAGTGGGTTAGATTTAGTGGAGTAGGTGAGGTGGTAGTGGTGTAGTGGGTTAGGTTTAGTGGAGTAGGTGAGGTGGTAGTGGTGTAGTGGGTTAGGTTTAGTGGAGTAGGTTTAAGTGGGTGAAGTAGGTGGAGAGTAGGTGGATTTTAACACTTACGGTTGAGGTTGAACACTTCATTTACTAGAAAACTTTCCAAATAATGAGCATATATATTTTGTCTTACTCAATTATCTAGAATAAAAATAAATATCATTCAGCGTAGAAATTATTCACTTCTGGTACTACAAAAAAACTAACTATTGTCAATTTCTTGTAGTGTTTTTAGTTACAATTTGTATTTATATAAATGAAATAAAATGGAAATAAATGGTAGATTTGATTTCAAGGAAATTTGAAGGGTTGGGTTAGGGATGAGCTTAGCTGCCCTTCATATACAGGTTGGAGCCAGGTTAAGCTTACTTGTGTTAGTATTGATGCTCAACCTAACTTGGCTTATATTTGGGTCCTTGGTTTAGTGAAACTTGGTTATTGACGAAGTTGAATTGTTTCTTCTCATTATGTATCATAAACATTACTAAATGATGTATGCTGACTTTTTTTATTTCTTATACATCTTGATGTTTTGCTAGGATTTTGAGTTCAAAGAGTTGAATGAAGTTGTACAGCACTACCCACAGGGTTATCATGGTGTTGATAAGGAGGGAAGGCCCATATACATTGAAAAACTTGGAAAAGCTGATCCATTCAAGCTTATGGAAGTGACAAATTTGGATCGGTTTGTGAGATACCATGTGCAAGAGTTTGAGAAAACTCTTACTATCAAGTTTCCTGCCTGCTCTATTGCTGCAAAAAGACACATTGATTCAAGTACAACAATTTTAGACGTTCATGGCGTGGTATACTTTTATTTATTTTACTTACTCATCTAGATATCATTATAAAGCAAATACTGCAGAGCTTGGCTTCATAGGAATATATCACATTCTATTCTTGCTCTTTCATACTCTTTGTTGTTCAGGGTTTTAAGCACCTGACTAAACCTGCACGAGAAGTCATTATGCTGCTGCAGAAGATTGATAATGACAACTATCCTGAGGTATGATTCTGAAATTTGTTGTACTTAGAATTGTCTCACCACACACCTACCATCTTTACACTGTTGTTCATTTGAATTTTGAATTGTATATATCCCCTGAAAGATGGATCACTTTTGGAATGACAATTCTGCAGACACTTGGTCGTATGTTTATTATAAATGCTGGTTCTGGCTTTAGGCTGCTCTGGAACACAGTGAAGAGTTTCCTTGATCCCAAAACAGCTTCGAAGATTCATGTACGTTAAAAGAGTTGACTTTTATCTATTGAAAGTGTACACATCATAACAGAATCATATGTTGGATCAATTATTTTTTATTTTTTTCTCAGGTTCTTAGCAGCAAATTCCAAAGTAAATTGCTTGAGATTATTGATGATAGGTAAATAATTAGAATTTTCAAGATTTAAATATGCTGTTTTTTCCTTATGCAGAAGTCTAACCATTTGTAACTCTTGGGTATAATTGTGATTGTTCAGTGAGTTGCCAGAATTTCTCGGTGGTAGCTGTACATGTGCAGATGAGGGAGGTTGTATGAGGTCTGAGAAAGGGCCATGGAAAGACCCGGATATATTAAAGGTTTGTGCTTATTTCAAAATCATTTTGGTTTGTTATATGATTTCGTGGACTTAGTATTATAAGTCCTTTTACTGGTAACTTGCTTCATAGGTTCCTGAAGTTATGTGACTGTATGTAAGCAGATGATTTTTGATGGTGAAGTGCAAAAATCCAGACGAATAGTGACCGTATCAGACAGTGAGGAGAGAGCAACTGGTGATGAAAAGCCACATTATCCTACGGTATGCTCTACTTGAGTATCTTACAAGCAACTTAAATTTTCATTTGGACTTCAGGACCTCATCAACCTGCTGATCATGGTGCTGTGCTCTATAGAAATTTTTTTATTTAACCCTTGCCCCCCCCCCCCCCCCCCCACCCCCAAATATGATTGAAGATATGACATTGCCTTCTAAAGGTTGATTTAATCATTTTATTGAGTCAGACAAAAAGCAGCGACACTTCTGCTGATTCCGGATCTGAAGCTGAGGAACTTGCATCTCCAAAAGCAACAAAGACATATCCAGACCCAAGGTTGACTCCTGTCCTTGAAGAAGTAAGTTGTAATTAATAATGGGTGGAAATGTATGATACAAAATCAAGAATTTTGGATCAGATCAAAAGGGGGTTAGTTCTTCACGTGTTCCTTTTCATCTTTTGTCCTTGTCTATTGAATGTATTAGCACATTTGAATGTATAAACATCTCTTTCTTTATTGCAGTTCTATTTCTACTCTATAGATTCTGTTTGTGCTGCTCATGAATGTGTATTTGTTGGCCATGGATAAGATTTCCATGTAATTTCATACTGAAAGCATAGGTTTTCAAGCTATTTGGTAGACAAATGCTAGCTGGTTTGTAGAGACATTTCTGTCTTTTGTTTTTAGCTTTTACTTTTTTTTCTTGTTGAACAAGGGAACACATTTACTTGGTATCATATAACAATGTGGCTATTGTTACATCAAAAGTCGATTTTTTTTTTTTGGTCTCAGTAAAGCCCTTCTTTTTTTCTTTTTTTTGCCTCGGATGGTAGCGCAGAATCATGATTGGTGGTGGAGGACCACAATAAGATGATTGCAACTAGGCATGCTCGATTAGCAAATTGCATGCAGTAGATTCTAAAAATAAATTTCATCCATTATTTAATTTATTGTTGACAGGAATTACCAAAAGTTGGCCATCCATGAGTAGATCCATATGTTTGGTTAATAAAATAAATTGAGGAGGCTTTTTCTGACAAATTTACTTTAGAAGAGACCAAAGGCAACATGGCAAGTGACACTATTTATTTTGCTTCAGTCTTTTTACTAGGAGAAAACAAGATGAAAAGGTAAGGCTGTATTTTGATTACACAGCCTTCAAACAAAATAAACTAGTATTTACCCAGTTGTGTTGTTATGTCCCGGCATCTCTAACAGTGAACTGAACTCCTGTAAGTAAACATGTTACGATCACCTCATTACACACAAGGTCATGGTTAACCTGCTTTACCAATTATTTTGACTAAGGTGGTTGGACATGCAAACTGTGATGGCAGCTTGTCTAGGGATAATGAATTTGTCCCAGTGATTAATCAGCCTGCAGATACAGGATTTGAGGAACAAATGGGCCTTCAAAAGCCTAATGCTTCAAGAGGTTAGCAAATCTTCCACCTTTGTGAAGTCCAAGTTTGTTTATCTTCATTTTAAATAAAGTGGTACTCTTAGACCTCTAGACCACCACTTATTTAAAGAGCCATGGAAAGAGCCTTACTTTTGTGTCTTTTGTTACAGGGATCAATGATCCAACTTCCTATTTATTATCACTCTAATGAGAATAAAAGTCGCATTTTCTTTACATGTAATGACTTACTTCAGATACTAATTAGATTCATGAAATCCTATACAGGGATGCCTTCTCTCGCAAGACAGCAAATAACTCCACAAGGACTTTGTGCCCTGATTTGGGCAGCTCTCCTGGCCTTCTCTGCAACCATCTTTAATCTTTTCCTTTCACTAGTGAGCCGAGTGAATAAAAACACCCCCAGCCAAACAATTGAACTAGTGCCCGTGGAGGAATACCCTCCACCTTTGAATTCTGCTTTTGGTAAGGCAGACCTCTCATCTGTTCTCCAGAGGCTGGGTGAGCTCGAGGGGAAGGTAGATATGTTACAGACGAAGGGCTTTAGCATGCCCAATGAGAAAGAGGAATTGCTCAATGGTGCTGTTTATCGTGTGGATGCATTAGAAGCCGAGTTAATTGCTACTAAGAAGGTAATTCTGTTTATCTTCTTATTTAGGTTCTTCTGCAGAAAACCTAATACAGGTAGTTAATATTTTGTATGAACTTTTACAATATTTGCATTATATGTCTTGTCTTTTAATGTTTAATGAACTTAATGATATGTACATATGCTAGGAATGGTTCTAGCTTTGGTGATGCACTTTTTATTTGGTACCTTATTCTGCTCCTTTTCTTTCTGTAAGTCACTGGATGAAGCTCTAATAGTGCAAGAAGAACTCCTTGCATACATAGATCGTCAAGAAGCTGCCAAGCTCCGGGTAACTTGAGATTAGGATCTGTGCAATTTCATTGAGCAATTTCATCTTCAAGAAACTGATAGTTCAATTGTTTGCGCATGTGAAACAGATAAGGAAGTTTTGCTTCTAAGGATGAGATTTTTGTACAGGAGGATTTGTTTGACAGAATGTTGATTCTGTTAGCTGTATATATCTGTATTTTGAGATGCATACATGTAGTTTTTTTTTAATTTTTTTTTTTTTTTTAATTTTAATATTCTTTGATTTCAACATTTATGAAGTTTCTGATATATTAAAAATTTGTACATACCAACCATGTAAAATAAAGGCCGTTAGTGTTGTTTCTCTAGTTTTCTCGCCTTTGTTAAGGCCACACTTTATCTCATCTCTCTTTTAGTGGTCTCTGAAGGATTTGTGATGAGGTTCAGTTACTATTACGGATTTGATGAAATATCATGTATTCTCTCAAATGAGAGCCCATGTTTTCTGGTCGCATTCTCTTGTTTCTGTTTTTTCTTTTTTGGTTTTTTGCCGCATGTCTCTGTGAGAGAATACACAATACAAACTCGTCAACTCAAATCTGGATGCTATTGAATGTTGTGAAAGAAAATGTCACCGTGCTAATGAAGAGGGAGTGTGGTTGAAGTGACACATCCTTTTCGAAACTTGCTTTGTTTTTCAGAAGTAATAGTTATTAGGCTAGACAGGGATTTGTTTGCCAAATCTCAACACAGCAAAGGCAACTTGTGTCACCACCGAGCCTAGTAATCAAATAAGTGCGAACCTTGCAATGCTGAAAAAAAGAAAAGATCACTGTATGGGTGACTTGATATTAGAATGTTTGGTTTACTAATCACTCCTTCACGGCAATGTGTTTGCTTTTTTGATTTTTGAAGGTTATTATTGTATTTTTAAGCGTGCTAGTAAGGATCAATCAGTCCTTACAGAAGATTAATTGCCAACCAATTATCAAACGATTGTGTTTCAGTTCTTTCAATCTTAACGAAGAGGACTTTTACTGGTGGTTTTGTTTAGGAGAATTAAGCAAACAATAATTAAATGAAAAGCAATTGTAGCATTTCATTAAGTAAAAATGAAAGACTTATAGTGATCCAATTCAGCCTTGTAGAGGTTTACAGTAACAAGTTACTTGAAACTACTCCTACGAACAAAGTGCAGTGTAAGAATTTGAAGTACAGAAAATGTAAAGAACAAGAAATGTAAACTGGAAGGGAAATAAAATAGATAAAAATTGGTTTTTTAAATATGAGTCTAGGCTTCTTTCTGGGGCCTTTTCTTCTATTTATACTTTTCAATGATAACTGTCGAATCATCATTTTATGATCGCTGATCATGTTTTCTCACAATTAGTTCCACTACGTCATGTCTGCAGTTAGGCTTCCCTCTTGATTTTGAATTCAAATATACGAGTAACTGTTAAACTCACGTCATCTTGCATTTCTTTGCTGATCCAGTGCTATGCAGATCCATAATAACCAATCTTGCATTTCTTTGCTGATCCAGTGCTATGCAGATCCATAATAACCAATACTAACTGCCACGTGTGTGATTACGATTGAAGATTTAAATTGTTTTTTCGTATGACCCTCATCCTGCCACGTGTTGAACTGTGATTGGCCTATATAAAATATGTAGCCAACACAATGCTAACAAAAGAAACTGAATCACAAACAAAGTATCAACCATAATTTGTGTTTTTCAATGATGTAATTTTTTTTGAACAATCATTCAAGTTCTTTGGCTGCTCTGAAAACTTTCGTCATGGATGCGTATGTATGAATGAAGCATCAATTTCTACAAAATTTAAAAGCTAATTAGGATCTGTCACCAACAAATGAAATGATATGAAAATGATTTTGTTGTTTTTTGTTTTAAAAAACACAACAAAAATAAAAATGAAAATTATACCAAAACATGGATGGAGTTTGTAAAAGTACTGATTGGGAACTTCATAACGTTGTTATAGCCAAACAAATAATAGGTAAAAAGAAGAATTTGTTGCATTTGGGTGGAGTTTGTATTGCGGGGTATTTTTAATAAAAGAATTGTTTTTTGAAATTCAAAAAATAAAATAAAAGGCACATTAAAGTATTTGGCTTGTGAGTTATGAGGAAAAAAAAAAATTAGAAGAAGAGGGCTTGTATAATTTATGTGGATAATTAAGAAAATGAAAAATAATGAGAGAAAATGAGAAAAAATGAATTTCTCCAAACTCATATTTTATTTCTCCATCAAAATTGTTAAGATTTGATGAGAAATCATCAAGATTTTTGTATATAGAAAATAAATTTTAAAATAACTAAATATTCTATCCAAATACAAAATAGTGAAAATGAAAAGATACATGTATTATTATTACAGCAATGTTAGGGGGCCACAAATTCTGTGGCTCAACTGGCTTAAAACACCCAAAACGACGTCGTTTTGAGTAAAAAACGATACAAAACGACATCATTTTGACAGTTTCAAGCCATTTGAGCCACAGAATTTGTGGCAACCAAACATTTTTCTTATTTTTATTATATTTTTGTTTATTTAAAGTTCCAAACAAAATGTTCATTATACAAAGGCTTTCGGGCCTCTAACAACTCTCTAACTCTATCTCTAATGATGAGTAATCAAACATGGCAAAGCAGGGAACTCAAACTTGAAATCCTTTGTATGAATTTTTGAGTTGTGTATCTTCATTGTTTACTTCAGCTTCGTCTTTCTGTTAGTTCTCACTGTGTTTGGTTCTCGGGAATAACGAGAGACAAAGAAAGTGGATGTGCTAGAAAAATGGCAAGTAAAACTAATCTATCAAGTAAATCCACTGAAACGTATGCTACTAATTCATTACCCTGATTCTTCTGAGCATTTTCATTTTTATTTGCGCTTTTCTTATCAATTGTAGAGATTAAAGTGACGCAATACATGTTTTCTCAGTTTATGCTCAACACATGTTTTTATTTTTATTTTTATTTTTAATTATGTCAGTGGATAATATGTTTGATGATTTTATTTGTATTGATTTTTTTCATTTCAATTTATTTAGTCTGCTTAGGGCATGAATCAATGGATTTTCCAAGCATTTTTATGTTAGTGGATAATTTTTGATTATTTTATTTATTGGTTTCAATCTATTTATTCTACTTAGGGTATGAATCAAGGGATTTCCATACATTTTCCCCATTTTGTTCAATTCTCTTTATCTCGGGTTGAGATTCAAACTATGTTCCAGTATTTTCATTTAGATAGTTTTTGGGGTTTTGGCAGTCATGATGCACTACTACCAATTTTTTGAGATTACTTAGGTGGATCTCATCAACAATTGTTTAACATTGTCTATGTTTGGAAATTGGATCACATTCCTTTTAATATAGTAAGAACTTAAAGCAACAATTGACATTGCAACACTTGCATTTCTTCCAGATTCATCTTTGATTTCCTTTGTTTGAGAATAATGTTACTGCTTTGGGCATGTAGCTTTCAGCAGATGTTCAGATACTAAAACGAGATTGTGCCCAAGGAACCTAATATATGCAAGGTTTTCACACAAGTCTTGACATCTTATGTAACTTATAATGTGTTTTCATATGTGGAGGCAAATCATGGGTACCAAAACCAACATAAAGGAAAGCTCTTGTTAGTTCATTTTCTTTCTTAGTTTGTTGTCTCAGTTTTTTCTTGGCAATGTTCTACACTGAATTACAACAGTCTTGCACTGTTATCCTTTTCAGGTTCTGCTGAGTTCTTATAGAAGTTGTTTTTTTAGTTCTAGTTCTGTGTTAGCATCCTCACAATTGTTTGGAGTTCCAAATGTGATTGCAAAGTACAGATCCTGCCTGAGATATTCAGTTACGGCTAGCAACTCCTTTGTGAGCCTTTCGACTGGTGATGTAAATATGCAGCCTGATCTGCAGAGGACTTACCAAGTTGTGGTGGCTGCAACTCATGATATGGGTATTGGGAAGGACGGGAAGTTACCATGGAGGTTGCCTTCTGATCTTAAATTTTTCAGCAAGATAACAATGACTACATCAGATCCCGAGACGAAGAATGCGGTAGTGATGGGGAGGAAAACATGGGAAAGTATTCCCCTTGAATATCGACCTCTTCCTGGCCGTCTAAATGTTTTGTTGACTCGTTCCGGGAGTTTAGATATTGCTACTGCTGAGAATGTTGTGATATGTGGGAGTATTCCATCTGCTTTGGAATTATTGGCACGACCTCCTTATTGTTTTTCAATAGAGAAGGTGTTTATCATAGGAGGTGGTCAGATTCTAAGGTAATTCACTGTTGTTTCATGAATTTAACAAATTTTTATTGTTGATAAGAAAAGTTTGATGTTTTTCTGTACAGGGAGGTACTTAATGCTCCAGGATGCGATGCTATCCACATGACTGAAATTGAGTCAAGTATTGAATGTGACACTTCCATTCCTCCTGTTGATGTCTCTGTTTTTCAACCATGGTACTCATCTTCGCCACAAGTGGAGAACAATATTCGTTATTGTTTTGTGACTTATGTCCGTGTGAGGAAATCTGCCACTGAACTTGTTTCTTCAAGCAGCCGGGTGAATTACAATAGCAGTTTAGATTCTACTAAGTTCAATGTTGAGAATTTTACCTTCTTGCCCAGGATGATTTTTGAGAAACATGATGAGTTCATGTATCTGAGACTGGTTCAAGATATCATCTCAAGTGGCAACCAGAAAGATGACGGGACAGGGACTGGTAGTCTTTCAAAATTTGGTTGCCAGGTAATTCCTAACTTTTTCTTGGTTCACATGTTTTTGCAGTTAGTGTATGAAAATATCATATTGCTTCTAAATCTTGTTTGATTCGCAGATGCAGTTTAATCTCCGTAAGTGTTTTCCACTTCTCACAACCAAGGTATTGATTGTTTATAAAGTTTAAGCAATTGCGATGTGTTATATTGTATGTCCTGTGGGAGTACCCCTTTCTTGTTCTTATGTTGATCAGTATTAATGGTGTTTTATTTATTACCATCACAACATTGTCATGTTTTCGTCTCTCTAGATTGGTATTCCTTTTACATATTCTTTCCCAGGCAAGCTTTTCCAGTTATGTGTGGATATGCAATTTCTATTCATCTGTTAAAATCCACCTACTCTCCACCTACTTAAACCTACTCCACTAAACCTAACCCACTACACCACTACCACCTCACCTACTCCACTAAACCTAACCCACTACACCACTACCACCTCACCTACTCCACTAAACCTAACCCACTACACCACTACCACCTCCACTTCACCTACTCCTTACCTACTACACACTCACCCTCTTCTATATATAGGAATCATGAATCATTGTAATAGATATCAATATATCAATCAATAATAATACATTAATTTTTACATGGTATCAGAGCAAGGTTAAGAAACTAGTAATTCTGCTTCACCGGCGGGCGGCAGCCTCGCCTTGGCCGCCCGCCGGACCTCCACACATTCCTTCACTCCGCTGCCACAAATTCCACATCTCTCTCTCAATTTCTTTTACACTCTCCTGGCATCAAACCAAGGAGACCCACGGCTCTCTCTCCCTCTCTCTAGATTTAGTATATACAGAGAGCTATGGAGTCTAAGCCAAGCTTACTGAGGAACATTCTGGTTCGACTCTTTGTCTTCAGTGTTCTCATCATCGCCGTCCGATTCGCCTACGTCGTCACCATCAGAGGCGAATCCTGCGATCTCGGAAGCTTCTGCTTCTTTTCCTCGCCGGAAAATCTCAACCTCGTGATCGGCGTCCAAAATCGCAGGTCATCGGCGATCATTTCAAACGACGCCGCCCTGATTGCATCGTCAGCGACATGTTCCATCCCTGGACTGCCGACCTTGGTGCTCGCCTCGCCATTCCCAGGTTCTTGTTCTATGTTACAGAGACATTTGCTTTGCCGGGTCTCCCCGATGATAACATCATATTTACCAAGAGAAAAATCCCATACTGGTTTAAGGAGAAAGGAACTAGTTATGGATAAATAATTGACGAGGTCATGTTACTTTCCAACCCATGTGCACTTTTGTTTTTATTCTACTTTTTGACATACCAACTCATGTGCACCTTTTTTTTTTTCTCTTTTATTCTACTTTTTGACCCATCATTCCACCACCTTCCTCTTTTTTTCTAAATCATATTTTTATCACCGCCCACTCCATGATACCTATTTATTATTATTATTATTATTCTTATTAAAACAAAAAAAAAAAAATAAATACCAAACACCATTGCAAACCATTTACAAATTTGCACAACCAATCATATTTTATTTATCTCAGGGAACAACCCCGATCACACTTTTACACACACAAAAAAAAAAACAAAAAAAAAAAAAAACACAACAACCAAACAAACAAAACAACCACATCCACCGGCGGGATTTTTTTTTTTCTTCTCTACTCTGCCGCTGGTCTCTTTTTCTTGCCTCCGTCCTGGACGGCCCTTGACGGTGTTGCCTCCGTGCTTCCTAGACCACCAAGCAAGTTGCCTCCTCTCTGCTCCTCCACTGCAGCATATGGCGGATCTCCAAATCGGAACATCACGGTGGCCTTCCGCTTCAGCTCCTTGTTTTCCGCCTTTAGCACACTTATCTCTGCTCGCGCATCCTTATACATGCGCTGGAGCAGAGCCAGTTGGGCATTTAACTGCTGCACCTCATTTGTCCTGCTCTGCAGCCGGTTCGACAAATTTGTAACCGCAGTCATGGTTTCCACACATGACTTCAAGGTATACTGATTGGCCTCCACATCCGACTGCACCGCCATTTTTTGCTCCACCGACCGCATCGGAAAGTTCAACGGAGCAAAACCAGAGGTGTTTGGTTGAGGTTCACTGGCCACCGCACCAGTTATTTCTCTTGTGGACTCATTCAGTTCTGGAAAGAGCGTAAGTAGCCCACGGGAAGAGGAGGCCATGTTCTGGTTAGCTGGACGGGAAGAAGAGGCCATGTTATGGGTTGCTGAGTGTTTCAGAGAAGGGTTGGTTACAGAGTGTTTCAGACTGCAAAGGTTCAGAGGTTTCAAACTGGTTTGTTATGCTTCCCAACCTCAGCCTCCGCTTCGATTTATAAAGACCCTGACGAAGCGGCAGACACGCGCATCATGCGCCGCTCGACGCTCGCCGACAATATGGGCGCGCCTTTTGATGGCACGTCTTTTGATGGCACGCCTTTTGATGGCACGCCTTTTGATGAATTGGGCACGCCTTTTGATGGCACGCCTTTTGAAAGATTGGGCACACCTTTTGAGGGTGCAACTTTTACGACGGTCCGACATGACCCTATAAACTGTCCCGACATTGATTCCGGTTAGCTCCTTTATGGGTCCGACAAGACTCTGTAAACTGTCCCGACATTGATTCCGGTTAGCTCCTTCAAGGGTCCGACAAGACTCTGTAAACTGTCCCGACATTGATTCCGGTTAGCTCCTTTATGGGTCCGACAAGACTCTGTAAACTGTCCCGACATTGATTCCGGTTAGTTTCTACAAGGGTCCAGCAAGACTCCGTAAACTGTCACAACAACTGTCACCACATTGTCTGCTACAACGGTCCGACATGACCCCATAAACTGTCTTCTACATCGGTCTGACACCGCCATCCAGTGTCCTCTACACCGTTATGACACCACCATACAGTGTCCTCTACATGGTTATGACACCCCCATACAGTGTCCTCTACAATGTTATGACACCACCATCCAGTGTCTTCACCAATGGTCTGACACGACCATACAGTGTCTCTTATCCTCTTTTATTTTTATGTATTTTCTTATTTTGTTACTCTCTCCAAACTCAAGTTGGTTAGTTCCTATCCCCCTTGAGTTTGCGGGGGGCTGTTAAAATCCACCTACTCTCCACCTACTTAAACCTACTCCACTAAACCTAACCCACTACACCACTACCACCTCACCTACTCCACTAAACCTAACCCACTACACCACTACCACCTCACCTACTCCACTAAACCTAACCCACTACACCACTACCACCTCCACTTCACCTACTCCTTACCTACTACACACTCACCCTCTTCTATATATAGGAATCATGAATCATTGTAATAGATATCAATATATCAATCAATAATAATACATTAATTTTTACATCATCTATGTTTTTTTGGGATGACACTGATGTGTTTGTTAGACAGAGACTTTTTTGGAGAGGTGTTGTTGAAGAACTTTTGTGGTTTATTAGCGGTTCAACAAATGCCAAGGTAATTGTAGCTTCACTTAATGCATTAGAATCCATGTATTGCCTTTTATTTTTCGTGTTGCTTTCTCTTACTTTTGAACAATTAACTCAAGACTAATTGTTACAAATGTTGTACTGAGCCCAGATGTTCTGCTAAATAGTCATATTTCAACACTCAAAATATATTGTAAGGATGTGCAATAACTAACTAATTATGGTACAGAAGGTTTTCCTTGTTCAATAGGATCTGATAAACCATACAAACCAGAGCCTCAAGGTGTTGATTTATCTTGATGAGCTTGAGCCGATGTTGAGAGGCTTGCTTTGGTTATTGACTAACATTGGACTTGAGAGGGTTGGCATATGGCAATCTGCAAGGTGGATTGCCTGCCAACATACGTTTGAAATGTTACATCATGCATGTATCATTCTAGAATATTATGCTTTTGATGACTGATGTGGTTAATCCATACTTGTGAAGTTGGAAAATATATTACATATAAGATAGTTGTAAGACTATAGGGCACAACATATTTGAGAAATGAAAAGTGGCTGGAATGTGACATTGTTCATATTGATGGTAATAAATGGTAATAAATGGCAAGGGAAGACAGGCCAAAACTAAACTAGTTTGAGATAGATGGAAAATAAATGGTGACATGTGGTTTAACTAAAGCTATGAACCTTGATCGAGTAGAATGGTGAAACATGAGGCACATACCTGACCCTAGCGACTAGAGGGCTCAAAATTTCCCTACTTTCAAGTGTCCCCCTTCCCACCATCCGCCGCATATGCCCTTAATTTGTTTAAATGTTTTTAAACAACCTACAAAAGCCTCTCTAAGGAAAATTTCTACCTTTGTCCCTGCCTGACCCCATAATAGTCAAGGCTTTGTAGTTTTGTCGTTGATTGTGGTCCATTGCTCTAGTTGCTTCATTCCTGTACTGTATTATTGCCATTAAAGATTTGAAATGCACATGTTCATAAGTATTGCATGGCATCGTCCCTTGAACTGGCCTTCTGTGTTGCAATATACCCATATGCAAATATCTTGATGCACATGCACTACTCAAATTTCATTGCAGCTGTTCACTTTTGATTTCACCATATTGCTGCTTGCTTTATTGACTTGGTTTGGCATACATGTTTAAATTTTTTCTGCTTATTACTAGGATTGCTTGCTATGATGGGATGATGTGTCATGTACATGTGATAATTGAGGAAATCTGAATTTGGTCATTTGGCATATAATTTTTTTCCCTCTGCGTTACCATTTCACATTTTCTGATAGCCTTTGCTACAAAAACTTTCAATGTACTGAATTTTTTTTCATTGGTAAACTAATTGTTTACTGAGGGAGAAATTGATAATAAAAACATATTGTTGCTGATAGGTTCTCCAGGAGGAGGACATTCATATATGGGATGCTAATGCATCAAGAGACTACCTTGACAGGCATGAGAAATGTGCTTACTATCTGGATTGAATCTTGTTTGTCCCCACAGATCAATTTGATGTATACCCTGCAATCTGTATGTTTCAGTATTGGCTTGGCAGACAGGGACGAGGGTGACTTGGGACCCATATACGGATTCCAGTGGAGACACTTTGGTGCCAGGTCAGCTGTAAGTACTTGATTTAAAGGAAGTGTAGCTTAGGTTTTCATTTTGGGATCCTCTCTTAAGGGTTTTGTGTCCAGATACACCAATATGCATGCTGACTACACAGGCCAAGGATTTGATCAGTTGTTAGATGTTATTGATAAGATCAGGAATAAACCAGACGACAGGCGGATTCTCCTCTCAGCTTGGAATCCATCTGATCTTAAGTTGATGGCTCTCCCACGTTGCCACATGTTTGCACAGGTTTGGAATATGCTAATTGACTTACAAAGTTTTCCCGTCATTTAATAATTATCTGAAGTGTTACAACTCTACTTTTTGTAATCTGTCTGTCTATTGCAGTTTTATGTAGCCCATGGGGAGCTGTCCTGTCAAATGTATCAGTGGTCTGCTGATATTGGTCTTCGTGTGCCATTTAATATCGCATCTTATGCTCTATTGACATGCATCATTGCTCATGTTTGCGGTATGCATTCTCTTCCACAATGAGAAACCAAATTATTAAAACGCACAGTATCTCTTCTTTTGTGGCGTTTCAGTGTAATCATTGTTCATTGGTTATTACTTATCTCACACGTGCGGGCCTTGTAAAGAATGTTGTATGTCAATTTTCCTAAACAGGGCTTGTTCCTGGTGATTTCATCCACGTAATAGGGGATGCTCATGTTTATAAAACTCATATCAGGCCTCTACAGGAGCAGCTCTATAAACTTCCTAAGCCCTTCCCAGTAAGTATGCAGTATAAATAACAGGATTTGAATTAATTGACCTAACTAAATGTGCTTCACTTTGTAAACATCCTTTGTTCTTTCACAAGTTGTTGGATTCTTTGTTGTTTTTAAACACTGGTCCTATTGCAATGTTGTCAGCTCTTGGTGGAGGAATGCTTACTTGTAAGCTTTTGAACTGACCATTGGAATGGAAAAGTCATCGACTTTCATATTTGATGAAACAATGGAAAATACAGTGAGATTGATGGAACTCAAAACATGAGGTTGCTTGCCTTTTTCATGTGAAACTACAGGCAGTGTCCAACTACTATTCTTGCAATCAGGCTTTAGATGGAGCTGTTTCACTTTTTTCCTTTTATTGAATCTTTATATTCTACTTTTGCAATACAGATTTTGAAGGTCAATCCGCAGAAGACAGATATAGATTCATTCGTGGCAGCCGACTTCAAACTTATAGGTTATGATCCTCACCAGAAGGTAGAAATGGAAATAGTAGTATAGAACTTTAGAGTGATAATTGTTGTTCTTTTTTGTTCAACTGAAGCACGATCCCTGTTATTTTTTGAGGTAATTGGAACTGTTCAATTTGTAATTTGTTTCTTTTGGTTAGTTTTTTTCTTTCTGACTACCTTTTCTATTATTTATCCCATCAAAGCATTTTATACTAATTTTCGTATTGAATACTACGTGTTTGGTGTGCTTGCAATCACTACTACTGGAATCAATCAACAAACCCTCCCCCCTGTGCCTGCTTCCTTTCTTTGATTGTAATACTCATTGTTCTTTGCTGGCACCACATTTGCACATTAGTATATAAGGGGGCTTTTGTTCCCCTGAATGAAGTCATATTACAGAACTTTACTTCGTTGGGAACTGCTTTATTGAATTGTGTTGATATGCTAGGAGTCTTTCGACTCTTTCCCATTTTCTTCTTTTTGTATATATGATTTTGAAAATGCATGCAAATATAATGTGACACAGTTGAAATGTATTTTTATAGTCCAAAAGGAACATGAATGGTCAAACATCCGTGCAGTTGAATTTGTGTTGTGTATCGACTGCATATACAAAATGGTTCTCTAGTGTTTTGAAATGTTTCTTTGGTGAAATTGTTGTTCTTATTTTCCTACTTTGTCGGAGCTGGTGCATAAAGATTTGGGTTGGTTTTCAGTGTATGAACTAGACTTGACTTCAATTCTTGGATGCAGCAGCTGTGACTTCTTTAGTTCATGATGGTAAGGCTCATCTGTAAGTAACTAGGAACTAGAATCTTCCTTAACCATTCTCTCCAAAGTGCAAAACGCAACTTTTTTGTCAGGTTGCAGTGTGTAATTTAGGCAATGTAAGCTTCAAATACTATTTGCTCACTTTAATAGCAACTTTGTATTCACTGATTTTCCATGTAGGAAATTATTCTTAGTTACTATTGTAGGATTTATGCGAGTAGTTCTGTATGATTGTGGGAATTATGCAAAAGTAGCAAAAGCTTTAGAAACATGTAACTGGAGCTCGCTCTCTAATATTTCATACCATGTTAACAACGAGTACTGAATGAGCTTCGGAAGAAGCAAACTTCACTTGGCTATGCATACATGACACAGTGCATTCACTTAAACAAATTAAACAAGGAAATGGTATAGTTCAATATTCTTTTACTGAATTAAATAAATGAAATCTCACTCTATACTCGAAAAAAATAAAGTTGTATTTAGTCAAGAATGTCAAAACCCTAAATAACTGTTGCAGGTCTGTTCTCTGCTTCTCTCAATTGTTCTCTCTGCTAGTGCCCTCTAGCTTGAGTTGTTCTTGCTGCATTATTGTTTCATCTTGGTCATGCCGTGTTTCCTTCTTGTGGAGGTGTTTGATGAGATTTTGAAGTGCTATTTCAGCATTGTCATTCTTCATTAGTTGTCCTGCAATCTCAGCAGGCGTAGCTTGAACTTTCATTAACAACTCCTTGATCTCTCCAAATAGCGGGTGCTCTTCTATCTTTAGATAATTAAATGCTAGTGTCTTGAAGCAGTTGAAGGTGCAGTAAGACATGTGAATGTGTAGGTCCATGCGGCCAGGTCGCAACAATGCTGGATCGAGCCGGTCCTTGTGATTGGTTGTAAGCACTATTATCCGCTCATCCCCACAGCTCGACCACAAGCCATCGATGAAGTTGAGCAGTCCAGAGAGAGTAATCTGCAGCGGAAGTCACCAAACAGAGGTCAGTGCTGTTATTGCAAAAGTAACCATCTAAGACAACGCGCATCTGGCATGAAGAAACAACTGAAAGCAAAATGCTTTGATTTGGCTCTAAGTTGAGAGTATGATCGATGGATCCGCACTGGGCCGGCTAATTACTTTTTTGTTATGCCAGGTGTTTGGCATTCCCTTAAAAGATAAAAAGTTAAAAAAGTTAACACTATTCACATATTTGGACGAAAAAAAAAAAGACTGAATAGGCAGAAAGTAAAAAGATAAAAATGCCCTTGGTTTTGTCCCCTTCCAACAGTGTACTTTTTGGTATAAAAAAAAGAAAAGAAAAGTGTAGCATAATGCACTGACGCAAGACTTCACTGACATGCACGGAAAGTATGTCAGTGCTCAGAAGGATAGGAAGATAATTTTATTAGTTGATATAATATTTTAATATATATTTTTTTCATAAAAAGTCAAAAATTTATTTCAAACATATATATTTTTTTCCTCTACTTGTTTAGTTAAAAAGTCAAAAAATACATTTATATAGTTCATTCCAAACAATTTCTAAAATTGACAATAACTACCTTTTCTTTTATTTTTTTTCTTGGGATGCGTGGCAATATGTTGACACAATACACATATGTGAGACATTTTACTTGACATAACATTATAAACATTTTTTGGTATAGTTTCTCCTAGTTTCCTCATGCACCCTCCTTTATGAGCAAGTCATTTGACTTTTCTTTTTTTTAAACTTCTCTTGGGCGACAGCTAAAATTTTACATGTTTTGTGTTAGCAGGTATTTTAATATTATAATGTGTTATAAGTTGGTTTTCTTTTCTTTTTTTTCTTGTTAAGCCTTCCAAGTCATCCAAGGTCTTGGTCTTAGTCTCCATAATTTATCCACCAATCTTATCTTATCCAAGTCTTGGTCAAGTCCACCAAGACTTATTCATTCCTTGTCTTCATCCGTTTCTTCCCCACCAAGAACTTGTCTAACTAATTTTGATTTCTATATATATATTAACTTATGTCCTATCTTTGGAGACATATAAGAGAGAAGAAGTTTTGGTTGTGTTGTTATGTCTTGAGTGAGTGAGATTATCAGGCAAATAAAAAGGGTATGTGAGATAAAGCTTTGGGTTCAACCAATTGTGCAGTATTGGTGAACCATACCACTTAGTCGGGCTGTTGAATTCTGGGGGACAAGTCAAGGTTTTTCTGCTACACCGGTGTGAGGCATTGCCTAACCGCAGAGGGCTTGAATCTCCTTAAAGAGAGCGAATTTCGCGCGCCTCAGCTCTTATATTAATTGTTGTAACTTTTATTTTGTTTATTATCTAGTGTTTTATTTGTAAGTATCACTAACATTTTGTTATTGGGATCACTTATAATTTTTATTTTTATTTTTTGTCATTCTATACACATTCTGTGTCTCTGTCCGGTTCTGTGTTTTGTAAAATTTATCTGTGCTATTTGCCAACTTATACATATAGTGTAGGAGCCTAACCTTGTCATCCTCAACCGTTCTGCCTTCACTCTCCGCCTCCGGATTCTGCACCCCAACATTACAATCAATGTCCTGGATCACAAGTATGGACCGGTTTGCCGAACCAATCAGCAACCTTCTCAAATCCGAATTGCACTGCACTTCCCTCAGATCCAAGTCATATACATCAAAGTTGAGATAATTCGCCATAGCCGCAACCAAACTCGACTTCCCCGTCCCAGGCGGCCCGTAAAACAAATACCCTCGCTTCCAATCCTTCCCAACCCTCCTATAGTAATCCTTCCTACTAACAAACCGATTTAAATCCTCCATCAACTCCATCTTCATCTCTTCATCCATCGCCATCGTATCAAACGTCGCCGGATGATTTAAAGCCACCGAGCTCCAATAATCGGTCCCGTTGTAATCAACCGTGTGTAATCTGACCGCCTTTCTCTCCTCTTTAATCGCCTTGGCTTGTTCCAATATATGATTTAAGTAAACATTTAACACCATATCTTTGTGTTTCTTATGAAAGCTCAACTCGAAGAATCGCAGCTCCGTTCTGGCATTATCGGCTTTGGACGATGACGATTTGATTGCTGTGGACTGTAGAATCCACTTGAGCTTCACGTTTTGGAAGAGATCGACAATCTCTTGGTTTCTGTCGACGGTGACGGAGAGTTGTTCGTCTTTATCGAGCTTGTTCACTTTGATTCGGCGAGTCGAAGATGAGAGCTTGGTGCCTTGGTAAATGTTGGCGGCGTCGAACATGGTGTTGGAGGTGAGGCCTTGGAACTCTTCGATGACGACGGTGAGTTGGGAGGAGAGGCGGTGGGAGAGTTTTGAGAGGGATGAGAAGAAGTAGTCGTGGATTTCGGCGGGGATGAGATCGGTGGCGATGGTGCGGAGAAGGACGGCGGAGGCGGTGAGAGACGCCACCGCCGATAAAACGGCGGTGCAGGAAGGTAACGTTTCGCGTGAAAACACCATTTTTTTTTTTTAATAAAAATAATAATCTTAATTGATTAGAGAAATTTATTTTGTTAGATATTGTTAAGTGTTTGAGGCGGTTTCTTTTCCTCGTTGGAGATTTTGGAAACTACGGTTTGGAGATTTTGGAAACTACATTGGGTTTGGTTTATGAATTTATGTTTGGTTTATGAGTTAAGTAAAAATTTAAAAGAAAAAAAATATATATGTAAAATATAATTATATTTTATTTATTTTTAAAATTTTTATTTAAATTTCTAAACCAAACATTGGTTAGGATTGTTGATAATTTATCTTAAAACGTGATTCATTCAAAAAAAAAAAAAAAAAATTTAAATTAAAAGATTATCACAAGTGTCCTTAAAAAAAATCAATTTAACCAAATTGTTGCTTAAGAAATTTTAAAAGTGTAATTGGCTTTTTAAAAGAACAATATTAGGAATGGCAACGGGTCGGGGCGGGGCCGGGGACCATCCTCCCCGTCCCCGATCCCCCAAGATTATAAAATCTCCGCCCTCGATCCCCGGCGGGGGAGCCCATCACCCTTCTGTCCCCGTCCCCTAACGGGGATCGGGTTTCCCCGACCCCGAAAGATCCCCGAGCTTTTTTTTTTTTTTTTTTCGAATTTTGTTCAACAAAACACTGACTAATCAATATAATATCACAAATCAACAAACCAGATCTGAGTACAGATCAATTTTGAACAATATAGATAATTAAACAAATTAAAAAAAATTATTCTGAACAACACAGATCTGAGTACAGATCAACAACAACAACATCAGATCAGAGAGAGAGAGATGACAAATCTAACAGATCGACAGCGTTGGCGAGATTGACGGTGACGGTGGCTGTGGCGGGGCCAGCGATGGTGGTGGTGATGTCTCCATGACTATGAGAGAGCTGAGAGAGAGAGAGAGAGAGAGAGAGAGAGAGAGAAGAACGAGAGAGTTGAGAGAGAGTGAGAGGTAACAACGAGAGAGTGAAGACAGTGAGAGAGTCGAAAGAGAAGATACGAGTGAGAGAGTTGAGGAGGGCGGTGGAGGAGCGGTGCTATCAGATCGGCGGAGGACGGCGGCGAAAGAGATCAGTGTGTGAGGAAGTTGTGACTTTCTTCTCTCTCTCTTTCTCTCTTTCTCTCTCTCTCTCTCACGCGAATGAAGCTGTGTGTTTGTGTGATTGTGTGAGGAAGGAGACGGGGATTATAGTAATATATATAGACAAGGGTATTATAGTAATTTTATTTTGGGGAGAAAACCGGAGACGGGGATGGAGATGGGGACGGGCCGGGTCCGGGGCTATGAAAGCTATCCCCGTCCCCGGCCCGAAACTAATTGGGGATTTAATTTCAAATACCATCCCCGTCCCCGCGGGGATATTTTTCGGGGAAAAACCATTGTGATTGGGGTCGGGGGGTCGGGTCCCCGTCGGGCCGGTTTCAAATTGCCATCCCTAATCAATATAGATTTGTTTTGCTGTGGCTTGAAAATCTACTTCTTGATCAAGGTCTCGTTTGAAAAGTAATAGTTTTTGTTTAAAAATCAAAAAATTATTAAAAAAATTAGAAAACTTATAACTTATACGAAAAAGTTAAAGATTTCTGTTTTTTTTTTTTTAATCTCATATTTTAGCTAAAATTTAAAAAGTTACTAAAATAACCTATTTCCAAACGAGGCCTAAGATATTATTATTAAATTCATTAGAGTCTTTTCTAGGCTATTTTATAGTACAAAATTATAGAAACACATTTTATCAAACTCAATTATTAGTTAGCAACAATGATTCATCCCCCCTTTTCCTCCCACCCCCTTTGACCCCCTCTCTCTCTCATTGGTTACATTTTCTTTTTCTTTTTTTTTTTTTTTTTTTTTCCTGCTCCTCCAATCACCACCCGCCACGTGACAAAGGGGGGTGAGGGGTGACCCTCAAAAGGGGGTCCCAAGCATTATTCATTAGTTAGCTACTTTAATTGAATATCAAATCACTAGTTATATGTAACTAAGGAAATTTTAACAAATGAAATAAAAAATAGAGAGTTTGTTGAAGAATGTATTTGAAAAGATGGTTAGCTAAAATAAAAAAATAGACTTTTAGTTAAAATTTAATTAAACAATTTGATTATTTTGATGGAGATGTTCTAAGAAAATTATTTTTGCTAAAAAATCTTAACCTTATTTGAAAGATTTTTCTACCAAAAAAACTCATTAGGAATTTGTTTTAATATTTTTTTTAGCATTAGTTATTTTGTAAGTTTATTTTTAGTCAATAAACTAACTTTTTAATTAATTTCTAGCAGAAGCTTTAGTCTATGTTTGATTGATGGATTTGGAAAAAGATTTAGAAAGAAAAAATAAAAAGTCGTGTGAAATTAAGTGAATTGTAAAGTATATTTTATTCATATTTCATCTACTTTTTTTCCTTATTGTTTCTAAATTCCTTCTCAAATCCCTAACCAAACATACCATTAAAGAAATTATCTTTGGAAAGTGTTCAAAAATCACAATTGGCACCTTCAAAAATGATTAAAAGTAGAATTTGCCCTCTAACATGTGTTAGAAATGCAATTTGTTTAGGGGACATTGTTGCAATTGAATTAATTTTTTTAAAAGCAAAATTGTTCCAATTGATTTTTTGGAATGCCCAATTACACTATTAAACATCTTTTAGGAATAATTTTTTACAATCAAATATGGGATTCTAAGGGTTGGGATTCTATACTGCCAAACAAGGAATTAGAAAATGTTGTAATGGCTTTTTCGGTGTAGATTGCAGATCTATGGGAGAAAAGTGAAAGAAGTTTCTACCACAGATGACATTGCTACGAAAGAATCTAAAAATATATCTTTGATATTAACTCTTAACTCTTAAAATTTAAAGTTTACTTTGTAAAGAAAATGAAATAATTATTTTAGAATAAGAAAAACCATTTTGATTCTTTTGCTTCAGATTGTTGTATATGTTTAAGCCCATATTTAGGAGAGTCCCAAACCCATAAAGGCCCATCGGGCTCGACCATCTAACTTGGGCCTAAATTTGGGCTGAGCCTTTTTAGACCGCAAAGGATGGGACTTTGTTGAGGAGAATTGTCTGCATCATCTTCTTTAGCCCAATTGAAAATTTTCAAACTAAAACTTGCCAGAAATTCACGGCCACAAGGGTATGTTGATCATGCTCAACACATACTGTTTCTTGATGTTTTGAGTCATTGTAATAAAAGGTTAATAATGTTAGATAGTGTTTGGTTTGGTAGAATAATTTTGAAAAAAATGGAATAACTTTTTTCTTAAATTGATTAATTGTGTTTTCATTTAGAATATACATTTCATTCGGTGAACTAAATACTACATTAGGATAACTATTCGTATTCGCATTCTGCTGCTGCATGTATTTTTACAATATGGCAGATTGTAGTGTGTGTTCCAAGCAGGTCTCAAAATTCTTAGTAATGATTGGATGGTAGATTAAGATTCGGTAGTGTATTCATGTCTAAATATTTGCAGTTTTTTTTTTTAATTTGCTTGTGAAAACCATTTTATATACTTTTTGGTTCAACTTGGAACATTTGGATGAGTTGGTTTCCAAGACAAAACGAAAGAGGTTTGTTTGGTACCTAGGGGTTTATACATATCGCTGAGCTAAACCACTACAGGGGCTTTAGTAAGCTCGTAAATCTGGTTTGGTGTGTTATTGGAACTGTGTACCCAAGTGAAAGTGTGCAACTTTAATTTGAATTATACACAATAGTAATCAGATTGACTGGATTTGTATGTCTTAAAAGCATTTTTATTTGAATTCCGGCATTGTCCTTTATTCTTGTTCTTTTTCTTTGTCTTTGTCTTTTCTTTTTTTTTCCTGTCTTTGACTTTTTAAGGAAAAATATGTATTAAAAAATTGTATAAATTAGTATGTAGGGGAAAATTAGGATTAGGAGTTGTGTAGCCGTAATTTTTAACTTTTGGTGAATAGTGATAACTTTTTAACTTTTTGAATAATTTCTTGACTTTTTTTTAACTTGCCAAACTTGGCCTTATTAGCCTAAAAATATTGATTTGGTGTAAAAATGTGTAACAGTGAAAAAAGCAGCTTTTTTTTTTTTAAGTCATATTATCCCTCTATTGTTTTATACTTTTTAAAAAAAAGTTTAAAAAATCAGTTTATGAAGTAGGTTGAATTTGGACGTCCTCTAATGCTGTGTTTGGTTGAGGGATTTGGGGAGTGATTTGGAAAGGAAAAGGGAAAGGGAAAAGGTGTGTGAAACTATGTGAAATATAGGCATGATTTATTCACATTTCACCTACCTTTTCCATTTCTCTTTCCAAATCCCTTCCCAAATCCCCTAACCAAACACAGCATAAATCTCCAAGTTATTTTGATGGATATTATATATCATTTTAATCAATAGCCATGTGAGGGTGATAGAGTCATACCCAAAAATATCGGATACGCAATTTATGAAACATTTGAGAATAGACGAGGTTGAGATGTCGTTTTTTAATGGGTATGGATGGATCAATCCTACATAATTAATTCAAAAATAATAATAATATTGATAGTCCCCAATACTCTAAACTCCAAAGATTTGACTATCCCTTTCAAAGTCTTTTTCCTTAGAAAAGTTCAAAATGAGCTTTTCAACAATAGACTTCTCAATATTTTAGAATTGTTAAATTCAATGTCAAATCTTCAAATAGTAGCCTAATAATTTGTCAATATCAGGACACTTGTCAACAAAGCGGCAAATTTTTTATTTTTAATAATATTTTTCACGCGATGAGAATCCAAAGCTAATGATGCCCCCACATTGTCACATTCATGCAAACCTTGTATATTCAACCTTGTTGAACATCTAGGTTCTTTTGTACAACATGATAAATAAAGAAAAATTATAAAATTAGCTGGGAAAAAATATTCCTACCTACCATTGGGGTCCAGTGGTGGTTTACAAGATATAAGAGGAGAAATGAAATAAAATGAAAAGTCAATGGGGTCTCCTTTTGAAAAGTCACAATACTTTAATTTCTTTTATTATCATTATTACTAAAACCATTTATTTCTCACATGTGCTTGAACATAACTCATTCCAAGTTCAAAAGGACACAACTTGTCAAAGGCTTTAATGTTAATGAACTGGAAATGTAAGAAGTTGCACTTTTTTTTTTCCTTATATCCAAAAACCCCTTGATATTTCCTACTTATTATTTCTGCTCTAAAATATTAACAGAGACACATAAAGATACAATATCTAATCGATAAATAAATATATACGTAGGACTACAAATGAATCAAAACATAGCTCGATTCATTTACAAAAACTTATTGGATTGTGAACCGAGTTAAACTCAAATTAAAATAAGCTCAACTTGATTATTATATATACATATATAATAATATAAATGAATGAATGATATATGTATACTATAAAATAAATTAAAAATTAAAATGTATATAATAATATATGCTTTTACTTCCTATTCGAGTTTTTAGCAAAGCTTGATTGTGTATTCGAGATGAGATCAAGTTTGAATTCGAGCATGATTAATAAATGAGTCAAGCTTCAACCGTACAGTACTCTGTTCGGCTAAGTTTGCATGCAACTCTATCTATATATATCAGAATTATGAAGGAATAACATTTAGTTTCATGGTAGAAAAAGAACAAAAATGTGTTCACATTCAGAGTAAGTCATTATATTGAAGAAAGATCCTAAACTAAAGAGTAATGATATGCAAACAGAAAATATATACAGAATGATATGACAAAGTTGAGCCTATCATTTAAAAAAAAAAGTAAAAAATATTCACCAAGATGCTCCATTCTAAACAAAATGTCACTATCATATCATTCTTGTAAATGATTCTGTTTGAAATTTCTAAAAGAAAAACATTTTATCGTCCTCCTATCTACATATTGAATAATATGAAAAGAACTATTTACGGGCTCAGCAACGTCAAAAAGCATTTCAGAGTCTAGACAAGAGTTGTTTATGCCACATACTGAGACCTATGAGCAAATGTATTCAGCTCAAAGTATTGTTACACAACACATGAAACTTGAGGAAGAAATTGTCGATATTGCAGAAGAAACCATGTTGGGGAGGATCTTCTATAAAACATACATGAAACATTGGCCTCGATCATAATTTATAGAATGTTACAGCGATTGTAATAAGCATCGTCGTTAATCACGTACCAAACATCGCATCTCTGGCATGTCTTTGGAAGGGAAGGAATTTTCTCATCTTTCTTCTCATCCTTCTTCTCATCCTTTGCAGGACCTACACTCATGATCTGTGCAGATTTTCTGAATTTCCTCACCTTGTTAATGATGCACGCAGGATCAGCTTCCCCAATCACGGTCACCGTGAATTTGGCCGGGTCAAGGACAATAGAGTTTATCCCTTCTATTGTTGAAATTAATTTCATGACCTTCACCCTGCATTTGGAACAAAGCAGATCCACTGACACTACTGTTTTCTGCAACAGAAGTACTGCAAAGTGTCAGTATGGAGAGGAGGTTTGAGAAGTGATAAAAGAATAAGCATAACAGACCCCTGCAAAAAAAAAAAAAAAAAAACATAAAACAGTATAGCAATATAAAAGACTCGGATTTCATGGAGATGAGATGACAGAACCTTCGACATGGGTATGGGTAGTGAGTTTACTAACTGGGCTGCAAGAAAGTAGAGGCTGCAGTGAATGTCATGTATTCGGTCCAGAGATGCTATTTATAAATTGCTCTACTGCTCTGGCTTTATTAGCTTGGTAAATTGTTAAACACAGTTTTTATTGCAAAAAATATACAAAATACAGCATGACAGCACTTGATTAATCTTCAATGAGGCCCACACTCCACGATAAATGCAGTGCTTTGTGACATTTAGTTCTAATTTGTTATCACTTTTCATTTTTTTCCTTGGCATATTCAGATAGGCATTTGGTTGAAAGACTAAATGGGGTAACAGTGTGTGTTGGTGACCAGAAGTAAATGCTAGTCAGAAAGCTCTTGATTGGGCACCTATTACCCCATGTGCATTTAATTCGTCTCTCTCTCTCTCTCACACACACTCACAGGCGTGCTCGCAGAGCAGAGGCATACCCACGTCCACTACAGTAAAAAACATGGCTTCACATATCTCCTTTCAAATGACATCATATACAATAGTTTTAGACAAGTGAAACTACTCGATTTCTTGTTTCATGTTAAATGAAATCCTATGCAATTATCTTAGATAAGTGAAACTACTCTATTTCTAGTTTCATATGCTTCATTTCGCATAAAAAGAAATCCACTCACGTGGTTGTGTATACAGAAAAAATTCCAGTTAGATATACATCCCCATTCATGTCAATCAAAACCAAGGTATGTGCTACACACAAATAAACAAGCATATACATATCTTACTCAATATTAAAGAATTTACCGAAGACAATTTTAAATAATATGGAAATTATTCTTTCCGGTTCACGTTTGTGTAAATGTTGTGTTAGAATTTCCCATCTTTACCTTCACCTACTCCACTACACACTCCACTTCACTTACCTCCACTTCACCACACACTCCACTTCACCTAACCCACTATCACCTCCACTACACCTACTACCACATTTTCTTCTATATATAGATTGTATAGGAATTGTAATTGATCAATCTTGTAACAATCAATCAATCAATAATACTTGAATTGTAACATGGTATCAGAGCAGGTTTAAAACCTACTATTTTTCGCTTCACCGGCGGGCGGCAACCTCACCTTAGCCGTCCGCCGGACCTCCATCTATTCCGTTTATTTTCTACACATACCTTCATTTAACTCAACATTTAGTTCTGCGTCTCCGTCAACTGGGTTCTCCTTTGGAGCATCCTCGGTTTCTGTTGCTGCTACCAACAGTGCCCCTATGGTGTTTGGATCATCCACTCCTACTAGTGGCTCATTGAATTCCATTTTCATGTTCACTTCAGCTGCTTCTACTGCCACTGCCTCTTCCCAAGCACAGCCCATGTTTGGTAGTGCTGTTCCTGTCTTCACGGCTGCCTCAGGTAATGGTGATCAGATGAGCATGGAGGATAGCATGGCTGAGGACCCAGTACAGGCATCCATCATGCCTGCAGTTCCGGTATTTGGTCAACAAACTCCATTAGCACCAGTGATGCCACTTCAAGCTTATTTAATTCCACATTAACAAAAGTGATCGAAAAGGCAACCCATGTGACCCAACTTCTTAATATATTCTAAACCCACTATCTCTCTCTCTCTCTTTCTTCATGACAGACAGCCCCTTTTTTTTAATGACAGCCACTTTCATATATAATACCACTTTTTTAATAACAGCCACTTTCTTCATGACAGCCACTTTCATATATATATTTATTCCGCCAAATGATACCACTTTTTTAATTTCTTAATATATTCTATATTTTAATAATATGAGTGGCCTCACTTTTCCACCACAACCTTTTTTTCTCAACAATATTCTTGTTTCCACCACCCCAATACGCAATATCAACTCACAGATTCACACACCATCACTGGTTTTTTTTTCAAACCATTATTTTATTTTTTTTATCTAATGTTCAAAAAAAAAAAAATAAATAAAAAATAAAAAAACTTTACAAATTTGCACACCAAACTTCTTTTATTCATATCGGGGCTCACCCCATTCACCATTTTACATAAAAAAAAAAAAAAAAAAAAAAAAAAAAAAAAAAAACCACAAACACAACAACCACACCCACAGTGGGATTTTTCTTCTCTACTCTGCCGCCAGTCTTTTCTTCTTACCTCCGTCCTGGGCGGTCCTTGCCGGTGTTGCCTCCGTGTTTCCCACTCCACTGGGCATGATCACTCCCCCATACTCCTCCACTGCAGCGTATGGCGGCCCTCCAAATCGGAACATCACGGTGGCCTTCCGCTTCAGTTCCTTATTTTCTGCCTTAAGCACACTTATCTCTGCTCGCGCATCCTTATACATGCGTTGGAGCAGAGCCAGCTGGGAGTTTAAATGCTGCACCTCATTTGTCCTACTCTGCAGCCGGTTCGACAAATTTGTGACCGCCGTCATGCTTTCCACACATGCCTTCAGAGTATACTGATTGGCCTCAATATCAGTTTGCACCGCCATTTTTTGCTCCACCGACCGCATCGGAAAGTTCAATGGAGCAAAACCAGAGGTGTTTGGTTGAGGTTCACTGGCCACCGCACCAGTTATTTCTCTTGTGGGCTCGTTCAGTTCTGGAAAGAGCGTGAGCAGGTTCTGGGTAGCTGGACGGGAAGAAGAGGCCATGTTTTGGGTTGCTAAGTGTTTCAGTGCAGGGTTTACAGAGTGTTTCAGACTGCCAAAATTCAGAGGTTTCAAACTGGTTTGCACAGCCTCTGCCTCAACCTTGGTTAAATAGCCAGGGTCGATCCGCGCATCGCGCGCCTCTTGCCACTAGACGACAAAACGGGCACGCAAACCAAGGCGCCCACGTGCCTCGCCATCATGTCCGGCACGCCTTTTGATGAATTGGGCACGCCTTTTTATGGCACGCCTTTTGACAAAATTGGGCACACCTTTTGAGTGTGCGACTTTTTAAGGGTCCGACAAGACTCTGTAAATTGTCCCGACATAGATTCCGGTTCGTTTCTACAAGGGTCCGACAAGACTCTGTAAACTGTCCCGACATAGATTCCGGTTAGTTTCTACAAGGGTCCGACAAGACTCTGTAAACTGTCCCGACATTGATTCCGGTTAGCTCCTTTATGGGTCCGACAAGACTCTGTAAACTGTCCCGACATTGATTCCGGTTAGTTTCTACAAGGGTCCAGCAAGACTCCGTAAACTGTCACAACAACTGTCACAGCATTGTCTGCTACAACGGTCCGACATGACCCCATAAACTGTCTTCTACAACGGTCCGACATGACCCCATAAACTGTCTTCTACAACGGTCCGACATGACCCCATAAACTGTCTTCTACATCGGTCTGACACCACCATACAGTGTCCTCTACAACGTTATGACACCCCATACAGTGTCTTCACCAACGGTCTGACACGACCATACAGTGTCTCCTATCCTTTTTTATTTTTATGTATTTTCTTGTTTTGTTGCTCTCTCCAAACTCAAGTTGGTTAGTTTCTCTCCTCCTTGAGTTTGCGGGGGGCTGTTAGAATTTCCCATCTTTACCTTCACCTACTCCACTACACACTCCACTTCACTTACCTCCACTTCACCACACACTCCACTTCACCTAACCCACTATCACCTCCACTACACCTACTACCACATTTTCTTCTATATATAGATTGTATAGGAATTGTAATTGATCAATCTTGTAACAATCAATCAATCAATAATACTTGAATTGTAACATGTTGTTCTAATCCTAACATATCTGAGCTATGTGGAAGCAACATTCAAGGCATATCAGCCATATACTAGTAATTATACTCAAAGGAGCTAGTTTTGGTGGTGCATTACCTCACCTGAACATACTATGATACAGTGTACAGACAATCTTAACTGGTTCTGAACTAGGCTGTTTACAAGGGAAGGCAATATAGCAAGTTGATATTCAGACCCATAGATTTGGGGAAAAGAAGTCAGACAATTGTACATTCACCTTTATGAAATGTACCCAACTCAACCAACTTTGTTACCTATTAAAGTCTTTTCTGGATGTAGTGTAGTCAAAAGTACATTTTACAAAAGTGAGAGAGAGAGAGACCTCGAGTAAATAGCTCAGGAGCATTAGAGGTGATCAGCTGCTGCTAGACTGCTTCCAATTATTGGATCATTCTGCCAGGCTAATTCCCATACTGACGCTTGCTCAGCAGCCTCGGCCATGATGCATTGAAACCTTAAATATCAATTGCTCTTCCTGATCCAAAAACTCACTCCAGCATTCAGCATTCTGATTCCATGCTCTGTCAAGGCAGGTCACTAGTACATTGCTCTATATTTGCATTAAAGTGCACTCAAAAGTACAGAGTTCACTCGATCCTATTTCTAACAATTAATTGGTAAGACAATGAGAGATAACATAATTGCATTCTTAAACAATATATTTTGATAAACAACCTGTTCATGCACAAGCTTTTATTGAACCATAGCTTTCCATCAGCTGAATGAAATTCTGAACTTTTTAGACCAAAGGGTACATTTGTAGTCAGTCACTAAAATGAAAGAGAAAAAAGATAACTTCATAAAAGTGTAGATGGCAGTTTAGCATACACATCCAAAGAAGCTTACACACCAAATCATTCGTTCCGAGAGGCCACAAATCAACCTTCAAGGGCAATGCTATCAGCGTGCCTCTATAGTCTCTGAGATAGCTCTCACTCTTGTTTCCAATTTTCTGCATATTCGCGTTTATATATGTATAATAGTGAGCTTTATATTGGTGTAAATATTTTGCCAGGGCCACAAATTGTGCATACATACACAATAAATTATTTCCAACACTTTGATTAAAAGGCTCCATGCCAACCCACAAGGTAGAATTTTCAGCTCAAATACACCATATATTCAACAAAGCACAAATTTATTTGGAATAAGTCAAAAGAGTACACTATGTTACAGTACAGTATATTACAACAACAAAAACTTACACCTTACAGAGCTCAACTTCATGGCTGAAGGATAAAAGTTGAATTACAAAAGATCACAGATCTGACAAGTATGGTTGCTAATTGAGTTTGTAAGAGCTCACCAAAAATTTAAAACTAGTTTTGCAGTGAATTCTGCTTAGGAAATTGATTTCACCAGGAAAAGGTAAATCAATTTTCTTGCAGTTCAGTATCACCCACCACTTCCACAAGGTTACTAAAAAATCCAGCTGTATAAATAAATTGGTCATGTGGGTTCAAGATGGAAAGGTACTGAAGTAGTTGATATGTCACTCTCATTGTAGCAGAGGAAGAGTCTGATATAATATGTCTCTTTCTCGTTGAGTTTCTTATTAAGCTCCCATAACTGCAACATCACAATAATATTGTCATTAATAATCCCCTTATGTCATCTAGTAGCACTTGTTTAGAACAGTATTCCAACTTAATAATCTTAATAACATGTCAAGCAAATTCCAACCTATAATCATTTCCATAAACAAGCACTACGGTTAAGGAAATGTTTTCATGGAAAAATAAGATCCATAGATGCCCATGTCCTAAGAGAGACTTCAAACCTGCACCTCCCCTCTGCTAGTGGCAAGAGATGCCGGTGAAGCTAATAGCCAGTGGTCACAATGTACAATCAAAGTTAAACTACAATAGAGATACTACAAATAAATATAGCTCACCCAGATGGAAACCTTGCACGGGCAAAAGGAATATCAAAGGAAGCAAGAAGTTAAAAATATATATATATATATATATATGTATCAGACATGTAAAAATGAGTATCAGCATGTGTCTGAGAGTGTCCAAGGAGTGTTGATTTCCAAGATACGCCACCTTCTTAGAAGGGTTTGTGTTTTTTAGTTCAGGAGTAATACTACACTTTCAAAATCTAGGCTTTTGAATTCTTACAAATTGTCTATATTCAGAGTTTTGGATCCTAGGCATTAGAAGTCGAGTAAAGCTGATGTGGAGAGCATAGGAAAAAAATCGCTCAGCATGAAATCCACTAACATTTCCAACACAGACACAGACACAGACACACACAAACACACACGCACACAACTAAAGATACTGACACAGAAAGATTTCTTAAACTACTACATGTTACCAGCAGGATCTCCAGCATGAGAAACATCTTCCATGGTGTTGGACTGATCTGAATATGCAGTTCTATTAGCATCAATGCTCACAACTTTTTCCGCTTGATGCTTTCTGTTCACCACTTGAGTGTAGAAGCTGACTATCTGCTTGTCTAATTCATAGTAGTGTTCCATCTTCTTCAATGGTCTCATATCCAGGTCAATAAAAGATGCCTAATAACTTACAACTTATGTTAGCTATAAATATGGCAGGAAAAAGGCACTACGCTTTGTAAAAAATCAACTTCTACGTTAGAAATTTTGATGGTTTAAGAACCTAGTAACCTGCTGATGTATCATAGCAATACTCAATGAGACCATCAGGAGATAAATTACTACCTTGTATCTAAAAAAAATAAAAACCCAAAGTATACTTCAATATACCAATAAATTAAAACAAATGCAAAAAGGGGATGATTTATCAAGTTGTATCTGATACATTTTTCTTTAATCTTTGTTTTTTTGTATCATATTAAAATAAGTTAATTCTAATTAATGCAGAATTTCCAAATTTCAAGAAATGATATCTTTTTCTTTTGGGGGGGTAAAAAATGACTCAAATTTGTAAGCATTCCATTCTACAGTTGAACTCATTCAGCCCAAACACCTCTGACTTTGTTTGACACCAGCCACACAAACTAAAATTTTAAATGATAGATCTGGATATGATGCATACCTTGTAATCAAAACTTTGTTTGGTTGATTCAAGAAATACACCACTATATGGAGATTTCACATCCCCATCTTCCCTAGATCTAAAACAAATCATAATACTCAAGTCCTTCGCAGTTGCAGCTATCAAATAGTCCCTTACAATCTTCAAGCTTTCATCCAAAGGCATTGAATGCAAATAGGTATACATGTTTGCCAATTTGTCTTCACCCAAATCTCTACACACCATACAAGGCTGGGAAACAATGTCATAATAAGCATGAATCGCCCCTTCTATGTCAAATATATCAAGCTTCTGGACTTTGAGAAGGCGATCTAGTAATCCTGATTGGAAAACAGCTTCAGTAACAAGGTGTAGGAAATTCATTGTACGTAGGCCATCATTTGCCCGAATCACACACTTGAGTACATCTTCAAATGCTTCACCAATCATACAACTAGTACTATCTGCCCCACCACCCAAGCCCCCAAATATGAGGGAACCATTCAAGAAAACACGGAAATTGTTCTGAGGAGTAACAAAGAGAGCCTTCATTGCATTATGTACTCTGTCATTGGATCCAGAGAACATGTCAAGTGGATCATATTCACTTATTTCTGATATCTGAAAAAAACATGAACATGTTTGAGCCAGAAACTTACAAGAAAAATAAAAAAGTGTTGCTTAAGATTCTAGATGAAATCAGGCTGAAATTAAATGGAACAGCATGGACTCCCATCAGACCAAAGCCATATACGATACATGAGATTGGTCATCCAGAAATGCACTAGAATTAAAAGATTCTTCCTTTTATAGCTTAGCCTCAAGAATAAATAGTAGAAGAAAGGAAAATTACCTCTCTATGATGCAATTTCAATGACTGATGCATTTTAAAACGAGATATACTCTTTTTAACAGCATTTTCCTCGGATATAAATCTGGAAACTGGAAGAAATCCACATTTTGGCTGCTTTTTAGAGAGAAGAAGAAATTAAGGAAAAAAGTAGAAACATATTAGATAACTATGGTGGTAAATCGTTGACCAAAGGTTAACAACAGCCAACAAAAAGATATGAAACCAAAGATGTTGATTGAAGGAAAGCACCTTTATCTCAACAGATATGCAGAATTCACCTTTAAGATTACCTGGAGGAAAAAAATCATGATGCCACTCATATATCATATATACCAAAAACAAATCTATGTTTCGACATTATGTGATGGAAAATTTACTACTTGCTTTTACAATGCCTATCTTCTCTGTTAACATTATAAGAGCTTTTCAGAAATTCAAATTGAAGTCATATGCATGCATATTCTCCCATGAAGACACAAGTCATGTCTTCTTAAAGCACATAATATGATTTACATTTATTCCAGTAATTTCATAGCTCACTACACTTTTTCAACCATCAGTGGTTTCTTTTGTTATGCATTTAAACACAAGTTTAGTTGCTAAAAGTTGTACTTGAACTTTTTATTCCTCAAAGTGCGTACTACTTTTATCATTCCAATAAAGGGGAACGAATTATTGTGCCTATTGACTGTTGGCTGCATCTAAGCAATATTTAATAGTATTCTTCCTGGTCAAAGTTTTGCTCAAGAATATCTGGTTTCCTGAACATTGAACTAGAACAGCATTTTTCCCTAATAAATGTTTGCTTACTAAAAAATAAGATGCTGCTCTTGAGCACAGATTCTTAGTTATTTTTATCAATGAATGAATGTTTACAATAATAACACAATTTCCAGAAAAACATGAGGTGATTGGCTTGTGATGATGATACTTCAAGAAAAAACAAAAAAAATATGGAGTCATTACTTATATGTGACGTGTATATGTGAATATTATAAACAAGGTCTACAAATGCAGTTTTCACAGACTAGATGCAAAATATCAGACTAGACTATTCCCACCAATGCTTTAATGAAATGTGGTTTCATGTCACAACTCAGTCGTATAATTAAAATATTTACGTCTGCATTCTCTGAATAAATATGTTGTATGTTTTCTGCCATCAACGGCTCTACTGCTAGGAATGATCTGAACTATTTGGCAAGTACATAAGTTGCAAGTCAAACACTTACTTCTTCAACAAATTAAAAATAATCGTTTAATACAGATTTATTGGTGACTAACAATTAACTCCCAAATTGGGTTTTGACTTCCACTGCTAGTTATGTGATAAGTGAATATCCCATTACTTCATTCTAGTGTGACTACATCCATATTGCAAGATGCCTTTTCATTTGACATAAGGGGGAAGAAGCAGACTTTATCAGAGGCAACTAAAAGCAGGGATGCGCAAAACATAAGCCTAACCCAAAATTAAACAGTTGTTAGACAAGAGGCCATGTTTCTTACTTTCTTAGAATGACACTGATCACAAGTGGGAGACACACACTAGTAAAATTATGCTACAAGGAGCTTACCATTCATAGTGCAAGCAGAAGATATTATTTGAAAACGCTCAAGAGATGGTAATTACCACGGGGGAAAACTGAATGATCAGATATAACAAGTGCAGAATTACAAAGGGTGTTGACCTTGGCAGCATCAACTCGCGAAGCAGGACGCTGACAAAGAACATTCTTTTCAACCAACTCTAGAAATTCCTGGGTTACAAGGACACGAATCTGCCAAATACGGAGGAAACAATAATCAGAAATGTTAATGATGTCCTAAATGATCATAATGATCCCAAGGTAACAGAAAAATAACGAATCTTTATGCAGTTTTCTTATAACAACTCCATACAGTCAACATGTATATAACTTTTCAAGTAACTGCCCAATTCCACATTTCTAGTGCATGAACCACAAGATTTAATCCCTTTCTAGCGTTTCCTTTTAATTGACTGTAAAAAGGACCAAAGCATATGCGTGTGTCATATAACAGGTTAACATATGACTGAATGCAGTTTTAAAATTTTTAGTATGCAACACAAATTATTTAAAATTTTTAAGTGTACTCCACAAAGATTGCAGTTCCAAGAATAGGCGTAGATATCCCAAAATAAAAAGAATTTTGAACAAATATATGAACAATTACATCAAAACATAAGTCAAACTCCAAACTTTAATATCTTCCCACCTAAGAAGCACCGACATGGAAACGTGACATGGACATATTGACACATAAATTTTCAAAAAATGTAGGACACAACACGCGGGGGACATGTGTAAAATATATAATTTTATATATTGTATGTCATATATATGAATATGTAAGTCAAAATTAATGATTTTTAAACTCTAAAGGAGGAGAATATGCATAATTCACATTGTTTTTATTTCATCATTGGATTATAAGTTATTTTATTCAAACTTGTAATGTGTTTCGTATTTGTCTAATTGTTGGGAAGTGTCCGATGAGTGTCGTATCGGACACGGTGTTGGACACAACACTCTCCCCTCTTAGAAGTGTCTGTGCTTTTTAACTTCTCATCAAAACTCAACAAAATTAGAAATACAAATAAAGTAAATTTTGGTAAAACCTACAATGCTATGGCAACGTACCCCAGCATCAACATATTCAGGACCTAACAGTGGGCAGATTACATGCTTCACGTATAGTTGCTTTGCTATTTCCCTTGTTGGGGCTGATACAAGATCTTTAGTTTCTTTCCATAGACGACACTCATCCATGGTTAGAGCTGAATAACCATGCTCACTATCAGATAAGTATATAGAAGATCCATTCCTTGAAGCTTTTTGTATGCGTAGTACCTTACCAACCTATACATATTAGAAGAAAGAATCTATAAGTGACAAATGTATGTTAGTCCACTCCAACATTTTTAAATGAAGCATGGTATGGCCCAACTTCTTTGACTCATTTTCCTCAAGCCCATTTTCTCTGCCTGTTGAGGGATAACTGTAGGAAAATTTATTTTTCTAGAATTTAAGAAAAAAATTCCTTTCTCAAACCATAGTTTATGCTTTCAAAGGGAAAAGAGTTGGTAGTGGGGAATCACCCAGATTTTAGACAAGAAATTGACATCATGAATCATGAGGAATACATAGTGGGGTAAAGCAACAAGCGTGATCAAGAATGGTAATCCGAAAAGAACCTTTCTCCCTCTAAATATATATCACAAAGTGTATAGTCATTATAAGAATCTCCTTTCTTAGACAAATTGATGGAGTGCAAAGCTAGGATAAGACCACATTTTATGCTTTCGAGGGGAAAAAAGTTGGTAATGGGGAATCACCCAGATGTTAGACAAGAAATTGATGTCATGACCAAACATAGGGAAGTAAAGCAACAAGCGTGATCAAGAATAGTAAACCCAAAAGAACCTTACACACACACACACACACACACACACAAAAGAGGATAGTCATTATAAGAATTTCCACCTATTTACCCATTTCAGAGTTCCTCTTTGCATAATCCAATTCAGTAATCAAGGATATTCAAGATACCAGTTCTAACAAGCATAATTTAGCTATATGTTTTACTTTAACTAACATTCAGTTACAACGAATGTAAAATAAAACCAATAATGAAAATTGTAAAAATAATCCACACATGCAGAGCTAGTATTAGGCTTAATCAGATTCAAATTCTCATTTCTTTCCTTCCCTAATTGCTCTTCTCATCAACAAAATTAAATTTCATTTCCAAGCCTAAGCATTACATTAGGCTTAATCAAATTCAAAATTTTTTCCATCTCCAATTGTTTCTCATCAACAAAATTAAATTTCCTTTCCAAGTCTATAAGCATTATACTAACAAAAACTCAAACTCTCTTTATCATGCATAGAGTTCACAACAATGAATATATATATATATACACACACACATTAGAGTAAAGCATGAATAGACATACAAAAGTAGGAGAGGATCCGATATAAGTCAGAACAAGATTGGCAGCTCCTTCTCCTCTGTAAATCCAATCGGCTGCATGTTTTTTCTCTAAAACCATCTCCATCCACTGCAATACCTATATAAATAAATAATAATTATAAAAAAAAGATATATTGTAGATTCACGTATATATGTATGTGTATATACATAAGTTACGTATGAACAGATACATACAATATACATAAAAACAGGTTTGATACCTAAATTTGGCAATCGAAGAAGGATAGAGAATTAGGATTGAGAGCGAATGGAGCCCTAACCACTCGAAAACGGTAAGCTCAGAGATAAAGAGTGAGAGAGTGAGACTCGAGAAAGAGAGAGTAAACCAGTATGAGTTCGCTCTGTTTCTTTGACACTAAAATGGCATTGTAGTACTCCAAATAAACAAATACATATCGAATTTTTTGAATGGGGCCGAGAAAAACCACCTCAACTTTAAAATTACCAAACTACCCTCCCAACCCAAAGTTGGCGCACCTCTCTCCTCCTCCTCGAAAATATCAGGGAAAGCACTACCAGCGACGTCGTATTGGACAATTTCTCCGGCGGAGCAAGGTAGGAATGAGAATGGGGTGGAGAGATTGGATATATTATGGAAATCAGATCTGCTCGCTTTCGGTTTTCTTCATGATATGGGGATTTTTTTTTTTTTTTGAAGTATAAATAAATAAATGGGAAATTGACAGGAGTGATTTCAGAGGTTTGCAGAGTTGATGATGCTTTCGAAGAAGACAAAGTGTGCCGCCATGTATGTGATTATATAGCAGCCGCTCGTGGGTACATGATATACGATGTGTTGTAATTTTGTTTATAATTTTGGGTTATTTGCTATACGACAATTTTGTTAATTTTAAAATTTAATAATTAATACTTTATTTACTCTATATATATATATATATATATATGGGCACTCCGTTCACAAATACAAATCCCAATTTTATTGTCAAAAGTGTAGGCGTTTTTTTATTTTATCTAAAAGGACAAGTTTAAACATAATGGTCAAAATAACTTTATACATATCATATATGGTCTCAATCCATAGCACTAACACACACACTCCCTTTCTTTCTCTCTCTTCCTCATCAAACCCTAAGTCTCTCTCTATCTTCAAAGTCTTTGTTACTGTTCCTCCACTCCTCCGTCATTGCTCGTCCATCACTATTCCTCCAACCCTTCGTCGTTGCTCCCCCGCTACTCCAGCATGACATCGAGAGATCTGCACCTTTTTGCAAGGGTGATGAGCTTTTATTCAATAGAGAAAAGCTTGTGTGGCTACGATGGAGCTAAAAACATTAATAGTGTCACCACCGCCTCTCTCTTTATCTTCTCTTTACTCTTCTCTCTTTCTCTCTTCCATCTTCGTCCTCCATATCCTTTCTTTCTTCCATTATGCGCCGCTGCTATTGAGGCCTCGTTTGAAACATGCTTTTTTAGTAGCTTTTTAGCTTAAATATGAGGTAAAAAAAATTAGTATATTTGTGATGATTTTTTGATTTTTTTAAGAAAAGATGTGCAAAAAGTAGAGAGAAAAAAAGATTATTTGACTTTTTGGTATAGATTGTTAGCTTTTTAGTGACTTTTTGACTTTTAAGTTAAAAAGTGATGTTGTCAAACGAGGCCTGAATCCCTAGCACCAGCTCCGTGTGTTGGGGGGTGTGTTGAGTGAAATCAAATGAAGAAATTAGAAAGATGAATGATAATAGATCTAGATTTGATGCATTTTTAGCAAATAGTATAAACATGGCGGGTGTCCATGGGAGGGGGCTTGGGTGGAGGTTTGGTGATAGTAGCTAGGGTTTTGAGAGCTTGGTGTCTGGTCCATGGAGGAAGTGAAGGAAGGGTGTTTGGGTGCAAAGAAAATTATTTGTGTTTGGAATAATAGAAAAGTAGGAATATGTGTGTGTATATGTATACATATATATATATATATATGAATGATAAGTGAATCTGTGAAACTAAATATATATATATATATATATATATATATATGAATCTGTGTGTGTATATATATGAATCTGGTTTTATATATACATATATGAATCTAGTTTTTGGTTTGAAATCAGTTTCGACAAATAAAAATTGTATAGATAAAATAAATTTTGTAAAATTAAATCGATATTGAACAAATAGGAAAAAAAAATTGTAACAGATAAAAAATAATCAATAAAAATTGAACATATAGATAAAAAAAAGATTTGAAAAGATAAAAAAATTGAATAGATAAGAAAAAATTTAACAGATAGATATAAATTTGAATAGATAAAAATTAGAATAAGAATTAATTTCAACAGATAAAGGGAAAAAACTAAACAAATAAAAAAAGTTTGAGTTTGAATAGATAAAAAAATTAGAACAAAAATTTTAACATATAAGAAAAGATAGAACAAGAATTTCAACAGATAAAATTTTACACAGATAGAAATTTCAATAGATAGGAAAAAATAAAACAAGAATTTGAACATATGGACAAAAAAATTGAACAGATAGAAACAAATTTTAATAGATAGAAAAAAAATTGAATAGATAAAAATAAATTTGAACAGATAGTCAACGAAAAGTCAACAGATAAAAAAAATCAATAGGGATAAAACTGGAAACAAAATGTCCTTCAAAACAAATAAAAGGACATTTTACCAAATTATTTCACAAATGGTGGATTTCTTACTAATAAAAAAAAGACATTGGACCTAATGCCGTAGACACCCTCTAAATTGGATTTATCACTAATTTTTTCTTTCTCTCTCTCTCTTTCTCTCTCTCTCTCTCTATATATATATATATATATATATATGTTTATATATGAGAGATTTATTAGAAAATCTTTTTTCAAATGTTTGTATCCCAATTAGTCTATAAGATATTCTTGTATTCCAATAAATCCTATTATTTGAATATTTGATTTACCAAATCCTAATTCTCATATTTAAAGTATTTTATGGACATTTCTGCCCTTACAAATATTTTTTAAACGGTTAGCAATTTGGTGATATGAACATTCATATTTTACAATGTGAATATTTATATTGACGTGTGAATGTTCACATTGATATTGTGAACATTCACATTGGTGGTGTGAACATCCACATTGACATTGTGAACATTCACATCACGAAACATTCACACTATAAAATGTGAATATTATTAGGGGTATTTTGGTAATTATGTCACTCATAGGACTTATTGGAATATAAGAAAATAATGTGAACTAAACATAAGTAGGTGAAAAATGATTTATGAAAAAGTGTCCCTATATATATTTATTAATCGATAGAAAAGTAATTATAAATATGAGTAATATTTATATTATATTATTAAATAAATGGGATTTTTATTGATAAGTCCAATTTAGAAGTGTTTTAACCCAAGAAGTCCATGAAGGAATTTTTTAACCCATTTAGTCCCATGTATGTATAGTTTTATTCCATAAAGTCCATTTTCTTGATTTACACTATTTTATTGGACACTTATGCCCTTATATTTAATTTTGATATCCTTATAAATATTTTTTCAACGATTAGCAATTTAATGATGTGAACATTCATATTTTAAAATTCACATTTGTAGGAATGTAAATTGGCCCGTGGACGGCCCGAAACCCGCCCGCGAGCCAGGGCGGGCCCGGCCCGTTGACAATGTGAATATTCACATTGACATGTTAAAATTCACATTAATAGGAGTGTAAAATTGGCCCCCGTCCCGTGGCGGCGCGAAACCTGCCCGCGGCCCATGGGCGGCCCGGGGCGGGCCCCGTCCGGCCCGTTGACAATGTGAATATTCACATTGACATGTTAACATTCACATTGATAAGAGTATAAAATTGGGCCGCGGCCCATGGGCGGCCAAAAGCCCACCCGCAGCCCGAGGTGGGCCCGGCCCGGCCCGTTGACAATGTGAATATTCACATTGACATATTAACATTCACATTGATAGGAGTGTAAAATTAGCCCGCACCTCGTAACTGCCCGAAACCCGCCCACGACCCGTGGGCGGGCCCGGCCCGGCCTGTTGACAATGTGAATGTTCACATTGACATGTTAACATTCACATTAATATGAGTGTTAAATTGGCCCCCATCCTGTGGCGGCACGAAACCCGCCCGTGGCCCATGGGCGGCCCGGGGCGGGCCTGGTCCGACCCGTTGATAATGTGAATATTCACATTGACATGTTAACATTCACATTAATAAGAGTATAAAATTGGCCCGCGGTCCATGGACGGCCAAAAGCCCGCCCGCGGCCCGGGGCGGGCCCGGCCCAGCCCGTTGACAATGTGAATATTCACATTGACATGTTAACATTCACATTGATAGGAGTGTAAAATTGGCCCGCAGCCCGTGGGCGGCCCGAAGCCCGATCGCACCCGAGGCGGGCTTGGCCTGACCCGTGACAATGTGAATATTCACATTGACATGTTAACATTAACATTGATAGGAGTGTAAAACTTGTCCGCTGCTCGAAGCTCGCCCGCGGCCCGGGGTAGGCCAGGACCCAAACCCGGGCCACCCCGGGCCTTCGACGGGCTTCGGGCCGCCCATGGGACGTGAGTCAATTTTACACTCTTATCAATGCGAATGTTAACATGTCAATGTGAATATTCACATTGTCAACAGGCCGGGCTGGGCCCGCCTCGGGCCGTGGGCGTGTTTCGGGCAGCCACAGGGCACGGGCTAATGTTACACTCTTATCAATTTGAATGTTAACATGTCAATGTGAATATTCACGTTGTCAACGGGCCGGGCCCGCGTCGGCCCGGGGCTGGGCTTCGGGCTGCCCACGGGTCATGGGCTAATTTGACACTCTTATCTATGTTAATGTTAATATGTCAATGTGAATATTCACATTGTCAACGAGCCAGGCCGGGCCCGACCTGGGCAGCGGGCTGGTTTCGGGCTGCCCATGGGCCACGGGCCAATTTTACACTCCTATCAATGTGAATGTTAATATGTCAATGTGAATATTCACATTGTCAACGGGCCGGACCGGGCTCGCCTCGGGCCGCCCATGGGACGCGAGTCAATTTTACATTCTTATCAATGTGAATGTTAATATGTCAATGTGAATATTCACATTGTCAACAGGGCGGGCCGGGCCCGCCCCGAGCCGCCCACGGTCCGTGGGCTAGTTTCGGGCAGCCACTGGGCGCGGGCTAATTTTATACTTTTATCAATGTGAATGTTAACATGTCAATGTGAATATTTGCATTATCAACGGGTCGGGCCGGGACCGCCCAAGGCAGCCCACAAGCCGCAAGCGGGTTTCGGGCCAGCCACAGGCCGCGGGCTAATTTTACACTCCTATCAATGTGAATGTTAACATATCAATGTGAATATTCACATTGTCAACGGGCCGGGCCGGGCCGGGCCCGCCCCGACCCGAGTCCGGGCTCGGGCTTCGGGCTGCCCACGGGTCATGGGCCAATTTTACACTCTTGTCAATGTTAATGTTAATATGTCAATGTGAATATTCATATTGTGAACGGGCCGACCCGGGCCCGCCCCGGGCGACGGGCTGGTTTCGGGCCGCCCACGGGCTGTAGGCCAATTTTACACTCCTATCAATGTGAATGTTAACTTGTCAATGTGAATATTCATATTATCAACGGGCCGGATCGGGCCTATTTTTTTGGCTTGTGGGCTGGCCCGGCCCGGCCCGACTCGAATTTTTCCGGGCATCCACGAGAATCGACATGAGCCGGGCCCCTACACATCGATGATATAAACATTTATATTGACGGTGTGAACATTCACATTAAGGGTATTTTGGTAATTATGTCACCCATAAGACTTATTGAAACATAAGAAAATAATGTGAACTAAATGGAACATAAGTAGATGAAAAGGGTATTTTGGTCTTCTTATCTCAAATTGGACCTAATGGAATAGTCAAAAAGAATATGGGTTGGATGGAATAAAGCTCTTAGAAAATGGATTTATCAAAAAAGCTCCCTAAATAAATTTATATACAATAATTAAAAAGTCAATAAAACTTAGCATAACTAATATACCAGCCACCAAACCCAAGCCTAACAATCAAATAAACTATCACCACAATCTCATAATGGTAGAGAAATAAATAATCGATACAATTCTGGAAACATTTTTCAAGTAAAAAATTGTATGATAAAGTTTGGAAGAATTACTATCCAACCGTACTTTATACAAAAATTATAGTTATATGAAAAGGTTAAAACTTTCATTATTAATATTAACAAAAAATTTCACTGATGTGTAATTTATTTTTAGAATTTCTACTAATTTGTCATTTCTCTATAAAGTTTAATATATATATATATATATATATAGATACATATATTCTAAATTAGATGTTTTATATAATGAGCGTGTTGAATGTACTTTTTTTTTAATTTGAAAAGATATTAATTAAAAAGAAAATGTTGAAATTATTTAATCCTCATTTTACATATAAATTAATTTCTTCAAATTATTTAAATTATTTGTGGTTAAGTTACAAATAAAAATTACACCAAATATCATAACACAAAAGTTTTCATAAAAATTGAATATAATTAATAAAGAGTTAAAAGTAAGCACCAACCCTTTCATTAAACTTGTATTAAATCAACGTAAAATTTTCACTAAATCAAGGATGAATAAAGTTTTTATCAAGTTTCTAACAATCGTATTTTTATTTAAATTTGATGAAATTTAAAAAGAAAAGTGTAAAGATTGAAAATGGTTTTCTTTCCTCAAAAGTAATTAAAAAAGTTTTTAGAATAACAAAATTTTCAAATAATTTGATTAAAAAATAAAAATAAAAATTGAGTGTTTCATATCAGTTGAAGCATTTTGAGATGCTACCAAACACCACAATAGAAAAAAAAGATTGGGATTACTATTGCGACAATTACAAGACTCTAACGTGGTTTATGAATACTAGAATTTTAGTGTACATGCATTGCGGGTGTAAATGTAAGTAATTTAGAAATTGATTTTAATAGTGTCTATTGGTGCAATTAACTTAGTTGATGAATGATTTTGAAAAATTGTCAAAATGCAACCAAAAGGCATATGATAAGACAAGTCAATAAAGGATTTTTTGGGTAAGTAAGTAAGTCAAGTCAATAAAGGATTTTTGGTGTAAGTAAGTCAATAACGGAGGTTTCAATGCAAATCCACACAAACACATGGCTGCAATCGTGGTCAAGGCTTTGAGGGTAGGCTAAGAAGCGATTTTGTTTTGTTTTTAATCAGCAAAGTGGAAACACACGGCTGCAATCATAGTCAACGCTTTGATGGTAGGCTAAGAAGTGATTTTGTTTTGTTTTTAATCAGCAAACTGAAAACTCATGGCTGCAAGCATGGTCAAGGCTTTGATGGTAGGCTAAGAAGTGATTTCGTTTTGTTTTTAATCAGCAAAGTGAAAACACTTCTCTGTGTGTTGTTTTGGTAACACTTTTCAAACAAGTTTTAAAACTATTATATTATAGACGCTCTATTTTGGTAGGTCTTAAAATTTGAACGCTTTCTTTTGATTACTCAACGATAAAAACAAGAATGCATTTTTCACAAAATCATCAATAAAAAGATGGAATTTGAGTTTTGTTCCCAAACCTAAGCTTGCTTTGGCCAAGTGTTTAAGCCCCGTCAGACCCGGAGCAAAGCTAGACTGAACTGAAACAAATCAGTATTTTTCTCTCTGGGTGGTCGTTCGGTCGGTCGACTACCTAGAGATAGCAAAGATTGTTTTTTTGTTGGTTTGGGTGGGCACTTCACAACCCCATTCATGCATTGAATGCATGTATACTCAGCTTCCATTGCCTAGTGGATGATCCATTCAAGGTAATGCTCCATTTTTGTCTTCCATTAGCTCAATTGCGCTCTATTTGCCCCATTATCTTCCTTAATGGTCCATTAAGCTTCCACTTTGTCTTCCACCATCTCTTCACTTGCATTGCCTATATAAGGAGAGCTCAGGTCTTGAATTTAAGGAGATAAATTTAAGAGAAGAAGTGTAGAGAGAATGATGAGTTTGAGATGAGAAGATTAGAGTTTGAGAAAGAAAAGAAAACTTTGAAAAAGATAGAGTTGTCTTGCCAAAATAGTGAAGTTGTCTTAGCCTCCATATATCTCATCTTCCATTGTGTAGGGGGGTTCAAGGTTAGGAAGGTGATTAGAGAGGCAAAACTATAATAGTCCAACAATGGTGGAATGGCTGGAGGATGAACAGTAGCAACTGTCTAGGAAGTTGGAGAGTGACCAGCTGGGTGAGAGTGAAGTAGATAGCTCAAGAAGAAATGTATGGCAGTGCCAAAATGGGCAGCATCTCCACCAAATCTCCAAAATTCCTCTTCTTGAACCTTGGGAAATGAGTCCTATTTATAGGCTTTTCCTTGGTACCAAGAGGACATCAAGTGGCCAAATAGAGAGAGAACATGTGTCCTAAAGGATCACATGGAATATCTTGCCTTGAGCCACCAGACTGAAAGTGCCACATGTCCCTTTGCATGTACTGTGTACTGTCTGTTTACATCCATAACTACCTTTTTTTTAAGCCTCAGCACGTGTAGTTGCGATGGGAGTGTTTGGCGTTGCAACTTCTTTTTGAGTCTCAGCAAGTGCAGTTGCGGCAGGAGTGTTTGCCGCTGCACTTGCCTTCTCAGCTCGAACCTTAGAAAGTGCACTTGCAGCAGTAAACATTGCTGCTGCACTTGCCTTCTCAGTTCTACTTGGCCAGTATATGCATTCTTAGGACTCCATTAATTTGCGATCAACTATGTTCGTGCTCACCTCAGCGAAGCCTCCACTCTTAGCTACCTAACCACAAACTCCCCAACTTCCTATTGCAAAGGCTACAACCAAGCCTGCTATCAACCATGTTGTGCCTTAGTACCAAGCCCAATGGGGCTTCCTTAGTCCTGCCTGTGCAACTAAGGCAGGTTCGTGACCTGGGTAAATGGAAAAGGAGTCCCTTGCGCTCGGGCTGCCCTGCTCCCATCATCTTGGGGTTGTCGCGGTAAACTGGTATCTCTGGGCCTGCTATTAGCTCCAACCAGTAAGTCTTGGGGCCTGCTATCAACGCCAAACATTAGCCTCTACTTGCAGAGGGGAAACTTTTCCTAAAGGTTGCTATCACCTTGGCGGGATGTTCTCTCTGCAAGTTGGTTGCGGCGACTATAGTTGCTGCGGCAATCATTTCCGCGGTAAGTTCAAATGGAAAAACTGACAATATTGGAGATGGCGGCGCCGACAAAGTGCCTCTACAACTTGGGCACAACAAGTAATGCCTCTGCAACTTAGTTGCTTCGGTTCTCTCATTCCCTCAGCAACTCCAGGTGGCGACGGAACCGACAATACTTGGAATGGTAGCGTTGAGACAAAGTGCCTCTGCAACTTCGCCATCGTAAGTGTCGCCTCTGCAACTTGACTTAGGCATTTTCCTTCGTGGAGTCCTTTTGGACCCTTGGCGGGTTGGACCTGCTTCGGCTTACTGTTGGCCCACTTTTTTTGGGCTTTAGCCCATGCTCTTTTTTTATTCCTAGTTGTCTCAGAAGGGTGACCTCAGCACTTAGGCCCATACTTAATTTGGAGTTTAATTTCTGACCTGGTATACATTGCAAAACACAACTCAAGAAATTCATTGAAACCAAGTCCTAAAGCTTTGATCAAAGAGAGTAATCCTTGCCAAGTTCAAGAAACTTAAAGAGTGATCATTTTCAATAAACTTACTTGTCCAAAGACACCATTCTAGCTCAAATTCCAAACTTTTGAATTGAGGATTGAGAATACAATTCACAACCTTAAGGGAGATCAAAAGAAAATTTAGAAATCAAGAAGTTCATTCTTTCTTTGAAAGGTGAATTTTCAATTTATATCATTTTCTTGTATTTTATATCTTATATTTGTTTTCTTCTTTTAATTTCATATTAGTTTTGTTGTAATCTAACCGGAAGTGGTTAGTTAAGCCATCTACATATTCCTTGTTTGTTCTTTTCTCGGTGTTGCAACAAGACAAGTTTTGTTAGGCTTAGTTGGCCGGTCAGCTAACTTTCGATGGACGGAACAAAGTAGTCTTCCGGCGTTGAGCATACTAGTTTCTGGCGATCCTCAAGACCTATATATTTTATTCTTTTCATTTGAGAGTTTTGTGATTTTTTTATTTTGTTGCAATATTTTTTTCCCCTCTCTCATTTGGTTTGTAATTATTAATTCCAAGTATTATAATAATTCTCTGCCCCGCTTCTTTCTATCCCATGCTTTTACTTGTTTTTCTTGTTTGTAAAGATGCATCATATTTTGCTTTTAATCATATCCATGTTTTGCATCTATATTTCATGCATCTTGATTCAGCTAATTTTGTATCTATGGGTTTAATCAATTCTTATGTCAATTCTTATATGATTATGTGTGCTACCTCATGTTCTTGAAGTGATTCACATGTCATATGTTAGAATTCGAATCTATAGCTGCATTTCATGAGTGAATTGCATTAGGATTTTGTACATAAGATCATGCATGTTTTTCTAACTTTATTTTGTAACTGGTCGCGGGACATCGATAAATATGTAAGTTTTTAGGGTTTAGCATCTCGCTTGTGTGTGCTTTTCTTATTATGTTTAAATATCCTACCATGTGGCTACTTACTTACTTGATATAATTGTATGAATGCCGGTGGATGGATGTTATGTCACTTAATTTGGAATGATATTGATTTTCATGTTTGTAAATTGAATTTCTTTGAATTGTACATCTTTAAAACTCTTTCAAAATACATGAAATCAAATTGTTCCAAAATGAATGATATAGTCTAAGTCTATACTTGGATACTTCACATAGTAATTTTTAGAATTTATTAAATAATTGGAATATGAACATATAAAATTAATAAAATTCATATAATGGTTTAGTAGAGGCTGATCTTTAATCGGGTGAGTGGGGGTGCTCAATTAATAACTTTCCCCACTCATACCTAAGGGTCCGAGCAAAACATCTTTGGTTACGATGAATAGTGACCTTGGCACGAGTCACGAGTTTTCTAATTTTTCTAAAATATTAGGTTGCGACTCTAAGATCTAGTGATGTAGTCCATTTCGGGCAAAGGTTTTTTCATAAAACAGATTTTCTATAAAAGTTTCCAAATCTGGATTCTTATCTATATTTCACATTACACTTGTGAGACTAGATCACAGAAATCAAGGGTCCAAACTGTTTAATGCTCATGGGTATCCCCGGGCGATGTTACAGTTTTTGGCGACTCTACTAGGGATTTTATGAAATCTTGACTTAAACTCCATGATATGACTTTTATTTTCAATTATATGTTCATTGCATTGCATGCATTGATGCACTTAAAGTCTCTGTGTTGTCCAAATACTGGTGGGACCACATGCAAGTTTTTTGTGACACTATATCTATCTCCGCATTACTTTGTAGACCTTGTGTTTATACCTCTTAAAGATCTGTCAAAAAGGTAACTCCGCTATTTGAGGTTATCGGACTTAGAAGAGAGGCTATATTTGACTCTTTCGACTTTGCTAGGATCTTACTTGGTTATTAACTAAATGAATCTTTTGCGACATCATCTTGACTTTAACCCCTAAGAATAGAGCTGACCTTGTACATATAGTGGGCTATAGTACCTTTCCAACTTAAGGCACAATGTTATCCCATTTTCAGGAGGTATGATGCCACTTGTTTGATTTGTGAAACCCTAAATCATTTCAAACTTAAGATAGGGTAACCTTTCCCCCTCTCCATAGGGGTGTTTGTTCTCTGTCCTGCTATGTGCAATGTATGGGATCTATTACAGGGGTTCTCAAATTCAGATGAGTAGTTCAGGCATTTTAGCTTTAGGGATTAAGTTCGGTGTTTCAGCATGTTATATAATGATTAGTTAAGACGGAATGCTGCTGAAATTTTGATTAGGAGTTCCATTTTTTGTTTTTGCTAGGAAGTTGTAACACTATAGCTTCAGCACGGTTTAATTTCCTCCAAGTTTTGCGGACTTGCGCTGGTAGACAGATTTGGTTCAAGGACAACCAGTGTTAGTTTCTCTACCGCCAGTTACAAGAAGAAAGGTTAAGACCTCACTGTCAGTACTTCTCCAGCTAGAATTTCTAGAATCTGTGATGGATCCACCTCCAGTGGTGATAGCTGACCAACCTTCGGTAGGTATAGCAAACTTGTTTTTATCCCTCAAACCAGTAAGGTTTCCGCTAACAGTGAGGCTTTTGCCTTATTGTAAAGCCCATCTAGGGCATCTACATCTCATCCGGATCTAAAACCACCTCTACCAGTTGAGGAGCTGGTGATTTTCCTCATTCATACATTTATTACCACACTCACTCGAGCCCTTCAGCAGGTTGGTCCCTTTGGGTTGATGACATCATTGTAGATGACAGCTTTGAGCAGCGCTTGAGGGATGTTTGTCTTTTCAACGCCATTTTGATCTCGAGGGAGTTGTCTGTGCGTAAGGTACAGACCAATATTGATACGATTGTTTCCTAGTGGAGCCGTGACACTCACACCTTCGTGCTAGCTTGGGGAGAGATAGCCCCAACCCTTGAAGACGTCGCCATTCTCCTTTGGTTGAGCATCCGTAGGGACTCCCTTTTTGATCCTGCGTCCCTGACTGCTGCGGAACAGATTGCTGTCACTACTCTTTAATGCGCCTTTCGAGAGGCATGAAAGCATGGCTTTTGGTACAATCTAAGGACTGGGGAATTACTTCAAGAGAGGCCCAAGAAGGACAAGACCACTTACCTCTCTTGGTTGAAGCATTTTTTCAAGAACATGCAACTGGTTTTGGGTGACATTACTGAAGACAGTCGCGAGTCCATAGTTGGGTCGGGCTACCGCGACAATTTGTACCTGGCCACTTTTGTTAGCTATTTTATCTCCTTTTTTGTCCTCTCTAGTAACCCTGCTAAGAGCATAAATCCTCTGGTGTTCCCGCTTGCTGTTAAACTTTGTAGCAACAATCAGATCCCATAGGCTCATCTTTTCTTGGGGAATTTATACTTTCGTCTGGACCTCATTCAATGGGACGTGGAGAGATCCATGGGCTGCTATAATGTATGAAACTTCATTCAAACTCAATTCTTGACCCTTTTTTTCTATGAGCGGTTCCCTACTATGGGCGCCCAAAGAGCATGGGCCATTTTTTACCGACAAAGTCCTTGACGTAGAAGGTCGTCCTGTCCTAGATATAAGGAATGGCCCATCATAAGGCAAGTGAGCCATTCCCTCTCTCGCATCTCCAGGTGGTCTGGTGTTGGCACCAACAGACCCTTTGTGGACTACATTGACCGCATAGAAGAGTGCTTGTTCTGCCCCGTTACCCAACTTCTTCCAAGGATTTCTGTTGTTCCATTTTATTTCTCTGAGGCCCGTCGTGTTGATTTCTCTCTCGATAGTGTCTAGGCCAACTCCCTCTTTATTGCTGCTATGATACGCCCTAGATTTCTGTTTGTATGGAACGAGGAGGGCTTGTCTAGCGTCATCTATCGACCGGACAGGGTCCTTAGGCAGTTTGGCATAGATCAGGGTGTCCCGCATGCTCCTCCGCCTTAGGCAGATTTCCATCAGAGCTTTTAGCGATTTGCTCGTGATTATACTGCTTTACTTGTAGAGGATTTAGGCCTCATAGAGCTGCCCTTGCTCGGAAGAGAAGGCACCTTCACTCCTAGTAACAGATTATTCTGGCATCGCAATCTCAACTCCTTCTACAATTTTTGCAACAATGATCCAATTGTTCCTGCAATGGAACTCATTTCCCAACTTGATTTATCCCTTCGTTTCCCCTCTGGTCGGGGGAAGCAGACCAGTGTATTTTGCAGTTTCAAGCTTTTGTTCTTGCCTGTAGTAGAGGAGCCTCATCCATCTAGGGCAATATCTGTTTAGCCTCTGTAAGTTACTCCTCCTCAAATCGGTACATCAGTGCGCATGGCCCGTTCCTGCTTGAGAGTAGTCTAGGAGGCAACGACATCAGTTGCTAAGGCCCGTGCCTCACCAAGTAGGAAGAGACTCCGGAAGGTATCCATACTTGGAAAATATTCTGTATTTTTTATACTTGTTTGGGCTTTTTATCTTCACTTTAGTATTCACATGATCTTTTTCCTTTTCAGGGCCCATCAGCTAGCCATCTTCGGGCCCCGGAGGTTCTTTTACTGCCATCGAAATTCCTCAGATTCAGACGACGACGACGACCTTCCCATTGCTTCAAGGGTCACAAAACTCAAAACCCGCAAGATGGTACTTCCAAATGTTGAAGAAGAACCAAGTGCTGAGGCTGAACCAACTACTGAGGCTGAGCCAGTTGTTAAGTTTGAGCCAGATACTGAGGTTGCAGACATGGAAGGAGGTCGTAATACCCCTTTGCTAAAAACGAACAAGTCCCCCTGTTGTGGAAGTTGCGGCGGGTGGTGTAGTTGCTGAGGGTGCAAAACCTCCAAACCCTGCTGATTCTATTCATTCTGACTGTTCCTCCATCGGCGGGGATGATTTTGTTCTCGAGACTCCAAGAGAAGAGCATAGCGCAGGAGAGCCACTGGAAGTTGCACCACCCCCTTTGGAAGCTGTATCTGGGGGTTCTTTCCAGTCCACTGAGTCTTCATTGGTTCAATAGACCCCACTTCCCAATGTTCAGATTGCTGAGAGAGGAGCAGATGTAGTTGCTGTTCCTACTGTGGGCCCTCCAAACTTGGTCACTCATAGTGCTACTGCTGCTGCTGATGCTTTTGACCCAGTTGCCTCAGCAACTTTTAAGCAGCTTGCTGATCTGTACCCTACTCACTTCCTTGAGGTGCCAGCTAATCTTGGGGGATCACGAGACTCTTATGTGGGCATGGACACCACTGTTGTGCCAGATCTGAAGGTTAAGGCTACCATATGGACGATCTCTTTTTGGAGTGACATGATGGTGCAGGAAATTTTGGTCTTTCTTGCGAGGTTAATTCATCCGATCGCCTCCCAGCATCTACTCATTCCAATGCTACTGGATAGTCATCTTCAGGGGAGATGCATCGTCCATAAACCTTTGGTCATGTTGCTAGTCTCCCCCCAATAATTGAAGCTGGTGGCGCCGTGAGAGAGTCTCCTCAGTCCTCAGGGAAAGTTTCTTTTCTAAGTTATTGGGTCTCCTCCTAAGTTGCTCCTACTCTTGCCTACATCCAGGCGCTATACCCTGGCACCTTTATCACTTTTAATGTTCTTAGCTCTATAGTAAAACAGCGTTGCTAGAGTCACTTGCCAGTTTCATTCGCAACCTCGCTACTAAGAAGATTCTGACAACTCCCAGTAAGTTCGTGGAAAGTGCTGAGGCCAATCTGAGCGGCTTTGAGAGGAATGGTTTGGATTTATCGTGGATGAGAGATAGGCTTTAGGCAGTCGAGGGCTTCCTTGAGCATGCAGACAATGTGGCGATGATTGCATCCTTGGAAGAGACTATCAAAGAGTGTGAGGGTGCCTTGGAGCAACATCGGCAAAACTTAGCTCGGTTCAAAGAAAAGGACTCTGCGCTGGTTGCTCAGTTGTCTCGAGATGTGACCCTGATGGACTCCCTCACGAAGGGCTTGATTTGATGTATCGTGGCTTTGTTATGACTCTTTTTCCTTTGCACTTTTGCTTTCTTTTTCTTTCTCCTTTGCCTTTTGAATCATTGTAATCATGCTATGGAAAACTTTGATGTTTTATGAGAAGCAAGGATATTGAGTCTTACTTCATTGCCTTCTTTTCATTGCCTTTACATATCTTCTAAGGCTGAACAAAACTCTTGCTATAAATAGAACTTCAGCATGACTAGGTTTTTACAAGGATAAAAAATTCACTAAGTATGGAAAACTTTCCTCACACCAAGTGCTTACAAGAGTAACAGGTTTACTAAGTGTATGACACTTTCTTTACACTTTGGTTTGGAAGTATTAACAAATAAATTTACAACTCTTTTTCTAAACAAAAGAAATTAAGGAAAATACTTATTTACATACTTAACGTTGATAAGGCCAGTTTTGAACCCATCATCTACTCTTGTCAACTTGTAATACCCGCTATTGCTTGCCTCAACAACTTTGTAGGGGCCTTCCCATCTTGGGAGAACTTGGGGATTGGTTGCCTCCGCATGGTTGCGTCTACTGTTTTCCATACCAAGTCCTCCTCATTGAACTCCCTGTGTTGAACAAATTGATTGTAAGCGCGAGCTATGGATTGATGATACTTTTCCATCACCCGCGAGGCCCGATCTCTTCTTTCTTCGGCTGCTTCTATGTCATTCTTCCTACTGTCTAGGACTAAGTGTGCTGACATAGCTATTCTTGTCGAGGGTATTGCCAACTCAACTGGTAACATAGCTTCGGACCCATATACTGGGGAAAATGGGGTTACCTGAGTTGGCTTCTTTTTTGACATTCTATATGCCTAGAGTGCTATGGGGAGTTACTCGGACCATGTGCCCCCTGCTTCATCTATCATTTTACTCAATATTCGAATAAGGGTTTTACTAGTTGCCTCAACTTGTCCGTTTCCTTGTAGGTAGTATGTGGTAGACTTGTGGTGCTTGATTTGATAAGCGTTCAACAATCTTCCCATATGGAGGTTCACAAAGGGGGTCTCATTATTAGACAACATCACCTTGGGGATGCCAAACCTACAGATTATGTTGTCTTTGATGAAAGTGGCCACTCTTGCCCCATCTACCTTCCTCATTGGTATAGCCTCTACCCACGTGGTATTAACTTCAGTCGCTGCGATTATCCATCTATGCCCTTTAGATTGCTGTGCTATAGGACCTACCAGGTCAAATCCCCAAGTATGAAATGGGTAAGGAGTCTTGATGTTGTGTAGTTCGACCATTGGTGCGTGTATCAAGTTCCCAAACTTCTGGTAAAATTGGCATCTCTTTACAAAGTTTTTAGCATATTCTTCCATTGTTGGCCAGTAGTAGCAGAGGTGAATAAGGTGCAGATACAATCGTCGCGCTCCTTGATGTTCTACTTTGTGGGCTTCCTTCAGCACTTTGTTTGCCTCATCCTTTGATAAACACGCCAAAGGTTCCCCTTCAAAGCTTCTAGAGTACAGCTTTCCTTGGTCAAGGAAGAAGCAGAGGGCTCGCCTCTTAACTCTAATTGCATCGATTTTGTTCTCAGATAGTGTGTCATTTCCAAGATAGTTAATATACGGCTGTCTCCATTCCTCACTGCTTAAGAAGTGGGCTTCTTCATTTTCAAGCCGGAATTGACATTTTACACATTGCCTCTGCAACTTAGTGCTTTCCTTTTCCATGTCTAGCTAGTAATACCCTTATCTCTGTATCCGTTGGTATAGACTGATATCTCCATCTCTACAAGACTTAGCATGAATCTGCTTAAGTCTATAAGTTGCTTCTTGTCTGTCAATGCACCTTGCTAACAGGTTGTTGGGACCACGAAAATACAACTCTCCTTTGAGAAGCAGGAATAATGCAAGTTCTGCTGGTCTGATTGTTCATTAGCCTGTTTTCAGCTGCTGGATTATATCTGCTTTTCGTCTCTCAGCATCTTGTTATGTATGTTCTTCGGCTAACACTGCTGGTGTTGTTCTTTTCTCGACGACGATGGCTATACTATCATCTGGTATATCCACTTTTGCCCTCAGTATAGCCAAGGCATCGGAAAAATGGTTGTGTGTTCGAGGGGTATGCTGGATTTGGACGTTATTAAACTAAGTGAGCAACCTTTGAACTATGGTGTGATATGGGGCCAACAGAGGCTCCTTCAAGGAAAACTCATCCATTGTTTGCTTGACAACTAGCTTGGAGTCGCCCCAAATTTTCAACTTGTAGAGGCCTTTCTTTTGAGCAGCAATTAGACCTAGTATCAACGCCTCATATTTGGCCTCGTTGTTTGAACATTCAAAGTCAAGCTTATATGATAGATGAAACTTCTCTCCCTCTTGACTAGTTAGTGTTATGACAGCTCCACCTTTCCCAGCTCCAAAAGCTTCATCAAATTTTAAGTCCCAATAAGTCTCAACTGCAGCTGCTGAGACATGGACCTCATCTAGTAGAGGTACCTCTGCAGGTTCATATTCACCATATGAGAATTGTGCTAGTAAGTCTGCGAGTGCTTGGCTCTTAATAGCCTTGGGAGTAACACAAGTGATGTCATATTCTGCTAGAGCCAAGAGCCATCTTGCCATTCTTCTAGTCAGAGTGGGTTTACTTAGTAAGTAGCAGACTGGATCACTCTTGGTCACAACCTGGATCGGGTGTGCCAAAAAATAGTGACGCAACTTCTATGCTGTGAAGATTAAGGCTAAATAATGCCTTTCAACTGGGGTGTACCGTGATTCAGCGGCCATTGACTTTGCGACTGATGTAATAGATTGGTTTCTCAACACCATCTATGTCCTGGACAAGTAGAGCTCCAATAGGCCGGGATGTAGAGGTCAGGTACAATAGTAGAGGTTTTGCAGATTATGGGGCAATCATTGTAAGTGGAAAGGTAAGTGCTTTCTTTACCATATCAAATGCATGCTGGTGTTCTTGCAACCATTCAAACTTGTGATTCCCTTTCCACAGTGTCCTAAAGGAAAAGGTTATCTTAATAAGGACTGGAATGAATCTCCTGAGGTATGTCACATTGCCTAGGAATTTCTTCAAGGCCTTTTGAGAGTGCGGCGGTGGCATCTCCATGATTGACTTGATCTTATCCCTATCTAGTTCAATTCCCTGTTGGTGTACCAGAAAGCCAATGAACTTGCCTGCGGTAACTCCAAAGGCACACTTGAGAGGGTTCATTTTTAAGCAGAATTTTTGACAACGCTGAAAAACTTTTTCCGAGTCACAAAGGTGCCGATTTGCTTTAGTAGACTTTTCTACCAGATCATCTACATACACTTCCACTTCATAATGTAAAATGTCATGGAACACTGCAATCATAGCTCGTTGATAGGTTGCCCCCATGTTTTTCAAACCGAAGGGCATCACTGTATAGTCCCAAGGGCATTTTGAAAGCTGTAATTTCTGCATCTTCTGGTGCCATTTTGATCTGGTTATAACCACTGAGCCCATCCATGAAGGAGAACATTTGATGGCCCGCAGTAAAATCAACAAGTGTGTTAATATGGGGCAATGGAAACTCATCTTTTGGGCAAGCCTTGTTCAGGTCGCGAAACTCTACGCAGACCTTGATTTGGCCATTCTTTTTCTTCACAAGCACAATATTTGCTAGCCAAGTTGGGTATTGTATAGGCTCAATGAAGTTGGTCCTCTGCAACTTTTCTACCTCTTTTTTAATCTTTGTCTCAAGATCAAGGTGATACTTTTGAGCACGCTGCTTTATTGGCTTAGAGTTGGGGAAAGTGTCTAGGTGATGGGTGACAAGAGATGGGTCAAGACCAAGCGTCTCATCGTATGTCCAAGCAAATACGTCACTGTACCACTTCAGTAGTGTTATCAATTCTGCCTTAGCTGTTAGAGCCATTGCAGCGCTGATAAACATGGGCTTGCTCTACCCTGGTAAGTTGTTGAGGTTGACCTCAGCAATTACCTTCTACTACAGTTTGGGTCTATCTTGCATGCATTCAGGGGCGGGCTCAGGTGTCTCCACCAACCCTTCTTGGGACTCATCACCATCACATTTATTTACCTCGGGGTCATCCTCACAAGGTATGAAGTCTGGTCCCCCAAGATCATCATAGGTAATAAACTGTCTTGCTGCCCTTGCGTACCTTAACAATCTTGGGCGAAGGATTTGTAGACTTGCTGCTCCTTTTTTGCCCACTGCTTTCTGAAACAGCCTTTTGCATCTCGAATGTCTTCCCACTTTGGCAATTTTACCCCTGTAACCTTACCAGTCCTTGGAGTTTTATCCTTTGATAACTTAATAAAGAAAATTGCATCAAAATAGTGTGCCTCTTCTACTCCAAATGGCTTTTCAGACGCATTTATGGTCACTGTACGCTTCATCAACTTTGCCTTTACACATTCGTGATAACTCGACTGGATAGCCCTATATCGGTGCATCCAAGCTCTGCCAAATATCATGTGGTAATTTGTGTCAGCTTCAATTACATGGAACTTAATGGCAGAGCGGATCTCGCTAACTGCTAAGTCCACTACAACATGGCCCTTAGTAGCCTTTTTCTCACCACCAAAACCCGTCACAGTAATGGGTTGGCGGACCATCCTGGATTTTAGGATGCCAGCTTTCATAAAGGTGTCGGTAGTGATGATGTTTATGGATGCTCCGCCATCCAGGAAAGCACGCTTGAACTCTACATCATTGATGTAAGCTGTGATAAAAAGAAGACGGTTATGAAAAAATGGGTATGCTATGTCTACCTCTGAAAAAGTAAGGGCCCCATAATCTTCCTGGATGCACCGACTCCTTAGCCTCAACAACTTCAGTATGGTGCACTTCAGAGATGTTGATGAGGGCCTTTGTTGCTTCTAACCTAGCTTGGCTCAGCCTCAGTTGGTCAAAGAAGGTACGAAACTTGACAGAATTTTGCAAGGCTAGAGCATGAGCATCCTCTGCGAGTTTTGCCTCCGCAGGTATTGTTTTAGGGTGCTGGCCGATTACAATTTCTTCTAACTCATCATAATAGGACACCATGTGCACTTGATCGCGCATAAGCCCAAGATAGCTAATCATATATACATTCTTCCCATTCTTCTTGTGGTTAGGATAAGAGTCCCTCCTTATATCACGGTTACTGGCATCTTTGAACTTTAGCTCATTTGCGTCAACTTTCTTCTTGAAGATACTTTTCAAAGTCCAATGGTCCCTAGTAGAGTGTCTGGTGGCTCTATGATAGATACAAAATCTGGGCTTTCTTTGTCCTTCTTGGTTGGAGGGACATTAACCGGAAGCAAAGTAAGTTCACCATCAGCTACCCATTCTTTAACCAAGGCCTTAACATTCTCAAGGCTGCAAGGATATAGATTTCTGTCCTCATAACTCTTTCTCTTCTGAGAGGATGACGCCTCCCCATGCGAGCGGCTCTTTCCTGCAGAGGTTACCGCAGTAACTCTGCTACTGCGGGAGTAGCGGTGACTATCGCGGGATCTATGCAGAGGCCAGTGCTACTGAGGTTCTTAGCTGCCTTAACCAAGGATAAAAAGGTAGGCATATTATGGTTTACCAAGAAAATTTTGTAGTCGTGTACGGCACCTTCTATACATATGCTGACTAAGTGGGCCTCATCTATTGGTTCATGACAGTCAATAGCCTTATCCTAGAATCGCTTGACATAGTCCAGTATATCCTCACCTTCTTTTTAGATATCTTGCCCGAGCATAAGGGTTGTCACTTTCTCTTGGACTTGAAAGAACTTCGTATGGAACTTGTTCACCATCTCCTCTCAACTCTTGATCGAGTTGGGGGCCAAGTTCACATACCAACTATAAGCCATTTCGGTAAGTGATTTGGATAACTCCCGAAGGTACAGAGAGTGGTCACTGCCATGGACACTAAGAGTTTCAATGAACTTCACCACATGTTCTCTGGCATTGTCTGGCTTCCCATCAAACTTGATAAACTTGGGTACTATATACCCAGTTGGGTATGGCATAACCAATATCTCCTGAGAGTATGGGGGCTTCATATCTGGGTCGGGAAGAGATGGTAGTAGCTTTTTGTTGCGCTTTTGCTCGACCATAGCTTGTACATCGACTAGAGTAACAAAGTGGGTAGGCTGGAATGGTCCAGTCTGCTCCTGGGTAGCTGAACCAACAATTGTATCGTTCACTTAGGGTACCATTGGAGGTACCTGGATCAGAGCTTGATTCCCAAAGAACAAGTTAGCTACTGGGTTTGGGACTATTACAGGCGGAGGTGCTTGCGCTAGAGTTGGTTTGGACCCCATGGCCATAATAGCCTCAGTAAGAGTTTGCAAAGCTACCAGGATCTCCCTCTACATATCCTGGAGTGACTGGATTGCCTCAACCACAACACTGTGGTCATGGTCCTCAGCATGTGCCGCTCTGCCAATGGAAAAGCCTTGCTGCCGTGGGGGTTGTGTAACTTCATCCTCTGCTATCTTTTCCAGTGAAGTGTGTAAGCGACTACGGGTATGAACCATCAACAAAGCAGCCTCTCTAGCGGAGTCACCAGAAATGTAAAGGGGTTCAAGGTTAGGAAGGTGATTAGAGAGGAAAAACTATACTAATGGTCCAACAATGGTGGAATGGCTGGAGGATGAGCAGTAACAATTGTCTGGGAAGTTGGTGAGTGAGCAGCTTGGTGAGAGTGATGCATGTAGCTCAAGAAGAAATGCATGGTAGTGTCAAAATAGGCAGCATCTCCCACAAATTCCTAAAATTCATCTTTTTGAACCTTGGGAAATGGATCCTATTTATAGGCTTTTCCTTGGTACCAAGAGGACACCAAGTGACCATATAGAGAGAGAACATGTGTCCCAGAGAATCATATGGAATATCCTACCTTGAGTCACCAGGTTGAAGATGCCACGTGTCCCTCTGCATGTACTGTGTACTATATGTTTGCTTCCGCAACTGCCTTGTTTTTAGCCTCATCAAGTGTAGTTGCGATGGGAGTATTTCGCGCTATAATTCCCTTTTGAGCCTCAACAAGTGCACTTGCAGCGGTAAACCTTGCTGCTGTACTTGCCTTCTCAGTTATACTTGACCAGTACATGCATTCTCAAGACTCGATTAATCTGTGATCAACTATGTTCGTTCTTACCTCAGCAAAGCCTCTACCCTTAGCCACTTAACCACAAACTCCACAACTTTCCAAGGCAAAGGCCATAGTCAAGCCTGCTATCAACCATGTTGTGCCTTAGTACCAAGCCCAAGGGGGCTTCCTTAGTCCTACCTGTGCGACTAAGGCAGGTTCGTGACCTGGGTAAATGGAAAGGGAGTTCTTTACACTCGGGTTGCCCTGCTCCCATCTTCGCGGGGTTGCCACAGCAAACTAGTATCTCTGGGCCTGCTATCAGCTCCAACCATTAAGTCTTGGGACCTGCTATCAGCGCTAAGCATTAGCCTCTACTTGCAGATGGAAAGCTTTTCCTAAAGACTGCTATCACCTTGGTGGGATGTTCCCTCCGTAACTTGGTTGCGGCAGCTGTAGTTGCTGCGGTAGTCATTTCCCGCAGAAAATTCAAATGGAAAAACTGACAATATTAGAGATGGTGGCGTCGACAAAGTGCCTTTGCAACTTGGGTGCTACAAGTAATGCCTCTGCAACTTAGTTGTTTTGGTTCTCTCCTTCCCTCAACAACTCCAGGTGGCGGTGACACCGACAATGCTTGGAATAGCGGCGACATCGATAATACTTGGAATGGCAGTGTTGAGACAAAGTGCCTCCGTAACTTCGCCATCGCAAGTGTCGCCTCTGCAACTTGACTTAGGCATTTTCCTTCATGAAGTCCTTTTGGACCCTTGGTGGGTCGGACCTACTTCAGCCTACTGTTGGCCCACTTTTCTTGGGCTTTAACCCATGCTCTTTTTTCCATTCCTAGTCGTCTCAGAAGGGCAACCTCAGCACTTAGGCCCATAGTTAATTTGAGGTTTAATTTCTGACCCTCTACACATTGCAAAACACCACTCAAGAAATTCATTGGAACCAAGTCCTAAAGCTTTGATCAAAGAGAGTAATCCTTGCCAAGTTCAAGAAACTTAAAGAGTGATCATTTTCTGTAAGCATACTTGTTGTCCAAAGACACTATTCTAGCTCAAATTCCAACCTTTTGAATTGAGAATTGAGAACGCAATTCACAACCTTGAGGGTGATCAAAAGAAAGTTTGGAAATCAAGAAGTTCATTCTTTCTTTGAAAGGTGAATTTTCAATTTATTTCATTTTCTTGTATTTTATATCTTATATTTGCTTTCTTCTTTTAATTTCATATTAGTTTTGTTGTAATCTAACTGGAAGTGGTTAGTTGAGCCACCTACATATTCCTTGTTTGTTCTTTTCTTAGTGTTGCAACCAGACAAGTTTTGTTAGGCTTAGTTGGCCGACCGGCTAACTTCCGATGGACAAAACAAAGTAGTCTTCCGACGTTGAGCATACTAGTTTCTGGCGATCCTCAAGACCTATATCTTTTATTCTTTTCATTTGAGAGTTTCGTGATGTTTTTATTTTGTTGTAATATTTTCTTCCTCTCTCTCATTTGGTTTGTAATTATTAATTCCAAGTGTTATAATAATTCTCTGCCCCGTTTCTTTCTATCCCATGCTTTTACTTGTTTTTCTTATTTGTAAATATGCATCATATTTTGCTTTTAATCATATCCATGTTTTGCATCTATGTTTCATGCATCTTGATTCTGCTAATTTTGTATCTATGGGTTTAATGAATTCTTATGTCAATTCTTATATGATTATGTGTACTACCTCATGTTCTTTAGATGATTCACATGTCATATGTTAAAATCCGAATCTATAGTTGCATTTCATGAGTAAATTGCATTAGGATTTTGTACATAAGATCATGTATGTTTTTCTAACTTTGTTTTGTAACTTGTCGCGGGACGTCGATAAATATGTAAGTTTTTAGAGTTTAGCATCTCGCTTGTGTGTGTTTTTCTTACTATGTTTAAATATCCTACCATGTGGCTACTTACTTACTTGATATAACTGTATGAATGCCGGTGAATGAATGTTGTGTCGCTTAATTTGAAATGATATTGATTTTCATGTTTGTAAACTCAATTTCTTTGAGTTGTGCATTTTCGAAACTCTTTCAAAATACATGAAATCAAATTGTTCCAAAATGAATGACATAGTCTAAGTCTATACTTGTATGCTTCACATATTAATTTTTAGGATTTATTAAATAATTGGAATATGAACATATAAAGTCAATAAAATTCATATCACGGTTTAGTAGAGGTCGATCTTTAGTCGGGTGAGCGGAGGTGCTCAATTAATGACCTTCCCCACTCATACCTAATGGTCCGAGCAAAACATCTTTGGTTACGATGAATAGTGGCCTTGGCACGAGTCACGAGTTTTCTAGTTTTTCTAAATTATTAGGTGGCGACCTTAAACATTGATTACCGTTAAACTGAACTGATTGTGACTGATAATTGAACTGATTAAAGTACTGAACTGACTGACTGAAAACTGGAACTGGATTGAATGAGTACATCTGTTTGAATTGCATTTTATCTGTTGATTGCTTATTTGATCTGTTTGTGTTTTGTGTTTAAACTGCTAATTGAAGGCCTTATCGGCGGCCGAATCGGGAATTGATTGGTGTTTTATGATCCTCATAATTAATGTGATTTTATAGTGTATTTATCTGAAAGTTGATTAGGTATGATTAAATTAGATTAAAACGAGTTAATTGCAAAGTTTGCCGTAATTACCAAATTGCCACCCTTAGTAGCCCACTCAATATAACATGTGAGCCTTGTATACACTTGAAACAAACATTTCCTCAGCCCTTTCTTGAGCCTTGCCGACCTAGAGAGTAGAGAGGGAGAGAAATTGGTTTTTCACCTTGAATTGCTCGGAAACTTGAAGAATTGCTTGGTAATTGAGGTGTAGATTGCTAAATTGGACCTCTAGACTTGCATTCAAGGAACCTAGGTAAGGATTTCATCTTCTCATTTTTGTGTTTGAACTAATTCTTGCATGGTCCATGTTAAATTGTAGAGCTAAGTCATGTTTTAGTTCATACGTGTTGATATAGAGCATAATTCATGCATGCATGTTTGAATTGTAGATGTTTGAGTTGTTCTCATGGCAAAAGGTTACATGCATGTTCATATATGTTTAAGTCCAAGATTTCATCATGTTTTGAAATGGATTGGCTCCTTATAGCATCAAGTTGGAGCTTCAAAATGATTTGAATTCATGCATGTTTGCATGTTCATCTTGTTCTTGAAAAATGGTTTGAAATTGAGTTTGAATTAAACACCCTTGGGCTTTGATTTCTCAAATTGAGCTTTGAACCATGTTATTCTATGTGTTTACAAATGTTTTCCAGAAAATGGGCCCAAGAGGATTGGTTTTGATGCATCTGAATGTGAGTTTGAGCTTGGAGGTGCAATCTGGGATTTCCAGATTTTGCACTCCCGCTCGAGCGGGGTAATTGACACTCGAGCGTGAAACCCGAGCATCCAGCATCTCTCTGCACTGTTTTACAGTCCGCTCGAGCGGAGGATTGGGCGCTCGAGCGGAGTCACGTCTCAAGCTCGAGCGGGCGTCGAGCGGAGATTTCACCCATCCAGTACTTTTACAGTACGCTCGAGCGGGAAAGTTTACGCTCGAGCGTGTACCCTTGTCGCATGACCGCTCGAGCGGGGAAACCTGCGCTCGAGCGGGACCCTATTTTTCTGAAAATCTTGAAACAGTCTTCTGATCACATCTTTGCATCCTCATTCCATTCTAGGCATTCTTAGGCCTAGTTTAAGACATCTTGTTGAGGATAGATGTAGAACACACCGAGGCAAATTAGGGATTAAGTTGTTATCTTTCCCAGCTGTGTAGCTTAGTGTGTGTTCAACCTGTGAACTGTGTAGGGTTGGCGACTGGGGAGACACGCTCTAGCATACTGTAGCCCAAACTCTGTGAGTAACGATTGTGTAAAGATATGTTCAAATGATTATCTCCTGAATACTTAACTGAACTGTTTACTGAACTGATATTGTTTACTGAATGAATGTATGTCCTATCTTCTGAACTGTATTGTGGCATCCTTAGCACCTACTGTTTACTGTTACTGTTACAGAGATCTCTGTCGGTTCCCTCGTGGGACCACTACTGTTTACTGATTGATGTCCATCATTACTGTTCGGTCTTTAAGACCTACTGTTTACTGCTATGCTAATGGATGTACCACATATGACTGAATAACTGTTCTGACTGAAAGACTGAAGTATTGTTTAATGAACTGATTTCATTACTGTAAGGACATTTCATTCATAACCCCTTTACGCATTATGTTATTCACTGGGCTTTAGCTCACTGTTTATATATATATGTAGGTGCTTAGCCGCCAAATCGAAGCTAGGAGCGTGGTTAGACTCCAGTTTTGTCAAGCCAGCCTTTGTGCCTCACTGAGAGGTTCCGAGTTGCCATGCTATGGCTTTGGGATGTCTTGTTTTTCCCCCGTCTGTCTCCATACTGTTTGGATTACTGTATAGACTGTTAACTGCTAACCGTACTGTTATCAAGGGATTAGGTCCCTGTACTGTGTGACTGTAAATTTTGTATAGACTGTACTGTTTATATATATATGCATGAAAAATCTTTTTGGCATACAGACTGACACAGCTCAACGGACATTATTCATTTACTGTATTGGCTTTCGCCAGGCCCTGTACTCTGTTTTACTGTACTACTGTTCTGCAGGCCTTCGGTAATCTCGGATTACTGGCCGGTTACGGTACTAAACCCATAGGGCCGGGTTTGGGTCGTGACAGAGTGGTATCAGAGCGATACTTAACCACGAGTTGTACCGCACACACTTGTCCAAATGAGCTATAGGGTGTCCTAGAAAAGTGATTAGGGCATTTTATGAACTTGAAAAGTGTGTGGCTATGTTATGACTGAATACATGTTGATGTGATAACTGTCTAAATATGTGACTGTTTATGTTACAATTTATAACTGTTATAACTGCTTATAGTGAAATGGACAATGCAAATGAACCTGAATCCTCATCTACTGAGGCAAGAATGGAAAGAATGGAAAGAATGATGGAACTGATAACCGCTAGACTTGAACAACAACAGAACCAACAGCCCCTATCTCCTCCTCCTCCGGTACAGCCGGAACCTAATGCGAATGTGAATGATGGGGATATTATTGCTCTCACCCATAAATTCAGCAAAATGAAACCGCCATCCTTTCAGGGAGGACTAGAACCGCTAAAGGCTGAAGCTTGGGTGCTTGAAACAGAAAAACTATTTGAAGTGTTTCCGTGCTCAGAAGCGAATAAAGTATTGCTAGCTACCTTCACCCTACAAGAAGAAGCTAGAAGGTGGTGGATGTTGATCCGCGATACAAATACTGTTATGACTTGGGCTCAGTTCAAAGGAGCCTTCTTTGAAAAATATTTCCCTCAGTGTGTCAGGGATAGAAAAGTGACTGAATTTGAACAGCTGAAGCAGGGCACAATGTCCGTTGCGGAATATGAGACGAAATTCACCGAGCTTGCTAGATATGCACCGCATATGGTGGATACTGAATATAAGAAGGCCAGGAAGTTTGAAGGCGGCCTTAATGTTGCAATTCTCGACAGAATCAATGTTTTGAAGCTACCGAACTATGTAAATGTTCTTGACCGAGCCTTGATGGCTGAATCAAACATTGAGGCACTGAAAACTGAAACACCAACGTCGGAATGGCGTAGTAAGAGGCAGGGTTTCAAATTCAAGAAAGGCAAGCACAACCCGGCCAACAAGAAACAGAATACGGGATCGACAACTAGCCCCAGCCAAGGGAGTGGTTTCATACCACCCTGTTTTGAGTGTGGCAAGAAGCACAAAGGGGTCTGCTACAAAATATCTGGAGCCTGTTACAGGTGTGGCAAGGTGGGTCACATGGTTAAAGACTGCCCCTCTGCTCCACAAGCCAGTAGTAAAGCTGCACCAAGCGTGGCAGCATCAACTGTAGCACCAAAGCCTAACCCCAAGGCTACCGGGAAAGAGCCCATGAGGCAGGGCAGAGTGTTCGCCCTAGTACCGGGAGACGTGCAAAATACTGAAACCGTTATGTCAGGTATCCTCTCTATTTGTACCCAAAATGCATGTGTATTGATTGATTCGGGGTCTACACATTCTTATTTATCGCATGCTTTCTCACGGAAATTGAATAGACCCTTAGAACCCATGAACTATCTGCTAGCCGTATCATCACCCGTAGGAGGATCCATGACATGTGCTTATATGTACCCCACATGTGAAATCATTGTTGGGGATATGCATCTGTTTATTGATTTACTACCATTGAACATTGATCATTTTGATGTAATACTGGGGATGGATTGGTTACAAAAATATCATGCCACTATTGATTGTGTGACCAAGCAAGTTGTTTTCCGCCCACCTGGTTTGCCTGAATTTGTGTTTAATGGGAGTGGAGTAGTACCTTCCCCGTTATTTGATTTCGTCAGTGAAAGCCGTTAAATTAATTAGAAAGGGATGTAAAGGATATCTATGTTCTGTGCTGACTGTGTCTATTGATGATAGTGTTAAAACTGATGTGAATTGTATTCCTATAGTCAGGGAATTCCCAGATGTATTTCCAGATGATCTGCCAGGGGGTTTGATTGACAGGAAATTGAATTTACCGTTGATGTGATTCCGGGTACACAGCCGATATCGAAAGCTCCTTACAGAATGGCCCCAACTGAACTGAAAGAACTGAAAGTGCAACTGCAGGAACTGCTGGACAAGAAGTTTATCAGGCCTAGTACTTCACCGTGGGGTGCACTGGTTTTGTTTGTAAAGAAGAAAGATGGCTCACTGAGACTGTGCATTGATTACCGTGAATTGAACAAGGTAACTGTGAAAAATAAATACCCATTGCCACGTATTGATGATTTATTTGATCAGTTACAGGGTGCACAAGTGTTTTCCAAGATTGATCTCAGATCGGGGTATCATCAATTGAAGGTTAAACCGGAAGACATTGATAAAACTGCTTTTAGAACGAGGTATGGCCATTATGAATTTTTAGTTATGCCATTCGGAGTCACGAATGCCCCTGCTGCTTTTATGGACCTCATGAACAGAATTTTTAAACCATACCTTGATGATTTTATTGTAGTGTTTATTGATGACATATTGATTTACTCCAAAAGTATAGAACAACATGAACATCATCTGAGACTTGCCCTACAGACCCTAAGAGAACAGAAACTGTATGCTAAACTGTCTAAGTGTGAATTTTGGCTTGACCATGTTATGTTTTTGGGGCATGTTGTTAGCAAAAATGGAATTTCTGTTGATCCGCAGAAAATTGAAGCTGTAGTGAACTGGCCTAGACCGACAAATGTGACTGAAGTCCGAAGCTTTTTGGGATTGGCTGGATATTACAGACGATTTGTCAAAGATTTCTCCAAAATTGCCCTACCATTGACTCAGTTAACTCAGAAGGGGACATCATTTGACTGGACTGACCAAAGAGAATCTGCTTTTCAGGAGTTGAAAACTCGATTAGTGACTGCACCGGTTCTTACCTTACCTTCAGGTACGGATGGTTATACTGTATTTAGTGATGCTTCTCATAAGGGTTTGGGATGTGTTTTAATGCAGAATGGGAGAGTTATTGCTTATGCTTCCCGACAGTTGAGACCACATGAAAAGAACTACCCGACCCATGACCTGGAACTTGCTGCAGTAGTATTTGCGCTGAAAATCTGGCGTCACTACCTGTACGGGGTGACATGTGAAGTATATACCGACCGCAAGAGTTTAAAATATTTCTTCACACAGAAAGAACTAAATATGAGACAGCGCAGATGGCTAGAACTGATCAAAGACTATGATCTACAGATACTGTACCATCCGGGAAAAGCCAATACTGTGGCCGATGCATTGAGCCGAAAGTCAATTGCCAACTTAGCTTGTTTGCTCACCGGACAGAAAGAGTTGCTTTGTAACCTTGAAAAATCTGAAATTGAAATTGTTTTGAGAGACCAAGGTGGAACCTTAGCTGCTATTTCTGTTCAACTGGCACTGATTGAAGAAATTAAAGAGAAACAGCAACATGATGGTTTCTTGAAGAAGATCATCGAAGAAAGAGAATCTAAACCGAGACCGGGATTCAAATTTGAGAACAATGTACTGAAATTTCATGAAAGACTGTGTGTACCAAATGATACTGAACTGAAAAGAAGAGTTCTGCAAGAGGGCCACAATTCAAAATTGTCTATCCACCCGGGAAATACGAAAATGTACCAAGATCTGAAACAGAATTTCTGGTGGCCGGGAATGAAGAAAGAAATTGCCGACTTTGTGTCCAAATGTCTTCATTGCCAACAAGTCAAAGCCGAACATCAACGACCTGCCGGATTATTGCAACCCCTACCCATACCAGAGTGGAAATGGGAGCATATCACGATGGATTTTATCGTCGGGTTACCTCGCTCCAGAAAAGGTATGGATTCAATTTGGGTTATTGTTGATAGACTAACCAAATCTGCTCACTTCTTACCTGTCAAGACAATCTATAATGCGGACAAATTGGCTGTTATCTATATTGATGAAATTGTGAGACTGCACGGAGTGCCTGTGTCTATTGTTTCTGACAGGGATTCGAAGTTTACCTCGAGGTTTTGGCAAAGCCTACAGACTGCACTGGGTACTGAACTGAGACTGAGTAGTGCTTATCATCCTCAGACAGATGGCCAATCAGAAAGGACCATCCAAACTCTGGAGGATTTACTGAGAATGTGTGTCCTTGATTTTCAGGGAGACTGGGAAAGTCATCTGCCATTAGTTGAATTCGCCTACAACAACAGCTACCATTCTAGTATTGGTATGGCGCCTTTCGAGGCATTGTATGGCAGAAAATGTAGATCTCCGATTTGCTGGGCAGAAGTTGGAGATGGGCCTTTGCTTGGGCCCGAGATTGTTTATGAAACAACTGAGAAAGTGAAACTGATACAACAGAGATTGAAAACTGCACAGAGCAGACAGAAGAGTTATGCTGACGTCAGAAGACGAGACAGAGAGTATGAAGTGGGTGATCACGTATTTGTAAAAGTGACACCGATGAAAGGCCAGACTCGTTTTGGAGTCAAAGGCAAGTTAGCGCCAAGATACGTCGGACCGTATGAGATTATTGAGAAAATTAATCCGGTGGCGTATCAAGTTGCACTCCCTCCAGAAATGGAGCATATGTATAATGTTTTCCACATTTCGATGTTAAGAGATTATCTCCGGGATCCCTTCCATGTAATAGAGCCTACCCACGTAGTGTTGAGTGATGACTACACTTACGAGGAACGGCCTATACAGATTGTAAACAGACGGATCAAGAAACTGAGGAACAAAGAGATCCCGCTAGTGAAAGCCGGCTGGCAGAACCATGGTGGCATGTATGCCACTTGGGAAAGGGAAGATGACATGGCTAAAAGATATCCTGAACTATTTCCACTGAACCCTGTTTTCTTCCAGAATGAAGGTAACTCGAGTTTAGAGGACTAAACTCTTTATAAGGAGGGGAGACTGTAATAACCCTCACCACTGCTTACCGTTAAACATTGATTACCGTTAAACTGAACTGATTGTGACTGATAATTGAACTGATTAAAGTACTGAACTGACTGACTGAAAACTGGAACTAGATTGAATGAGTACATCTGTTTGAATTGCATTTTATCTGTTGATTGCTTATTTGATCTGTTTGTGTTTTGTGTTTAAACTGCTAATTGAAGGCCTTATCGGCGGCCGAATCGGGAATTGATTGGTGTTTTATGATCCTCATAATTAATGTGATTTTATAGTGTATTTATCTGAAAGTTGATTAGGTATGATTAAATTAGATTAAAACGAGTTAATTGCAAAGTTTGCCGTAATTACCAAATTGCCACCCTTAGTGGCCCACTCAATATAACATGTGAGCCTTGTATACACTTGAAACAAACATTTCCTCAGCCCTTTCTTGAGCCTTGCCGACCTAGAGAGTAGAGAGGGAGAGAAATTGGTTTTTCACCTTGAATTGCTCGGAAACTTGAAGAATTGCTTGGTAATTGAGGTGTAGATTGCTAAATTGGACCTCTAGACTTGCATTCAAGGAACCTAGGTAAGGATTTCATCTTCTCATTTTTGTGTTTGAACTAATTCTTGCATGGTCCATGTTAAATTGTAGAGCTAAGTCATGTTTTAGTTCATACGTGTTGATATAGAGCATAATTCATGCATGCATGTTTGAATTGTAGATGTTTGAGTTGTTCTCATGGCAAAAGGTTACATGCATGTTCATATATGTTTAAGTCCAAGATTTCATCATGTTTTGAAATGGATTGGCTCCTTATAGCATCAAGTTGGAGCTTCAAAATGATTTGAATTCATGCATGTTTGCATGTTCATCTTGTTCTTGAAAAATGGTTTGAAATTGAGTTTGAATTAAACACCCTTGGGCTTTGATTTCTCAAATTGAGCTTTGAACCATGTTATTCTATGTGTTTACAAATGTTTTCCAGAAAATGGGCCCAAGAGGATTGGTTTTGATGCATCTGAATGTGAGTTTGAGCTTGGAGGTGCAATCTGGGATTTCCAGATTTTGCACTCCCGCTCGAGCGGGGTAATTGACGCTCGAGCGTGAAACCCGAGCATCCAGCATCTCTCTGCACTGTTTTACAGTCCGTTCGAGCGGAGGATTGGGCGCTCGAGCGGAGTCACGTCTCAAGCTCGAGCGGGCGTCGAGCGGAGATTTCACCCATCCAGTACTTTTACAGTATGCTCGAGCGGGAAAGTTTACGCTCGAGCGTGTACCCTTGTCGCATGACCGCTCGAGCGGGGAAACCTGCGCTTGAGCGGGACTCTGTTTTTCTGAAAATCTTGAAACAGTCTTTTGATCACATCTTTGCATCCTCATTCCATTCTAGGCATTCTTAGGCCTAGTTTAAGACATCTTGTTGAGGATAGATGTAGAACACACCGAGGCAAATTAGGGATTAAGTTGTTATCTTTCCCAACTGTGTAGCTTAGTGTGTGTTCAACCTGTGAACTGTGTAGGGTTGGCGACTGGGGAGACACGCTCTAGCATACTGTAGCCCAAACTCTGTGAGTAACGATTGTGTAAAGATATGTTCAAATGATTATCTCCTGAATACTTAACTGAACTGTTTACTGAACTGATATTGTTTACTGAATGAATGTATGTCCTATCTTCTGAACTGTATTGTGGCATCCTTAGCACCTACTGTTTACTGTTACTGTTACAGAGATCTCTGTCGGTTCCCTCGTGGGACCACTACTGTTTACTGATTGATGGCCATCATTACTGTTCGGTCTTTAAGACCTACTGTTTACTGTTATGCTAATGGATGTACCACATATGACTGAATAACTGTTCTGACTGAAAGACTGAAGTATTGTTTAATGAACTGATTTCATTACTGTAAGGACATTTCATTCATAACCCCTTTACGCATTATGTTATTCACTGGGCTTTAGCTCACTGTTTATATATATATGTAGGTGCTTAGCCGCCAAATCGAAGCTAGGAGCGTGGGTTAGATTCCAGTTTTGTCAAGCCAGCCTTTGTGCCTCACTGAGAGGTTCCGAGTTGCCATGCTATGGCTTTGGGGTGTCTTGTTTTTCCCCCGTCTGTCTCCATACTGTTTGGATTACTGTATAGACTGTTAACTGCTAACCGTACTGTTATCAAGGGATTAGGTCCCTGTACTGTGTGACTGTAAATTTTGTATAGACTGTACTGTTTATATATATATGCATGAAAAATCTTTTTGGCATACAGACTGACACAGCTCAACGGACATTATTCATTTACTGTATTGGCTTCCGCCAGGCCCTGTACTCTGTTTTACTGTACTACTGTTCTGCAGGCCTTCGGTAATCTCGGATTACTGGCCGGTTACGGTACTAAACCCATAGGGCCGGGTTTGGGTCGTGACAGTAGGTGATCAGCATGGAGATCAACCTTAGAGTCTGCCTTAGTCGTTATTTTTGTGAACCTGTTTGGTCGAGTCTCTAAGGTGGTGCTTTTGGCTTTTGACTCAAATTCTATTATGACTTTTATTTCGTTTTGCATAATGGTCTTGGGATATGTAAACTATATGTATGAAATTCTTTTTGGTACATAAGTTTCTGCATGGTCATGTAAATATGTGAATGTGCTATGTTGTAAGCTATATGATTTTGATCATTTTGCCACGGCTTAATGGACTTCTTCATTTGCATTATGCTTCCACTTATGGCCCCATTATTATAATTATTCTGTATGTTTGTTTGAGACTGAAGGTAATCAATTGATTACTGGCCGGTTATGATTCGAACTTTTAGGGGCATGTTTGGGTCATGACAGAGTGGTATCAGAGCACGCATTAATACTGCACACACAAGTCCAATTGAGCAATAAAGAGTCTAGAAAAGAGTTAGAAACGTTTGCATTATGTTACAAGTGTATGAGATAAGATGTGAATCCATGATCTGTATATGAGTCTGAACATGAAAAAAGTGTGCTTTTAAGCTTCTTATGGAATATAAAGTATATGAGAATACATGTGTAAGTATGATTAATGTTTGAGCAAGTATGGTTATTGTTTGGGCATGAATATGGATATTGTGAAACCGTGTATATGTTTCTAATCTCAACATGAGAAGTAACCTATATGATATGAGTATGAACAAATGCTATGTGAATTGATAAGTAATTTTGATTTCAATAATGAATGAGTGCCTTATGTGAACATGAGTATACGAACATGAGGGTTATATGATTTACGTGAACCCACATATGCAACTTTGTTATTGATATATGTTTATATATATATAGCAAAATGGTGGAATTAAGGGCGAAAGAATTGGAGGAGTCTACCTCTTCTCGACTTGATAGACTGGAAATAATAGCAGAAGAAATGGCAGAGGACCTAAGACAGAAAAAGGCATTAAACCCTACCCTAATATCTGAAGCTAACCTAAACCGATTCCCTAAATGGAAAAGAAAGAGACAAAGCTCTGATGTGAATAGAAACTTCATGAAGAATAAGAAGTGGAAATCCAAAATATCTACGCGAGATAAATTCAATCAAAGGAAGGATTCAGCACCGATTTGTTTAGAATGTGGAAAAAATCACAGAGGGATGTGTTATCAACTTTCCAGGGCCTGTTATAGATGTGGCAAAATAAGTTATAAGGCAAGAGATTGTCCTCAGATCAAACAAAATATGAATGGACCCGCTACCTTAGTCAGTTTTGTACCAATGGCAAGATCTGTTTCGACGAGTGGAATTGCAAACCAAGGTAGAGTAACTGCACTCATTCCAAAAAATGCTCAGAATACTAGAATCGTTATCCCAGGTACCGTTACTGTTCATGAACAAATGCTTATGTGTCGGTTGATTAGGGACTCTTATATATATGCACCTTTGCTCAAAATGTTAATTGATTTTGGATATATATATATCTTTGTACCTTTGTTCGAGACGATTGTTATAGCACTGATTCCCACTCCCTAGACCATGGGGGCTAATGGTACAACTATGTGACTAGTTTGGATACCCCATATAATGAACTCCATGTTAGGTGTAATTACGTACCTGGCTTGGTTAACGTGGACTGGATTATTTGACCGAATCTTTAGAATCATTAATTTGTGACGATATAACCTACCTGGAATTTCCGTATAACAAATTACGTATCATGTAAGAACTTTATGTTATGAACAACTATATATCTGTGTATCTATATGTAAACTTATTTGAAGAAAACTATACGATATAAGACCTAAGGCACTTTAATATGAACCATTATGATGTCAGATCTAGAGAACAAATGAACGTAGAATGATTATGTGACTCTGGCCGAAATCTCTAGGCGAACTAATTGAACCCTCGGAACCAAACGTACCATGTTTGAGAATGATGTAATAGGGCCTTTATCTGATTTGATTTGATGAAAATCTTTATCTAGTTTGATTTCGTTCCAGATGAGTTACGAATTATTAACAAACAAATGATTGGGTTATATTGTGATAAGGGCCGCATGTGGATTGCCATCAACAGACATGAACTCTATTAAGCACCTGTCACGACCCAAACCCGTCCCTATGGGTTTAGCACCGTAATCGGCCAGTAATCCGTGATTACCGAAGGCCTGTTTAACAGTAATATAGTAATACAGAGTACAGGGGCTGGCGGAAGCCAAAACAGTAATAAAAGATGTCCAATGAGCTGTGATAGTCTGTATGCAAAAAGACTTTTCATATATATATATATATACACTCAGTAACAAAGCAGTATGTACAATATATACAATCATTCAGGATAGGGACTTAATCCCTATCATCACAGTGCAGTACCAGTCTATACAGTATTACAAAACCAGTATAGAGACAGATGGGGGAAAATTAAAACACCCCAAAAGCCGTAGCTTGACAAGCTCAGAACCTCGCAGTGAGGCACAGTGGTTGGCTTTGACAAAAGGGAGTCTCACCCACGCTCCTAGCTCCGGTCTGGTGCCTGAACACCTACATATATATATAAACAGTGAGCTAAAGCCCAATGAATAACATAATGTGTAAAAAGGTTAAGAATGAATGTCCTTACAGTAACGAAAACAGTTCATTGAATCAGTATATCAGTCATTCAGTCATAACAGTCATATGTGGCACATCCATTAGCAGAACAGTACAGTAAACAGTAGGTCTTAAAAGACCGAACAGTCAATGATGGCCATCGTAACAGTAAACAGAAGTTCCAAGATAGGAACTGACAGAGACTCTGTAACAGTAGCAATAACAGTAACAGTAGTTGCTAAGGATGCCACAATATAGTTCAGAATAAAGGACAAACATTCATTCAGTTAACAGTAAACAGTTCAGAAAACAGTTCAGTTGATCATTCAGAAAATATTCATTTTCGAATATATCTTTACAACATTGTTACTCACAAAGTTCTGGGCTATAAATAGCTAGAGCGCGTCTCTGAAAGCCAACCCTATACAGTGACAGAACGAACACACACTAAGTTACATATTCGGGAATCAAAAACTTAGTCCCTACTTTGGCTCAGTGTGGTTCTACATCAATATCCTCATTAGGATGCCTTAAACTAGACCTAAGAATGCCTAGGATGAAATGAAGATGCAAAGATGCCCTTTTAAAACACTTAACAAATTTTCAGAAAACAGGGGTCCCGCTCGAGTGTGGATTTACCCGCTCGAGCGTACAGGCAAACAAAATACTCCGCTCGAGCGCGAGTTACCCCGCTCGAGCGGACTGTAAAACATGCCAAAAGTACTGAATGTACGAAAATCACGCTCGATTGGGCGCTCAATACCTGCTCGAGCGTGTGACACAAGTCCTCGTTCGAGCGTCCAATACCCCGCTCGAGCGGACTGTAAAACAGTGCAAAGTGCTGGATGCACGAATTTCATGCTCGAGCGCCAGTCACTCCGCTCAAGCGTGAGTCCAAAATCTGGAATGTCCAGATTTGAACCTCAAGCTCAAAAATAAGTTTCAATGTACCAAATTCGATCCTTTTGGGCTAATTTTCTGGAAAACACTTCAAAACTCATAATATAACATGTTTCAAAGATCAATTTGAGAAATCAAAGCCCAACGGTAGTTCAATTAAACACAATTTTGAGCCAAATTTCATGAACATGACTTCAATGCAATGTGCATGCATTTAACTAGCTTCCAAGCTTCAAACCATGCTCTAATGAGCCAATTCTTTTAAAAACATGGTGAATTCATGCACTAGAACTCTAATATGAACATGCATGTAACAATTTTCCATGAAAACAACTTTAAACTCATCAATATAGGCATGCATGCAGGTATATGCTATAATTCAACATCACAAGACCAAATCTTGACTTTAAACTCCAATATGACAAGAGCCATGCAAGAACTAACTCAATTACATGAACAAGAAGGTGAAGACTCTACCTTAAGTCTTGAATTATAGAAAGGGAAGCTCAATTTGCCAAATTCTCTTCAAAACTACTACGTTTCCAAGCAATGCAAGATGAAGACAAGTTTCTCCTAGCTCCCTCTCTCTCTAGTCGGTTGAGTCTAAGGAAATGGCTGAGGAAATGTTTTGCCTAAGTGTATTTAAGCCTCAATATGTGTAAGGAAGTGGGTCACTAAGTGGCAAAGTTGCAAATAAGGCCAACTCTTGTAATTTAACATTATTTAATCCAATTTAAACGTACCAAATTACATTTCAATTAAATACACCATAAAATCATATAAATCTCAATTAGCATAAAACACTAATCAATTTTCGGTTCGGCCAATTTGCCAAATTCTCTTCAAAACTACTAAGTTTCCAAGCAATGCAAGATGAAGACAAGTTTCTCCTAGCTCCCTCTCTCTCTAGTCGGTTGAGTCTAAGGAAATGGCTGAGGAAATGTTTTGCCTAAGTGTATTCAAGCCTCAATATGTGTAAGGAAGTGGGCCACTAAGTGGCAAAGTTGCAAATAAGGCCAACTCTTGTAATTTAACATTATTTAATCCAATTTAAACGTACCACATTACATTTCAATTAAATACACCATAAAATCATATAAATCTCAATTAGCATAAAACACTAATCAATTTTCGGTTCGGCCGCCGATAAGGCCTTCAATTTGCAGTTTAAGACGTAAAGCATGAACAGATAATTTAACAGTCAACAGATAGAATTGCATTCAAATTAGCACAATCAATCAATCAGTTTAGTAATTCAGTCAGTTAACATGCCTAATCATAGATTAGCAATAATCAGTAGTGAGGGTTGTCATAGCACCAACCTTTGACTATGGGGCAGATATGTGGTATAGATGAAGTCGGTTATGTGGGGGTGACAATTGATTGATTTATCAAATTGCTACGTTTATGTCACCGTGTTTTGACTTGATGCTATAAGAATTGTTAATTGTGAATTGTGTGATTATGAACACTACTTGAGAAAAACCTTAACTATCTGGGAGTATACAAATTTTTATGTTTTGTACTTAACTCTGTATTAGCATACCTTATAATTGATACTATGGGTTTGTGAGAATTATGCACGTAATGTGATTGATTGTTTCGGTGTTATCCTTGCTAACTTGGGAATGTGTTTGTGAACAAGGGGAGAGATCAATAAGAATATGTTTTGTATAGTGTGAGAAAACTTGAATTAGAATTAAACTCCTTATGGTTGTTTAATCGATTATTGGTAAAGTAGTAACTCATTTACTTGGGCAGTTGAAACTTAATCCAAGTTGTTGAAGCAAGTAGAATGAAAATGCTCCAATTTGCCTAGACCATTATTAGGCAACCTTACTACCTATGGACAAACAATTGCATAGTGATTAATTCAGGCTCTGTTCTTTTATTTCGACTCATTGGGTTATAAATAAGTAGTGTTCACCCTCCAAGATTAAATAGTTTTTCTAGTGGAACTCATGGAAGAAAACCCCACCCTACTTAATGTGCTATTGATGGCTTACGACTCGTATTAGAATGAATGTCTAGGTCATTGTTGCAAAGGAATTAGTGGACCGAGAGTTAACTTTGTTATTAATGTCCGATCGATGTTGTGTCACCACTGATATAGTTGGAAGACTTCATATGAGGTGCCAAGAAATGAGTACTTTGATTCATTGGGAATTAAGTAAAATTATGACCATCGTTTGTGATCAAACCTTGACTAATTGGCGCTATGTGGGTTATGGGGAATATGTGAATTATTAGCAAATAGGTGGTCATCTGAATAGAAGCATCTAAGCAACGTGATAAATGAGAGTAATGTGTCGTGGTTGATATGATTTGTGGCTTGATGTTACCAGGTTGATTCCGAGACCTACTTAATAGCTTTTGATACCAATATGCACTGGGACGGATCACAAATTTGGGTTATTAACCATTCAATGAGGATGAGTTGAACTTCTGCGATGAGAACGTTGACAGGTAAGAAAGTTGCTTGAGAAAAAGGAAAAGGGAAAAACAATGGGACAAAGGCATATGATTTGTTTCCCATACGAGTAAACAAGTTTGGAGGACCAAACTTCCTAAAAGGGGGGAGACTGTGATAACCCAATCCATATTATGCTTAATTATGCATGTGATTATGTGCTTGATATTAAGTTGCATGTTTAAGTGTGTGAATCAGTGATTTTGGAATTACATCGGTCGAATGTAGGAATATTTGTTACAATTACAACTTTGAACTGAAAATAGAAAGCCTTAGAGGTGCCAGAAATTAAAACCGACTTCATATCTGTGTTCAACATGATTTTTAGAGTCTATTGCGAAATTTTGTAAAATTACGATTTGTAATGATTAGTTAAGTTAATTGGCCCAATGTATATTGTACATAACTTCTTTCCTTCATCACTTTTGCTGAGAGCTTGCTAGAGAGTGAGTTAGAAAGAGAGGAGGAGGAGAAACTAGGGTTTTGGAAGACATTCAAGGGGCAAACCCTAAATTTGTACTAAGGTATGGAAATCTACTTAGAATCTTTGTAAATATCTTATCTTTTGCTGGAAATCAAGAGGAATTTGAAGATTTAACACTTATATGAGTTAGGGTTTGAGTTATGTAATTGTTTGAGCTAAATTCAGGAAATTGGACCTTAATCTCTTTAACTTTGTTTGATTTGAGTTCAAGCTTGTGGTTAATGCATGAAATAAACCCTAAATTGTCCATACAACAAGCATTTGTGTAAGGATTATCCATGTGTATATATATATATATATATATATTTGAACTTGATCATGAGGTTTTGTATATACATGGAAAAAGATGAGACTTTGATTTTGACATTGAAGCAAGATTGATGTGTTTGAATTGAAATTATCCTTGAATCATGTTAGTATATTAAGTTTTGAGTTAGTTTTGCATGAATTTGGACTTGAAATTGAGTTTGGGAACTTGGTTTCAAAACTCCATTTTCGAACTGTTTAGAACTGCCAGACCGCTCTTGCGGCTGCGAGCTTCGCACAAGCAGGGCATGGACCAAATTAGGGGAAACCATTCTGCACACTCGAGCAGCCACCACCTCCGCATGAGCGGAACCTGACTACTTAAGTTGTTGGACCAACTGCACGAGTGGCCAGTGGGGGAGAAAAATTATGTTTTCTCAACCTCCCGAACGCATTCCCGACCTTATTTCAACCCTTCGGGAAATGAAATGACGGTTAGAAACCTATTGAAAAAGGTTGTGAACTATTAAAAGAAAATTGTATGAAATTAAACGAATTATTTATCGAATGTGTATGTGATATGTTTTGTGCAAGTCGTATGCTAGAGGCAATGCCGCAAGACCAAACGCACAGTGAGTAATAGTATTATAAAGATATGTTCTTGATTGATTATTTTGATCCAGGTACGGCTACTTATTCTAATATTGTGTTTTGATCGAAATGAACGAGTTTTATGAACGTTATATGACATGTGCAATATGGATCTAAGGTCGTTCTGTTATGCTATGATGTGCTTGGCCCGAGGCCGTTGTGATATATGTGGGCTCGATGCCGTTTTGATATATGATTGGGTCCGAGGTCATTATGATATATGTGGGCTGAGGCCGTTGTGATATATGTTGGGCTCGAGGCTGTTTTGTTATATGTTGGGCTCGAGGCCATTCCGTAATATGTTGGTCCTAAGACTATTTTGTAAATATGATTATGGATAATGTTGTAAAGGATGTAATTGTGGAAGAGTATTGTGTTAACATAATATGCTTTCTTTTAAATCAAGATTATTCATTTGATTCTCTTTACTTTACTATTATTCATTGAGCGTCGCTCACCCCCTATGTTGTATGTGTGTAGGAGATCAGCATGGAGGTCAACCTCAGAGTCTACCTTAGGAGTTATTTTTTGTGAACCTGTTTGGTCGAGTCTTGCAGATGGAGCTTTTGGTTTTTGGACTCAAATTCTGTTATGACTTTTATTTCGTTTTGCTTAATGGTCTTAGGATATGTAAACTATATGTATGGAATTATTTTTGGTACATAAGTTTCTGCATGGTCATGTAAATATATGAATGTGCTTTGTTGTAAGCTGTATAATTTTGATCATTTTAGCACGGCTCAATGGACTTCTTCATTTGCGTTATGCTTCCACTTTTGGCTCCAATATTATAATTATTCTGTATGTTTGTTTGAGGCCGAAGGTAATCAAGTGATTACTGGCCGATTATGATCCGAACTTTTAGGGGGCGGGTTTGGGTCGTGACATAGAAGGCAAAGACAACCATGATGACAAACAAGCCTCCGGAGAAAAATCAATTGTAAGGAAAAAAATGATACAAACAAAATATCAAGAAATTATGCCATCAAGTGGCATGTTTACATCTTGTGCACCTATGGATGCAAACCAACAATGGAGTGGCAATGTTCCAATGGGTATGAATTATTATTGGAATATCTTATCTTTCATGTATAATGTTTGTCAATATTGTGACAGTGATTCTACCATCTATTGCCAACATAATGGCATGACAAATGATATGGAAAGAATAATTCGGCGCTGTGAGGATGAAATTTATTTGCGCAATAGTAAAATTTTGGCTCTACAAAAAGAAATTAATTATCTTGATTGGCAAAAATTTCAAATTATTTCATCACAACCATATTTTTTGATGCAAAAAGATATAAATTACTTTGATGAAAAAATTAGTCAACTTAGTTGTCAATTCTATCAAGTTGATGGAGAAATTCAACATTGGAGTAAAAAATTAGAGAATCTTAAAATGCACAAATTTAATGTGTTTCTAAGAGACTTTTCCAAGAAAAACTTTCTCTTCACAAAAATCATGGCCAAAGAAAAATTAAGTTTTGAAAATGGCATGCCTAGGGGGCAATTGTTTAAGCTATTAATTGAAAAAGAAGACCAACTTCTTTTGTCAAAAGCTATTGAGCATTTTAATCTAATTGGAGGATATGGTTTTAAGTCAAATATGACAAAGAATGTTGAACAACCATTACAAAATGACGGTGAACATTCAATTGGAGAGTATGATTTTAAGCCAAACATGGCTAAATTTGATGAATAATCATCACAAAATGATGATGAAAATCTAATTTGAGGGCATGGTTTTAAGCCAAATATGACTAAATTTGATGAAAAATTATCACAAAATGATGGTGAAAATCCAGTTAAGGGGTATGATTTTAAGCCAAACAAGGCTAAAAATTATAAACAACCTGCATTTGATGAATTTGAATTTTTTGACATTATTAATTTTGTCAAAAAATTTAATTTTCTAAAGTCAATTGACATTATAATTTTTTCCATTCAACAACTACAATGGCTTTATGGTTCACATCAAAAAATAATTTTGATGAAATGGTTTACAAAAAGAAATTTTGAATTTTATTTCTATTTTTTATATAACAGCAATGGGGAGTATTTCGATGTGGCCACAACAAAAATATATATATATATATATATGGCCAATCGATTATAATTTTCATATTTTCTATTATATATTTATGTTCATACAACTCTTTAAGAATTCAAATACGCATTCTTAAAGAGTTTGAGGGACATTGTTTACACCATAAATAAAATTTTTGTCGATTATAATTAGATTTAAACTTTCTATTACTTATTATTATTATTATTATTATGATTATATAGGAAAATCTTGAAAGTTAAGAGAAGTTAAGTCAAGTTTTGAAGATTCAAAGGATGGAGGACAAGTGACAATGTAAGAAGGTGAAAGTATATAGGTGGTTAGATGATAGTTAATAAAAGTTTTTTCCTACATTTTTTTGGGTATAAATGGCCATTGATGGCTCTATTGTAAAGATCACTAACAAATCAATACATGACTTGATTTTCATTTCTTTTTTATCTTAGGAGTAGATCTAATCTATATAGGAGTAATTTAAACTTAGATAGGAGTAGTCTTAATGTAGTTGTATTTAATTGTTTATTCAATCATTTACATCATTATCATCATTTTCTTTTTCTCTCTTTTTTCTTGTTTGTTTTGTCATTATTTTTAGGGAGATTGACTAATAAGTTTCATATTTTGGACTTGTAATCCATAGAATCCCATATTTTTTTCTTGTGATCCATTTAGTCATTTTAGATGTATAATGACTCATTTGTTCACCTCATTGGGGTGTCACATTTGAAAAAAAAATTACACTAATGAGTTTTTTAGTGTCACATCATACCCACCACGCTGGAGTGTCACATTTGAAAAAAGTACATTAAATTTTTTTAAATTTTTTTAGAGTATCACATCATAACCGCCAAGTTGGAATGCCACGTGTCACATTTAGAAAAGTATACTAAAGAGTATTTATTTTTTTTGGAATGTCATATCATACCCATAACAACGTTATCATATTTGAGAAAAGTACACTAAAATTTTTTTTTTTTTTTTTAGAGTGTGACATAATACCCCGCTACGTTGTCATATTTGAAAAAAGTATGCTAAGGAGTTTTTGTGACATACCCACTACGTTGTTGCATTTGAAAAAAATATACTAAGGAGTTTTTAGTTTTTTGGAGTGTCATTTCATACCTGACACGTTGTCACATTTGAAAAAAATACACTAAGGAGTTTTTAGTTTTTTTAAAGTAAAAGTCTTGGAGTGTCACGTCATATTCGCCACGTTGTCACATTTGGAAAAAGTACACTAAGGAGTTCTTAGTTTTTTTTAGAGTGTCGCATTGTTAGAGTGTCACATTAATACCTGCTATATTGGAGTCTCACATCATACCTGTCACATTAATAAAATGGTATAGTTATCCACCAAAATACTATCAAAATAAAAAAATAGGATTATACAAAAAGAAACTCTACACTAATAGGACTCAATAGACCAGTAGAAAAAATTTGGGACTAATTGGAATAGTTGTTTGTGTGATAGGATTTATTAGTAAATATCTCTTATGTTTACTCCAAGGAAGTTCTTGAAACTTTCTACGCATAAAATCTCAACACAATTACTTGATCATTGTATTGTCTGGTGAGATTTTGGTTAAGCCTCTGTCGATCTAAGCCTAACAAATTTTTTTTACAAACAACATCATTCAAAATTCAAACATTTTTTTGTTAAAGCAAACAGAATATACATATTTATATTTATATAGGGCCATACAAACATTTTTCAATCATTAGCTGTAAGTTTGATTTTCTTAGGCTATTTGGAGAATAACCTCTCTTTTTTTTTTTTTTGTGATTAAACATAATTTAATTTAAGGAATGAAAAGAGAAACAGAATTTGTGCCATTCCCATGCAGAACATATACAATCGGACATAACAAAAATCAACTTGACATAAAATCATCTCGAAAATTAAACAATTAATGTGGTTAGAATCTTAAGCATCCCGCACAACTGCATAAATTTTAATGCCAAGGAACATCCTTGATTTATTCCTAAGCTAAGTTTCTTTTGTTGGGTTTTTTTTTTTTTTTTTTTTGGACTGGGTCCAAGCAAAGCTTCTTAAAAATCATGAAAGGAATATCACATGTTAAATAACTAAAAAGAATTTGATTAGTTACCTTACGTAAGAGCATATATACCATTACTTTATGATAAGGTTTTTATTGCATGGGGCGGTTCTACCCATTTATTGGTGTTTGGTGCCTGATTATAAAGTTGGAAAAAGTTGGTAATGGGATGGTTTGACTATTGCTCAAAAAAAGAAAAAGAAAAAGGAGATATAGATGGTTTGACCATTGTCACTGTGTGAGGTCTAATGATTCTCATTGGATAACTATATATAATTTTAAAATGTATCAAAATTATAGCATAATTTTAAAAAATTTATTAAAATTATAAAAGAGTTTTAATTAATTTGTGTAGTCTTTAGCTTAGTGTCTCAAATATAAAGCACAAATATGGGGAGATCACAAATATAAAACAAAAATATTAGAAATTTTAAAATTTCTATCAAAAGTTCTGTACGGGGAGCAAATATTCCGGCGTGCCCGTATTCCTTTCTTCCGAGCTCCGTCGATATCCGATCACCTGCGAGCAAATAACGGTGAGCTACCCGGCGGTGTGTGGCCGGAAACACCCTTCGACGGTCAAATTAGCACACACCTTAGAGGGAATAGAGAGAAGGGAAAGAGTGTTTGAGTGTAAGAAATTCCTTACAGAGTGTTCGTGTCTTCCGTATAGGGGGCGCAGACATGTTTATATACCTTCTGAGCCCCATATCCACTCCCTGTCATCTCCTGACACGTGGCTCTGCTATCCCATCTGTCAGCATAAACCATGCCTTTCATCACCTGCTCTCAACTGCCTGTCAGCACAGCTGGAGCTCGGCAGCCGAGCTGCCCTACCTCGGTCGTACCATGCTTCATACCTTAAGCGCCTAACCGGATAAACAAACGGAGGACAGGGCTAAGCGGCATCCCGGCCGAGCGTAGCCCGGATACTTACTTCGATCGGCCTTCCTGCCGACCATACAGTCTCCTCGGCTGACCACGCCTTTCCGGGCACCGGCCACTCAACTTCCTCGGTTGTCCATGCCTTCCTGGGCGCCGGTCACTCTGTCAATCCGGCTTTGGCCATCCTCGGACCGGGCACCCTGGTCCGACCGTGCACTGCCTTACCGAGCAGTTTCTGTCCGGTCCGGGGTGACACTCAGCCCGTACTCTGCCCGGCCCAAATTCTGGCAGCCCACTTTGGGTAAAAAGTCGATCGTCTCGGACCTATGCGCCGTTGGGCCCTCAACTTGCTCGGTCGATATCTCGGCCCAACTCTAGATCATAAATTACCCTCTCAATTGCCCCTTAATTCCGTCCGCGGAAGCGTGACTGGGATTACCTACTTCGACCGAGATAACATTTGTCCGGTCGTCAAGACGCCAAGCCTTCATCGAGCTAATCTGCTATCCTTCCCCGGTCATGTTCCTCGGCTTACAGCCTTTTCGTCGAAAGTAGCTCGGCTGGCTCTTCGTCTCTTCATCCTGTCGCTTCAATCCTGACGTAGCCATAAATGGGGACACGTGGCGAGCTCCCATTGGTCATCGAGAAGCCAACCCGCCGTTCTTGTCAGATTTTTGAATTTGGGCGGACTTTCATCCTTACATATACAACACCCTCCTCAAGCCATTTCTTCCTACTGCCTTTCTACTATCTGACGATCCAGAGCTCAAGCCCTCTCCTCTATCTCGACTGCCATTTCTCATTCTTGGAAGAACAGCCCCCATCCTCCAAAGGTAAGGTTTTCAGTCCCCCTAGTTGCTATTTTCTTTCATTTTACACACATTAGGGCACAAAATCGTAGCATTTAGGGCAAAGGCCATGGAATCCGTCCCAAACGCCCCAACTGTTGTTGGTGTTCTTCGTCTTCCTGAAGAACACTGAAGAACTGGGGTGAACCGGGCTTTGGGCCTTCTTTTGATCCAAAAAACCGACCAAACCGGGATAACAACATGTTTGTTTCAACCAAGGCGAAAACCGAGATAACAAAAGGACTTGGCCGTTCAACCGGGCTAACATCTGGTCCGCTTGGGCGACCGGGCTCCTTAGATAGAATAGACAACCGAGGTGGTTTGGCACACTTAATGACCGAGCTAAATCCAGCACCTTCGCGCGACCGCGCTAACACTTGCCATCCTTTTCCTGCAGAGTCCAAGGGGACCACTGTCATTCCTGAGGCTCTCAGGACCGGGCAACATCCAATACCCAGAGCCAAACCCCTCAGCCGGGATACACTAAGCCGGCCAAAAATGGGGAAGTTCCGCTTCCTAGTGGATACTCCGGCTGCGCTGGCTACGTTCAGGGAGGACTACGGCGTCCCGGCCGATGTCCACCTGCAGCTCGCAGAAGAGGAGACCACACCTTGGGGTAGGGAGGAGTGCCCCTTCACCGTGCTATCCATCGTTGAAGGGGGTCTTCGTTTCCCGCTCAACCCTCTTATAACCGAGTTCCTCCGCCGCACCGGGCTGGCACCCACACAGGTGTCCACCAACACTTATAGAATAATCAACGGCGTTCACGAATTGAACCAACGGCTAGGCACCAACTTAGGCCTAGCCGAGATATTGAGGCAATACACAATGGGCCACACCGGTGACGACCTAGCTTACTACTTGAAAATAAGACCGGGCAAGGAAAAAATCGTAACCGGCACCCCGGATAAAGATATGCACGACGATGATTTCTTCTGGGTGTCCGGCAATTACGAAACAGCCGAGGTGCCGGGCTGGCTCATAAGCAAGGACTTCGGTTCTTCATGTAAGCCACTCAAACTTGCTCGGTGAACTTTATTCTTTAGTTTAACTAACCGGTTTCCCTGTTTCTTTTGCAGCTATCCAAGCCTTGCAAGCCAACTACCAATTCCCCAACGTCGAGGCAATTCGGGCCGTGCTTAGGTACCGTCACCGAGACTGCAACGAATTGCTCGGCTACACACCGACTTACAGATATTCTGCCCCGCGCCGGAGTAGAGTGACCGACTTCCTCAGAGCTCCTTCGCCTCCTCCAGATCCAACCCTACCAGACGTCCCATTAATCCGGTTAACCGACGAGCAAGAAATGGCCAAAAGATCTCGGATCAAAAACCTTCTAACCGCGACCTCAGCCGAGATACCGAGCGTAACCACCCGCTCCCCGGCTGCCGGTCAATCGAGTGCAGCCGTGGTAGCCCTTGCTTCTCCAGCTCCAGCTGCCGGGCAATCTGCCAGAGAAGCGCGCCGGGCTGGAAAAAGACCAAGGGCAGATCCCTCCGCCGAGCTCGTCGCCGAGCTGACAACCGAACATCCAGCTGAAACTCCTGCTCCCGTGCCCGCTTGGCGTCCTCAGCTGAAACACCAGGGATAGGACATCCCGGCGACTGCTTCGATCAAGGCTGACAAAGAACACTTGCTCGCCTTCGATCTTTCCAAAGCATTTCTCCTACCGGGCGACGTGGTAGGCAGTGACCACGTCCCTGACACCCGGCTGGTAAAATCTTCCGTGAAGTCCATGGCCAGGGTAAGTCGGCGTTCTTTTTAACATTTCACAAGTGTTTGCTCGGTCCTTCTTGCTCGGTCCCCTTTCTGATGTACTTTGCTTCTTTGTGCAGGCCATTCAGAAACAACATTTGGTCTTGGAGCGCATCCACCGGCTTAGGCAGAAAGCCAATGACACTGCCAGCCAGGTTGAAAGCCTTCAAGCCGAGCTCGGCCGGGCTAAAGCTTCTCTCGAGATGGCCAACAATGATAATAACAGGTTGCTCGGTCAACTGAATGCAGCCGAGAAAAAACATACCGAGCTCCAGGCCGAGGTTGACACTCTGAAGAAGGAGAAAAGGAAGGCTTGCCGGGCTGCCAACAACGCGGGTTTCAACGAGGCCGAGAAGAATTACCAGAAGCAAGTCTTTGCAACACAAGACATATACTTCAAGGCTGGCTGGAAATCCGCTTGCGAACAGCTCGGCCAGGGCTCTGACACCGACGTTTTTGCCAATCCTCCCAAAGCTTCACTACCGGTCTATCTCGTGCCATATGCCAACGATGTTTTCAGCGCTTTACAGACTGAGGCAGAGGAGGGACTTGAAGATGGGGACGGGGAGACAGATTCTGAGGAAGAAGAGGCCGAAGTGCAAGAGCAGCCCGGCAATGAGGAGCCCGGCGAACAAGATACCGGTCCAACCGTTGACCTTGAAGCCGGCGAGGACGAATTCACCCATCTATCCCCTCTAGTTTAATTTTCTTCTCCTTTGTATTTTTTCTTTCAACACTGCTGATGTAACCGGGCTTGGTCCCCACTTTTTGTAATGAATTTCTTATCAATGAAAATTCAAATTTTTGCAAGTGTATGCACGGTTGTAATCAGTTCTGTCTTCAGCAAAACATCTCGGTATAACTCATCGAACCGGAACACATAACACGGTCTAAGTACTTCGGCAGAATAAGACCAATTCATGAACCGAAATAGCCATCTCGGCTGTAACAAAGTTGAACAAATCAACACTTCCAACCGGAATACACCATCTCGATTGGGAATCCAAAGTTGGACAAGACACCAACTCTTCCAACCAGAGTACAACATCTCGGTTGGGAATCCAAAGTTGGACAAAACGCCAACTCTTCCAACCGGAGTACATCCTCTCGGTTGGGAATCCTAAGTTGGACAACACACCAACTCTTCCAACCGGAGTACACCATCTCGGTTGGGAATCCAAAGTTGGACAAAACACCAACTCTTCCAACCGGAGTACATCATCTCGGTTGGGAATCCTAAGTTGGACAACACACCAACTCTTCCAACTGGAGTACACCATCTCGGTTGGGAATCCAAAGTTGGACAAAACACCAACTCTTCCAACCGGAGTACATCATCTCGGTTGGGAATCCTAAGTTGGACAAAACACCAACTCTTCCAACCGGAGTACATCATCTCGGTTGGGAATCCTAAGTTAGGCAAGACACTAACTCTTCCAACCGGAGCACATCATCTCGGTTGGGAATCCAAAGTTAGGCAAGACACCAACTCTTCCAACCGGAGTACATCATCTCGGTTGGGAATCCAAAGTTGGGCAAGACACCAACTCTTCCAACCGGAGCACATCATCTCGGTTGGGAATCCAAAGTTGGCCAAGACACCAACTCTTCCAACCGGAGTACATCATCTCGGTCCGTAACATAAAAATAATAATCCAAGTGCTAATGCAAAATGACTTCTATAATTTGACAAAAAGAATTACATTCTGCTTTGCAAGCCAAAAAATTGCTTTACAAAAAGAGGAAAGTAAAAAGCTTAAAAATAATACAATTTCAAGTTGGCCGCATTCCATGGCCGGGGTATGGCTCTTCCCTCTAGATCCTCCAAGTGGTAAGCCCCCTTGCCAGCCAGACCAGTGATCTTGTAGGGTCCTTCCCAATTTGCCCCTAGTTTGCCTTCTCATGGCACCAGGGTGTTGCCCATAATCTTCCTCAAAACCCAATCCCCAACTTTGAACGGTCTGGGGTGCACTGTCTTGTTATACTTCTTGGAGAGCTCTTGTTGGTAGGCGGCCACATGGATGAGGGCTTTCTCTCGGCGCTCTTCCGCTAGGTCCAGCTCCAAGGCAATAGCCTCGGCATTTAGCTCGGGCTCAAAACTCTCGGTTCTGAGGGTAGGTATTTCAACTTCCAAGGGTATGACCGCCTCCATGCCGTAAGCCAAAGCAAATGGAGTTTCCCCGGTTGAACGTCGCGGGGTTGTTCGGTATGCCCAAAGTACACTGGGCAATTCCTCAGCCCACTTTCCCTTGGCCTTTTCCAGCCGTTTCTTCAACCCATCCAGGATAGTCTTGTTCGACGCTTCGGCTTGACCATTGGACTGCGGGTAGGCCGGGGTGGAGTTGTAGAATTCTATCTTCAGATCTTCACAAAATCCTCTGAATAGGCGACCGTCAAACTGGGTGCCGTTGTCAGAGATCAAAATCTTGGGGACGCCAAACCGGGTGACAACGTTCTGCCAGACAAATCGCTTCACGTCTTTCTCTTTGATGGTTGCCAAGGGCTCAGCTTCAACCCACTTTGTGAAGTAATCTATGGCCGCGATGAAGAATTTCCGGTTGCCCGGTGCTGTTGGAAATGGTCCCACTATATCTAGCCCCCACATGGCGAAAGGCCAAGAACTGGTGAGGGGAAGAAGTTCCCTGGCAGGCTGGTGGATCTGATGGGTGAATTTCTGGCATTTCTCGCACCTGCGGACATATTTTTGCGCGTCGGCCTGCATGCACGGCCACCAGTACCCCTGCGAAATAGCTCGGTAGGCCAAAGACCTGCCCCCGATGTGGCTGCCACAAATGCCTTCATGAATTTCAAACAAGAAGGCCTCCACACTGTTCGGGTGCACGCACTTGAGATACGGACCGGTGAAGGACTTCTTATACAACGCGCCTGATGGAGAGAGCCAAAACCGCTCTGACTTCACCCGGATTTTGTGTGCTTCTTTCTTGTCCGCTGGAAGAGTCCGGTCTCTGAGGAACAAGATCAAGGGGTCCATCCATGAAGGACCTAGCTCGGCGCAGAGTACATCCGTCTGCCCGGCGTTTTCAATGCTTGGCCGCGGAAGAAAGTCAATCAACAGGGGGTTTGGAGACGTGCTATCTACCATGGAAGCGAGGCCGGCGAGTTCATCAGCCCGGCTGTTTTCTTCCCGGCCAATCCGCTGGACTCTGATTGCCTCAAACTGCTTGATATGGTCCCTGACCAGAGCTTGGTACTTTGTCATCCTGTCGTCCTTCGCTTCATAAATCCCTGAAACTTGGTTAACCACAAGCTGGGAATCACTATATACCAGAAGCTCGGCAGCCTTCATTTGAATTGCGCTCTTGAGCCCAGCAAGAAGCGCCTCGTACTCAGCCTCGTTGTTAGACGCCGGGAAGCCGAGTGTGATCGAATGCTCAATGGTTAGGCCGTCCGGGGATATAAGAACGATACCTAGGCCGACACCATGACGGTTGGACGCTCCATCAACAAAAAGCTTCCACATGTCCCCCACAAAAAGCTTCCAGCAGTCTGATGGGTCCTGAGAGTTGCGAAAGGCAATGGGATCACAACTGCTCGGCTGTGCGGTGTCAAGTTTGGTGTTGACCGGTTCAAATTCAGTGCCCCTTGGTGATTCGACACCGGACTCAGCAAGTTGGTCCGTAATGCCCAAGTCCGTAGGCGAATCACCAGGTTGCGGTGTAAAGCCGGCCGCAAGGTCTGAGCTGCCTGGAACCATTACTCCTCCCCTTGAGGATTCAGCACCGGACTCAGCAAGTTGGTTCAGAATGCCCAAGTCCGTAGGCGAATCATCAAGTTCTGAGCTGTGTGGAACCATTCCTTCCCCCCTTGGTGATGCGGTACCGGACAGAGTGGATGGGTTGGTGATACACAACTCCGTCATCGCAGCACCGAGAGGTATTACCGTGCAAACTGAGGGAATTGCGATGGTGCGCGCTAACTCCGCGGCGCGACCTTCTGCCGCTGGTAGTTCCTCGGTTGGCATTGTGGGCGTCTCATCATCTGCCTCGGCAATGACGACCGGGCATACCGGATGAGTGCCAGGTGAGAACTCGGCAACAAAATCGGCCAAGGTTTGGGCTTTGATTGCGGTGCGCGGCTGGAACTTCACATCGAACTGTCCCAACTCGACCGCCCATTTTAATATTCGGCTTGAAAAGTCTGCGCGCTCAAACAAGGCCTTGAGGGGGAACTCGGTCAGTACGACGATGGTATGGGCGTGAAAATAATGTGCCAATTTCCTCGAAGCCACCATCAGTGCCAACGCAAGCTTTTCCAGCGGCAAGTACCTCGTCTCAGCCGGCAGAAGGGTCTTACTTACATAAAAAATTGGGAGGTGCTTAATTCCTTCAACCCGGACTAACACCGCACTAACTGCGTGCTGGGAGACGGCAAGGTAAAGGTAGAGTTCCTCACCGGGCTCTGGTGTAACCAACAGCGGCGGAGAAGACAAATAATCTTTGAGCTCGGCCAAAGCTCGGTCACACTCGTCGTCCCATGAGAACTTTGACTTCAATGCTTGAAAGAAAGGGCGGCAGCGATCTGATGACCGGCTTATAAATCGATTAAGCGCGGCGGCCATCCCGGCCAGATGCTGCACGTCCTTAGCCGAGCTGGGTTGTTTCAATTCTTGCACGGCTCTGATCTGAGTAGGGTCTGCTTCGATGCCTCGGTTCGTGACTAAGAATCCCAAAAATTTCCCGGATCCCACGCCAAAGGCACACTTCGAGGCGTTCAAGCGCAGCTTGTGCTTCTTCAGAATGGCGAACATCTCGGCTAAGTCGGACAAATGGTGTGCCTCATGTCGGCTCTTTACCACCATATCATCGATGTAAGCCTCCATTGTTCGGCCAAGCAAAGGAGCGAACATTTTCGTCACCATCCTCTGAAAGGTTGCCCCGGCGTTTTTCAAACCAAAGGGCATAACTCGATAGCAGAAGAGTCCCCTTGGAGTCGTGAAAGAGGTGATCTCTTGGTCAGGCCCATGCATGGCAATCTGGTGATAGCCGTGGTACGCATCCAAGAAACTGAGTCGATTGTGTCCAGCCGTCAAATCCACTAGCTGGTCTATGCGCGGCAAAGGGAAGCTGTCTTTTGGACAAGCTCGGTTGACTGTCTTGTAGTCGACACAAACTCGCCACTTTCCATTTTTCTTGGGCACCACTACCGTGTTGGAAATCCACCGAGGGTAGTGCACTTCCTGTATTGCTCGTGCCTCAAGCAAGTTCTTTACCTCCTCTGCTACTACCTCGGCGTGATGCAGCGCCGATCTCCTTGTTCGCTGGATGACTGGCTTTGCTCCAGGGAAGACATTGAGGTGATGGCAGATAAAGCTTGGGTCAAGACCAGGCATGTCGTAGGGCGACCATGCAAAGACTTCGATGTTCGCCATCAAAAACTCAATCATCTCGGTTCTCTCCATGGCCGAGAGACTTGAACCGAGCAAGAAGAATCTGTCCGGCTGCTCGGCATCAATCCGCACCTCAACCAATTCTTCAACAGCCTTGTCTTCTGCTTTGGTGCCAACATCATCCAAGACACTCCGGTCCTCCGGTCCCTCGATCATTTGAACGAATCCTTTGGCAGCCCGGCTCCCGTTGACCGCCACGAAGCACTGCTTGGACATGACCTGATCACCCCAAATCTCCTCGATTTCCCCCATAGCCGAGGGGAATCTCATCACCTGGTGGTAGGTCGATGCTACGGCTTGCATGGCGTGAAGCCATCCTCTTCCAAGGATAAGGTTGTACGTTGAAGGCACTTGTAGCACCCAAAACTCCACTTGCTTGACCACGGATCCCGCTTTGACCGGCAGGATAATCTTTCCCAATGGCCACTCCGGCTGCGAGTTAAATCCAACCAGTGGCGAAGTGGCCGGAGCCAAGTCTGTCTCACGGAGTTTGAGTTGTTTGAACGCATCATAATACATGATCTCGACCGAGCTTCCCTGATCGATCAAGATCCGTCTAATATCAAATTCTTTGACGCGTAATGTTACTACAAGAGCATCGTTGTGCGGCGTCTGGATACGCTCTAAATCCCTTGAGGTGAAACTAATCACATCTTTCTCCTCTGTCTTCCCCCTTTTGATGGCAGGCTGTACTGACAAAACTTCCCTCATATGCTCTGCCTTCTTGATCATGCCCCGGAGTTCGCAAACGCGCTCCGGTTCCACGATGCCGTGGATGACATTAATAACTCCTTGTGGTGGTGCATCTCGGTCATCCTGTCCCCTGGGATCGACCGGAGCCTGATTTGGTTTCACGCCGCCATCAATGTAAAGGTCCAGATGCCCGGCCGCGACCAATTCTTCCAAATGTTGTCGCAAAGGCAAACAATCCTCAGTCCGGTGGCCCCTCTCTCGGTGAAACGTACAACGATACCGCGGATTGTAGCCCTTTTGTCCATCGCCCAACTTAGCAGGAAACCGGACATACTCCTCGTCTCGGATTTCACTAAGTATGCGATAGATTGGAATCTTGAAGACCGTGGTTATGCCAGTCCTTGCCTTCATTCTTCTGTTTGCGTCCTCAACGTCATCTCGGGGGTAATCATCCCGGTCTGCCCGACGTCCTCTACCCCGGTTTTTTCGATTTGAACCTCGGTCTGATTCCTCTGCTCGGTCATTTGAGCGGTTGGACTCTTGCCCAACTGCGTGCACCTTGCCTGCTGTCTTCTTGTCTGTTCCGACCGGAGTGGCCGTCACGGTGGAAGCCGACGCATCATCCTCTACTCGGATGTGCTCATTGATGCGCTGCATGAGCTGGCCCATGGAGGTCGGTTGGTGCATGGTAAGCGAGTCCCGCAGTCTATGTCCGACCGGGAGACCGCGCTTATATTGCGTTATAGCAAGGTTGACCGGGCAGTCTAAGATCTCGTTGAAGGTTTCCCAATACCTTGAATTGTACGCCTTCAGTGTGTCGCACGGTTCCATCTTGACACTTAGCAAGTGATCGACTTCCTTTGGTGTTTTTGTGTTGGTTTTGAAGCGCGTAACAAACGCCTCGGCCAACTGATGCCACCTTTGTATGCTCCCTTCCGGCAACCTCTCGAACCACTTTAGGCCTAGCTTGCCTAAACTTGACGGGAAGATTAGGCACATAAGTCCGTCATTGCGCCGATGTCCGGCCATAACCTGTCGGAAGTGGCTCACATGCATGTACGGATCGGTTTTTCCGTCGTAAAGTGTGAACTTAGGCTGGTGGAAGCCTGCCGGAAGCGGCGTTGTTTCTATTTCCAGGGAAAAAGGAGTGGCACTCAGCCTTGCCAAGTCTGTATCTTCGAATATTGGCATTGCTTGGCGGGGTGGAGGCATTCCGACCTTCTCGCTGCCGTGAACCCCGTAGGAGAGCCGCTGGAAAGCAGGTATTCTCTGAGCTTCGCGCCGGCGAGCCCGCTCCCTTAACACTGCCCGTAGGTCCTCTGACTGAGCAGAATAAGAGTACCTCGACGTCGTCGCCGGACGTGAGGGTTTGTAAGTGCTGTCTTGCGCGCTGGACTTTTCTGCACGCATGTCGGAATCACCAACCTGGTAACTCCTGGTGATGGAAATGGACTGAGTACGTCGCTGACTCTGATCGCCTGACCGGCGGGATGGGGTGCGCTCACTGTGGTCTCCCACTCCAGCTACACCTTTCCCTTTGACATGCCGCTTAAGATCCTCCATCTCCGCCGCCATCCGCCTGATGACAGCGTCTTGGTCCCTTAACTTGCTTTCCAGTCGCCTGGCGTGTGAGTCTCTCCGCCGGTGACCGTCTGGACTCCGTGAATGCCCATGACTCCTTCCGCGCTTATCCCGCGCGTCTCCTGGCTGTCCTCCAGTGGGCGTCCCCAAGTCAGCCATTGGATGGACGGCAGGTGGTCCCTCTCTCCTTCGGGTATACTCCGGGGTGGCTCCATCGATGGCGGACAATGGGAACTCGTCGTTTTTCGCCATGGACGGCAATCAGATGAACCTGGAAGACAAGGTTTTGTCTGTCAAGATTCCCACAGACGGCGCCAATTGTACGGGGAGCAAATATTCCGGCGTGCCCGTATTCCTTTCTTCCGAGCTCCGTCGATATTCGATCACCTGCGAGCAAATAATGGTGAGCTACCCGGCGGTGTGTGGCCGGAAACACCCTCCGACGGTCAAATTAGCACACACCTTAGAGGGAATAGAGAGAAGGGAGAGAGTGTTTGAGTGTAAGAAATTCCTTACAGAGTGTTCGTGTCTTCCGTATAGGGGGCGCAGACATGTTTATATACCTTCTGAGCCCCATATCCACTCCTTGTCATCTCCTGACACGTGGCTCTGCTATCCCATCTGTCAGCATAAACCATGCCATTCATCACCTGCTCTCAACTGCCTGTCAGCACAGCTGGAGCTCGGCAGCCGAGCTGCCCTACCTCGGTCGTACCATGCTTCATACCTTAAGCGCCTAACCGGATAAACAAACGGAGGACCGGGCTAAGCGGCATCCCGGCCGAGCGTAGCTCGGATACTTACTTCGATCGGCCTTCCTGCCGACTATACAGTCTCCTCGGCTGACCACGCCTTTCCGGGCACCGGCCACTCAACTTCCTCGGTTGTCCATGCCTTCCTGGGCGCCGGTCACTCTGTCAATCCGGCTTTGGCCATCCTCGGACCGGGCACCCTGGTCCGACCGTGCACTGCCTTACCGAGCAGTTTCTGTCCGGTCCGGGGTGACACTCAGCCCGTACTCTGCCCGGCCCAAATTCTGGCAGCCCACTTTGGGTAAAAAGTCGATCGTCTCGGACCTATGCGCCGTTGGGCCCTCAACTTGCTCGGTCGATATCTCGACCCAACTCCAGATCATAAATTACCCTCTCAAGTTCTATCAAATATTTTATATGGGTGTCGGACTTACATGAAACTCATATTGTATGGGTTCCACACTCATGTGAGACATTTGATAAAAATTTTAATAAAATTTTTAAAATCTCTAACATTGCTCAATATAAAAAGCCATCAATTCCAGTGTCTCAAATTTGGAGGCCTAGCTAATTAAAAGTCTTTTAGCCTAGTGCTTATGAGTTGGTTTGGGGTGTGAGTTGGTTTTTAGTTTTTTAGTTTTTTTAGCTTGTGGTTAAAAATTTTCATTTGAGATAGGTTTTTTAATTTTTTTTTGACTTTTGTAAAAAAAAAAAAAAAAGTTGTGTTTGGTTTGATTCTCAAACCATGATTCCATACTAATAATTAACCATCTGTTTGATTACAGTTTTCAAATCATGATTCCAAATCAATTTGAAAACATATTTGGTAAATCAGAGAGTTTTTAAATTTTGGGTCTACTCGGCCATCCGCCCAGACATCCTCCTAGACAATTTTTTAATTTTTGGGTCTACCCAGTTATCCCCCCAGACTTCCAGCTGGTTGACTAGAACATTTTTTTTAATTTTTTTTTAAAGCAACTGGCATTTATTATCTGAAAAAAAATTATATTTGTTTTTGATATTTTTTTAAATATAGAAAATATTTTTTTGAGACCAAAATGACAAATTATTTGGACATTTATTTAAAATTAACAAAAAAAATTAAATAAAAATTAATTTGTCACAGTAATTTTTTTTTTTTTTGTCACAGTAATTTTTTTTTTTTAAAAAAAAATTTTAAACAAAACAATTAAAAAAATTTCCCAACCAAATATGCAATCAAAAGTAATTTTAAAGCTCTAGTTCAATATTTTTGTTAACAAATAATAATATATTTTTTAATATTTTAAATAAAAAATATTTTTAGAATTTTTTAAAATTTTAAAATAAAAAAATTATTTTTTTCAATAATTATTTTTTGTGAATTGAATTTTAAAAAGAGTTTGGCTATGAGATTTGAATAAAATTTTCAATAGACTTTTGAGTTGTGTGTTTGGTATGAGTTATAAGTTTTTAAATTAAGTTTTGAAAACTCTTTTCAAAATTTAAAATCAAATAATTTTTCATAAACTCAAAATTCATTTCAAAAATTCAACACTCAATTCAAAACTCTTTTCAAAATTCATAACTAAACAAGTTTTTTATTTTAAATCATAATCACAAAACTCACAAGTTTAAAATACAACTATACATTCAAATCATAATTCTAAACACAAACCAAACGCTATCAAAATGATTATAGTTTGAATGTGACATTTAATCTTATTAACTTTTTTATTTTTATTTATTTTTTTTTTTACTAAAATACCCTTTTAACCCCAAAATTTTGTATGCCAAATGAGTGCTATGTGGCACCACTTTATGTCTTAAGATCTAGAATTTAACTTATATAAAGAAGAATTTGATATTTGATATTCTTTGTAGTATACTTTGCTTGGTTCTTTTTTTTCAAAAATACTTTTCAGAAAATTCTACCTTCTTGTTTTTTGTGTTTTTTTTTATTTTTATTGAATTTTTTTAATATTTTAAGTAATTTTTTTTTACTTTTTAGACATACCTAACATAAATATATTTAAAAAGTAAAAAAATTGTGAAAAAAACTTTTTAAAAATTCACTAAATACCAAAAATACAAAAAAAATACAAGAATTAATACATTTTTTGTATTTTTATGTATTTATTAATTTTTTAAAATATTTTTTACTTTTTAGATACATCTAAGTAAGGTGCATCTAAAAAAGTAAAAAAAAATGTTTAAAATTTTAAAAATATTCACTAAAAAAAAAACAAGAAAACCAAAAAGCTCAATTTTCAAAAAACTTAATCCAAAAAACTCAAACCAAACACACTTTGTATAGCTAGTATGCCTTCCGCTTAGACTTTGATTTGGTTATTATTAACTTTTTAATTATTGTTTAGCTAATAATCTATTGGGAAAATCGGTCTAAGGTCCCTCTCCCACTTTTCGTAATGGAAGAAGTCCACAAAATTATTTTTTGATGTCTAAGGTCCTAAACATATATCAGACAAATTTCAGTCAAACCCATTGACACCCCTCTCTCTTTCTCCCTGTTGGACGATTTTTTCTCGATTATTTTCAACAACTCGAAGATCGATCGACTGTGAAATTCTCTATCGAAGTTTTTGATTATCGCTTTGCCAATGCATAACTGAGAGAGAGGGAGAGAGTAATGGAAAACGGTACATCAAAGAATGGTGTGTGCTCGTCGGAATCGATCAATGGAGCATAAGATGTTTGGAGTTGTAACCAATCTCTTGCTTCTTCCGCTGATCATCTTGTCGTCATGGTTCATGGAATTCTCGGAAGGTCTTTGGTTTTTCATTCTGAATTCTTTTGATTTAATTCTGGATCTGATAATTGTTTATGTACTATTATTATTATTATTTATGTTTACTTGTTTTGTAATCAGCAATTAATTTCTTAAACTTGGTGATTCAGAGTTCAGATTGTAAATTCTGGATATTGAAGCCTTTTTCTTTGAATTCCTCGGATGTAGGTTAAAAAATATAAAATTTGTTCTTCTCAATACATTTGCTCCTTTACTAATACTTAATTTAGAGGGCAATTTTCCATTTTCAGTGATTAGTAGATGAGATTCATAAGAATTCAGCTTTATTTTTTTTGTTAATTTTTTTTTTTACCCTCATCTCTTGATATTGCAGATAGTGTGCAATTGGGTGTTTTTAAGAGATTGTTTTGATATTTTTTTTTTATCTCCCATGCTGAAGTGAGTAGATTTCTTCATAATTTTGTGTATTTTGTAGAATCAGTTGTTAATGTCTCCCCAGTTAAACATATTCTTTTGCTTTCGAATGTCTACTACTTGCTGTTTTAGTTATTTGCAGTGTATGTTACTGAAAATTGTTTGATGATAATGAAAATGATTGCATTCTTTTTCAAGTTTGATAGGCGTTCTTTTAGTATTTCCTTGACTATCTCTGCAAAAATTAGGACACTAGCAAATAAGAATAAGAAATTATCAAGACAAACCAGATAATTTCTCTGGATCAACCCAATTGAATTTCTCTAGGTTGAAGTGTCCAGAGAAATTTCAAAGACCAAAAACATAATTTCTCTGGGTTGTTGTTGTTGTTGTTTTTTTTTTTTTTTTTTTGGTGATGCAGAAAATTTCTCTGGTTTTAAATCCAGAGAAATTCTCTGGTGATGGGATTTTCTCTGTGAATATATATCCAAATCACCGCAAAATCGATTGGTTCTATAGTGGATAGAATTTTGAAATTTTTTCTGAAATTTTTTATGTGATTTGTTCAGAGAAATTTGAAATTTTCTCTATGATGTCCAGAGAAATTTTATGGATAGAATTTTCTCTGGAAATTTGATTTGGAATCTGATAAAAAGCTTCATAGTTTTAATATAGGGAAGCATTCTTACTTAAAGACTTGTGCCACAGTTGGGGCATTTGGGTCTCCGGAGTCGAATGGCAGTGGAGATGGTAACAACAGTAGCAACAATGATGGAGGATCAAACCCAGATTTTTCCAAAATTTCTCTGGTTCTGGTAAGTTGCCATTGTTATCCCATTCTAATGTTGCTTACATATTACAATGTGGAATTTTTCCAGTTGAATTCAGTTGAACAATGTTGCTTACCTAATGAATCACAATGATTTGGATGTGAATGAGAAGAAAAGTAGAGAAACTCATCCAGAGAAATTTGATCCAGTGAAATTTCTCTGGGCCAGAATTTCTCTGACCAATTTTCTCTGCACTGAAATTTCTCTGGACCAAATTTCTCTGAACCAATTTTCTCTGGTTCCAGTTGAATTCAGTTGAACAATGTTGCTTACCTAATGAATCACAATGATTTGGATGTGAATGAGAAGAAAAGTAGAGAAACTCATCCAGAGAAATTTGGTCCAAAGAAATTTCTCTGGGCCAGAATTTCTCTGACCAATTTTCTCTGCACTGAAATTTCTCTGGACCAAATTTCTCTGGACCAATTTTCTCTGGATTGAAATTTCTCTGGACTGAAATTTCTCTGGATCAAGGTTGAGGGACCTTAGACATTATGAAAATATTGTTGAGGGACCTTAGACATTATAAAAATATTTGATGTCCTTTATGCTATAAAATCATAATACCAGGGACCTTAAAAAAAAAAACCCCTAATCTATTTAATATAATATTTTTCGTATTTATAATTAGCAGCTTGTTTTGTGTGGATTGGAGTATGATAGTTGGGTATGTGGAGTCCATTACATATTCCATCTTGATGATTTAAAATCATTTATTTTTTAAATCATAATGAGTAAATCATTCATGAAAAAAAAAATCAAATCAATCTGATAATTATAACTATATTATTTTATTATATTTTCTTTTCAACGAATGAATAATTTAATTTTCAAATAATTACATGTCTCACAACGCAAGATGAGTTAAATAATGATAATAATAATTAAAATTGCCAGCATGGTAATAAACAAAAAAGAAAATGTCGGCCTACATCTTTTAAGAAGTTCGCAACTAATTAAAACATCTTATGCAAATATTCGAACTGTCCAATTCAGACGGATATGATTATAAAATTGGATCGGCATTGCCAAAAGCTTCTATTTTTTATATTCTGGAAGGTATACGCCAAAGACAACTCTCAAAACGACAGCACACGTCTCATTAGACTTTTTATTTATTTATTTATTTTACAATCTCTTAAAAATCGGTTGATTAATTAGTTTTAAAAAAATAATGTTTTACTAAAAATGTCTAATTTTGTCACTGATTGTGGGCTAAGCCATATAATATTTAATGAAAATACTATAAAAATAATTTGTTTTTTACAAACAGGCTGGTAACTGATTAAAATTAAATAATTTACTTTCTTCTACACCAATTTCCTTTGTAGTAGTTTTTTTTTTTTTTTATAAAAAAAAAAAATTTAATTTAGCTGCTACAAAAGTAATTACAAATATAAAAATTATTATATCAAACTGACCACTAACCCAATAATAGCAATTACATACAACCTCATAATAAAAAGAAATAAACACCATAAACAATCTCATACCACAAAGTGGAGTTATACAACCACTAGGTCAAATACCTTATTTCCTTTCCAATTCATGCCAAACTTATAGTTGATTATAAATCCCATTAATCTAATCAATTTACTAATCAATTCATGGCAAATCAATAATTAGCTAATTAATTCCCATTTAAAAAAAAAAAAGAAAAGCAAATCAATTCATGCCAAATCAAGAACCAGCTAATTAATGCAAGCCAAACCAATAATTAGCTAATCAATTCATGCCAATTAAATATTTGATTAGGTAATTGTTATTATTTGAGTAGAAAGCACTATTGTCGCAAATAATATGCCTTCGGTTATGAGGGATGTGATTCAAGTTAAGAGGAAAATGGTGTTGATTATCCCTCAAAATGGTCAAAATTATGCAGAAAATAGTGTCGGTTATGTATGAAAGGTGGTTGAGGGTATGAGGATAACGGTGCTGATTATGCTAAAACTGGTGTGGTTATGAGATAAATAATGGGTCATAATTTAGTGATGAGAAAAATAGTGTTAATTATGTTTCAGAGATGTGGTCAATATGAAATTAATCTATGGGTACACCAATAAGATCATAACAATTTTTTTAAAGTTAATATTAAACATAAAAAAAATTCATTACAAAAAACTTATAATCGTTTTTTTTTTTTTTTTCTTTTTTTCTTTTTTAAGAATCGTTTTGGAAAATGACTATTTTACTTAATTTTTTAATTTTTAAAAAAAGAAGTACAAAAAAAAAATTTGATTTTTTGGTAGGAAGTTTTTGACTATTTTACACCTTAAGGCCTCGTTTGGAAACAGATTTTTTAGTAATTTTTTGACTTTTTAATTAAAATATGATATAAAAAAAGTTAGTATATTTGAGATGATTTTTTAGTTTTTTACAAAAAGATATACAAAAAGAATAGAGAAAAAAAAACTTTGACTTTTTTGTTTAGGCTGTTGGCTTTTTGATTTTTTTTAGTGGCTTTTTGACTTTTATACTAAAAAATAATGTTGCCAAACGAGGCCTAAGTTATGACTAAACTAATTAAATATATTATGCTATTGAAAGTAACTAATATCAAAATTAAACTAACGAGATTAGTTCGATTGGTTGTAACTCTTATATTTCATTCGGAGATGAGTAGTTCGAATCTCTCTATCTGTATGTAGATTTTATTCACCACATATCAATTGGAAGTTTCTTTATAAAAAAAATTTATATTTAATTTTTTTTCATTACTATTATTATAATTCATTGAGTTTTATTATTATCTTTTATATGAATCGAATTTATCCCCCAAAAAAAAAAACTAATATCAAAATAATGTTGTTTAACATTTTGACGTGGCGCAATCTAGGCAACTCATTTTTGGAGTGCATGTCGTCCATTCACTTTTAGAATGCCGAACGTGTGAACTTTGTCAAATGACAACGTGTCAGGCTAGTGAGGAAGGATAAGGGGTTGTTTAGGATGACCTAAATAAGTGTATTTTTTATTTTTTTTATGAAAAGATATGTAGAAAAATAAAAAAATGATGTAAAAATAAAAAGATGAATTATTTGGGACTTCCCAAACTTAACCTAAAATTAGTGGGATTATTGAGTGGTCACAAAGGACATGAGTTCGTTATATACGCAAACCACGAATCCACCATAGGGGTCAAAGCAAGCAACTTGGCCCTCCTCTTCAAAAACCCAAAAATGTCCATTTCTCAAAAGAGTTGCTCACATGCTAATGTTGGGGAATTTAAATTATCCCCAATCACATGCTAAATCAGGTGTCGATAAACTTAGGGTTCTTTTAAAAAGTCTCTTATAAGTTGATTTTTTTGACTTAGGGTTTGTTTGGAATGAATTATATAAGTGTATTTTTTGATTTTTTGGATGAAAAAATAGAGGAAAAAAAATGATGATTTGGAATAACTTTTTGACTTTTTACGAAAAAATATATATTAAAATATTATATAAAATAACAAAATTACGAAATTATCCTCCCTGACACAATCAGCATTATTGCGCTGACTTTCTATCCCTTTTCAAAAATATTTTTTTTTAATGGGAATGTGTGGCTTCAAGTGTGCCACGTTTTCTTTTTTTCTTTTTATTTTTTATGAAAAGTTGTGGTTGTACAGTTTTGTTGCAGCACTGTTTTTTTTTTTCTTTTCATCTAACAGATTTCTCGCCAAAATAAAGGTAAGTAGTATGAACTTTTTTACTTTTTTAATAATTTTTTGACTTTTTAACTTTTATAGGTGATGCCAAATCAGCCCTTATTATAAAAAAAAAAAATATGCAAAAAAGTAAAAAAATGTTATGAATCAAATAAACCAATAAACTTACTTATAAGCTTGTTCCTAAGCAGGGCCTTAGTTATAGAGGATATAGTTTTTATAGAATCTATGGAGCACATTAATTATATATAATATTAAATTGATTAAACATTAGTTGTCAACTTGTCATATGTCTGGTTTTTATTTATATTAAAAAATTAAATCATTTACTTTTTAAATTATACTTGTCGTTTACTTTTTTTTAACAGAAATGTGATTCAATCGGATAGTTATAAATGTTCAATCAATTTAATTTTTTACATGAATAATTTATTAGATTTACATTGAACGATTCAAATTCACCGAGAGAGGCCCAAGGTGAGCCCAAAGCTATGAGAACAGGACCATCCAGTCTAAAAAAGAAGTCTCTGATTGTTTTTGTTAAAAAAATAAAATAAAATTTAAACAATTGATCTGTCATACTAGATCATTACCAAGCTATTTTCATAGTAGTCAAATTGGAGTGTTTCAATCGACTAGGGCTTACGAAACTCGTACAAAGTCATTGTCAAATCACAAGGAGGCGAGCTAGTAATAAATAAAAATATTAGATTCATATCAACTGATAGAGCCAAATAATCATCGATCCGCAATGTATTTTAATCACAACAAAGCTTGGCTGGAAAAAAAAAACATTTCAAAATTTCGATCAAATTACGAAAGTCAGGCCCAATCTTTTCAAGTATAGATCAATGAATTTCTTGGTTTGGACAAGTTGGGCTGCCAAAAGTTTCCCCGCACTGCCTATCCTCTTCAATTGGAGTTTTTTTATTTTATTTTATTTTTAATTTTAAATTTATTGGTTGAGACAAGGATTCTTGAGATGGAGAGTTTATGACTTTGTTTGGTTTGATTTTTAAAATTAGTATTTTGAAATTTTAAAAAATAAATAATTTGGTATAAAAAAATGCAAAAAAAAAAAAAGAACTAGAGGATGTGTGGTTTCGTGCTCTCCCAGTTGGACTATCTTAGAGCTATGCTATAATATGTTCTTCTTCTTTCTTTCTTTCTTTTTTTTTTTTTTTCATTATTTAAAATTTGTAAAAATCAGGTCTTCTTACTACACAATCCATGTCGTTCCATTTGAATCAAAAATAAAAAATAAAAAATCCGTGTTGTTCCGTTATCATATTGCTCTCATTTGAAGTCAATTGACACTCAAAATTGATGCTAAAAAAAAATGAATAAATAAAGGACCCTTGAAATTGTTTAAAATTGCACCATTTTGCATCTGTTTCATTTTTTCTTTTTTATTATTATTATTTTTTTCTCTTCTACAAGTTAGAGATTAGTATGTTAGTGAGTAGTTAATACATATCAATGTCTCTTTATAGACTTAAACATAAAACCTCACTTATCATAACACCTAAGCCTACATTTGGCAAGATGGGTTTGGAACTTTTTTGGTTAAAATAGCCACAAAAAACAAATAGGATTTTTAATTTAATAAAATAAAATATCACATCCAACCTATAATCATTATATTCTTTCTTTTACAAAAAAGTTAAAAAAGTCAAAAGTCCTTCTAAAACTAGGCTTTTTAGCCCTGGATTAAAATAGTCAAAAAAAATTAAAAAATCAAAAAATTAACCCACATCCCAAACGAAGCCTAAATATTCTTTGTATGATCACTTAGGCAAGAGCCGTGGTCCATTGACTGCCGAACCACCGCGATTGTGAGTGTTCCTAAGCGCCATCACATGCTTTTCCTAACTTGGAAGTCATAAATAAAAGGACAAATTACATATATCTATCTTGAGGTTTGATTAAATTATAAATATCTCTTTTAAGTTTTAAAAATTACATCCCATCCTCTAAAGTTTGTATTTTCATAACAATTTGTCTCCTGAGATTTAAATTTCATAGCAAATTACCCCTTAATTTGTTATGCAAATATAGCATACAGGGATGAATTTGTAATTTCTCAAATCTCAGGAGGTATTTGTAATTTAGCCAAATCTCGAGGGGGTTATATGTAATTTGTCCTAAATAAAATTGGAAAGTAGCTATCACTCTGTTAAAAGTCACTGATCGAAAAATTTTAGACTCACAAATTTAATACAATGGTATGATAAGAGAGTTAAATTTTTATATAGTAGTTGAATTGAATGTATAATAAATTAAAAATTAATATTTGTCACGCCACATCATTATGAATTAAATTAAGAATTTTCTTATAAATTTTTTTATAACAGACTTCAAATAATTTTCATTGATTGAATTAGCCATTTAATAGGAAGTGTTCTTTCTTTTCTAAGTAAACAAAGAGATTTTCTAATATAGTTGTTTAAAGTGTACAAAATTTGATAATAGAATCATACACAAATTTTTGATTTAAAGTGAGATCCACACATTTAATAGGCCTCTCACTCTATATAGAAGAATCAAATTTTACAATTAAATTCTGTACATTTAATTTTAAGAGTCCTGCTGGAGACCCCCAGCAGGAATGCACCCCCAGCACCCCCCCACCTCCACGTGGGGGGCTGGCAATGGATAAAAAAAAAAAAAAAAAAAAAAAAAAAAAATTATTTTTTTTAACCAATCAGGCATGACCCCCAGCACCTCCACTGGGATCTCATGCATTTCCGTAATTTTAAATACAACAATGATTTATCCTACTAAAAACATCACCACTAATAGCACTAATGCATTAAAAAAGTAAAAAAAATAAAAAAAAATACAACTCCAAGATCAAAACATCACATCATTAATGACGAGACCCACTGCCACCTAATTAGTGGGAGCACTAATTAGTGCTCCCAAGCATTTTTGTTTTAAATATCACGTGGTATCAATAGATATTTGGAAGTTGATGAGGCATCACTGACCTTTCATTTTTATTAGATTATTAGAGCATTTCCATACAAACCTTCAAAATTTGACGCATCAAATTTTTTTAAAGGCTTAGATAGTAAATTGGCATATATTAATTGGACATAGAAATTTTTCATTAGATATGTCAAATCTATTATTTTATTATTTTTAAAAAATGAAATTATTTTATTAGGTGGATTCAACATTTAACATCTTGACATGTTGAGTTTATGTCAAACGCTAACTTAACATTCGGTATATCGGATAAAATTGATACTTAATGCTAGAATATAACTATTAAAATGTCACATCAAATTTGAAGTATTGGATAAAAGTTCTCTTACTAATTAGTCCTTTTCCCATTTAATTTTCTATATTTAAGCTAAAACGTCAACTCCAAAGAAAAACACTCACTCTGTTTGATTTTAGATTTTAGTTTTCAGAATTTACTTTTCAAAATTTTTTTTTTCGTATTTTTTTTGTTTTCACTGAATTTTTTTAATAAGTAATTTTTTAATTTTTAAGACACACCTAATATAAATATGCTTAAAAAATTTAATATTTGTATAAAAAAAATCTGTAAAAATTTCACTAAATACCAAAAATATTATTAAAAAAATACAAAAATTCAATACATTTTTTAATTTTTTTTTGTATTTATTAATTTTCAAAATATTTTTTTCACAAACATTAGACTATTTAGATACATCTAATCAAGGCGCATCTAACAAAGTAAAAAAATTACTTAAAATTTTAAAAATATTCACTAAAAATAACAAATAAAAATGAAAAACAAAAAACTTGATTTTCAGAAAATTAAAACCAAAAAAACTTGTGTCCTTACGGAGAGAAACCTTTTCATTTTTTTTTTTTTTTGTTGATAGTACTACCTATAATAAAACATAGATATAATAATAATAATAATAATAATAATTGTCGTGATCTAAGATATTCAATTTATTGGGCCCGCGAAGGTCCACAAAGCTTTTTTTTATTTGATAAATGATCTATAAGTCTATTTTGTAGATTTATTATTTAACCTTAATGATATGTTAATTATATAATTAATTAATAATTAAAGAATATATGAGTGAGAATGTTACCTCCTTTAATATCCTAATTGATTACCACATCATTAGGCTTGAATTGAATCTAATTTTTTTAACAAAATGTTATTTTTATTTTTATTTTAAGGTGATCCTATTTCCTCTTATTATGAAATAAACACGCATATTTTATTATATTTATGAGATAATAACTTTGACATTGTGGTGGCCATATTTTTGCATAACATAAATGCCATATATTCAAAAAGATACTTAGAAAAATAGTCATAATTTTGAATATATATTACAGATTTAAATTTGGTGATTTATGCTCAGAAAACTTGTTTGGCTAGGGGTTTTTGGCTAAAAAGTTCGAAATGTAAAATATGCTAAATATGTCAATAAGATAAAATATCACGCTCAAATTATAATCATTTTATTTTTTTTCTCACAAAAGTTAGAAAAGCCAAAAAAGCTAAACCAAACAAACTTTTAGTCCAAAGATAAAATAGTTAAAAAGTCAAAAAACCAATTAAAAAAATCAATTTCCAAATGGCAACTAAGGCCTCGTTTGGCAACATCACTTTTTAGCCTAAAGTCAAAAAAATTACTAAAAAAAAATCAAAAAGCTAACAACCTATACAAAAAAGTCAAAAATTCTCTTTTTTCTCTACTTTTTGCACGTTTTTTTCGTAAAAAACTAAAAAATTATCCCAAACATATTTAATTAAAAAGTTAAAAAGTTACTAAAAAAAATTAATCAGTGTGTTTGGTTTGAGTTTTCTAGATTAAGTTTTTTGAAAACTGACTTTTTTTTATTTTCGTGTTTTTTTTTGTTTTTAGTGAATATCTTTTAAATTTTAAATTTTTTTTTTACTTTTTTAGATGCACCTTACTTAGATGTATCTAAAAAGTAAAAACTTTGTGAAAAAATATTTTAAAAAATTAATAAATACATAAAAATATAAAAAAATGTACTGAATTCTTATATTTTTTTTGTATTTTTGATATTTAATGAATTTTTAAAAGATTTTTTTTACAATTTTTTTACTTTTTAAGTGTATTTATGTTAGATGTGTCTAGAAAATAAAAAAATTACTTAAAATATTAAAAAAAATCAGTAAAAATAAAAAATCACGAAAATGAAAAACTAAAATTTTTTGAAAAGTGTTTTGCGAAAAGTAGAAACAAGCAAATTCGCACATTTTAAATATGTAACACCATGCAAGTATCGGCACCGGCACTGCTGCAACTTAGGTGAGTGAGACACGTGGTAGCACAGCGTATTTTGGGATTGTGGTCTATATATAGAGCTGCTACCACAAATCGCTACATATGCACTTCACAAATCACAGTCAAATTTGAGAGAGAGAGAGAGAGAGAGAGAGAGAGAGAGAGAGAGAGAGAGATGGAAGTGATGCAAATACTTCACATGAACAAAGGGGAAGGAGAGACTAGCTATGCAAAGAATTCAACTGTCCAGGTTTGGTTCTTATATCATTGATCATTATATAGATAACACTTCCATTTCCATTGTATTTTGCAAGATCTTATTAGCTAACAGCCTATAACAACATTAGTTGAGTGAATTTCTCCGATCTACGCCAGGGATGGATCCAGAATTATCACTATGAGAGTGCGAAAGTATATTTAGGGATGCAAATCCTTATAATTTCAAATTATTTAAAAAATTTCAATATAATACTTTTTTCAAAAAAAAAAATTGGAATCCATCATTGATCCACACTTTAGTATCATTTTCTCAGTTAATTATATTAAGGTTTCCTTCATTTTTGCATGTCGTTCAATGTGAACTCTTCATATAGATTTTTTTGTTAACTTTTTTGTATAAATTTTCTGCATGGATAGAATTATTAATTACTGAAAGAATTTTGATATACAAACAAAAAAATTCAATCCTTCCTCTTAAAAACATAATGTCTATCATTATGATCATTTTTTTTTTTTAATCGGCATCTATCATTATGATCATGATTTCAAAAGAGATGGGAACTCAGAAATTTTTTACAAAAACTTACAATATAAATTCTAGATGCTATCATAACTTACAATTATGTCACTGCCTTGTCATTTTTATGAAAAAGTACTAATTTATAAGAATCTAGTATTTTCATTATAAAAATATCACATTTACATTATTCTCGTAAAAAATCTATAAGAATATAGTATTTTCCATTTGGTTTCCATCACAAGGAACTGATTCTCACCTATGGAAGTTGGAACCATTAAATTGATTTTAACCTTTTTTTTTTTTTTTTTTTTTTTGCAGAGGAAAATAATGTCATTTGCAAACTCAATAATTGAGGAAGCTGTAGTAGACATGTTATGCAGCAGCAACAACAACAACAACTTTTTCCCAGAGAGCATAGGCATTGCAGACCTGGGTTGCTCATCAGGACCCAACTCATTGGAAGTGATATCGGAGATTATAGATATAGTATACGCCACAAACCACCGTATGGGTCGACCATTACCGGAGTTGAGGGTGTCATTGAATGATCTTCCCGGGAACGACTTCAACTACTTATTTGAGTCGTTGCCGGAGTTCTACAGCAAGTTGAAGGAAGAGAAAGGTGGCTGTTTCGACCGCTGTTTTATATCGGGGATGCCGGGTTCTTTCTACGGCAGGCTGTATCCGAGCAAGAGTCTGCATTTTGTTCACTCCTCTTCTAGTCTCCATTGGCTCTCTCAGGTTACTTCACCACTTTTACCTCTCTTACAATTTTTTTTTTTTTTTTTTTTTGATCGATGAGAATGAAATAAGAGAAGGGGAAACTGTATCACGCAGGGAGATTAATTCAACAAATTTTGGTTTTTTTAATCTATATTTATAACATAGTTGCTTAATTTTTGTCCTCTATGTTTTAATTTATACTCTTATTTTTTTCAATATTTCAAATAAGTTTCTAGTTATAAATTGTTCCCTTTAAAGGTTTATTTTATGATATGTTGTAAATTCTAATTTTAAATATTTATTTTGTAATGCTTTCGATTTTATTATTGTTGGTAATTTTTTGGGGCAAATTGTAAAAAAAGTCTGAGAGTTTCTCATATTTTTCAATTTAAATTTCAGAATTTCAATTGTAACAATTAAAATCCTAATGTTACTTTTGTGTTTTAATTTATTCTCTCCGTCCGTCTCCGTCTCATTCAGCTGACGAAATCTGGACAAAATTTTCAGATTCAAACTAATATGTTCAAATCCTTATATCTCTCTCGTCGTAACTTTGTTTCGCCTCATTTTCAGGTCATGAGATTCATCTCATGCCGCGAAAATGAGACGAAACGTAATTATAATGAGGGATATATAACGATTTGAATATGTAGATTTGAATCTAAAAATTTTATCCATATTCTCTTAACTGAATAAGACAGAGATGGAGGAAAAAGCTCGACTTTTTTTTATTATAATTTACCCTAATTTTTGGGCATAAGTATTTTAAGGCTTACTCGTTGTTTGTTGAAATTTCTCAATCACATACTTGAAAGAGGCAGGGGAGGGGACCGCCATTACAATCCAAGTCGACGTCATAATTATAAATAAAGGTTCAGTCCGTGAACCACAAGGGTGACAATGAAACACTATTGAATCCCCCAAAAAAAAAAAAAACTATCATAAGTAAGATGGGAAATTATCATAACCATAACATTTTGTTGGTTTAGGTTTCTCTCGTAGTGGAATCTCAACATAATAAAATTTGAGAGGTGTGTAAGGTCTAACACAAGTCTCATTTCGATAATTTGAATCATTCATTTTGTAAAGTTCACAATGTATAGTATTTACAAAAAAAAAATTAGTTCAATCAAATAATTATAAAATTTTTATTTTATTGTATTTGTCTTCAAAAAAATAAACGACAAATATATATTTGAAATATACCATCTATTTTTTTAGAGATAAATGTGATAAAAATGAAAAGGTTACCATTATCAGATTATTCTAATTTTTTTCATAGATAATATAAATTGCGAGCTTTACAAAATGAACAATTCGAATTATCGAAATGAGACCCATATTGAATCGTACGGTCCTTCAAACATATTAAAATTCCAATATGAAAGAAGATCGAACCCATTTTGTTTTATTATTGTCATTTCTAAACAATAATAACATAGAGTGATTCGTATTTTAAACAAATTTAAAGAGTTGTATTTGTAATTTACCCTAAAAATTTTAAAATACTTATTCATGTATAAAATTTATATGAAATAAAGTAGAAAAATGATATAGCAATATTATTTTAGCAAATAAATATGATCTTAGTAAGTTTTTTTTTTTTTTAAATGAATGACTTATATTGAATCATATTATTATGTATAAATAAAAATGATGTATAAGCTTTTCTTTATATATCATTGCTCAATTTTTTTATTTTTTATTTTTTATTTTTTTATCAAAATGCACTACTATTAAAGGCCAATGGCCAACCCAGACAGTTAAGAATGGATCTAGAATTCGAATTTTTGAGAAACAAAATCACTCATAACTTTTTATTTTTTAAAATTATTTTACTAATTACTAATATAATATAATTTTTACAAATTTTCGAGATGTAACCGCCCCCACATTCCCTAGATCCATCAGAGTCCCTTGGGAACCATGCAAAAATCTAAAGAAGAAATTGTTTTTCAAAAGAAAAATATTTAGGCATTTTAATTAAACATTCTTAATCTATTCCTAATTCCTAATAATATAAAATAAATCATATATAACGAGTGATTCACACTCTTATTCACTGTGTTTAGTTTGAGTTTTCTGAATTAAATTTTTTGAAAATTGAGTTTTTTGATTTTCGTGTTTTTTTGTTTTTAGCGAATATTTTTAAATTTTTAAAATTTTAAACATTTTTTTACTTTTTTAGATGCACCTTACTTAGATGAGTCTAAAAAGTAAAAAAATTGTGAAAAAATATTTTAAAAAATTAAGAAATACATAAAATACAAAAAATGTACTAAATTTTTGTATTTTTTTTTATATTTTTGATATTTAGTGAATTTTTAAAAGATTTTTTTTACAATTTTTTTAATTTTTAGGTGTATTTATGTTAGGTGTGTCTAAAAAGTAAAAAATTTGAATAAAATATTAAGAAAATTCAGTAAAAACAAAAAAAACACAGAAAATAAGAATGTAAAATTTTCTGAAAACTGTTTTAAAAAATGGGAACCAAGCAAAGTTATCTCTCTCTATTTTCATCTCATTAAAAATAAAAATAAAAATAAAAATAATATATTAAATAACGTCACACCACTCTTTTCAAAAATCTGGGTTGAGATGATGGGCAAGTTTTGCCAACCTAAGCCCCTACCAATTCAGAACCAACCAATAACTTCTACTAAGGTTGTTGGTTGTTGAAAAAATTAATGGAGTTGTGGTTTGGGAAGAACGGTTGACATTTAAATTTTTTTTGACTAATTTAATTTGATTAAATTAATTTTATTTTATTAATTTATTTAATTTTTATACTTTTTTAATCCAGCTTACTAGCTAAATGGCAGCATAATATTACACTGAATTTTCTGTTATGAATAAACGTGCAACAGTCAATAAATAATTGACAATCTATTTTTAAAAGCAAATCATATTTTATTGCGTAAATAATTCAAAACTTTAGATATAAAATGGCACATACAGTATGTGCATACGTTTTTATTTATTTATTTATTTTTTTAAAGTTTATAATTAAAACTCTTTTACTACATATCAGATGTATTCTATTTTCTTTCTTTTCTTTTCTTTATTTTGTTGGTAGAGATTTTAATCTCTGATTGAATTGTTGAAACCAACCAATTTGTGTCCTTTTTACTAGTTTTAGGATTCTGCTAGTCTGCAACTGCAGGTTGCCGAAGTTGTTTTTATTATTTTATTACTTATTATTATTATGGCCGAAAATCATTAATTTGTCGTTAAATTAGATTTGAACCATCTCTTAACAAACACTTGAATCTTATCTCACATCTACTCTCAAGAATGAAATCCAATACCTATCTTTAGGAGAGACTTGATAGTGAAATAATTAACAATTTAGGCTACAACTCCTTGATTTTGCCAAAGTTGGCTTCACTTCATTCACAATCCATAGATGATGAAGGGATGAGATATCTTAACAAATGGGACTTCTCAAAAAAAAAAAAAACAAAAACAAATGGGACCATTATTTTTTTTTGGGTGAATAATGGGACCATTATTAATTGTGGTGTGGCCCCTCAATGAGACTAAAGAGTACGATGGTGCGAGAAATTTGGATATATGTGGATTTGCACATAGGAATCTCTATTCCTCATCATCTCGTACTTCTTTGTCTTAATTATCTCTCCGTTTGTGCATTTTTTAACTTCGATATATGATAGGGATACGATTTAGAACAAAAGAGAAATAATATTTTCTATTTTGCTCTAGAAATAAGTCATGTCCTGTTTCAACTTAAAATTATTAGCTAAAATAGTAGGATCCGTCACATTTTTTATTTTTATTTTTTTTTGTGGAGACAACAAAACAAGTGTCTTTCCTTTGATAGTGTGCTCCAAAAACCATTAAATAGCTTCTTCAAAACAAAACAAAAAAATGAGGAAAGAAAATAAGTTCTCAAGGATTTGAGAGTGTTTTCCAGAGAGTACAAATGTAATATCACAACAAAAGCCAATAGGAAAATGTTGAATAAATCGAATTTTCAAATAAAAATCTCATCCAAAATAGTGTGGAGAGACAACTTTGATATTTAAAGTTTTTTTTATTAAAAATATTTATAATAGGAAGAAAATTACATCGTGTAAATCATAGATTATTTGTCTAAATCTTCAAACTGTAATTTGAAATCCTTCGGAATGTTGGGCTCAAAGTTATCCAAAGCATAAAGGAATGCCATCCAAGTACAGGTAAACCCAACAAGTTTGAATATCTTAAGGTATAATTGTACGATTAAGAATGCATTAAGTACAAAAGAACAAAAAAAATTTAAATATAAAAGATTACATCTAATCAATCTGTCCAATGTCATTTGGTGTGTTTGGTTTTAATTTTTTGAAAATTGAATTTTTTATTTTTTATATATTTTTAAATTTTTAAATTTTTTTTTTCTTTTTTAGATGCACCTTAATTAAATATATCTAAAAATTAAAATATTTTTAAAAATCAATAAATGCAAAAGAATATAAAAAATGTACTGAATTTTCGTAATTTTTTTTTGTATTTTTTGATATTTAGTAAAATTTTAAAGATTTTTTTCACAAATATTATACTTTTTAAGTGTATTATATTAGGTATATCTAAATATTAAAAAAAAATTGCTTAGAATATTACAAAAAGTTCTGTGAAAATAAAAAAATATAGAAAATAAAAAATTTTAATTTTTAAAAAAGGAAATTCTAAAAATTCAAACCAAACAAGTTGATGGCTTTTTTATGGACAAAAAGTACATATGCAAATGTAAAAAAGCAAAATTATTAATTAGGTTTTGTTGGGGGAATATACTATTTTAATAATTTTTTGAATTTTTATGAATAGATATATTAAAACAAGAAAAGAAATAATGTAATAATTTATAATAATTTTTTAATTAAAATATATAATTGACAAACGAATCTTAATATTACGAGATACCATGTATATATTTGCTAGGAGAAGGCATACATTCAGATGCCTATGCACCCCACAACAGCTTGTGTTTTATGCTCTACCTACGCACTTCAATTATTCATTAATAATTTCGTACCATCATTTAATATTCACCTAATCAATGGGTAGTTAGGACCTAAGGAACGATTCACTATGTTTTGTAATTTTTTATTTATGGAGAAAATCGTGTATACTTCAAGATTACTTATAAGTTTGGAAAATGTTATAAACTTAAATAAATTATTAAATTTTTTATTAAACCTTTCATATGGGTGTGTGTGGATCTCACACTCATATGAGAGATTTGATAAAAAAATTGATAATTTATTTGGAATCCTTAACATAACTCTATAAGTTTTCATGAAGATAACGTTGTGCATTTTGAAAACGTAGTTTAATATTAAAAACTGATTTAGTAGATAAAATATACTTTACTATGTATAACTTTTGGATTTGCATGTTATTTGTTGTGTGATGCTACTTTCCGCTCCTCCTAATTTTAAAAAATAAAAACTTAAATGTATGGTGAAAAATTTAAATTTCTCGAGTTACAACTAAAATAAACCTAATTTATACATTTTATTTTAAAAGTACTTTTTTTCTTCTCCTTGTATAATATTAGGAAGTATAAAATGTCATCCTACAAAGCTTAGAAATAATGTAGAATTTCACTAAATAAATATATTGAAAATGATACAAAGACAACGAGTCTAGCCTATAATCATTAATGTGGGTAACACATGTTTATGAGTTAATTTTTCATTTGTTCTGAAACATCATATAACATTGTTTACGTGATGATTTAAAAATTATTGATTTATTTTTGTTTAAGTAGGTAAGAGATAAATGACAATTCACTTTTATTAGTCAATGTTGTGGCTTCTCATGGGTGGGAATACCTACAATGTCACACGAGTAAAAAAATTCAAACTTCTGTTTATTAATTAGAAATTTTGAAGAAAAAAAAAAATCAATTTTTGTATGGAATTACTCTAACAGGTTCCACCAAGTCTGAAGAGCAAGGTTAGCACACACCTAAACAAAGGAAAGATTTACATATCAAAGACGAGCCCGAAATGCGTATTGGAGGGTTACTCATCGCAGTTTCAGAATGATTTCTCCAAGTTTTTAGAGTCTCGTTCCGAAGAAATGGTTGGGGGAGGACGCATGGTGTTGTCATTCATGGGAAGGAGATGTGCAGACCCTTGTACTGAAGAGAGTTGCTACCACTGGGAACTCTTAGCTCAAGCTTTAATGTCCATGGCTTCTCAGGTACCCGCTTTTCTAAGCTTTACTTACCAATGTTTTGATTAATAATAATGTTTGAAAAAATAAAAATAAATAATTATGTACACAAAAAGAGTACCTACCTACCAAGAAAACAAAATGTATTTCTAGAAATTTATTCATATTAAAGTAATATTTGATCTAGATTCATTGTAGGAGTCAATTCCACTCTACAAGAATTGAATCTAAATACACATTTTAAACTAGAATCCTAAATACGTAATTTTATATGTATCAACATTTTTTGTTGGACATTTCTCTTCAATGATAAAGTGATAATCGTTTTGAATGTGTAACTTAAAATAAATAAAAAAAAATTGTATTTTAATGTAATTTTGTTTGCTTTTTATGTCATTTGTTGACATATATAGATACAATAAAATCATTTTAACGTAGTCACAATGAGAGACGATCCAAGATGCATTAAAAAAATTATATTAAAAAATTTATGTTGAAAAATTGAGTCCCACTTGATACTAAAAATATAAGTACCATCTAGCTTAAAAGTAAAATAAAAATAAAAATAAAACACAAAGAAAGTGTGTAAGAAGATAAAAACAAACAAATGCAGGATTCATTGTATTTGTATGTATGTGTACATTTCTAAATATTTTTCCAGATATATAGAATTACTTATAAAAAATCAAAATGTTATTCAAATTCACAACATTGATATTTTTGTCCAAAATAATTTTTTTAAGAGTTATGCTAGGGACCCCAAACAAATTACCAAATTTTCTACCAAATCTCTCACATGGGTGTGGGACCCACACACATTTGATTTGTGTGGATCTCACACCCATGTGAGAGGTTTGGTAAAAAATTTGGTAATTTGTTTGGGATCCATAGCATTTTCCTTTTTTTAATCACTGTATTTAATTCACTCTTTACATAATAAATGATATATGTATGTGAGATCCATCACATTTAAAAGTTGGTAGAACCTACCATTTCACATTAGAAGTGATATAGTAAGTAAAAAAATTTAATAAAATATTTAGGTGATGTTTAACATATTCTTTTGTCCACAATTTATTTTTTATTTTTTATTTTTTATTTTTTGCAGGGCCTAGTTGAAGAGGAAAAGCTTGATTCCTTCAATGCCCCCTACTATGCTCCATGCCCAGAAGAATTAAAGGCAGTGGTCCAAGCAGAAGGCTCATTCATCATAGATCGTTTGGAGGCCTTTGAAATTGATTGGGATGGTGGTCAAGTCTCAAGCAATTCTTCTTCTGTAGCCCAAGACCAGAAGACCGGGTTCGAACCAATGCTGTCAAGTGGGCAGAGAGTGGCTAAGACCATTCGAGCCGTGGTTGAGTCCATGCTGGCATCTCATTTTGGAAGATCAATCATGGATGAATTGTTTAGGAGATACAGTGAGATTGTGGATGATCACTTGTCCAGAAACAGAACCAAGTACATTGATTTGGTTGTTTCCTTCACAAGAAAGCCCTAATCAATGAAATCAAAACGATTGAACACAACACAGAAATCAGGCACAAAAAATAATTGGATGTATTTTCTGTGTTCAATTCTATATTTGTTTCGTATGTTTCTAGATAAACTTTTTTTGTTTTTTTTTTTTTTGTTTTAGAAGTAAAATTATAAATAAATGAACTTACGTAGTTGTGTTTATGATAAGAAAATCAAGTAATCTGCGTGCAACATTTCTTTTCTTCTTTTTTTTTTTCTTTATGATTTAAAATTAGTGCTTTTCTTTTAGAATAAAATAATGGTGCATATTTGTAGTGATCACTGTGCAGCTACTTGTTAGACAAAAAGAGTTGAAGAGCATAAATAAAAGGTCGCTCACGCCAGCTGTTGAATTATTAAATAAAAAAAATAGTGGTGTTACATATATCAATTAATGTACTAACTAGTGTATCAATACTAGTTATGACACCATTATTGACCCCACTTATTATATAATACAAATTATAAATATCAAAAATATCTTAAAATATGCTACATCATCAATTGTTTGTCTAGCCAAGTGTGACTGTCATTTGGCCCGGACACTCGGTTATAAAAAAAAAAAAAAAAGTGTGACTGTCATTGGAGTTTGGATATCTATGAGCCCATTTGCATATTGATACTTGGTGATGCTGACGATAAGCCACACTTAAAAATCAAAAAATTAAAAAAAAAAATATGATTTGTGATTCATGTAATTATTTAGTAATCTCAAATCATCATGTGACAAAAAAAAATTTAGTGTTTTTAATCAATTACGGAATGAAAAATTTTACAAGTAAAATATGCTAAATCACTTTTGTTTAAGTAATTAAAAATAAAAAATAATTTATTTAATGTGTACTGTAATTTTTTATTTATCAAAAATATGATAAAAACAATGTCATATTTAAGCAATATCTAATAATTTTGGTCCGGTGGAATCAGTATGATTGAATCAGTATAACTTATAAGAGGGCACTGAGATTGAAAGTGGAAACACGAATGAATGTAATGCATGACCTCAAAGCCTGTCGGCCAGCGAAAACACACTCCACTCTGATCCTCTACTAACCGTACACGTGGCCCTCCTATTCACTGCACAATGCTGAGATGTTGGAGTGTTCATCATGATCTTAGCAATTCTTGATATTTATATTTAGATTTAAATAAATGTATGTATGTATGTTCTATGATACATTGCATTCAGCCAAGAGCAAGAGTTTTGAACAACCAAAAAAATGCGGCAGCTGGTTCTGCTTCAAGATTCATCAACATGGCTTAGTAGTTGTTTTTACACAATGATCTATGCAATCTTGTTATGGTTGATATTTCAAATAATAGCAAAGATCTTCTTATGGCATAGTACTAGTCCTCCAGAATCAACGGTTCAGATTCCACCAGGCAATCGAGGATTGCCATTGATAGGAGAAACCTTGCAGTTTATGGCTGCCATCAATAGTAGCAAGGGCTTCTATGACTTTGTAGAGGTTCGCAGACTTAGGTAATGAGTTCCATTTATTTTCTTTTAGGTTCGTGTTCAAACTTTTCAAATCTTTGATCAACTAGATCATTTTGTTAGAACTCGACTTGAGCTCGAGTTCGACTTAGCTCATTTGTAACTCTTTTTTTTTTTTTTTTTTAAATTTGATTCATATATAAGATATTATAATAAAACTCAATTAATTACAATCTTAGTAATGGAAATCAAATACAACATATAATCAATATGAAAAGAAACTCCTAAAGTAGGAATAAGACACACACAAGTGCAAAGATTCGAACCACTAATCTCCTAGCGAGAGATGTATGAATTATAGCCTATAATTTATAGTCCAAACCTTAAAAGATCAAATTAGAGCACTATAATTGCTGGTTTAGCTCACTTTACCAAAATTTTGAACACCTGGCCCACTCCACCAAAATTAATCAAAAAATATCTTACTTTATAGAATTAATAATAAAATATTATCCAAAGATTTAAAAATATGAAAATTTGTAGAGAACAATTGTAAAAGTCAATGTATTTATAAATATTTTTGTCAAAATAATTATTAATAATTTAATAATATAGATGAAAAACATTACTAGATGTGATTTATTTTCTACAGAACTTGTAATTGTAAAATTTTAAAATAAAAAATTCTAGAGTTGACGCCACTGAGTGATACTGAATTTTGTTTGTAGCAGGTATGGGAAGTGCTTCAAAACCAATATATTTGGAGAGACACATGTATTTGTTTCGAGCACTGAATCAGCAAAGACAATACTAAACAATGAATTGGGAAGATTCACCAAGAGATACATAAGGTCGGTTGCAGAGGTAGTTGGAGATCAAAGTTTGCTCTGTGCTCCCCAACAACAACACAAGTTCATCCGCAACCGCCTTTCCAATTTGTTCTCTAAAAGTTCTCTCACGCATTTTGTCAAACAGTTTGATCAACTAATTATAAATCAACTTACTGGCTGGGAACGTCAAGGCACTGTAGTGGTACTGGACCAAGCCCTCAAGGTAGGTTAAATAAACAAAAAAGGAGGCTTTCTTTGAGCCCCAAACATATATATATATATATATATATATATTTATAAAAGAAGGCTTTCTTTGGGCTCTGGGTGGGTTTTTTTGACCCATTGAAACAGTTGTGCGGGTTGGATTTTCCTCATCTCCTGGTTTTGGGGTGTTTGGTGCGGCTTATTTTGGTTAACTTAGGTACCGTTTGGTAACACTTACGTTTTCTGTTTATATTTACAAAAATTTTAAAAACTCAAATAAAGACTTGTTTGGTAAAATTTTTAATTTATAAATCAGTGGTCTCAGTTTATAAATTTGGCCAAAAAATAAAAACACAAAAAATGTGTTTTCATTTTGAGTTTTCAGTTTTTTTTTTTTTTTTACCACCCAACACTAGCCACCACCCGCTACAATTTTCCACCACCGTCTTCCGCCACCACCACCACCACCAACCCCCACCACCACTTGCCACCACCACCCACCACCCTCCACTACCATCCACCGCCCGCCACCACCACCATCCGCCACCTACTTGCCACTACCACTCACCACCCACACACCTGCCACCCACCCGCCACCCACCTGCCACCACCCACCACTACTACCACCACCTACCACCCGTCACCGTCACCCACCCACCACCACCACCACCCACCACCCGCCGCCACCACCAACACCACCACCCACTTGCTACCACCCATCACTTGCCACCGTCACCCACCCACCCACTATCACCACCCACCACCCGCCGCCACCACCACCACCCACTCGCTACCACCCACCACCCGCCACCGTCACCCACCCACCCACCACTACCACCCACTACCTACCTGCCACCACTACCGCCCATCCGCCACCCACCTGCCACCCGCTGCCACCACCACCACCACCTCCCCCCACTCGCTACCACCCACCACCCGCCATCGTCACCCACCCACCCACCACTACCACCACCACCACCCGCCATCGTCACCCACCCACCCACCACTACCACCACCACCACCCACCCGCCACCACCAGCTACCCACCACCTACCGTCATCACTTTCCACCACTGTCTTCCGCCGCCACTTGCCACCACTTGCTATTTCTCACTCTTTTTATATTTTTAAATTTTTTTAAACATTTTGTCAATTACCAAACGCATTTGCAATTTATGTTTTTCTAAAAATAAACAAAAAATAAACAAAAACCAGTTTATAAAATTTTTGTAAATATAAATTGAAAACGTAAACGTTACCAAACACATTATTGATTCTAGTTTTGAAAAAATTATTTTAGACTGTTTGGTTAAACTTATTTTAAACAGTTTCTAATTCTAATAATTTATTTTAACTCAAAAAGGTTAATTCTGATAAGCTGCTTACCCCTTGCTTCTGATTATCAGCTTTTGCTATGGACATATTAATTTAAGGTGATACTCTTAGATTTTTTTATTTTAAAAAAAAAAAAAGAAAAAGACCCAAATAGACTATGAATTATTATTATTATTATTATTATTATTATTATTATTATTATTATTATTATTATTACTATTATTTATGAGAAATGTAGACAAGTAGTGAATAGATTAAAGTCATAATTTATAATCTGTTAAATTATAATCTATAATATGTTTTAAAAACTATACCTATCCCTCCCTTTTCCCGAATATATTTGTTATTATTTTTTGTATATTTATTATAGGTATACATTATACAATATTTATTAAGATTTTTTTTTTTTTAAACACTTGTATCCCATTTAATCCATAACATATTCTTGTATTTTAATAAGTCTTATAATTTGGACATTTGATCTACTAAATTCTAATTCTCATATTTAAGGTATTATATGGACAATTTTATCCTTAAAAATATTTTTAAAACACTTGGCAATTTGGTAATGTGAATATTTATATATTACAGTATGAATATTCATATTACAGAACATTTATACTGTTAATGTGAGTATTATTATTTAATTATGTCACCCATAAGATTTATTAGGATATAAAAAAATAATTTAGATTAAGTGAAATATAAGTAGGTGAATAAAGATTTATGAATAAATGTCCATTTTTTAAATATAGTCACCCTATTTAGGTTTTAGTTTTTAAATATGATTTTTTAAGTTTTTGTGTTTTTATATGCATTAAAAAGTAAAATATTTATAATTTTTTTTTACAAAAATTCAATAAACTAAAAAAAAAAATGTATTGAATTTTTATATTTTGTATTTAGTAAAATTCACAAATATTTAACCTTTAGATACATCTAAAAAGAAAATAGATCTGATTAAATAAAAAAATATTACACTTAATACTCATTTTTAATTTTTTTAGACTAATTTTACACTTATCACATTTTTATACTACATTTAATATATCATCTTATGTGTTAACACTTGCGTTGGAGATGAAATGAGTGATGTGACCTATTACACCACACTAATGATGTGATGACAGATGAGGTCGTATTCTAAAAGTGGTATAACAAGGTGGTAAGTGTAGCATTACACTTTTTTTTTTACATATTTTAGTTTTCATAATTTATCAATTATTATCGCCAATATTTTATTATTTATTTATTTATTTTTGGCACCCTTATACTTGTTGGTGAAACCCATCATAATTAGTTTATTAAAAACTGTTATAATTAATTTGATTCCATTTTGTCAAGCTAAATGTGTTTGTGGTTTTGAATTTTTGTATGGTGTAAGTTTACCTTTGAGGCAATGTGCAAGATGTTGATGAGTTTGGAGGGAGAAGAAGAAGTAGAAATGTTGGGAAAAGATGTTGGTCTGGTTTGTAAGGCTATGCTAGCGTTCCCATTGAGGTTACCTTGGACTAGATTCCATAGAGGCCTCCAGGTAAATAAAAGCCCATCAATTCATCCATGCAGTCCTTATCTAATGGGCTTTCAAGCCCCAACTAAAAATACATGTACATGGTGATTAAAATATTCATTGTGTTATTTTGTTTTTGTTTTTTAAACTATTTTTTTAATTCCACCATTAAAAAGTTTTCAATTTCACCAAAAAAAAAAAAAAAACCAATTTCAGATGGTCATCTAAACTTATTAATTGAATAGTAATAAAATACTCCTATGATCTTTAAAGTACTAGTTTTGTGTTAATTTAATCTCCAAAGTTTTAAACCACCCATGTTTTTGCCTTTTATATCACAATATTTTGAAGAAAAAAATAAATTATAAAAATAAGGCCAAGTTTGGGTACTTCCAAAAAAGTCAAAAAGTCAAAAAGTTACTCAAAAAGTTAAAAAGTTAATACTATTCACCAAAAGTCAACAATTACGGCTGCACAACTCCCAATTTAAATTTTTCCTTACAAATCATTTTTTACAATTTTTTATTACACATTTTTCAATAAAAAGTCAAAAAGTTAACCCAAACATCCATATTTTCAACCTTAATTTTTTAGTCCAAAAAGTGCACTTTTTTAGTCTTCCCAAACTTGGCCTAAATTTTAGGGACAAAGTAGGGTTTATTGGCCTTTTCTTACATGGGCCCAGCCCAAAACTGCCAAAGAGAACTAGACAAATAGGTAGTGCCCATATTAATGGGCTGGATTTATTTATTTGCCCTTCCATTTTCTTTATTGTTGGGTGATTTTGAAGAAATTAGGACTCATGCATGGAGAGAACAAATAAATGAAACTTGGTTTCAGTGAATATATGATGAAATAAGAAAGAAAATGATGAATCAGGCAAGAGAAAGAATCATGGGCACACTGGATAAGATGATTAGTCAAAGAAGAAGAAACTTAGAAGAAGTAAATCATGATGATTTCCTCCAACACCTTCTCATGGAAGATGATGATAAAGCATATGATGATGAAGCCCAATCCCCATCACCATCACTATCTGATTTAGAGATTAAGGACAACATCTTAACCATGATTATTGCAGGTTAACTCTTAATTCATTTTTTTACACCCCCCTAATTAGCTGCCACTCCCATGTTATATTACTAGTAATTTGCTTATGACAACAACACCCCTGCATATGCTCATGCAGGTCAGGACACAACTGCTAGCGCAATTACATGGATGGTCAAGTATTTGGATGAAAATCAAGACGTCCTTCGCATACTTGAGGTAGTTACCACAATGAAGACATAGTTTTATGAAAACCAAAACTCATGGTTTGTTTATTGAACAGGCTGAGCAACTGTCCTTGGCAAAAAAATCTTCATCCGAGTCATTCCTTACGCTAGATGATCTTAATTACATGCCATACGCTTCTAAGGTATATATCCAAACAATGAATTTGAGATATGCTTGGTTTCGTGACAGAAGTCTAGTGTTGGGCATAGGCCCTGTTTGGTAGAGCTGTGAGAAAGTGCTTATACCTTGTACCTTAACAGTTTATAACTTATAATTATGAACACAAGTTGATTTTTGACTTATAAATTAAGCTTCTCCTCCCCCATTCAAAAAATAAGTTGATTTCTGACTTACAAAAAGTTATAAGCTGTATTGTTAAGCTAAACAAAACACATCAAAATAGCTTAAATTAAGCTGAAAGCTGAAATAAGCTGAAATTAAGCTGTACCAAACAGGACCATAGAATAGACTATGAGTGAAACATATTTAGTGGATTCATTTATAAATAAATAAATAAATAGTTACAAACAGATTGTTAAAGAATCGTTGAGGATGGCATCTGTAGTACCATGGCTCCCAAGATTAGCACTGCAGGACTGTGAGATTCATGGTTTGTTTTCTAATTAAACTCACATGATTGATAAAATTTACCTTACTTAAAATTTTCCCTGGAGTTCCAACTGTCTTTTGTGTGGGTGGGTGTGTCTCTGTCTGTTTTCAATTTTATTGTAGGATATAAGATCAAGAAAGGGTGGAACATTAATATTGATGCCAGATCAGTACACCTTGATCCTTCAGTTTACAATGATCCTAGCAAGTTCATTCCATCCAGGTTTGATGTAAGTTTTTTTTCATGCAATTGTTTTTTTTATTTTTTTTAATATTTATTATTACTGTATAAATATTTTTAAAAATGTTTTGATTATCTAATTTTAACAGGATGAATCGAAACCATATAGCTTCTTAGCATTTGGACAAGGAGGGAGGACATGTTTGGGGATGAATTTGGCTAGGGCTATGATGCTAGTTTTTCTCCACCGTCTTGTCACCACTTACAAGTGAGTTCTACATAATTGTCTGGCAATTGATATTAAAATCTGTGAAGAACAAAGAAAAATAAACTATATAGTAAGTAATTAACCAGCAAAACCATGACTTTGATGTGATCAGGTGGAAGGTGATTGACTCGGATTCAAGCATTGAGAAGTGGGCACTTTTCTCAAGATTAAAAAGCGGTTGCCCTATACACGTTATCCGTATTAAGTAGCTATAGAGTATATTATTACTCAAATTAATGGACATTGCATATATATATATATATATATAATAAAACTATAATTAGTGAGATCTTAAAAATGTAATTAGGCAGGTTTTACCAATCATATGAATTAGTAGTTGTTTGGGATGTACTATATAAGTGCATTTTTTTGACTTTTTGGTTTAAAAAATAGAGAAAAAAATATGCATTTTTGAGATAACGTTTTGACTGTTTATAAAAAGATGTATAATAAAATATTATAATAAAATCAAAATGACAATTTTATCCTTTTCACTTTTAACATTTTGACTTTTTGGATAGTTAAATTCAAAAGGCAAAACAATAATTTTGTCCTAATGACTTCCCCACCAGCTACTCTTAAATAATATAGATTTTTTAACTTTTTTAATAATTTTTTGATTTTTTTAATTTATCCCAAACAAGTTTGTATAAACGATATTTTATACCACATATGTATATATATTTGATGATTTAGTCAGTATTCGGGTTAGTTTGTGTAGGTAATATCTGGTACATGTCATTAAATTTGGAATGTATTAAAAGCATATGCATTGCCATTTAAAGCCTCCACTGAATTTAAATTTCCCCTGTAACATTCAACCATAATAAAAATGTGTTAATAGCACTAAAAAAGTATGATGACCCGGCAGTTGGCCGTCTTAGAGAACAACCAAACAAAGCGACAAAATTTCTTGATTAAATATTCAATGCAATTAATGAATTAAATTTGTTCTCATTATGACTATTTTTTTAATCATTTTATTTGTAATGAACTCACTATATATACAGTAATGCTACATACTCCAGTGGAGGTGGCCCCAGTGACCTCTCAGTGACACGTGTTGGCCTATCATTGGCTGAAAACAAAATAAAAAAAAGTAAAAAAAAAATTTTTTTTAGACCAATGGGAAGGGACTCCCAGCACCCCACTGGGGTCCGAAACTTTATCCCAATACATATCCGTGGGAGGTAAGAAAAAATATGGTGCATCAAGAAAAGATGGGGTCAATGTTGCCAAGAAGAAGAGATGAGTGCCCAAAGGGTAAAATATATACAATAGTATTGATAATTATTTTTTAAAAAAATTTAATCAAATAAAAAATTACACCAAAACCACCGTACGAAAAATTACTTAAAAAAACCTAGACACCAAATATATAAGTTGCCCAAGCAACATGTGTATGCTCTCTAGCTTTACAGTGGAGATTACTGGTTCCAAATCGATGGGTAGGGATGAGAATGAGTTTGTGTTTTTAGGAATTTGAGTGTGTAAGAAAAATAACATAACAGAAATAAATAAATTCGAACATATTTTTTACATTCAAATCAAATCCATAAATTATGTGAGTGAATCATGTGGCTCTATTGATCTCTTCAAACAATTTCTAGTAATAGAATAGAACTATTAGAGAACTACTCACATTTTTTACAGTACAAATGTTATTCTGTGTTTCTATAGAGAGAGACAGAAAAGAAAGTCTAGGATAGAGATTGAAACATATATTGATTACACATACGTACTCTTCCAAAAATATAATGCGCATATTATGTGGGAAAATTATAACCACCTACAACTCTATCTCCTTAAGAGATGAGATAGTGGGTCACATGCTCTTATCCCCATGATAAGTTGATTCAAATGAATCTCTCATAATAGGGTCTCTCACTAGGTCATGAGTCATACCACCATGAGTGACTCAATCGGATATGGGTTCTAAACCCAATCCAATTTCTAACATTTCCCACTTGAACATGCGTTGACATGACACCGCGCTTCTTTTATCTCAATCTATCTATCAAATACAATCATACTAGCCAATAGATCGTGCGACCGCTGAGAACACCTACATATGGGAGCTCTATATTAGAAACTTAAAAGAACCAGTATAGAGACATCAACTCGAAAATAAAAATAGTGTCTCATATACCCCGTCTCATTCAATTACGCCAGTCCAAAAACATCTCTAATCCCTCAAAAGAGCATGCTTGACCCTTTCAAATGTTGCAATATATTCGCACTCGATCCACCTCTCATATAGAGCGATGTGAGTTGCTGGCAATGAATATGCAATAGAGGTGTAATACTAAATGATCTTCATTTCGCCTTCATGCCATTTAGTTTAGGATTGACCGCTTTTCCAATGATGTCTTTTAAGGCTGAATCATACATGACGGCAAATAACATACCAAAGTAGAAGAACATCAGCACTTACCTTATAACGTAGTCAAAGGTCACAAAGGGTTCAAAAGTAAAAGTCATATCAATAATGACATGTAAGACTCATATGGTAAGGATCGGTCACCAAGCACATGTAATATGAATACATGCTACGGTGGAGTAACTCTTCCAAAGAGTGGCGTCATACTCGATACACCGTACAGATCTTATTCTAGTTGCTCTTAAGTGGACGAGTCGCTTTCTAGTGCCTAACCTGAATTCTCTATTTGTTTGCATTCTAAACGCCAAATGAGATCTCGCATCTAGCTAATCATAACAGGCAGATTATGGAAAATGGGTACTAACATCCATGTTTGGTCTTTAACACGATCTCATCTTGGCTGCAACCAAGACAACATACATAGCAAATAATTTTAAGCCTCTCTTGGCTCTAAATAAAATAATTCACTAGTCTTGTTATCCTTACTCGCTCCTAAGCGCCAAGGACGCTTACTTGTGTAAGTGAGTCAATCTTGCCTGCTGACATCATTATCTACCAATTATTATGACACAAACCATAATAATATCAATATCTCATAATCTCACAAAAACAAGCAATCAATTGAAAAACACAACCACATGTTACGCGATTCTAGTTTCCAAATATATGCCATGTCAGCACCTTTTGCGATAAGCATACACAACAGATTCCACCATGTTCACTTCACATAAAGTGGGTCAAGATCATTAGCTCTTTGAGCAATTACCTCTCTAAAGATATTTTGGTAACCAATTTGCGTTCATCCAGGGTGTGCCCGGCTAGTGCATTGAATCTTACAATGACCAAATTTATACACTATTAGTACAGTATCATATCCACAGTATAATGAGTAAGGTCAATGTTTAAACTACTCAATTGGCCATTTACAAAAGATAACACTCATCATGTCGAATACGCCCACATAGTGTACAACAAAAGATCAAGGAATATAGGTCATTTTTTTTTTCCAGAAACAATCTAAGGATTCACTCAATAATTGATACTCTAGCTTTTGCAGATAGGTAAGTCAATGGGTTTGCGATTTCGCATCTAGAATCATTCTAGGAAATTCCTTACATAAGTCATCAAAGACGAACTAAGAATTATCCCAGAACAATCCCTAAGGATCGTACATTCGAGCATATAAATTACATCACCCATGTTCATCATTGCTAAAATAGAGGACTACCAATCCTAGGTGACGACAACCTTATAAATTCCCGGCTTATAATGACTAAGTAACGAAAAACTTCTTTTAGACCATTAATCATGCCTCAGTGGTCTTCATCGATCATTGTTGGCCCATCATGGCTTGATTAAATCTAAGAACAACTGATTGGATAACTATTTTAGGTTGTAAAAGATTTATTGGAACTAACAATCCTTTGTGGCCCTAACTTTTCGCCATAAAAGCAAAAGATAAATTCCTACAGATCTACTTATCTAATTCTCCAATGAAAAGTTGGGTCACAATATCCACAAAGTAAAGTTTCAAACTCATGTCAATCATAGCCTAAGTCGAAGTAACCTCACTCCCTAAGAGGAAGTCTTTTCATAGTCAACACCTTTCTCAATGGTGCGAATTTTTGGTATCTAGTGAGCCCTCTGTCTAAAAAAATGACTATCCAAATCGTGTATAACTTTAGAACAATTTCGCGTCATAAATCCTCAAAGATTTCGTCTTCAAATACGCAACATTGATCCACTTTCTAAAGACTAGGGACTAGAGAGCCTTTGACACCATCCTAGGCTCTTTATTATTTTACGAAGCAATAATGAATGTTTCCTTCTCAATCACCCAATGATGACGCGGAAATTTTTCACATTCGCTATCACGTAACTAAAAATTTAGAGTATTCTTCTCTAATGGAGTGATCCACTAGGCACGTCGTTCCCACTATCCTTAGGATATTAGAAATTTCTTTTCATTCTCAACTAGGCTACATAAAGCACCATGCTTAGAATTCTCTATCATATAGAGTTCCAAAACTCTATTTACATTACCTATGCTAAGAAAACTTTATGTGACTAAATACAGATGCACTTTTGCGGCTTTCTAAGTTACTTGTGTCCAGCCATTGTGAACAAAGTTGCACATTCACATGAGAACAAGATGCCGCAAGGGAGTGGGTCAAAGAGGGCCTACTCAAACCATCTATGTCATATTCTCGACAATGTGATTAAGTACAATGGGCCACCGGTTCATGACTAATGTTATAAACTAATTCTAATCATCCTAATGTGTGAGTTCTCGAAGACAAGTGTAAAGGCTTAGGTCCAACTAGACAATGACTCATGACTAACTTACATTCACTAGATTATAAAAAAATGTCATGGAGATATCGAGTGCGCTTAAGTTGCAAATTTAACTAGTAAGTGCTAATCTCCTGTACCTTCAAGTCAATTTTATTCTCCATACACTTTTCTGCATCAAGTTGAAACATGACGATACTCCTTTTGCCATCTCAATTTCTCACTTCATAGTTAGTTGCTCCTAATTTTACTATCAATTATAAGGAGAAAATAGGCTACTAACCTATGATTTTTTTTGAAGCAACTTAAGCGCAAATTAGGCTAAAGAGTCTAATTCAACACAATGCTCTCACGAGTGATACGTCAAATTCTTAGAGTCATAAATTATTATGCTGTAACTTTTGCGCTTATAGATAAATGTCATTTAAAGGCGTTAGCCTAGCTAAAGAATCACACAAAGAAGCACCTCCTTATGTCTTATACTCAAATGTGGAAACAGTAAGTGTCCAGACTTAGACAAGTAGACAGTGTTAATAGATTTTGTAACCACTAGGCGCTAATCTTTTCAGTTAGTGTCAATAGATTTTGCAACTTCTAAGTGTTAATCTTTTAATTTTAAGTGACACTTCAGCACACACAATCATAGTGCATGAAATTTTGTTCCATTCACTCACATCAGTTGAGTAGAGAGCAAAACACTACTCATACTGGCTACTCATCTTACACTTAATGACTAACTCATTTAAGCTCGCATTTCTTGGATGGCGTGACTTTTAGATATTACTTCATCTAATCATGCAACATTATTGTAAGTCAAATTACAAAGTTAATCTGCACAGCTCAATAGTCAAGATCACATCTAGATCTTTTAAGAGCTTATTAATTTCACAACTTCAAACTCGCCAATCAAAACTATTTAGCATACCGTTAATCATAGCTCACACATCAGTTTTTATTATGCCAAAAAAGGCAACAAAAACATGGCAACATAGTTCAATTAAGGCCTAACCTAAAGTCTCCAAGACTTTCTGCCCATCTAAAGAATAGGATTACATTGTTCACATTTGAATATCTGTACTAAATCTAAGTCAACCAAATTAACTTCCATACGCTAAGTCAATTAGAGGGGAAAAAATGTGCATTGCGATTAATTTGATTAATATATTACAATATAATTTTGCCGCATAAATAGTGACAATATTAGACAACTCGCAAGATCAAAAATCCGCTATACTCGTAATCATCTCTTGCGCCACAAGTAACAATTATCCAAAATTTAACTTAATTCATACACAAAATATTAATTTTGCGAGTAAATCTACAAAGATTTCTCTCAACCGAACAACCTCCCACTAACTATGACATGTCTAAAGCATGATAAAGTATTTAACTCCACATGATAACATCTCAATATAATTTATAAAAGAAAACATGTTAGAATATTTAATTATGGAATTAAAATTCACCAATATAAATAAATCATGTTATTTAAAATAACAACATATTACAAGTTCTAATTATTTAAAAGAACTTAACATGATGTATACATTATTTAAATAATGCCATAATATATTTCTATAATTTCTACAATTTCTGAAATTTTCTACAATTACAAGTAATTAATAATTTCATAGAAAATCAGAAATAAATATTACAGAATCTGAAAAAATACAAAAAGCATACCAATAAATAAAATTACATAGCAGTAGTCTACTATAAACAATTGAAGTCCAAAATCCAAATCATACTCCTTCAAGAGCGATTGAGCAATTTAACATAAAAATATTAAATTATTTATTGATGAAAAATATTTTATTTTTCAAAAAATTATGAAACTTTAACATGTTGAAAAATGAATTACGAGTCCAATGGTATAAGCCATGCTTAAATAAAAATTATAACGAATAATATAGAAACAATTAAAGTAGTTTTTAAATTAAAAACAAACAAATAGAGCCTTAATAGTCACATCACTTACACCAGCGCTTACCTCAGCAAACGACGTTAGCAACATGGTACTATCTGACTCGATTTTTCGAGAGGAATCTAATGGTGGTCTTAGTTTTTTATTTTGACAAATTTAAAATAAGGAGTGTGATCCACACTTCTCTAGTGAGAGTGGGAGTGCCGATTTTTTGCACTTCATCTTTTACAATGAACCACCAAAAATATAAAAATGAACCCAAATTAGGATTTATGATTTCTCTCAATCCGTAAGTCAGAATCAGATCGATAATATACTATTTTAAAGGACTCGAAACAAGGATTCCAAATATATAATTTTCATAACATGAAAATGAAGCATGTAAAAACAACATGCAGTCAAAGTTACGAAAATCAAATATAAATCTCTCTTTTTTCAAAATTCGACTGTCCAATTTCTACAAAATTTCGTAGATATGATCTAAAAATATGGATTACAACATATATAAAATTTAGGACGATTAGAGATGGTTAAAAAAATATCAATTTTTATGCACAAATCATATATATACATATATTCATGCATAAATAATACAAAAACACCCAATAATGAACTAATATCAATGTAGGAAAAATAATACAGTGAAAATAAACATGTTCGAACATACCTTTTACGCTCAAATCGAATCCATGGATCATATGGGTGAATCACGTGTCTCTATTGATGTTTTCGAACAATTCCGAACAGTGGAGTAGAACTAGTACCTGCACTCTTTACATTACAAAGGATATTTTGTGTTTCCATGGAGAGAGAAAGAAGAGAGAGTTTAGGAGAGAAAGAGAGAGAGAAACATATATTGATTACACATACGGTTAAAATCTTATTCTCCCAAAATATAATATGTATATTATGTTGGAGAATTATAATCACCCACAACTCTATATCTTTAAGAGATGAGTAGTGGGTTATATGCTCTTATTCCCAAGATAAGCTGATTCAAAGTGAATCTCTTCTAACAGGGTCTCTCAATAGATCATAAGTCATGCCACTATAATCGACCTAATCGGGTATGTGTTTTAAACCCAACCCAATTTTTAACATTATGTGAATTTTTAATTTAAATTTTTTTTATTATAATAAATTCATACTTATTTTAATTTTGATATTTTTAACTTATCTACCGCATACTTGTTCATATCCCAATTTTCAACAATATTTTTTTGTTAGAATCAAATTTAAACAAATGCAATTAAATCAAGTAATTGTACTAACCATATATGTAGATATTTTTCATCCATTTTTTTAAAAATAAATGTGATAAAATAAAAAATATTACAATTATTAAATTGAACTAATTTTTTTTTCATGATATATACTGAGAAAATAAATGATTTTGATCATCAAAACAAAACCTGTTATCCCATCAATAAGTCCAACCATAAATAAATAGTGTACGAGCACGAAATAATTCTTCTTGTATAATCCTGTTGATCAAGTTTGCACTCCTCCAAACAATATTGCTTTGCCACCTGAAAACACAAATGTGAGCTAGCCGGCGGGTGTGTACCGGAAACCCCTCCGATGCCTAAGTCAGCAACTAGACAATAGACAATAAGCTCTGTGTATTCTAGAGTAAGAATTGAGATACCTGTACATAGGTCTGATCATGAGTTTTTATAGACTTTACTTATCACAATCCTAGAAGGATTCCAACTCTCCCTATGAGAGTTCTCCTAGGAATCACACACCCTACTCACTACCAACCAAGTGAGATAGTTTACACAATCCCAGTAGGACTCTAACTCTCCTTAGCAGAGTCCTACTAGGAGTCTCATCACTGCAAGCCAAGTGAGATGGCTGAACCTTTTATCTTGGTTATACATTTCTGCCCGAACTGATTTATCTCGGTCCCCTACCCTTCGGACCGTGTGATCGAAAGCCGATCTAACGGATGCCACCCTGCCGAGCTATACACAGCTTGGCCCTCGCCATTGATGTTACCTCCTTTTAATAAGCTGTCGCAACCACACTGAGCTAAGTTACCTCGGTCACACGCTTAAGTATGATGTAGATTGCGCCCGACCGAGTTATACCAAGACCGACCGAGCTATACCAAGCCCGACATCCTTTCTCACCAATACCTCGGCTAACCACCAGGCCCACTTATTTCGGCTAACATCTTTACCTCGGCTAACATTGCGGTCAGCCAAGTTACATCGGCTCTGTGATACTTTAAGCACTACTACCAGTCTTGACTTTGAGATGACGCCCTGCAGAGCTATCGTTTAGCTCGGTCCTCTTTCTACCGATACCTCGGTCCATAGTTCGGCCCAAACCCAAAATATGAGATGTCTTCTTGGCCTAAGACCGAGCTACACCAGCCCTTATCTCTACACATTACGCGGCCCAACTCCCAAAGAAGACTCTTCCTAGCTCGACCCAATTTGTTTGCAAATTATCCTCTCAAATAGAATATGAATTTGTTAAAATTGAAGGTCTCAACTTCATGGTAAAGTTGACTCATTATAGGACTAACTTGAATTTACTTTGGTGACCTAAACTATTCATCTCATATAATCAACTCATAAAATTATACATGCAAAAAATTAAGTTAATCCAATGTCGATTGTCAAACCATTAGATCATTTTTTTCAATACGGTATACATGTTTTTAATAGGGGGATTTGGTGATAGCCCCCTCACTATCTAATTTGTCTTTCAAAAGGACAAGAATTATATAAGTACTTTCAAAACCCCCTAATATTTTAAAATTTGTTTATTTTACTATAATACCCTCATATCTATCAGCTCTCCTATTAAGCCATCTTCACTGTGTATTTCAGAGTAAAATTTTACTCTGTATGAAAGTAAAATTTTACTCTGAATAAGAGTAAAATGTTACACTCTGAAACTAAAATAAAATTTTACTCTGTATAAAAGTAAAATTTTACTCTGAATAAGAGTAAAATTTTACACTCTAAAACTAAAAGTAAAATTTTACTCTGTATAAAAGTAAAATTTTACCCTGAATAAGAGTAAAATGTTACACTCTGAAACTAAATTAAAATTTTACTCTGTATAAAAGTAAAATTTTACTCTGAAACTAAAAGTAAAATTTTACTCTGCATAAAAGTAAAATTTTACTCAGTATAAAAGTAAAATTTTACTCTGGTTCTGTCAAATGAAAAAAACAGAGCAATAGAACCAGAGTAAAATTTTACTCTGGTTCTATCAAATGAAATTAGATCATTCACAACTATTATTCTTCTGTTTCTTCACAGTTACTTGCCTCTTTCGTATCACCTTTTTCGCTTCTCTGTTATCTATTACATATACACAATCCATATTGCTCACTTACGACACAAAAATTTATCAAAATCAAAAACAATTTTACAACAAAAAGTTGAGAGAACATAGTAACAACTCATCAATAGATCAATTTAAGAACTTAACAACACTATCCAAATGAAAAATCTCTCTCTCTCTTTCTCACACACACACACACAAACACACACACACATATATATATATATATGAAAAATCTGAAGAACTGTGTTCAAATATGAAAATTTTGAACAGTTGCGCGATTCGTCTCTGTACTCTTTCACAATTCGAATTCTTTGTCGAAAACTTGATGTAACAGGTCTCTCTTCTACTAAAAAATCATTCAAATCTCCGATCTTAAAGACTTAAAACATATATGTATCAGTGCGATTTGCAGGAACTGTGTTTGATCAATGGTTGCTGATGAGGGATTCGCCGATTCTACAATGGTTCACGTAGGTCGATCTCGGGAGATTAGAGATCGGAATCGTTCATGGTGCACAGATTTGAGTTGAAACCCTATGTCGAAAGAGGGAAGAGAAGCTTGCGGAGGCTCTGGAGGATGATGAAGTCATGGAGAGGTAACAGTCGAGGACGGAGTTGACGGAGTGGTTGCCGAAGGCGAAGGTGTTGCTGGCGTTGGAAAAGGTGATGACGGCGGCTTCGGTGCCGCACAAGTTACAGAGCTCGCCGCTCTTCTTGAAGAGGCCATCTATGGAAAGGAAGAGAGTGGGGAAGAGAGTGGGTATAATAGTCATATAAAATATTTAAATAATAAATTTGTCATTTATGCAAGACTTTATAATTATGAGGGGTTTAGAAAGTATAATTTTTTTCTTAGTCCTTTTAACAATGAAAGGAAGGTAAAGGGGGTTTATAGCCAAATTTCCCTTTTTAATAATGAACTGTTCATTTGTTATAATGCACATGTGATTTGATCATGTAATTAGTTATATTTGATCAATCTAACATTTTGCATGCATGTTCTTCTTACTTTGTCATATAAGATAAGAGGTTCACATCATTAAGATAAGTACAAAGTAATCTCACAATGTGCCAACCAAACAAGTTTATTTTCACATATAAAATTCCTTTTAATTTATTTTTCAAATCACAATTTGACAATCCAAAACCCAAAAACCTATTTGGTTTTGGAATTTCAAACCTCTATATTCAATTCAATCATTTGAATTTTTTTTTTCAAAACTCATAACCAAACAAGTTTTAAATTTTCAACATTTTTTTTCAGGACTCATAACCAAACAAGTTTTAAATTTGGCTTTATTTGTTTCGTGTTTTGAGATATTATTTTAAAAATAATTTTCTGGAGAGAGTTTAAAAAATTTGAAAATTTGTTTAATTGTATATTTTGAAAATAGTTTTGGAGTTTTAGAGTTTGAGATGATTTGATATTTTTTTTATATTTAAATAGATGAGTGTGAGAGAAAAAGTAAATAAGAAAGAGAGAGTAGAGAGAAAAAAATGATTGATTGATGTGTAATAGAAAAAAAAAATACTTTTGAAATATTTTTCTAAATATTAGCCAAATAATTTGATATTATATATATATATATATATATATGGCCGATCTAAAAAATATACGTACACAATAGATAAACAAAATGTGAAGAAATGAAAAACAAATGTAATAAATATGAAACGTTTTAAATGTATGTAGATTGAGTGGACATAAAATTAGAAAAGTAGTTTTAAAATTTTAAAAACATTCTTACGAATACATATGAAATAACTCTACTCTATAGATTATGTTAGGCCTATTTACAAAGTACATTTAGATTAGGTATATAAAAGAAGTACACAAAATAAAAATAAAAATAAAAATAAAATTGACTATAATATTGTAAAAAGTTGACCTCATATGTAAAACAAATAAACAAAATTGATTATAATATTATAAAAAGTTTTGATTACAAGACAAAAAATCACAAGATCTAAAAAATCTCTAATTAAAATCAGTTTTGAAAAAACTTAACTAAACAAGTTTTTAATTTTTAAATTTCTAAAAATTATTTCAAATATACCACTTAAAAAATAATTTTAAAATTTATAACAAAATAAATTTTAAAATTTTAAAACTCTTATCAAAAATTTATTTTTTAAAATAAATTTTAAAACAAAACCAAACAGAGTTATGTGCAGTGGGGGTGGGGGAGGGAGATCCTCCAAGTCACAATCGAGAAGAGATCGAAGATTCCTACAATAAAAGAAGCTCGTCGCACAGAAATTGAAGATGCTCAAGGTCGGCTAAGACAAATTATAGCCTAGCAACAAGTTAAAATAAGATTTTTTATAATTGTTTAATGTCAGTAAAAATATAATTTAAAAGCTATTTTTTAGGATTTTAATATATAAAATTACCAATTAAATCATGTTTTGTTAATATGTATTTTTGAATTAATAATACTAGTTTATCACCCGTGCTATGCACGGGATAATTATAGATAATTATATTTATTTTAGATTTTTTTAATATATAGATTATGTTTTTTAAGATTTTTTACAAAAATAATTTAACAATCTTATCATTAACCATAGTGTATGAGAAAAGTTGAAAAGGATATTGTAGTAACTATACACAAATTGTATGTATAATTATTTGTATGAGGGGATTTTAAATGCTGATCAGGGGATTTTAACCAAATCAATAAATGCAGGCATGTGGAAAGACATGTGAATTGAAAAAAGTTAATAAATATTTTGACCAAATCAATAAATGCTGAGTTTTTTTTTTAATAAAAAATTTAGAAAATTCATATTGGGATATAGAAGCTCCCACAGACCTTGGGGTTAAAAATTGATTTTTGCTTAATATATAGTATAGATTTAGATAGATGTGTTGGACTTTTCAAGGAATTTTTTTTATGCTTGTTCTTAATGTATTAAAGTGTTATTATGAGGGATAATAATCATATGTGTTGGGACTTTTCAAGGAATTTATATGTGTTGAATTTCAAAGAATTTTTTTTATACTTGTTCTTAATGCATTAAAGTGTTATTATGAGTGTAAGACTTGGGAGTTGGGAGAAGTTAATAAATGCTAAGATTTTTTTTTTTTAAAATCAAAAAATCAGGAAATTTAGATTAGGAGATTGGAGCTCTCACAAGACTTTGGGTTAAAAACCCCATTTTGCTTAATATATCGTATAGATAGATTGATAGATAGATAGATATATCTTTTTATTTTTATTTTAATTTTTGTGTGGTTTCCATTTTGGTTTTTTTTTTTTTCAATTTATTTAAAATGGAGTTGTGGGTATCTTTTTTTAAAAAATTTAATTTATCTGTGGTTTTCATTTGTTTTTAATTATTATTATTTAGGTAAGTTATGATGTGAGTTAGATATGTGATAGACATGCGAGTTTTATTGATTTAAAGTTTATTTATATAAACTTTAAAGATTGTTTTTTTAGTTTTTTTTGTTTTTTTTGTTATGTTATAATATAATATATAAAATATAGGTAGATATCTACAGCTTTAATAAAAAATATTATCTGATTTTTTGGAGAAGAGAAAATGAATGCAAGTTTTAATTTTTTTTTTGAAAATTTGTGAGAGAGATTAGGAGGGAGAGATTATGAAATATTTTTGTTATTAAATAAATAAATCAGTCAATAGTTTTTTTAATCTATTTTGTAAATTAAAAATCAATAATTTTGAAAATTTGATTAATTTGTCCCATTAAGTGATTTAAAATTTTGATAGATATACATAAAAAAAAATACATAATTATATTATTAAATCATCATTCAAATTTAGATGTTATATCTTTTTGAGATCTATAGCTAAATTCTTATATTTTTTTTTTAATTTTTGTGTGTAACCATAGTGTATGGAAGAAATTGAAAAGGGTGTTGCAATAATTATGAGAGAAGTCAAAAGGGATTGTGGGTTGAGAGAAATCAATAAATGCTGAGGTTGGGTTGGGAGAAGTCAATAAATGCTGAGTTTTTTTTTTTAAATCAAAAAATTAGAAAATTAGGATTAGGAGATTGGAGCTCCCACAGGCTTTGGGGTTAAAAACTCCCTTTTGCTTAATATATAGTATAGATAGTTAATCTACTAGCCTCGTTTAAAAATATATTATTTTAATAATTTTTTAATTTTTTAACTAAAATATGAGATAAAAAAATTAATCAATGTATTTAGTTTCAATTTTCTAAATTTAGTTTTTAATTTTTTTTTTATGTTTTTCTTTTTCCATGTTTTTTGTTTTTAATAAATATTTTTAAAATTTTAAGTAATTTTTTTTAAAACTTTTTTAAATACGCCTTAGTTAGATGTATTTAAATAGTAAAATATTAAAAAAAATTAATAAACACAAAAAAATATGAAAGTTTTAATGAAATTTCGTTTATATATATATATATATATATATATATTTGGTATTTAGTGAATTTTTAAAATTTTTTTTATAAATATTATACTTTTTAAATATATTTATATTAGGTGTATCTAAAAATTAAAAAAAATGCATAAAATATTTTAAAAATTCAATGAAAACAAAAAAAAAAAAAATTGCGGAAAACGAAAAAATAAAATTTTTCAAAAAGTGAACTTTGAAAATAGAAACCAAACAAAGTGTTTGGGATGACTTTTTGATTTTTTATGTAAAGGTGTGCAAAAAATAGAGAGAAAAATAAATTTTTAATTTTTTAATGTAGATTGTTGACTTTTTAATTTTTTTAATAATTTTTTGATTTTTAAATTAAAAAATTGATTTGCCAAACGAGACCTCTTTTATAGTATATTGTTAACAATACATGCATTTAGAAAGGATCAAACTTTTTTTTTTTTTTTTTACATAGTTTAATTCTAAAAATTCTTCAAAAATTGTATTGTTTCATTATCAATCTTCTCATCAATCCCAAAACATTGAAAAAGAATAAAACAAAAATGTAATATTTTCTATTGTTACACGCAACAACATATATATATATATATATATATATATATATTTTTAGAAATACTATACAAACTAATAATTAATTATTATAAATATTTTTTTATTGATTGATCATTAAGTTATCAATCTTCTCATCAATCCCAAAACATTGAAAAAAAAAATGTAATATTTTCTATTGTTACACGTATCAACATATTTTTTTTTAAAAAAAATACTGTACGAACTAATAATTATTATAAGTATTTTTTTATTGATTGATCATGAAGTAATAAAATTCTAAAACTTGAAATGAAATTCATTACAATAATATTATAGAGAAAAATATTATATAATTTGTAGGAAAGATGCTAAAACAAAGACTAAGAACATTTATGAAAGTTATTAGTTTGTATATTATTACTCATATCATAGATTTATTTCAATTAGTAAAAAAATATTAATTTGTATAATATGATTATAATTTTAAATAATAATTTTAGACCTTCTTTTTTAATAGGTGAGGCTTTTTTTTAAAAAAAAACAAAAAAAAACAAAAAATGATAAGATTATATAAAGCTTAACTATAATTTTCAAAAATTCGACATCTTTAGTAATATTTGTGGCCAAGAGCATTGACTTTGGTGGCTTAAAGTTGAGTGAGCTTGCAGACGACCTTCCTTACAAAAAAAAAAACCATAGAATTCAACGTCCAGAGGAGGTCTAGCAACGGTCAAATTTTTTTTGAGTAAAGTTCATCCGGGTGTACACCATTCGGATTAGCTCGATTTTGACAAAATTCAAGAAACGAATTGATTTTAATGATTTTATAATTTTGAGAATTAGATTAGATCATTACAGTTGTAAAATCGAATTAGAACCAAACTGAAATATGTTAGATAATGTCTCAATGGGACCACATAATTAAATGTGGTGTTATCATTTATAAGAAGCTTACAATTTAAGTGATTCAATTTAGTTAATAGGCTTAAGGGTATATGTGTTATGGACCTAATGTGTAGATACTAGTTGTATAATTTCTATTTCTATGAGGGGCAGAAATAGAAATTAAAACATATTGGTTAAAGTTGGTTTTCATTCCTTTTGAACTTCCACAACCTTTCAGTTTTGAAAACCAATAAATAGAAATTAAAACCAATAATGGTTGAAGTTGGTTTTCATTCCTTTTGAACTTCCACAACCTTTCAGTTTTGAAAACCAATTACAACCTTTAAAAGGTTATGGTCCCTATTCCTTCCCAGGTGGAAATAAGAACACTGCCATTTTTCCTAAATCCTCTCAAGGAGAAACATAAGGCACCAAAGGGGAAAGGATTAGAAGGCAATAACATAATCAATAACAAAGAGTTCATTGATAATCACGATTCCGTTTAACCGTTCATCAATGGATTCAGGTATGTCATTTTGTCTTGATTTCTTGATAATACACATGGTAAATGATCCAAAGTGTAAGGTTTATGTTCTGAAATTTATGTTTACAAAATAATGGTTCCGTTTCGGTTTGGTTCACGGTTTCAAAAATTTTTATTTATAAGAATAAATTGCTAATATTAGTAAAATAATTATTTAAACTAATTACATTTAACTCATGATAAAAATTAATAATATTAAGGCATTACTCAACATTACATATCTATATATCATTAAAATTACAAAAAATCAATTAATAAAAATAAAATTTGATATTATATATATATTTTTTAAAATTATGTTCGGTTCGGTTCGGTTCGAATCGTGGTTTTTTCATAAAATTCATTAATCAAACCGTTTTTACGGTTCTCATATTTCTTAAACCGAAATTGAACCAATTCTTAATAGAATCGAACCAAACCGTACAATTCGGTCTGTTTCTGTCCGAATTACTGGTTTGAACGGATTTTTGAATAGCGCTAAAAGTTCAGCAATGAGAGAGAAAAGAAAAGAGGGGAAAGGAAAAGCAGGGGCAAAAAAATTAGCAAAATGACGTCGTTTTGATACCATAGCAGAAACTATTGCAGGAAACAATGATAGAGGATCCAGACTCGAAGAGGCCAAAACACATCGGATAGGATGTTTATAATTGATTTATGAGAAAACATACATATAGAGTCCGGATCCTTGGCTGTCCTCTCCAGCGGCCCTTCCTACGACGTCCCAAAATGACGTCGTTTTGGGGCCTAAAAAAAACAAAAACAAAAGAAAGAAAGAAAGAAAGAAAGAAAGAAAAGATAGAGAATGAAGGGATCTTCTTTGGAGAGGAGGATTTGTTGGGTTTCTTCTGATCAATCCTCAAGGCTCTCACAGAAAACAGAGATCTTCCAATTCTTCTCATTGGCTTCATCTATCTCTATCTGTTGTTGTCTGCACTCTTCACTAATGGAGTGTCCCCTCTGCAAATCATACAAATTTGAATAACCCCAAAAACAAAGATGAAAATTTTGTAAGAGAACAAAAAAATCAATCCTATTTGGTTGTAGAGAAAATGTAATGATAATAGATCAAATTAAAATTTTGGATTTGAATTTCCCATATTGAGAGCAAACTCTCTTGGGTCCAATCAATTTTATTTATTTTTATTTTTTTTTGAGTTTCTCAATATTTAGAGACCAAAATAAGAAACATTTACCACAAATTTTCCCTTTCATTTGACTTGGTTTTCTCCACATCCAAACACAGTGAATGGAAACATAAAATAGGGTTTTGAAATTCAAAAGAAGAGAGAGAGAGAGAGAATGGGACAAACCTGTACATGAAGATGTCTTTGTTATCAAACACTTCACCCGCAACCACCACACACCAAAATCTCTCCCTCCGACAGCGAAAGCGGGTCAATGTCTAGGGTTTCGCAATAAGAGGGTACGGGGTCGGAAATTGGTACTAGATTTAGGTAAATCTGTGAATTCTATTGTTAAAGGGAAAAAAAGTTTCGATCCTCCTCCTCTCCTCTTCTTCTACCCCTTCTCTTTTTCTTTCTCTGATGTGGCCAGATTGCGGCTTCCCACTAGGCTGGCGAAAGCCATCTCTAGCATCTTCTTCTTCTTCTTCCTCTTCTATTCCTCCTTCTCTTCTCTTTCTCTACTTTCTTCTCCTTTCTTTCTTCTTCTCCTCTCTAGGTTGCTCTTATTCTGTCTTTTTTTTTTCTAATTGAAATTTGGCTCCAAAACGACGTCGTTTTAGGGCACCGCAAGAAGGGCCATAGGAGAGGGTGGCCGAGAATCCGGACTCGTAAGCATTCTATTATAAATTAACATAACATTATTATAAAATTTTATAAGTTGTTTGGGAAGTGCTAGATTAGTATACAAAAAATCGTAAAATATGGGTTAGATTTGAAGTGATATGATATGGTAGAGAAATGATATGACTTAAATAAGATGATTGTAACCTAAATAGGATAATGTGCTAAAATAACTTGTGTGCCAAATAATCACGTAATTTCGTTATAAATCAATATAATAAAATATTTAAAATTTTATAATTGATATTATAATAATTTATAATTTAATTATAATATTTTTTATTACGTTAATTTGTTACGAATTTATAATTATTTTTTTTAAATATGATAAAATAAAAATATTATAACTATTAATAGTAAGAAGTAATTTTTTTAATGAAACAATTTCAATTATGAAAGCAAAATTCGCAGTCGCCGGCGAACCCGAAGAAGCCCAACTATAAATAAATAAGGGGTCACAATCGAGAAGAAATCGAAGATCCCTTTTCCAGATGCTCGTCCTCTTCTGTTGCAAAGAAATGGAAGATTCTCCAATAGAAGAGGCCAAAAAAACACAGAGGAAGTTTATGATTGATTTATATATGAGAATCAATCAGAGTTGTCTACTCAACCGCATTCAGTCCAATCCAGAAGGAATAGCGATAACGATATATGCCGCAGATGACTCTGATTCATGCTTCTTCTTCTTCTTCTTCTTCTTCTTCTTCTTGGCTGAGTAGTTGCTTAGACACAGTGATCTATGCAAGCTTGATATGGTTGATTTTTCGAATAGCGAAGCTCTTATTATGGTCCAGTCATAATGATGCTTCTGATTCGAAGCTCCGAGTTCCTCCAGGTAATCGAGGATTACCATTCATCGGAGAAACCTTACAGTTGATGAAAGCTGTCAAGAGCAGCAATGGCGTCCATGACTTTGTTAGGGTTCGCAGACTTAGGTAATGTTAATCTTCGTTTTCTTTTTTTTCCCTTTTTATGTTGTAATAATTTTACTCAGATACGGAGCAAATTTTAATTCATTCACTCTCTTCAAATGATTGAGTGGTTCTCATCTAATTTGTAATTATACATTTTTTATGGAATGGACCAGTTACCAAAAATCCGTTTCAAAACAATACTTTTAGTAAAGTTTTTATTTAATAATTAATAATTGATTCGCACAATTTTTTCTCAAACTTATATTTTATTCCCATTTCACTTATTTTTCTCTTTTTTTTTTTTTTTTTTCTTTCTAAATTACTAGTAAAAGTCTGGTTTCTTAATTGTAAGAGTCTCATTCAGCCAAAAATTGTGTGAATGAATCATTGCTGTCAAAGGTTTCTTAGCTGTGGGGAAAAAAAAAATCAAATATTATGACAAAAAATTATAGTGAGTGAAGTTTTGACTGAATAAACCATAAAAAAATGAGTTATAATGATTTTAGAATTGTATTGACACATGAATAATTTGAAAAAAAATATACATTTTATTAAATGTTTAATGGTTGAAAGGAAATTACTCAAGAGATGCCTTAAATATCGTACCGAATTTAAGAGCATGTGCATACCATGTTTCTATTCTTGTTCCACGTTCTGGGTAACATAGCAATGAACTATTTTGCCCTTAATTTCTGCATAATTTTGTAATGAATGTTATCGATTGGACTATATTGACACAATTTTAAAAATTGAAAGATAAAATTGATACAATCGGAACTATGGTGTACCAAATTGACACAAAATGATATTAGAAGCAAATTACAATACCACAAAATATAAATATAAACTTACCATGAAAAAGAGATACTACTGATTTTGCTTTTAAACAGGTATGGAATCTGCTTCAAAACCAATGTATTAGGACAGACCCATGTTTTTCTTTCGAGCACTGAATCAGCTAAGGCAATCCTAAACAATGATTCAGGAAGATTTCCAAAGACATTAATTAAGTCAATGGCAAAGATAATGGGACAAGAAAGCGTGTTCAGTGCCCCTAAACAACACAAGCTGATCCGCAACCATCTTGCCTACTTTTTCTCTACAAGTTCTGTATTGCTGTTTATCAAACAGTTTGATAAACTGGTTTTAGATGCACTTGGTAGCTGGGAGCATAAGGGCACCGTGATTATACATGATGAAGTAGTAAAGGTTGATTGTACAATTAATCAAAAAATGATTTCTTTTTTTTTTCTTTCAACAAAGTGTTATGATTTTGATTCCATTTTGTGAAGCTAAAGTGTTTTTGATTTTGGATTTTAATTGGTGCAGATTATCTTGAAGACGATGTTGAAGAGCATGATGAGTTTAGAGAGAGAGGATGAGGTGGAGATGATGCAAAAGGATATTGCTACTGTTTGGAAAGCGTTGCCAGCGTTGCCCATCATGCTACCTTGGACTAGATACTATAAAGGCTTCCAGGCAAGTAAAGCTCATCAACTCATTCATGAACTTCCTACCTAATGACAGTTATTAATTCCTCAACTAAAAACTAAATAGGACTTACAATAACTAAATTAGTTTGGCTAGTTTGAGTTTCCGTATTGCAATATTCGTAAAATTAATTTCTACAGATGTCATGATGATGATTATATAAATTAGTCTCTCATGTTTCATGCTAGGTTGATGGTCATAGTGTCATTAGGGTCATTAAGATCGTAATTTTTAGTATATTTCTCATGTCATGCTTAATAATTTATCTGATCCGTATACTATTATTTCCTGCACATGTTTCTTTCATTTTAATGGCGGATATTTTTGTGCTTGGTGATGTGATGATATCAGCAATACAATTTGGGTGATAACTTGAGAGTCCATTTGTTTTGAAAATGATGAATCAGGCAAGACAAAGAATCATGGCCAGAGTAGAGAAAATATTTAGTGAAAGAAGAAGCGGCTCAGGAGCTCATCATGAAGATTTTCTCCAACACCTTCTCACAGAAACCCCGTCACTAACTGATGCACAGATTAAGGACAACATCTTAACCATGATTATTGCAGGTCAAATATGAATGCATTTTTACATTTCTTAATTAGCTGTCTTTCTTGTTATTTGCTTATGACAAGAAATATTGTATCCATACAGGTCAGGACACAACTGCTAGTGCAATTGCATGGATGGTCAAGTTCTTGGGTGAAAACCAAGAGATCATCAACACACTTAAGGTAAGTGCAACAAAGATAGATTTATGTAATCACGGATCACCCCCTCATTCATGTATGTACATTTATTTTAAGAAATTACTATTACCTGATCTTCCATTTTTATTCACACTGCACTGACATAGAGATGCTAGTTTATTGTTTTCTTTCTAATATTGAATAAATGTTGGCTTGTCTATTGAACAGGCTGAGCAACTTTCCCTGGTAGAAAATTTTTTGCCTGAGTCATTCCAAACGCTAGACAATCTTAATGACATGCCTTATGCTTCAAAGGTATCAAAACCTAATGAGTTTGAGATATGTTTGGTATGGTGACTGGAGTTTAGTGTCACTTTCTGGTGCGGGTCAACTGATCACTATTTGTGTACACAGAGTAGACTCAATAACATGTTTAGTAAATTCATTTGAAGTTGAGATTATATGCAAAAATTGTTGTGAACTAATTAATTAATGAAAATGCTTATAAACAGGTTGTTAAAGAATCATTAAGGATGGCATCTATAGTACAATGGTACCCAAGATTAGTAGTGCAGGACTGTGAGATTCATGGTTTGTTTTTAAACACCCATTAATTAAACTCGCATGATAAAATCTACTGTACCTTAGTTGTCCCTGGAGTTCAAACTTCATTTTCTCAATTTTTAATTTTATTATAGGATATACAATCAAGAAAGGATGGAAAGTTAATGTTGATGCAAAATCAATACACTATGATCCTGCAGTGTATAAAGACCCCAACAAGTTCATTCCTTCCAGGTTTGATGTAAGTGTTTTCATGTAAATGTTGTTAGTGTTTTCATTATCAAATTTGAACCAGAAACTGGGAGACTATATATATATGATAATCAAAGGATATTGAAGTTGGGAAATAACAATTGGATTGGAATAATATTTTGGAGTTGGGACTCCATATTTCCGTGTTGTAATCAAAGGATATTGACATGGTGGCACTATTCCTTTGAAACAGGCTGAATCAAAACCATACAGTTTCATACCTTTTGGACAGGGAGAAAGGATATGTATGGGGATGTATATGGCTAGGGCTATGATGCTAGTCTTTCTCCACCGTCTTGTGGTCACTTACAAGTGAGTTCTACCTATCTGACTTAAACATTATATAATGTAGCAAATGACATATGCTAGGATAACTTAGTTAAGTTGGCCATTTCTGATTATCAAAATCTTCGTTTTTTTAATTTCAACTTGCTTCTTTTTTTTCAATCTATATGTATGGAAATTATCTTCATGTAATTACATTTGCATAAAATGTTAACTCTTTATGTTAATTGGGGATTGTTCAAAAACCAAGTTAAAATTCTTCATATTTAAGGCTCATCTAAAAGAGAGTTGTATGTTAGGTAATTTGAGAGCCAACACGTGATAATCCCCATCACACCCCTTATGAATATACAAATTTATTCATAAATATACATCTAATCTGACACGGGTTGCTTTGGTGAAAAAATATACAAATTTATTTAATTTAACTGAATATATAACCCTTGATGGAGTAGAATGACGAAAAGAAATACATTTAGCCGACTCCACTTGATTGAGATACAAAACTTAGTTTGGTTTGGATGGGTTATAGTGTTAGATACTACTATTGTTCATAAAATTTTGAAAACAGAATAAAGTTTTAGACGATCTCCAACTGTTGATATACTTGCATTGTTTAATTCATGGAATATGTGAAGAAGAAAGGAAAAATACACTAGTAATTGACTGGTAAACATATGATTTTGATGATCAGGTGGAAGGTGATTGACTCGGATTCAAGCATTTTGAAAGGGGCACCTTTTATGACATTAAAAACTGGTTGCCCTATACATGTTACTCCTATTAGGGAAGGTGCTAAATCAAATAAATGATGATAGGACATGAGTACTATCATCAAGGAACTCGTCTATCTATTGATGGGTTGTAAGTGTTGTAATAATGTGGCAAGTTTTCCCAACTGCTTCCCATCAATTTAAGTGTGTATGTCCAAACAATATATTGTGTATTTGCCCAAAATAAAAATAAAAAAAATAGCACTGAGTCGATGCCATGAATGAAAAATTGATGTTCTCTTTCTTATGTGAGATAAAACGAAGGACAAAGAAGATAAATTTAAAATCAAACAGTGTAAATTATAAAAAAGTTTGTTTAAAATACAGATTGATCCTTATAGTTTTGAAAATTACATTACACCCCTTCAAGTTTTTAATTTCATAATAAATGGTTCATTTTATTAATGAATCATCAATTCAAGTAATAATATTTAATGATGTCAAAAATATATTTCAATTAATAATTCATGTAATTTTATTACTGTATAGGAAAGTAGTTAGCAATTTTATTTTTTTAATTAATTCTGTTAAATAAAAGATTATTTATAATTTTTTAAATTATAACGGACAATTTATATTTTAATCAAATTTCATGGAGTGTATTTGTAATTTAGCCAACAGAAAAAGAAAAAACTGAGATTATATTGTATTCTGTATTACAAAGAAGACTGGAATGTGATTATGAAATGCTTATTTTTTAGCATTCTCAATTCAAGCGATTATGAAAAAAGAGACCAAAATTTGAAATTTTACAGATTATTTATTAAAAAAAAAAAGTTATGCTAAAAAATTGGATATGGGAGAATTTATTGTAGAAAAATAAACGCCATAGAGAAGTTAGAAGTAATTTTTTAAGCAAATCCCTTTTTTCTTTTTTCCTTTTGTTTACAAATCACTTTTCAAATTTAAAATTCAAAAACCATATCTCTTTTTTTGTAAAAACATGGGAACATTATATTAATAAATAACAAGATTACACAAATAAGACCACAAAGGGTCATTCTAACAAAACAAAAAACAAAAAACAAATCTATCAAAAAAATAACTATGAGTTAGGGAAAATCACCAATCTTTTCAAAGATATGATCAAAAAAGTAAGTTCTGCTTAAAAATCCATCGCCTTCGTCATTGCTGTCCAACTCTGTCGCCGCCGGATATCGAACACCACCAGAAGCTAGAGTGAGAAGGAAGTACACTCATTGTGTGAGAGATGATTTGAGAGAGAAGGTAACCATTGTTAGGATTGAAAATTCAAAAATCTATGTTGAAAGCAAAGGAGAAAATTCTTAAAATTCTTACTTCTGATATAAAAAGTCTAGATCTATGCTCGAAAACTGTAGATCTATTTTCTAAGAATGTAGATCAACATTTTAAAAATATAAAGTGCATTACCAAAATATCGCCGGAGTACTATCGAAGCACTGCCGAAAATTACCTAAAAATCGTATATCATATCTATACTATTTGGCAAGTGGGTTTGGATAAGTTTGGGACTATTTTAGCTATAAAAGGCAAAATAGGCTATTTTAGCCACAACAAACAAAACATCACATTAAATCCATAATCATTACACTCTTCTCTCATAAAAAAAATCAGAAAAGCCAAAAAATCAAAAAACTCTTCCCAAACTAAACTTTTTAGCCCAAACTAAAATAACCAAAAAAATTAAAAAATCAAAAAAACAACCCACTTCCCAAACCACACCATATAAAACATGTTGGCAGACTTGGTGAGCAAAAGTCAGCAAAGAACTTTAAAAATTTTGCAAATATGTGGTATAATGATCTCTGCGTATTAATCAATAAAGCCTTATAAGTCAAGGGTAATTACTTAGCAGTTTCAGAGTACAATTTGAAATTGTTTATATGGTTGCTTCAACCTGTTGGGAATTTTACAATACATATTTTCATATTATATATATTTTTAGTTACGTTATTTTATTTTTTAGTTATAATTATAATAATTTTTTTTTTTATAGTTATAACATTATTATGAAATATCTAGTTATGACTTTTTTTTGTGTTTGGTTATGATTTTTTTTTTTTTAGTTAAGGCTCAGAAAGAATGGAATTGTATCATTTTTTGGAATTGTATCATTTTTTTTTGTATAATGTACATGTAGTATACACCATTTGAGGGATGTATACCGTAGTCTTTCTCTCAACACATAATAGAACATGTCGATTCCCATTTGTTAGGTAAATACTTGATTATCACAGTTTCTTATTTACTGGAATATCACGTAAACAATAATACAAGATATAGTCCAAAAATAAAATTAAAATTTTTTGAACCATCAATATCGTCCCAGATATTATCTTAAAATATATGGCTTTTTTTTTTTTTTTTTTTTCCTTTTTTGGTAAGTCAGTCAAAATATAGGGAATGAGATTGGTGATGTGCCTTATAAGCATAGCACTGTGTTGTGAGCCTGTGAAGGCACGCCTTGAATTTATTTTAATAATTCGAAATGTTCATCGTGTAGGGTTTGTTGAGTAGATCATCCATGAAAAAATTCAAATTAATTAGACATTTGTAACTTATAACAAAACTACGTTTATGTTAAAAAAATAAACGGTTAGTATGATTTTAATAATTTTTTAGAGTTATTATTTGTTTTGATCATGTAATTATATTTGTTCGATTAATTTCATATTTCATAAGAATAATATACTCAACAAATCTTATAATATAAATGATTCACATTATCAAAATATAATCAGAGTAAACCATATGAGGTGCGACAGCATGGGTGCTGTCACAGCACCCACTCCCAACCCCAAAATACATGGTTATTTTTCGTCTGCAAAAAAAAATGTATGGTTATTTTAACGCATTAGTACTCTTGAACCTTTTTTAAAGTTAGGAGTTCAAGCCTTTCTAGACATAATTTACATTTATGAAAAAATAATGAGATTTAAAATATTACAAAAAAAAAAAAAGGGTCTGACTTCTATAACAAAATAAATATCAAATTTTTAATTTTGTCAATTTAAATTTTAATCTTTTTATTTGTTTTTAATCTAAACCATATGTTATTTACTTTAAGTAAAATCGACCAAAAAAATAAAAATATTTTAATCATTAACTCACCGAAAAATGATATTTTAGACATTTTACGTAAATTTATAATGGGTTTAATGATTAAAATACTCATTTTTTGTCTGTTTTACCTAACAAAAATAGGTTGGTAGTTAGATTTAAAAAAATCAAAAATTTAAATTTAAATTGATAAAATTAAAAATTAAGTATTTATTTTATTACAATAGTCGAACCCTGATTTTTTTTTTTCTTTTTTTGTAATTTCTCCAAAAATTATTAAACATTACAATCGTGCGGCCCAGACTTGGCACGCTTGTAGTATTGTCCTGAAACCCAGCCTACATTATAATCGTGCTTTGAACATTTGTTTGGGCCATCCATGCGGATCTAAACTACAATCTGACGCCCAAATAAAACGTGGGTGTTCTTGGGCAATCTGTTGGGCCATGTCCACCCCATGGCCCACTGAATAGGATTGTTGTGAATCGTGGTTCAACTGCCACATGTATTCAGAAAATTTTAATTACACATTTTTTTTTATTTTTGAGTAAATTATAAATATACTCCTTCGAATTTACTTAAAATATAAATTGTTCCGTGAGATTCTAGAAATTACGTCCCGTCCTTTCAAGATTCTAATTGCATCACAAATGATCAATTTTTTAATAGATTATCAAGTCAATTAACAGTTTTTAATGATATCATAAATATTTTTTTGACAAAGATATATCTGTAATTTTCAAAATCACATAGAGAAATTTGTATTTTAAATAAATTTTAAGAGGCGTATTTGTATTTTACCGTAATTCTTTTTACACCCACCACGTGTATTACACCTTATACATATCGATGTAGCCAGAAATTTAGGTGCTATTTGATAAAACTGAAAATTAATTATTAAAAATTGAATACTAAATTTTTAATTTAAAAAACTATTTGTTATGTATTGAAATTTGAGTACTTATTCAATTAAAGTTGTTTAATCTATACAAGCAGCTGAAGTCTAAAAATAATTAACATTTTAATTTCGTCATTTTACTTTTTACATTGAAATATTTAATTAGATTCTTTTATCACACTAATCAGCTTGCTTGGCTCCATTTTTTCAAAAATATTTTTCAAAAAATTCTACTTTCTTATTTTTTGTGTTTTTTTTTGTTTTTATTGAATTTTTTGAATATTTTAAGCAATTTTTTTTACTTTTTAGACACACCTAACATAAATACACCTAAAAAGTAAAAAAAATGTAAAAAAAATCTTTTAAAAATTTACTAAATACCAAAAATACAAAAAAAAAAAACAAGAATTCACTATATTTTTTGTATTTATTAATTTTTTAAAATATTTTTTCACAAATTTTTTACTTTTTAGATACATCTAAGTAAGGTGCATAAAAAAAAAAGTAAAAAAAATGTATAAAATTTTAAAAATATTCACTAAAAACAAAAAAAAAAACACGAAAATAAAAAAAAAACTCAGTTTTCAAAAAACTTAATCCAGAAAACTTAAACCAAACACACTGAATATAATTGGCAAAAAAAAAAAATGATTGTAATCACAATTTTTTTTTTTTTTTTTTTTTTTTTTTTTTTTTGATTCAGGAGAAAATAAAAGAGTTTACAAGATAGCCATGGGATGATTAATCTCTTCTAGAACTGACATTCACGATGTCAGCAATTAACAAAGAAATTATACAATCAGGTGGATTTTCCAGAAACACTAAATGTTCCTGTTGATTGACTCCTGTATTGGCCAAAGCATCAGCACATTGATTGACCTCCCTAGGTGTGGTTTGAATGGAACAGTTGACGAAGTTGACATCCTTTATGATTGCTTGGTAAGGTGAGTTCCCTGCAGTGCCATCTCGTACCAGCTCCATTATTATTTGTGAGTATGTTTCTATCTTAATGTTTGACAATCCCTTTTGCATAATGATGGTCAATCCTCTGTAGATATCCGAGAGATCAGCTTCTAGACTTGTGCAATTGCCCAAGTAGCCATGATAACCCCATACCCAGGTGCCCATTTCATCCCAGAAAAGTCCTTCATAACCTGATTGCCCTAGATTTCCCTTGGAGCTGCTATCAGTGTTGAGTTTAAGTTTACCTGCAAAAAGACAAGACCAGGTAGTTAGTTTTGGTGTTGAAAAATTACAGTGTAGCATATTAAGGAAGGCTTTCCGAATTTCCATAGGTTGAGTAAGAATGGATTTGACACTAATATAAAGGGGTTGGGATTGGTTCTCGAACACTTCTTTATTCCTATCCTTCCATATCAACCAGAGTGCAGTAGCAAAGACCATGGGCCACTAAATGTTATAAGCATAAGCCTTACTGCTCATATTAGTTTTGATCCAATCCTGTAAAGGTAAACTGCTGCTATGTTGCCACCAGACATGGTCTTTGAGATTCAGCCAAACAGCTTTGGCTTTGGGACAATTTTTGAGAAAATGATGTATGTCTTCTCTATTAGTTCTGCATCTAGGACAAAGATCAGTCTCAGTCATATGTCTAACTAGTCTTATGTGGTTAGTTAGCAGCCTTTCATGCATAATTAACCAGAGAAAACTTTTGAATTTTTGGGGGATTTTGAGTTTCCAAAGCCATTGCCAATCAATACCAGTATGACCCTGCTCAGTTAAAGCTTGGTAGGCTACTGAAGTAGAATACTCACCACTAATAGATCCATTCCAGTGAAGGGAATCAGTATAGGTAACATACCTAGGTCTGTGAATACTGAGGATGACATCTTTTTCTTGTTGATTAATGAGGTCTTGAATAGGAGTTAGATCCCAATTGTCATCATCATCAATTATGGAGCTGACTTTAGTTGTGTTGTCAATATGAGGCCCTTGGTTAGTGTAGTAAAGTGGTTTGGAAGCACACCACCAATCAATCCATAAGGAGATAGTTTCACCAATTTCAACAGTCCATTTTATATTTTCCTCAACAAAATCTCTATTTCTGATTATACTCTTCCAAGTGTGGGAAGCTCTTCTATTGTCAGGCCAATTAGAAAGAGAATGATGCATGAGATACTTAGTTTAGAGAACTTAGCACCACAGCTTAGAAGATTTGCTAGTTATCTTCCATCCCAACTTCGAAATAAGAGCAGAGTTCTAATCCCTAGCTTTCCTGATGCCAAGACCACCCTGTTTTTTTGACTGGCAGACTTGTTGCCAATTCACAAGATGTACTGTTTTCTTGGTCTCAGAGCTGTCCTAGAGGAAAGATTTGTTAACTTTATCAATATGGTCACAAACACTTCTGGGTAATTCTATGGTTTGCATTAGGCGGTTAGGGATTGCAGAGGTGACAGTTTTAACAAGGGTAAGTCTACTAGCAAGGGACAAAGTTTTGGCCTTCCACCTGAGAGTCTTCTAGCCATTTTATCAACAATATCTGTTAAGTGGGTTTTGGTGATCCTACTATGAAGAATAGGGGTACCCAAATATTTTCCCAAATTATTGGTGAGGGATATACCACAATTGTGACTGAGGGAAAGAGCTTCTCTTCTAGGTATGTTGGGGGACACAAACATTTTGGATTTTTGAAGGTTTATCTTTTGTCCAGACATATCACAAAACTCAGAGAGCACATTCATAATACAATTACAATTTCTTCTATTAGCTTAAACAAACAGAATTAGATCATCAGCAAAGAATAGATGGAAAATAGGAGGACGGTTATTAGAAGCCTTAAGCCCCTTCCAATAACCACTTTCAGTTTTAAGTCTAATCATGTTAGATAGATTTTCCATACAGAGAACAAACAGATAGAGGGACAGAGGGTCTCCTTGTCTTAATCCCCTTCCCATACTAATACCAGGTAAGGACTCCCCATTCCAAAGAATAGTAGATTTAACATTAGACACACAGTTCATGATGAGGGTAATCCAATCAGTGTTAAGTTTAAATTCTTTCAAAGTATGAAGAATGAAGTCCCAAGAAATGCGATCATAAGCCTTTTCAAGGTCAATCTTTATAACCATCCCACCCATCTTCCCTTCCTTGCTTCTTAAAGTATGAATGATCTTTTGGGCAATGTTAATATTATCAGTGGTGGTTCGACTAGGTATGAAACTGTTTTGATTAGGGCTAATAAGGCCAGGGAGAAAGGGTCTGAGCCTATTGACAATGAGTTTAGTGATTGTTTTATGAGTGACGCTATAGTGACTAATGGGCCTAAACTGTTTAATGGTCTCAGGGTTATCCAGTTTGGGAATGAGCACAATTTGAGTTTTATTGACTTCATTGGGGATGGTTTTAGTCTGAAAACAGTTAGTAATGAAGTGACAAACAGAAGGGCCAAAGATATGCCAGTTTTTGTGGAAGAAAACAGCTTGAAGACCATCCTTCCTAGGTGCTTTAAGGGCTTTAATGTTTCTAATGGAATTCCACACCTTAGAGTTGGAAATAGGAGCAAGGAATTTATGGTTCTCCTTTAGGGTAAAGCTGGTTCTAGCAATGTTGATCCAGTTATTCAGTAAAGGAGTCTTCTCCTGATGGAAAAAATTAATAAAGTGATCCAATATGTGGGTTTTGAGGGTAGTAGTGTTGGAAATCCAATTGCCACTATCATCCTTTAAAACATAAATTTTCAACTTCCTTCTTTTGGTAATGGTAGATATGTGAAAAAATCTGGTATTTTGATCCCCCAAAGTGATCCACTTACTTTTAGATTTTTGATACCATAAAAGTTCTTCTTGAAAGAGAGTCAAGTTGTATTGCTTTATCAGGTCTTGTTCAAGCGTAAACATGTTAGAGGAGAAAGAATGGGCTTGGGCTTTTTGAATGCTTTCTATACGAGCAAGGAGAACTCTTTTTCTTTTAAAAATATTCCCAAAAACTTCCTTATTCCAAATTTTAACATTAAGAGTAAAAGTATTAATAGCTTCAAGAAGGTTAGCATCGATATTAGACCAAGAATTGAGGACAACATCAATAAAGTTAGGATGAGTAAGCTAAACAGCTTTAAGTCTAAAAGGCCTACTTAGAGGGTTGGAGGGATGCATACAATGGTGAGTGGTCAGAGTAGGTTCTTGGGAGAGTTCTCACAGTACCTTCAGGGAAGAGAGCTCGCCATTGGTCATTACTCATAGCTTTGTCTAGCCTTTCCATAGTATTTGCCAGTCATTGTCTATTGTTGGTCCAAGTGAGTCGAGGACCCACGCTTCCCAAGTCAATGAGATTACAGTTGTTAATCCTTTCATTGAATCGCCGGGTTGTGCCATGGTTGTGGGTATAAGAGAAGCTCCTGCGCTCACTCTGATTGGTGAAATCATTAAAGTCCCCAGTAACTAGCCAAGGCTTGTTGATGCTATTCGTAGTGTCTTCAAGTTCTTTCCATAGAGTCTCTCTGGTAGAGGGGTTAGGGCTGGCGTATACTGCAGAAAATAGCCATTCCTCATAATCTTCTTTGTGGACAGTGGCCTGGATACATTGGTTCGAGACTATTGAAGCTTTCACATTTACATGGTCAGTGTTCCATATTAACCAAAGGCCGCCAGATCTGCCAACTGGGTCTACAATAGCGGATGCTGAGAAACCCAGATTGTTAAAGAAGTTGCCCATTGAGCTGAAAGTAACTTTGGTTTCCATCAGTATAAGGATATCAGGTTTATGGAGGTGGAGGTGCTCCATCATGTTTCTTCTGAAGTTGTTGTTCCCTGCCCCGTGGCAGTTTCAAATTAACATGTTGAGAGAATTCATGGATGGGTATGGGAGGAGGGGATCGATAACCAAATTGGGACAGATACGACGGATCTTACGATGATCCTGCTCTATGGACCTCAGGGATGCTAGCTGAAACGAGTGGATTGGAGAACCTGGGATGGTGCTCCAGCATGGTTCTATTCTCAACTTGATCTGTTCGATCCATTAGATTATGTCTACGCGGTGAATGGCTTCTATCCCTGGTTCTAAGAATAGTCTCGTCGTAGTGCCTTCCATCTTGTGGACCATCGTTGTTGGGCAAGTGATCTCTTCGTTCGCCATAGCTAGGTTCAAGGTCTGGTGGTTTTCTCGGTATGGAGTTACTGGTTTTTAGGGATAAGGCTTGAAAGGAGGAGGTGTGAGAGGGGTTAGATGGGATAGGTGGATGGTGAGATAAAGGTAAACGTGGAGGTAGAGGAGACTTGCAAGGAACCTCCAGTACCTCTGCCATAGGGATTTCTGGAGATTCACTGGTAAGATCTGGAGAGCTATGGGTTGTAGTTAACAGGCTAGACGGCATGGTTCTGACCTCGCTAGGTTCAGAGGCTTGATGTGAGAAAGCATGAGGCGTGAAGTGGGAACAGAATGAAGGATTATTCTGGGTATTGGCTAGGCCTTCAACTGGGCTGGAAGTCGTCAAAGTGGGCTTAGGAATAGTGGACCGAGGAATCTCGAAGTGGATTGCTAGCCCAACTGGGTGGTTGGCTTTAGGTGTATTAGAAGTGGAGGCCCCATTTCTCGTAGCCCATTTTAATGGGCTTTTTGCCTCTGGTGGGTTCCCCTTCTTGATGGATAGGTCTACCTAACTCAACAAATTTACTGTTGTTTGGGTTTGGATTGGGCCCATGGGGCTGGGTTTTCCTATTAGAATTGGGTCTACGAGCCCTTTTGGTGACAAGCATCTATGGCCCAAAATCAGCATCTCCGTCCTTAGAGCTAGGTAGGTTACCGTTGCCCTGGATTTGAGCCATTTGAACGGACCCTAAAATGGCTAGATGGTCTCCCGCCGGCGGTGGTTCAGGTCTAGAAGTCTTGTACAAAACTGGGTTTGCTGCTTTGAATCGACAAAGTTCCTTCTGATGATCGATCCTGCCACCAAAAAAAAAAACAAAATGAATGGATTGATTCGTACTCAATATTATAACTTTTCTTACCTAACACAAATCTGGGGCAAAGCGGTTTGTTGATATCGACTTCGATGCAGATGCGAGCAAATTTGCCTCTTGTGGCCATGGTAGTGGTAAGGTCAATCTTGAGTGGTTTTCCAATTTGTTTTGCAATGGTGTAGAGTACTTTCTCCTGGAAATACTCAATCAGAAGCTCGGGAAACCTAACCCAAACAGCGGTTGTGGTTTCAAAAGCTTCCGAGGCCTTAAAGTCAGGCTCCCATTTTCGGACTGTGAGGTAATGGTCCATAATAACCCATGGTCCTCCTGAATAAACTTGCGCACAATCTTCCTGAGAAGAGAATATAAACAAAAAATAGTTATTACCCAGATCAATGGCAGAGAAATCATCCATTAGACCCCATAAGTGTTTAACTCGCGTACACAACATCCTATAGCCAATGCTCTTCTCCAAGAGCCTAACGATGAGGGTGTTAACCCATGGTTGTCTGATCTGCTGCAGGAGTTTTTTGGGGAGGGAGATGCTGGGTATCCCATTTGTGTCTCCTTGTGATGCTTCTTCGTGTATGTTTGTGTCCCCATTTTCATCCTCATCGTCAGGTGAGATTATATTTGTTATATCATTAAAGAAGAAATCCTTACTCTTAGGAGCTGATAGGGCCTCCTTGAAAGATTTGATTTGAGGCTCTTCAACTAATGTAACTGGTGGAGGTTCTTCTATTAAGGGTGGAGAGGATATTGTCGTGGAGATAACCTCAGAGCTTATATCCATGTCCTTTTCCCCCAGCGAGTCCTTGTCCTTCACCTTCTTAGTACTATGAATCAGATGATTTGTTTCCTCTTGTGATAATTTGGTTTGCACAGTATCAGATAAAGGAGTGGTGCTCATTCTAGAGAGAGAAGCTTTAGAAAGAAGCCTTTCAGTTGTATTATTGTAATCACAATTATAACATTATATTTCAAAATTTTAAAAATTACATTCTTATGTTTCTTAAAACTACCCTCCTCCTATCCTAAGATTATTTTTCAAGACTATCACCATTTTTACTAGTTTTAGAAGAACTTTATTCTAAATACAAATCTATAAAATGTGTAGACAATTCTAAATCTTTCCAATTAGCTTTTGCACCATCATCAGAAGTCACCCCTACATGTAAAATGCCATTAAACTTAATTAAAATAAATTTAACATATGCATTATTATTATTATTTATTTATTTATTTATTTATTTTTATTTTTATTTTTTGTAATCAATCAAAAAAGAATAAATATTACTAATGTAACTAAAATAAATAAGATGTAAACTCATAGATGGAATTAAAGCCTTAAAATTGATGAAGTAGTCTCATTATGATTGATTTTAAATTTTCATAACTTATTTTTATTTTTATTTTTTAATCGCAATGTTACAGACCTATATTTTAGATTCATAGATTTACAAATTCATTCACAATGATATGACAATGAAGATGAGTCCTATATCATTGAGTGTGTAACCAATAAAAAAATGAAAGCAAAAAAGAATTAGGGATCTTAAGCATTTTTCTTATTTTTATTTTTTAATTTTTAATTTTCTAAAAAATAAATTCGGAAAACTCAACCAACCAATATATATTTTTTGAAAGATGTAATAGAGAAAAACCAGATGAGTCAAAATAAAAACATAATGAAAATTCTCACAAACATATTTATACACAAGTTAATACATATATACATATAAAAAAAAAACTTAAAAATAATGGATTCATATATATATGCAATTTTTTTTGTTTTTTTGTTTTTGTTGTTTTAGAGTTGAATATATACATTGATGAAACAGTTCGTTCCACGCGGAACGGGTCGGACTGATCCATGCTCCTCAAGCCTATGTCCGAATGACCAAGTCCACCAGAAGACCTGCACAAGAGTTCAACGGGGAACGAGGAGTCCCCCAGCGAACCCTCCAACGAGCAAGTTAGAGAGAGAAGTGGAATGTGTAGATAGATTAGAGATAGAAAAGCTTTACCTTCTTCCTGTCTTTGACGTCTGTTTATATCATCTGGTAATCATTTCGTTGTCCCTTCCGACTTGTCACCTTGGCCGAAAGTCTATGTTTTAGCTTGCCTTGTTCATGGTGAAGCCGTTCTGTCCCGACGGAGAGGGGTTGTCACAATAAATGCTGTAAGGGGCTTCATTAATAGCGATGTGCAGTGGCAATAACTTTGCAGACCTTTGTCTGTTTATATGGCTTGCCCTTCTCTTGACATGTGTCTTGATGTCATTGGTTCTTATTGCTACGTTGGGATTCGGCAGTGCTAGGCCTTAGTATTTTAGTTGTGTATTGGGCTTACCCATGTCAGTAGTCCCCCATTCCCAAGTGCAGCTTTAGTCTAACGAAGGGAATAATTAAGAAAATGAGGGTTGTAAGAGACCAGCAGGGTGAAGGTCGACTGAGATGAGTGACCAAACCATAAGGAGGGCCGACCGCGAAAGGTGGCCGAGTGGAAGGACCGATCATGAGGAGGGGCGACCGCGAAGGGTAGCCGAGTGGAGGGACCAATCTTGAGGAAGGCCGACCGCGAAGGGTGGCCGAGTGGAGGGGCTGATCATGAGGAGAGCCGACCGCGAAGGGTGGCCGAATGGAGGGACCGATCATGAGGAGGGCCGACTGCGAAGGGTGGCCGAGTGGAGGGACCGATCATGAGGAGGGCCGACAGCGAAGGGTGGCCGAGTGGAGGAACCGATCACGAGGAGGGCCGACCGCGAATGGTGGGTGATGTAGCGCGGGGCTCGAGAGGCGGCGTGGTACGTGTTTGAAGTGAAGTGGAATAGACAAGGAAGGGGAAAGGGACAGTGGATCGTGGTTGTACACGTGGCTGAAACTCGTAGTGGGGAAGGTTAGGCGTTGGGCAAGAAGTGAAACGATAGGTCATTATAGGGTATTGAAAAGACAGTTTTGGCGGATTTTTGAAAATTTTCAAACTCGCGAAAATTAATTGTGACCCTTGGAATACAGGCAAGCCATGGGCCTTTGGTATTTTTCGCTTTACCTACCTTTTTGTAAAAAATCAAAACATTCCAAGTGTAAACTCTTTCGTTGCTAGCGATACACCCCTGTAACACTTTGTGAATTTTCTTGTGCTCGTATCTGAAGCTATTCGCAGACACACAAGAGAGATGGCCCAAGAGGAAGCAACAAATGCATGGGTTGATCCACTAGGCGACGACGATGCGGTGGGTTTGGCAGAACAATACCGTACGGAGCGTAGGGGGGGAGGGAGTGAGTCAAGCGATCCCTACAACAAGTTGGGTCTTGAATGACGAAATTTTTTTATCTCGAAAGAGCTAATTTCGTCACTATAGATATTTGTGACGAAATATTTTTGTCACCAGTTTTGTCATTGAATGTTTGTCACTAAAAACCACCGTGACGAAAAATAATTTCGTCACAAATGAAATTAGTTCAGTGACGAAATTTTTTGTCACCAATAAAACAAGATTTTGTCGCAAAAAATTCTCATTTTCGTCACCAAATAATTATTCAGTACCATATTTATAATTTTAGTTGACGAATAAATTTGTCACAAATGTTGATCATTGATGAGGAAATAATTTCGTCACAGTAAGATGCAAAGGTGACGGAATTTTTCGTCTTCAAAAGTCATACATGGGTGACAAAATATATTTCGTCGCAAATACATTTATATACGTAATGAAATTTATTTCGTCACAAATATATTTATCTACGTGACGAAATATATTTCATCACCAAACAACAAAATCAATGAAAACTTTCATATATGCGCTGCAATAAATTGTCACAAAAAATGTTTATTAACGACGAATAATCACTTTGTCATAATAACAAGTACAAATGATGAAATAAATTCATCACTAAAGCTGTTCCATATTTTATATTTCAATTTCAATTTCAATTATTATTTCACAAATATCCCTGCTCATATCCTAATAGCCTTTTAATTGTACTAAGAAATCCACTAGCTATTATACATCACTCCACAGAAAAATTCAGTAAACAATTTATATTATAAATCAAAATATATCCATCAAACAACTTTAATAATATAAACCATTAAGTATAACAAAAAAACCATCAAAGCAAATCCCAAAATGAACTAACGTGGAATCTACAAAAAAAATCAACACTCAATCTTGATTTGCAACTACAACTAAGTATTAGTTCAGGAAACAAAATTCAACAGTTGATCTTCATTTGCAAGTATACTTCCAAATGTCATCAAAAACCAATCTGCAAAGAAAATAAACAAAGAAAGCATTAATATATTATCAATTATATGTAAACTCATATATAAATAATTTTATTTTATAAACCAATTTAGTAGAAATGCATCTAACAAATCAAAACTTCAAAGAGTTGAGGTGATCCTTGATGACAAAATAACACGGATAACATAAGATGCCAAAAGATTGCAAGAATACCATATATCACTATCACTAATGGTAGAATATATATATATATATATATATATAATAGCTCCAAAATATAATGTAGCATTGAGGTACATTTGATTCACGACAATGGGCTATATTCATTCATTTGGTCACTCGCATAATAATAATGCAGAAGCACTTGCCTCTAGAGACTCAATTAAATTAATAAATAAAGCGAAAATGAAAACATGATTTTCCAGTGGAACAAAATGAGGCAAATCAAAAGACCAGCATTTACATACCTGCCAAAGTACAACTTTTTGATAACGTATGCACAGAGTAATCCAATCTGCAAGAACAAGTAAAATGGCTTACAGATTTGCACAAATATTTTCTTTTTGTCAGTAAGAGACAATTCACAAGCAGCATACATTAAGTTTTGAGTGGAAGCAGCAGAAGCCATGACAACTTTAAGAGCACATCTATGAGGCCCAAAGAAAACTTTTTCCTAGGGCGTATGCAGTCGCAAACCACTCTAACAAGCTAAGAGTGTGTTTGGATTAAAGGGTTTAGAATTCTAGAGATATTTGAAATAATGATTCAAAATCATATAATTTAAAATCCAAAAAACTCTTCTTTGAACTAGTTTCGTATATCTGGATATTTGCCTACTTTCAGTCAAACTGAAAGAATTACAACATAAGACTGTATTATTAAAAATTCATAGAATCATGTAACAAGGATAGTCATAATTTCGATGAGCTAAAAAGAAAAGGAGAAAAACAAAAAAAATATGAAAAGAATATGAAAATACGAGTGCTTTGGTACGCAACTCAAGCTAGCACCAACTAAAAATAAAGTTTGCTAAATATTCCTCCTTTGCTTCTTATATAGTCCAATTGAGCACAATGAAGACAATATATGATTGGTTGGCTAACACGAATCGAATGTTTGTGTCAAATAACAAGGACAGCACCACTAAGAGGGAGAAGTTGAAGCCTTAAGAACAAGAGATAGACCAGCAGATATGAATGTAAGTTGTGAGAAAGCACATGATCTTAAGAAAAGACTTCTTTAGCAAGGACAAAGTGGTTGAAATGTGGCTTCACCAGGTTGACTATAGGGAAAACCTTCAAATGGATCAATCTATACTAACATATAATGGGAAGCCTCAACTTGGTGTCCACATTTTCTGGAAGTTGTGTCATGTTAGTTTTGTTGACCAAAAAACCATACTATTTGATGACTTTGGCATTTTACCCATAGGGGTAAACATGTAATATACAAAACCTTATAAAGCAGTGAACTTAACAAACCACTTTCCAAAGGCCACGTTCTCATGACAGTTACATTCCTGAGAAGGCCATGTTCTCCTCTTTACTGTTCCATTTTTTGCTAGAAAAGAAGACATTAATTATGGTGGCTTTGTTGAGCGAAGTATTTTCCATTTTCGCTGCTTTCAAGTTTCATCTGGCCTTCCAAATTGCACATTGCTATAGCTATAGACGAATTTGAGAGATATAATTTGATATGATTTTTCCAATTCTTAACACACTGTAGAAAACATTCAACCATATAGAAAGCAGGACAAATAAAGAAAGTACAAATGAGTCGTTATGCACTGGATTTCTGCAATTAAAGTGTAAGTATTCCTTTTATCTTTCGCATCACATTTGCACCCAGATTCGGTTTCACAAACTTTGGAGCCAAACGTGGAAACTAAAATTTTACATTAACCATACTATTTCCACAATTGAAAAACTGTTACACTTCTCAGATTTTAAATTCAATCAGTACGCATATACATCATGTGTGCCACCATCTATTAAAAGTCCTTAGTATGCTAAATCATCCTAATGATATATGCAAAACAGCAGCAATCATAAAGTGATATACAAACTTGATCAACCCACTGCCTGAGACTCAATAAATGTTTCTTCATTTCTTCTACTGTGAAAAACTCAATCAAAGACACATTCATTATTAATCACATCACTAACTTAGAGCAACTCCAACATTGCCTAGCAAAAATACACAAAAAAGTAAACTCATAGTCTTATCTCTACTTTGGTTAGTGTGCATTTAACTAGGGTCATGCTAAGTAAGAATTTTGATAATGAATCTATTTTCATTAAATACATCTTCAAACTTGTTACATCGTAGTTAATAAGTAGTCAAACTACTGTACTTTAACTAGTATATACTAACCAACATGAGAAAAATAAAAAGATAAAACAAGCGAGACTTACCGAAAAGGCGATGTACGAGTTCATGGGATACCTCCTCCTCTAAATTGTCCTTTGAAACCTTGCTTCTTAAGAAACTCCATGATGTTGATCATTATGGATGGGGAATGCATTATAGTCCCTGTAGCTGACTATTCCTTTTGATTTGTCACAGGAGTTGCAATCAATCCAGCTGCTCTGTCAACTTCTACGGATGGTGTAAAGAGGGCAGAGCTTCTTAAGATTAGTTTTTCCTTGCAGATGGTACTAATGCTACAAAATTGATTCATCTATATTTCAAATTTAATTTTTCATTACATGCCAGCTTTTTTATCATTCTTGCTAAGAAGATTTAGATGCTGATCTCAAAATTGTTTATACTTTCATAAATATTGAATTGTTAGAAGTGTTGTAGATTGTAAATATGACTTATCAATAATTATGGAAGAACATTGATCTAGGGTTCAAGTCTTTGCGAAATCTGTATTTTCATTCTTTGAAACATGGCAAAACAATGCAACATGTAGTACCACATTTTTTCATAACTGGTTGCTTTTGCAGGTTTCTATCTGTGCTGGTTCCTTGTTAAGGAATTTGTTGTTGAGGGCCTAGTGATGTGAGGTTACTTTTTTGGATTGGTTTCTATATTCCTAGTTTGAACACTGAAGTTGATGTTATGGAGGTTGTATGTAGGATGTATATTTTCTAGTTTTATTTTATGACTTATTCACCCAAAAAAGTATATGGAAATATAAAGATGGTATTAACAAAGCATCATTAATGAATATATAGCTATGAGACATGATAACAAAAATGAATGGCCATACACATAGTACCTCATCGTCAACACTTTCAAAGGACTTAGCATCATCAGTGTCATCTTCAAGATCTGACAATATGTAGTCATCATCATCTACCTCAACCCTAATGTTCTTTCCCTTCTAATTAACACGATTGGGCTTAGTAGAACCCATCAAAGAAGCTACTAAACGCTTTAATTGTAGAGCATCCATTTTCTTTTTATTCTTCTTGATTGTCTTATATCTTTCCATTTCGTACTGTGTTCGCTTCTGTTTCGCTAGAAAACCTGGTTTGATCCATTCTTTCTCCCCTTTGGCCATTTTGGTAACTAAAAAGCATAAATTGATATAAAATATAAAATATAAAGCAGAATATTTACTTGAAGAGACACAACAAAATATAGCATAACTATGTAATGCATTAAAAACATATGTCCATATAGAAACCTAAAAAAAACAAAAACTAAATATCATAATCCATATCAGGATCCATATCCTTGCACATTCTTTCAATTGTATCTTTAAGTGGCGACACTCTTTAGGTGTCCCTTTGATTACCACTAGGCAGAGAGCTGCTGATTGTACTAGTTTGATCACTAGGATAACCAATAGGATTAAGTCTTGGACTAATAGAGTTTTGTCCTATGCTGGTAGAGCTCAATTGATCAGCTCTGTCCTCTTCTCTATGCAAGTTTACTGGTCTTCTCTCTTTATTATTCCCAAAAAGGTGATTAAGGAGGTTGAGGCTGTGCATAGATCCTTTTTGTGGTCTGGGCTTGAACTTAAGAAGACTGGGGCTAAGGTTGCTTGGGACAGGTTGTGTGCCCCTAGAGGTGAGGGGGTCTTGGGTTTAAGTCTATGGAAATTTGGAATAAAGCTGCTGTGTCTAAACACATTTGGTTCCTTGTTTCGGGGGGTGAGCAATCCATGTGGTGTCAATGGGTTAAATCCTACCTTTTAAAAGGCTATAGTTTTTGGAGAGTCAGAGTCCCTAGTGATCTCTCATGGGTATGGAGGAAACTGTTCTCGTAGGAGCCTCATATACCCTCTGATCAAATGTTTGATAGGCTCTAGTGAGAATACCTTTCTCTGGTATGACAATTGGCATCCATTAGATTCGCTGTGGTCTAAGTATGGGGATAGGCTCATTTATGATACTGCTCCTGATAGCAATTCTAAAGTGAGGTCTATTGTGACTGATAGTGGGTGGTAGTGGCCCAATGATTCCTCTTGGGAGGTATAAGAGATTATCTCTACCACTCCCCCTGATTTGACACCTTCCCTGTTGAGGGTTGACAAAGTTATTTCGGTTCCTAATAAGGATGGTAAGTTTAGTATTGGGTCTGCCTGGCAGCAATGGCTTTCCAAGTGGCCTAAGAATCAATGTGTTGGATTACTCTGCGCCCTCATTCCATACTTAAAGTTAGCTTTATTGTGTGGATGGCTATCCTTGGTAGACTCAATACGAGTGATAGGCTTACTATATTTGGCATTAACATTGCCCCCACATGCCCTCTGTGTGGGCAGATTCGGGAAGATCATAACCACTTGTTTTTTCAATGCCCTTTTTCCTCTAAAATTTGGGCTGCTATCCTTGGAAAATGCAATGTGAACTGGACTTGTAATAGCTGGAATGATTGGGTGGGTATGGTGGCTAGAGATTGCAAGGGTAAATCTCTATCTACCATTATTAAGAAACTTGGCTTCTGCCACACTATTTATCAAATCTGGTTGGAAAGAAATAACAGGATGTTCAATAAAGAAAGGAAGCCTGAAGAGGTTGTCCTTCAGAGTATCATATGCATGGTTAGATACAGGTGTCTGGCCTGGAAGAACATCAAGAATTCACCCACTGATGATTGTTTTCAGCAAGAATGGAGGCTCCCAACCACCATTCTTAAATTGAGTGGAGTGTAGCTTTCGGAGGGTTGAGTGTTGGTGAGTTACCAATTGAGGGTTGTGTGATGAGAGGCTCTACAGGGAGGTGTACTAATCTTTATATCTATATCTGTTACAGCTGCAGGTACAGAAGGATGCTTACCAAGAGTGAGGGATGTGAGTTCAAATATAGTGGGTTGAGTGCTGTGAGCCTGAAAATGTGTGTTATACTAATGCTATTAACTCTCTATAATATTCTTGAAGGAATTTGGTGTAGTTACAAGAACAAGGAAAACCTACATGAATAACTTCAAGCTTCTCAATATTTGCACCTAATGTTTGCAACCACTGACTGGTATTCCCTTAACAAACCTTGTCTAGTTAATTGAGATGCATTTTGAGGCTTTAAAGCGAATTTTCAAATGCCTTTTTCAGGCTGGATTACCATATGCATTGGTTAAATATCAATAAATGAGCTACCTAACCATAGCTGACATTGAGTTTTTTTTTTCTGATTTTCGTCATGTATGTATTTGCAGGCAGAAGTGATTTTCTAATAAGTAACTCTTTTAGCAGTTTAAACCTAATCAATTAGTCAAATTTGCAATGTTGGCAATAATGCAAGACATATAATGACAATCATGGTATAAAGTGACCACCGTATCAACTAGTAGAGCTTTTGTTTACATCTTTAATTTTTCAAGTGTTCTGACAGCTTTATATCCGTAATTTAGGGATAAACAAGATAAATCAAGTCAATGTGGGGTATTCATGATAATGGTAAGCCATGACGAAAGGGGTAAGCAAAATTGGGCATTGTATTATCGTAAGTATGCAGTACCAAAGAGGCAAGAATTGCATAAAATGAGTCTTCCTATGAAAAAAAAATAATATGGTGACAACTTGATCAATCTATTCCATTATATGCACTATGAAAAAAATAAGCTATTTGAACCAAATCGATTATAATGGTAAACAAATTAAGCTTGAACATATTGTAATGCCCGTTGAGTTTTCAAACCAAGCTTTGACTTGAATCGACTCAACTTGTTTACAATATGAAACACTAAAAAGGGAAAAGAAAGATAGTATTCATGATTTTACTCATTCAATTTGAACCAATTTCAAATCTAACCTGAACAACAACCAAATAAACCAAAAAAAAAAAAAAAACTATATATATCCAAATTATAACAAATATTAACAAACCCAGAAACATCAGACATTTAATTTATCAAAATTAGATTCAATTGCACATGGGTTTTCCCAAACTCTTGAATCTACAACCATAATTGAATCAAATACAGAGAAAGAAGGTCAAAAGAGGGTGACCTGTTGTTGAATCCTGGCCATCTCAGCGGGCGACATGCGACTCATCAGCTCCTGGGCGAGTCTCATCAATTCAGGATCCATCATTCCGTTGAACATTCTCGAAGCCCTTTCACGCAATCGATGATCAACAACAACTATTAAATGGCAATAGATCTTCGAATGTTCGAACGAAGAGCTACGGTTTGAATTCGAGGAAACAGAGAATTTCGAGAATCGGAGAGAATTTTTTGATTGGGTTTTTTAGATTTCGATTGAGAGAGCATCTAACTTTGGCACATGCAACCAATGTGTATATATATATACACACGGCCGAGCACATGCGATGTGCAATTTCTTTTTGAATTATAATATTATTTTTATATTATTTTTTTTAATAATATACATATAAATCATATGATTAGTAATTATGTACAATGTAATCGTTGATATTAATGTATTTGATAAATGAAGTTTATGTACATTAAAATATGTACAAATCTTTAAAAAAATATAATATTTACTAATCTTAACTAAAAAATCTGTACAACAAAAATTCATATATATTTTGAATTTGATAACATGAGACTGGAGATCCTCTAAATCCTGAAAATATATATATATATATATATAAGATATATGTAAAGATTAGTTTACTAATAATATAAATTGATTAAATTAAAATTTTACGTTCTTAAAGTGAGCCATAATTATACATATGCGTACTTTAGCTAATAAAGTACAATAATAACTTTGATCTTCTAATTGACTTATTATGTGTAAAGACACAAAAAGTAATTATTGTGTTAATTTTTTATAAACAAAATTAAAAAATTACATTTTAACATAGATTGACATAGTCCAAATAACATGTCACGTTCAACTTTTTTTCTCACCAAAAGTCTCAAAATTTTGACGCCACCCAAAAAAATTAGAGGGAAAATCTTTGGTGGCGAATTTAATTTTTTCTCACCTAAAAGAAGTATTTATTGTCGAAAATAAATTTCATCACCTATTATTTTTACATTTTTATTATATGTGACAAAATCTTATAATTCGTCACGGATTATCCTTATTTAGTACCGAAATTTATTTTATTCACTACCTTTCGTCACCATAGGTTATTTAGAGAGCTAATTAACTTGTGTTTTGTTTTGAGGGAGAGGAGATAGGAAAACTAATATAAAAAAATAAAAATAAAAAAGAGGAAAAAGTTAGTAGTCTATTTTTTTTCATTACCGTCAAATGTCAAAATTTTTCTTTCAAAATTAGTGACAAAATAATTTCCTCACTAAAAAGTCTCAAAATATTAAAAATTATTAGTGACAAGAATATATTTCTCACAAAATGTTCTTCAAATATTTAAAATCAAGTTTTCAAAAAATATATATATAAAATTATTAGTGATGAAAATATATTCCTCACTAATAATTTTATAATTTGTGACAAATTTTTTTCTCACCAAAAGTCTCAAAATTTTGGCACCACCAAACAAGAATTAGCGGGAAAACCTTTAGTGACGAAACTTAATTTTTCCTCACCTAAAAAAAAATATTTGTTGACGAAAATAAATTTCATCACCTATTATTTTTATTTTTTATTATATGTGACAAAATTTTATAATTTGTCATAGATTATTCTTATTTAGTGATGAAATTTATTTTCTTCACTACTTTTTGTCACCATAGGTTACTTTTGTTGTAGTGGATGCGGGCTCGCCCTAGGACAATAATCTCGGCTGCGAGGCCTATCAGTCAGGTGGAGTCAGACCATTGGCACACCAAACCGGATAGATCCGTACTGACAGTAGAAGAGTTGGAGGGAATAAAAAAGAAGTACCAAATACCCTCAGAGTTAGGGCTAAGATTGCCCACAACCACGGAAAGGGCATCAGATGTGCGGCCGGGCGAATTTAGCCTCTACGAAGAAGCATTGTGAGGAGGGTTGAGGCTACCCCTCCCTCAGGTTGTGGTGGATGTGCTAAGTAAGCTAGAGGCGGTGCCAGGGCAACTGATGCCGAACGCCTGGAAAATAGTAATGGCGTGTGGAAGTGCTTGGCCGTAAGTGATTGGAGGGACGGCGATGACAGTAGAGGAGTTCTTCTCCTGCTACAAGGCCTCCGGTCAGTAGAAGACCTGGGTGACGTTGCAAGCGGTGGCGGGGAGAGGTCTGGTGACAGGTCTTCCATTGTCGGTGAAGGGGTGGAGGAGACCGAGATGGTTCTTTGTGACGGAGAACGGTGGGGTTGGGGTGCGCACCACGTGGAAGGTCCCCACCAAATTAGTCGAACCTAAGTTGGGCGGGGAGACTGAAGACCGAATGAAGAAGGTGAGGGAATGGAGGGAAGAGAAAGGGCTGAGGTGGGATGAGCTGGTCTTGCCTTTGACGTTGTTCACCCTGAAATTGGGACCGCAACCATTGGGGGAGGACCCAACAAAGGAGGAGCTAGAGGCGCAGAGGAAGGCAGAGGAGGAGGAGGAGAGGAGATTGTTCGCCCGAGCGGACAAGTATAAGGAGGCACAACTTGGGGCCTGCTCCGAAACCAATCGCTAGGGATCGAATCCGACTGCGCTTGAAGCCACTGGGGGAGAAGGATCTGGGGGGCTTTGAGCCACAACCGCCTCTAGTGGATCATCTGAAGGAGAGGAACAAAAAGGAGATGCAGACTTTGAAGTAGAAAATGAGAGTGAGAGAGAGCGCGGAGGAGCCCGCTGTGAAGAGGAGAAAGGAGGTGACGGCGGTGAAGACCCCCAAAGTGGGATTGGGGAAAGCAAGGGGGATGGAGAGTGGGGCAACTGGTCAAGGGGCCCAAGGGGGAGAAGAGCCCATGAGTGCCATGGGCCCCAAGATGCAAGTAGAGAGTGGGTCAGCTGGCCCTGATGAGGGAGTGGAGCAGCAGCCCAAGGGGGTTCCTGCGACCCAAGGAGAGGGGGTCAGGCTGAAGACTGCCATCTACCATGTGCCAGTAGCGTCTGGGCGACTAAAGGGAGAAGGAGGCCCAGCCAGGACAGCTACAGATCGCTTTTTGGGGGTAGTGGAAGAAACGGCCGTAAGCTCGGTGGCCAGTTTTACTGAGGCTGAGCTGCTAAGGAGTCTGTGTTTCGCCCAAATAGAGGCCACTGCCTTAGTAGGAGCCCTATTAAGAAAGGCGGCGATTGCCAAAGGCGAAGTGGGGCCACTGAAGGTAAAGTTGGAGGAGGCGAAGGCCCAACTTGAAAGTTTGAGGAGAGAAACTGCTGGATGGAGGAAGACCGCGCGAAGTGTGTGCGCTAGGGGGTTAGAAGACGCCCAGAAGGCCAAGAAGATGCAAGTGTTGGCGATGGTGCAGGGGTACTCAGCCGATCGAGCCAATGTTGAACTGCTCGCGACCAAGTTAGAGCTGGAGGCGAAACGCCGCAAGGTGGTATTGCTCGAGTTCCAATTGGGGAACGAGCAGAAGAAGCTAGAAGAGGCCCAGGTAGCTTGCACCGTCGCCAATGAACGGTGAGAGGAGGCCATACCCAGTAACGAAGATCTTCGCGCTTAGTCAATCAAAGAGAAAGAAGAGTTGGATCTGAAGATTGTTGAGGACGTTGGCGGACAAGCGGGCCAAGTCGATGGAGGAGAAGGCAGGGTTGGAGAAGGAGTTGAAGGAAAAGAAGACCAATTCAGCCTCTGAGAGGGCAGCATACCCCGACTTGTGCGTCGTAGCAGTAGAGCAGTTCAAGGGGTCTGCTGACTTCCAGATGGCGATCGATGCTGCGATCGCCAGTAACTTGGCAAGGGAGGCGTCTGGGGGGGCTGGCCCGTCGGGAGCGACCGCTGGGAGCAGGAGTGAAGAAGAAGTAATCCAGAGCTTCCAGCGGTCGGACTTCTACATGCACGAGATGACTGAGTTCTAGGACAGCGGCTGGAAGATGTTTAAACGCAAAACAGAAGAGCTGTTCCCAGACTTGGACTTTAGCAGTGTAAAGATTGACGAAGACGACGTGGCCCAGACCCCCCTAGATAAGGGTGTTGAAGAAGAAGACCTCGTCTCAAGTGAAGAGAAATGACTGGAGTGAACAAAAGTTGTACTCAGAGTTTTGGTTGTTTTGTTTTTTGTTGTTGTTGTTGTTGTTTTTTTTTTTGTGTGTGGAATTTCTGTAATAAACTTATGTATAAGCTTGTGAATGAAATAAAAGTATGAGTTGTGTTTGTGTTTTTATGCTATTGTCTGTATTGTTTGTGAAGTTTATAAGTTATTGTGAGTTTAAAATGTAAGAAAACCTCAACGCAGAGTGAAGTTTAAAATGTAAGAATGTTAAAAACATGAAGTTCTGAATCATGACCCAACAAGGAGCCAGTCTGACTTGTAAAGGTCCCAAAAATGAAGTTTTAAATCACGTTGTAAGGGTGTTGATAAATAAAAGGTTGGGTTGGGAGATGAGACTTAAAAAATGTAAAGAGTGTTAAGAGGCGTAAAAACATGGACCTGGAATTTGACTAAGCATGGTAACTATGCCATAAGTCATGAAGGTGCAAGAGCGGCCTTGGCTGAGCTCTTCATTCGTGCTTGGTTTGGGTTGAGCCATGATTAACTCGGTCGGGCTGACTCTTCAAGTGACTTCAGTCTGGCTGAGGCTTTTCATGCTTGGTCTAGCTGAGGCTTTAAGTGATTCAGTCTGGCTGAGCTCTTTATGCTCAGTTTGGCTGAGGTTTTAAGTGACTCAGTCCGGCTGAGCTCTTTATGCTCATTCTGGCTAAGGCTTTTCATGCTCGGTCTGGCTGAGGCTTTAAGTGACTCAGTTTGGCTGAGCTCTTCATGCTCAGTCTGGCCGAGGTTTTAAGTGACTCAGTCTGGCTGAGGCTTTAAGTGACTCAGTCTGGCGGAGCTCTTCATGCTTAGTCTGGCTGAGGCTTTTCATGCTCAGTCTGGCTGAGTTCTTCATGCTCAGTTTGGCTGAGGCTTTTCATGCTCAGTCTGACTGAGTTCTTCATGCTCAGTCTGGCTGAGGCTTTTCATGCTCAGGTTGGCTGAGGCTTTAAGTGACTCAGTCTGGCTGAGGCTACAATCAAAGTGGTATTGAAATATCACACAGATAACTAAGATATAAGCTTGTTGTCATTAAAGTGTAGCCCATTTGATCAGAGATTTACATCTTATGAGAAGAAAATAAGAACATTTAGGTGTGTAGATTGCCAAAAAGGAAATACAACAAAAGATTGATACAAAAATTGAACTTTATTGAAAATGGCGCTTCAAGTGCTCGGCGTTCCATGGGTGGGGGAGATCTCGGCCCTCCATGTCCTGAAGTCGGTAAGTGGCCCCAGATGAGGTCTGGCTTTAACAACGTAAGGTCCTTCCCATTTGGCTGCCAGTTTGCCCTCAGCCGAATTCTTGGTGGCGAGGGTTACTTCGCGCAAAACAAGGTCCCCCACGGCGAACTCCCTTGGTCGGACTTTGTGGTTGTAATGTGTTCTCATCTTCTGTTGGTATGAGGCCCGTCTGACAGCAGTGGTTTCTCAGAGCTCTTCGATTAGGTCTAGGTCTGCCCGATGTAGCTCCTCAGTTAGTCCTAGATTCGGATGTAGAATTCTTGGGGTAGGCAGACCGATTTCCTCTGCGATGACCGCCTCAGTGCCGTATGTTAAGCGAAAATGGGTCTCCCCAGTGGGGGTTCGAGCGGTAGTGCGGTAGGCCCAGAGTACATTCGGTAATTCCTTAGCTCGGAGCCCCTTAGCAGCTTCCAGCTTAGTTTTGATAATCTTGAGAAGAGAATGGTTGGTGACCTCAACTTGGCCATTGGCTTGGGGATGGCCTGGGGAAGAGAAACATGGCTGGATTTGAAGTTCTGCACAGAATTTTCTGAACTTGGCATTGTTGAATTGTTTGCTGTTGTCGGAGACGATGGCTTGAGGGATGCCAAATCTGCATACGATCGACTGCCAGGTGAATCTGGTTGTGTTTCGCTCGGTAATTGTGGCAAGGGGCTCTGCCTCCACCCATTTAGTGAAGTAATCAATGGCAACAATGAAGAATTTGGTTTGGCCCCGGCCAGTAGGCAATGGACTAACTAGGTCGATCCCCCATTTGGCGAATGGGTAGGGACAGCAAAGTGTGATCAATTCTGTAGGTGGAGCATGGGGGATGTTGGCAAAACTCTGGCACTTATCACATTTGAGCACGAAGTCTGTCGCATCTTGATTGAGAGTAGGCCAGAAATAACCAGTGTGAAGTATTTTGTGGGCTAGGGACCTGCCACCCAAATGATTGCCACATACACCCTCATGGATTTCTCTCATCACGTAGGTCGCTTGAGCAGGGTTGAGGCATCTCAGGTGTGGGCGTGAAAAGCCACGTGTGTACAAAAGACCACTAACAAGAGTGTAATTGGACGACCGGACCTTGACTTTGGCGGCCTGCTATTTGTCATCTGGCGGTTCCCCCATTGTCAAAAATAGAAAGATGTCGGACGCCCATGGGATAGGTTCATTTTGGAGGAAGTGGACTTCCTGTTGGTTGGGGGAAATGGCAGGGTAGGTCAGGTACTCGAGGCGGACACCGTGGCTGAGGTCTGACTGGTCTGCAGAAGCTAATTGAGCCATCTTATTTGCCTTGGAGTTTTTCACCCGGGAAATGTGCTTGATATGGAAAGTATTGAAGAGGCGAGCAAGGGGGAGTACAATATCCCTGTAAGCTCGCATTGTGTCTTCCTTGGCATCGAATTCCCCCGTAATTTGTCTGACAATAAGCTGTGAATCGCTGAACACCCGGATATGGCTGACACCAATGTCTCTGGCTAAGTGGAGACCTGCTATCAATGCCTCATATTCAGCCTCATTATTGCTTGCATCGAACAAGAACCGGAGAGCACACTTGAAATAACCGCCCTTGGGGGCGGTGAGGATGAGACCAACCCCACTGCCTTCTTTGCGGGATGATCCGTTGACATTAAGGGTCCAAGAATGGGGGTCTTTTGCCTTAGTCTGGGGTTAAGGAGGTGGTGGGGCCGTGGTCGAAATGGGATTAGTGGATTCCAAGATAAAATCGGCAACAGTCTGCCCTTTAATCGCCATTCGAGGTCTGTAGGAGATATCAAATTGGCTGAGCTCGATTGACCATTGCATAAGTCGGCCAGACAACTCTGGTTGTTGCATGATTTTCTTTAACGGTTGGTCGGTGAGGACGATAATGGAGTGGGCTTGGAAGTAAGGTCGGAGTCGTCTTGAGGCTATGACCAAGGCTAAGGCCATTTTTTCAAGCAATGGGTAGTTTTGTTTTGCTCCCCTGAGAGTCGGACTGATGTAGTAGACCGATCGTTGGACAGAGCTGTCTTCCCTGATGAGTGCTGCACTAACTGCGGTGTTTGACACAGCCAAATAGAGAAAGAGGGGTTCGCCCGTGATTGCCTGAGAAAGTAAGGGGGGGTTGGCCATGCACTGTTTCAACTGCTGAAAGGCCTCTTCGGATTCTGCCGTCCACTCAAAAGTTTGCCGAAGAACTTTGAAAAAGGGAGGCACTTGTTCGTTGCGCGGGAAATGAAGCGGTTGAGGGCGACAACTCGGCCAGTAAGCCGCTGAACCTCCTTAACCGTTCTGGGTGACTGAATTTTAATTAAGGCCTTGATCTTTTCGGGGTTAGTTTTAATGCCCCGCTGACTGACCATGAAACCCAAGAACTTCCCAAATCCTACGCTGAAGGTACATTTCTCCGGATTGAGCTTCATTTGGTACTTCTCCATAGGTCTCTCGCAGGTCGGTCAGATGATCAGTGGAGAGCTTGCTCTTGCCTAGCATGTCGTCAACATATACCTCCATGTTTCGGCCTATCTGATGATGAAAGACGGCATTGACCAACCGTTGGTAAGTGACTCCGGCATTTTTCAACCCAAATGGCATCATACGGTAATGGTAGGTGGCCGGTCAGTGATGAAGGAGGTGTGTTCCTGGTCGGACGGGTGCATCAAAATTTGGTTGTACCCAGAGAAGGCATCCATGAAGCTGAACATTTGATGGCCGGCCGTGGTGTCAACCAGCAGATCTATGCATGGAAGATGATAGCTGTCTTTAGGGCAAGCTTAGTTGAGGTCGGAGTAGTCGACACAGAGTCGCCATTTACCATTATTTTTACGAACCAGAACCACATTCGATAGCTGTAGACACCCCATTTTTGACTGTCCTTAAGACTTGGGCGTTACTGATGGTTTACTTGTTGGTGAAAGATGCGCAGAGCAAAAGTTCGATTTCTTTGGCAAGAGAAGAGTCAAATCCCTACCTCACACCCCATTTTGGACCAAAGCTATTTTGAATGGTTTTTAGACCTTAAAACCCTCTCTTTCAAAATATTTTTGAAATAAAGTTTCTACGATGTTCCGAGACTCGCATTTTGTCAAATGTTGCGCTTTTCGGTTAACCGAGCAAGGACAAAGTGGAAATGAATGAAAGAGAGATGAAATCTTTGAAAAATCTTTCAAAACACCTTGCTTAGGGGTTTGGAGTTGAAAAAAATGAGAAAAGAGAGAAGAAAACTAGTTTGGGAGAAGTTCGGCATGAATCCGAGAAGGATCGAAACTGAGCAGCTTCACCAAAATAGGCATAACTTTTTGTGCAGTTGGAATTTTGATGCAAGGCTGCCACCATTGGAAAACTTACTTCTGGGGGCTTCAATTTGGACACAGGAATGACCTGAAAAGGAGTCCAGATGAAGGAGTTATGCCCATTTGAAGTTGGACCTGGAGAGCAGAATTTTCCTGCCGACCAAAAAACGTAGCTGGCTGACCAGAAAAGTGGTCGGTCGACCAGAAAAATGGCTGGCAGGTCCCAAGCTTAGATTTTTTGAAGATACTTTCTCTCCAGCTGTTCTCCACAACCTCCAACTGTCCCAAAAACAGATATTTCGAACCAACTTTTGCTTTTTGATATATATGAGCCATATCTCCCATTTTGCAAAGGGGAACTTCTTGGGCAAGTTTGAGAGCCTCTCTCTCTAAAAACTCCTCTCTCTTTAGAATTTTTAGACCAAAATCTCTGCCTCTCTCTCTTAAGCCTCTCCCTCTTGCCTTTTGTGCATGGAAGTAGAGAAATACCTCTCTTTTGCCTAGACATCCTTGGTGAAAGTGGTCCATCTTTGGGAGGAGGTTGCTTGAAGCTTACTTGGGACTTTGTTGGAGCTCCAAAAGGTGTTTTGGCTCATATTTTAGGCTGGTTTTGCAGCTGTGCATCAAGGGTAACATCTCTCTCCCTTTAACCTTGTTTTACACATTTGCTTGGCCATCTTTTCACATTACTTTGGGGCTGCTTTTTGGGGTAGAGTTGAACTACAAAAACCTTTGCTTTTCCTTTGTTTTTTAGTCATAAAAGCCTTGGTTTGTGCCTTGGTTGGCTAGGGGGTTGTCCTCCCTTTTGCTCCTTGGCTTGTAAGGCCTTGTGAGCTAACTTTTAAACTTTTCAAACAACTTCTTTTTGGCCTTAGAACCACTGAAATCTAGAGGATTTTCAGTGGTAAAAACCCTATTTTGAGGGCGCAAATAGGAGAGGGTGGTCCACTCTCCTCTTGTCTTGCTTGCTAGTGTTGATGGCCAACCAAATGAGTATGTGTTTTTACTTCTTTGTGGCTTTGTTTGGGCTCATTTTTGTGACTTTTGGGACCTGTCATAACTCTTTTTTAGGCTGGTTTACTCACCTCTTGCATGCTTTATACACTTGTAGTGTAAACTTGCACACTAGCCCAACATGCATCATGCTTTAGACCATTATTCTAATGTGATTTTGGCTTAACTCCAAGAAGCTTTTGGCCATGTTTTAGCATTCTTAAGGTCTGATTTATGTTGTTTTGGTCATGCATGCCATGCTTTGTATAGCCGTAGTGCATTTTAGCTCACTAGCCTTGAGTTTCCAAGCCACTAGCATGCATTGCTTGGGCTATTTGCATGATTTAGCATCATTTGGAATGATATTTCAGAGCATGTTTCATTGCCATGCACTCACATGTTTCACTCCTTCAATGCTTTGAAGGGTTCACGCTTTATGTCTTAAAAAAGAGCCCATGTGTATGCCATCTTGCCTAGGCTTTTGGACCACCATTTCAGTGTGTTTTGGGTCTTATTTTTCCATGATATAACTCTGTTTTTGGTTGGTTAGGGCATCCCTCATTTACTTCTTACACTTGTAGTGTAAGTCCTCTTTACTAGTCTTGCATGCCTAATGAGTGAGTTTGTTATTCTAGCATGTGTTGACTTGGTATTAGCCAATTTTTGGTGTTAGTTTGACATTCCATAACTCTGATTTTTGTTGGTTATGTCATCACATGCTTGGCTTTGGTAGGTGTAGTGTAAACCTCCTTATTGGCCTTACATACTCCATGTTTTGACCCTTCATGCTAGCTTGTTTTGGTTTTGCTCCATGCATGTTTTGTCATTGTTTTGGTATGCTCTAGGACTGTTTTGGGTTGTATTGGCCATATGCTTCATGCATTGCATAGCTATAGTGCAAATGCCTTGACTAGTCTTGAGTTTTGAGACCTCTACCATGCTATACTTGTGATGTTTGCATGCCTCAGCATCATTTTAAATGATATTTCAGAGCTTATATCTTTTCCATACTCTCATGTTTATCACGCCTTCAATGTGTTTGAGAGTTGCACCTTTATGCCTTGTTTATGAGCCATTACATGAGCCTCATTTTCTTGCCTTTCAAGCCATCATCTCAGTCCAGTTTGGCCACTGTTTTGGCCTATATAAGGTCTGTTTGGGGCTGGTTTGGCCATTTGAGCATTGTCTTGCATGCCTCTAGTGTAATACACTTCACTAGCTTTGATGCTTAAGCCTTGCAACATGCATCACATGAGTTGTTTGCATGATTTTAAATAATTTAGCATGACATTTCAGTGTTGAAACATATGCCATTGTACTCCATGTTTCATCTTTTCAATGCCTTTGGAGAGTTGTGTCTTGTGCCTTAATCTTGCATTAACATGTACGCATGCTTGGCTAGTCCTTGGAGTCTTTATTTCAGTATGTTTGGCCACTGATTTGGACATGACTGAGGTCTGTCTATTTCGGTTTAAGTCCACTTAGCATTGCGCATGCCATGTAGTTCGTCGCACTGAGTATGCTATTTGACATTCGCATTGTGTATGGTAGTCGCATTGTGTCATATTGTTGTATGCTTATGTTGTCTTGCATTGAGTATGCGTGCATTAGCATTGTGCATTGTGCATGCCATTAGCCTTGTTAGGTTGTTCATGTTGCATTCCATATTGGCATTGTGTATGCTATCATGTCCCTTGCATATTTGCATGCTTAGGTTGCATTGCATGTTTGCATGCTTGAGTCGCATTGTGTATGCCATGTTACATGTTGCATTGTGTTTGGATTAAGAGTTAATCCGAACATGAGAAACGAGGGACGTTTCATACTTAAAGTGATGAAACGTGCCTCAACTCTCGGTCGCCGACACTCTTGACTATACATGATGGAGTTTTAGGCTTTATGTGTTCGTGTGTGCATTCATTTCATATTGAGTTGTGCAATTTGGTTTCTTGGCCATCATGTATCGAGGTGCGTGATTGATGGCCCGAAGGTCAAGAACTACACTCCCTTGAGCTTATGTAATGATAGGGAGGGTGGTTGCGCACACATACATGGAAAATACTTTGCATAGCCCTTTCTTGCTCTCTGTTGCAGCAAAGTGGAGTCTGGCAGCAACAACTGGTAGGCCGACCAGTAATACTAGCTGGCCGACCATTTTTTCTGATTTTTCAGCACAAAAAGTGGTCAGCAGGTGGTCTCCAATGCCAACAACTGGTTGGCAGCCCTCCTACAGGACCCCATGGTGGTGTTTCAGCTTTCTGGAGCTTTGTGCAGTGTTCTGGAAACAAGTGCAAACAGAGGCAAGTTGGGACATCGAGATGGATTTCCGAGCAAGGCGATTCGAGCATGCATGCATCCCTCGTCATGAGGCCATTTCAGTGCTTTTGTTAACTTAGAATAGTTGTTTGTTTCAATTTGTTTTGTAATAATTAATTAGCTTGTTAGTTAGTTAATTAAGTGATTTGTATTATTTATTCGGACCCTCCGTCGAGAGGGCACAACTGTTGTAAATAAGTGTGCGTATGTGTGATGCATGTCTTCCAACCCCCATTTCTTTCTCCCTTTTATTTACCAGCTTACGATGGTTAGTTTTAGGACATGTTTTAATTAGCATCCTTATGCTCGCATGTTTGCATCCATTCATTTGTCTTGCGTGCACCGGGCTCGGCGCATCATACTAACTTCATTGTATTTCAATTCCTGTTTGAATACATGTATCAAATTGCATTTCACATGACATTTTAGAATAGCCGAGCCTATCTTAGTTGCATTTTGTATGTGTTGCATTAGGCATTCTTGACATAGCTAGGATCATGCATTGATTTCTAACATAGCTTTTGTTTTGGCCCGGAGTACTCGGTAAGTGTTTATGCTTTAGCATCCTTGCATGTGTGTGAGTGACTACCATGATAGCATGCTTGCCATGAGGCTAACTGCTTATGTGATATAACTGCCTGAATGCCTGTGGGTGAAGGTTGGATTACTTGAATTGGAACAATTCATTGATTGCGAGTTTTAAGCCCATCTGAGAGTGGTAAATCACCATGTTTTCTAAAGTCCACTTGAGGGTGGCAAAATCCGCATTTTAGCCTACTTGCGAGTAGCAAACCGCTTTCAAAAACAAATATGAGATGTTTTGTTCCAACTTAGGCGATCCAGTCTATACTTGTATACTGTGCACATCACATAGTAATTCTAGGTTAATAACCGGAATAAGAGCACATGTGTTTTCAAAAACAAGATATCATGTTAGTAAAGGCAGATCTTTGATCGGGTGAGCGGGGGTGCTCATTGCATGACCTTCCCCTCTCGTACCCAAGTTTTCGAGCTGAGGCAACTTTGGTGATGACGGACATATGGCCTTAGGCACGAGTTAGGGTTTCCTAAATTTTTCAAAAATAAAATATTTAGGTGACGACTCTGTATCTGGCGAAGCAGTCCATGTTTGGCACTTTTTAAAAATTAGTTTTTCAAAACGATTTGTCGGATTTGGACTCTTTGGTGATTTATCAATCTCGCATTGCACTTTGCAAGATCAGATTAAGAACCGTGACATTGAGTCCAAACTGTAGTGAGCCGAATGAACAAAATGGGATTTTCCTGGGACATTCGGGCGCGTCCACAGTTTCTGGCGACTCCGCTGGGGATTTAGAGAACTTGACTCGAACTCATGATATCGTGTTTTGTTCACACTTATGTGTTTCTTTGCATTGCATTTGCATTGGTGCGCTTAGGACACCGTGTTTGCCGTATGCTATTCCTGAACGGTTTGCTGGAGGCTCGCTTTGAAAAGCATGCCATAAGGCTGACTGATTGCGGGCTCTGCCGCGACGGGAACACAAACCTCAATTTTTCGGGGCGCCTTTTTGATCATTCGACCTAGTGTATACCGAAATCCATAGTGACTATTCGAAACTAGGACAGGTTGCTTACCCGATTGTAGGTTGTTTGAAATCGCTGTGTGCGTAGTGAAACCCTAGCTCCTGACAAAATAGGACAGGAAAACCCTACCCCAACATAGGGGTGTTTTGGCTCTCATTTACTTGCTATGTGCTTTTAGAGTGTGCTTTTACAGGGAATGCACGTATCAGTTTGCAAGTTTGAGTATCAGGCCTGCGGGCATCAGTATTTTGAGAATCAGTTATATCTGCGGGTATCAGATTCAGTTTTGGGGCAGTAATTTGGGGAACAGGGATCACTGGTTAAATACAGTTATTCAGCTATACTTATATCTGTTCTGGTAAAATTGGGCTGAGGATGCTCCCTGTTTTCTCTTTCAGTTCAGAGATTCGGTTCAGAGCAACCAATGTTCTCCTTCGTTGAGGCAAGGCAGAAAAAGGCCAATCAAGGCTTACTGGTTCATCTGATCCGTTAGTCACCAGTCACATCACCTCTGTTCAGTTTAGCAAACTTGTGATAACGCAAAATTTAAAAGAAATTGTGGTCATGGCAGCACCATTAAACCAGGGAATCGCCATGCAGGGTGAGACCGATGTTGAAATGCAATGCCCGCCCAGGTCACCTGCCACACATCTAATCTGGGAACCCTAATTATTCCAAACCCGTGAGCCCACCACTTTTGAGCTGATGGGAATGATCGGTGATCTTCAGAGGTCTATGGCTGATCTAGCCTACAGAATGTCGGCTCCGCCATCGATCATATCACATGCTGGGAACTTCATGCCAAAAGAGCCCCCACTATTGGGGCGGATTGTAATTGAGCTTAGCCAACCTGAAGCCATCCCAAGTTCCGACAATAACATGTCGACAACAACAAGGCTTCACACTAATGTAGCGACTCAAACCTTCGACCAAGCTGAGGTGAGCGGTAAGAACAAGGTGGAGGCATACACTGATCCCTATGAATAACTCCTACAGGCTGTTGAGGCTTTGAAAGACGAGGGGCTGAACAAACAGCAAGCGATCGCAGTTATTGCACAGATTGTGGATTGTACTTTTGCCACTCAGAATAATAGCAGTCTGAGTCAAGGGGCAAACTGGGAAAAGGGCCGTCGTACCAGAAACGATCCTTTGAGCTCTAATCCTGCACTCGGAAGAGATCGGCAAACCAAACCAGTATCTGCTGACCTTTTCGCTAGTGCGCCCAACAAAAATCCACAAACCTCGAAGTACTAACCCCGAGGTCGCAGGGTCTTCCATGCCCTCTATATGCCCTTGTCCAAGGCTCTTCAAATCCTTGTTGAAAAAGGCCATCTCAAACCCCTTGAGCCTCAACCTCTCCCTGGTCGTCTTCCACCCGGTCATGATACTACTCAGTATTGTGCGTACCATCAACAAACCGGTCACAGCATCGACAATTGCTTTCGTCTTCGCCACAAAGTACATGATTTGTTTGACAACGAGGTCATCATACCACCAAGCTCAGCAAAGTCTATCGTCTTTGGATCAGTAAACTTGGGGGATGGTACGAGTATGTGATCAGAGGATGAACCACCTGCGGGCGATGTTCAGTTTACTTCAGATGTGGCGTATGACATGCACTGTTTTGAGCATTTGCGAATGCTGTTTTTTGTACTTTCTGACTTGGGTATTGGGTCAGTCTTGTTTTTTTTATTATTGTTATTGAGTCAGTCTTTTTGAACTGAGTCAGTTGGGTCTATCTTGTTGTATCGAGTCAATCCTGTTTTGTTAAAGTTAGGTGATTTCGGGGGTGTTACCTCGGACATCACCTGCTTGTTTTGGTGTTTGTCTTTTACACTCTTTTGAGTCTGTTTCTGCCGTGGAGCTAGTTATGCTAGAAGCTATGAATGAAACAGCGGCGATTTTCATGCTTTTGTGTTTATTTCTGCCTTGCGCCAGTTGTGCCAGAAATTCTAAAAGGGATGGCAGTATTTGACTAGAAGCTGTGTCTTTTCTGTGCCTTGGATTAATTGCATCAACCTAAGTTTTTAAATTTTTTTTTTGAACATTGTGATAAAAACGAAGAGGAAGGAATTCCTCGAGATTTGTAAAATTTGATCAATTGAGGGAAAGAGAGGCGTGCTAAGTCCTTAATGAATGAGATCATGTTTGTTAATGTGAGTACTGAGAAGGATCCTGGCTTGATCCAGATTGGTTCTGCACTGTCTTCAGCGCGAACGACTAGTTGCTTTCTTAAAAGATTTCAAAAAATGTTTTGCGTGGTCCTGCGAAGACTTGTGTGGAATCGCTTTGGAGATTGTGCATCTTAGGATTGCTCTCAGCCCCGAGACTCGACCCTTCATTTTCAAACGTCGAACTTGAATTCAGAATGTTCAACGGTCACCTACAATGTGAGGCCTGTATGGCCAGATTCAAAGCAGCCCTCGAACTAGGGGTAGGGAAGTCAGATCAAGAAGATCAGATGTCGTCAAAAGAAGCTTGCAAAGCTAGATCCAAAGCACCCCTCGAACTAGGGGCAAAAATGTCAAAGGTGCTCGAAGAGTCAAAAAAAATTAGGATGTTTCTCAAGCTAACAAAGATCAGCAAGAATGCCAAATCCCAGAAAGGAGGAAAGAAGAAAGTATTGCTGAAGGATAATCGAGTTCCTATCCACAACACTAGGGGCAAATTCAGTCCCCCCATTGAATGGATTCCTGCATTGTCAGCGAACAGCAGCCATTTTGCTGGATTCAGATGACTTCAGGATCTCAAAACCATTTGACATGGACAAAGCTACACTTTTACCCTTGAGAGGCTCGTTGGGCCGAAAACCCGGAAGGGCGACCTAGGCAAAAGTTAGAGCAAGAAAAAGAACAAAAAGAACAAAAAAAAGAAAAATGCAAAGAATGAAAAAAAAAAGAAGAAAAATGAAGAAAATGAAAGGAAAAGATGAAAAAGAAAAAAGTAGAAAAAAAATGAAAAGAATTGAAAAGAAAAGAAAAACATAGCTCGCAAGGTTGAAAACCCAGAATGGTGGCCTTGACAAAAGTTAGAACGCAAAAGGAGAGGTTAATACCTGAGTGTACCTTAATCCCGAACTACGTAAGGCTTGATTCCCATGTTTGGGATACGTAGGCAACTTCATTTTAAAGTCCAGCCACAAACACTTCCAAATCGACTGTGTCCATGTAATGGTTCTGATCATCGTTGTCTTCTTTGTATCCGAGAGTTCGGTTGTGATTGTCACCTTGAAAACTGGTTACAGTATGCTGTGGTGCTATTCAAGCAAGGGGCAACTTTCCGTTGCCGGGCAGTGCCGTTCGGGCAAGGGGCAATTTTCCATTGTTTTAGATCTGAGGTTGTGCACCTCAAGACTAAGTTCCTTGTTGGTCGAGCAGTGGCCATTTGCAAAAACAGTTTTTGAGAATTTTTAATGAAGTTGACTAATTTTCTTGTAAATTATTCCATTTTTCCAAAAACTGGACCATATCTTGGACCAAAAAAGGAAAATTTTCAGTGCTCATAGCCTGACTTGTATGATTTTAAATTGAAAAATCGAACAAGCATGTTAATCTTACTTTCATGTTGGTCAAAATTGTTTTAGTAGAAAACCAAAACAAAAAATTGGTCAAAATGATGAACTAGGGACACAGTTGAGTCAGGCTTCCTGTCTTTCCCCCGTTGTGAATGAATTTGCCAGAAAGGGCACCATTCTTGCCGGAAAGGGCACCCTATTCGCCAAGAAGGGCACAGCGGAAGCTAACAGAAAAGGGCTGAAAGCTCTCATATCCTCCGAGCAGCGAGGTATCAAGCCAAGTGCGAAGCACGAACTGGAATGGAGCAAGGTATTCCACTCCCTCATCCGGACAGATCTGATCACGTCTAAACTCCCCAGCAGAGCATCGTCAACTGATGTCAGTTGCAGATCTGTTGCGCGTCTGGTCGCATTGCAACCCCTCTGTGGGAGAAACTCACTGTTGTGAACAAGAATGAGAATCTGGTAGAATACCAGGGGCAAGAACCCACAACTTCCTGCTTATCCATCAACCACCCAGGGGAGGGATAAAAAAATGAGAGATTGAAGAATAGAGAGATGTGCGCTGAGAGAAAAAAGTGAGAAAAAATTACTTTTTCAGAAAAACAGAGCCTGAGGGTCGAGTGATGTGAGAATCACAAATGAGAAAGAGTGGGAAACAATACCCGGAGAAACTGGCTCCTTGTGCACTGAGAGGTCTCTTGCCATTAGGGCACGTCTGTGTGTCGTGTCAGTCGTTTTGTTTGTCTTGATTCTTGTTTTGACTCATTTCGGGTGTCTATAGATGTGTTTAGGTTGTCTTACCTTGTCTTTCTCTTTGTTGTTGAGTCGTGGTGTGCTGTGTTCAGTCATAGGCTCAATACCCAGTTGAGAACTTATTCTCACTCTCAATTTCAAAAAATCGTTTTGTGCTCAGAGTGTCGTGCCGTTCTCCACATTTGTGCAAAACAAGATTTTGTTCTTTCAAAAATCGTAGGGTTCAACCCGGGTCATGTGGGAACAGTAAAACCAGGACCTATCTGAAGCTATATAGGTTCTAGACTTCGAAGCAAAAGAAAAAAGGGAAAATGTCGGGCATCTGAGTTTGTTTCAACTTCTGCAAGTTCCGTCATCGCATCATGTATGTTCAGAATGAGCTGTGTGTTCAAAATTAAAAGAATACTGTGTTATGAGCCGTGTGTTCAGATTGAGTAGTGTTGTGTTATGAGCTGCGTGTTAAAAATTGAAATGTGTGAGCTGCGTGTTCAAAGTGGAATGTATGAGCTGCGTGTTCAAAATGAAGTGAATGAGCTATGTATTCAGCAATGAAAATTTATGAGCTGCGTGTTCAGAATTAAGAATGAGCTGCGTGCAAATGAAAATGTATGAGCTGCGTGTTCAGAATTAAAATGTGTGAGTTGCGTGTTCAAAATAAAGTGAATGAGCTGTGTATTCAGAAATGAAAATTTATGAGCTGCATGTTCAGAATTAAGAATGAGCTGCGTGCAAATGAAAATGTATGAGCTGCGTGTTCAGAATTGAAATGTGTGAGCTACGTGTTCAAAATGAAGTGAATGAGCTGTGTGTTCAGAAATGAAAATTTATGAGCTGCGTGTTCAGAATTAAGAATGAGCTGCGTGTTCAGAATTGAAATGTGTGAGCTGCATGTTCAAAGTGAAGTGAATGAGCTGTGTGTTCAGAATGAAAAAACGCTGAGCTGTGTGCTCGAAGAATGAGCTGTGTGCCCGAAAATGAGCTGTGTGCCTGAAAATGAGCTGTGTGCCCGAAAATGAGCTGTGTGCCCGAAGAATGAGCTACGTGCCCGAAAATGAGCTGCGTGCCCGAAGAATGAACTGTGTGCCCGAAAATGAGCTGTGTGCCCGAAGAATGAGCTACGTGCCTGAAAATGAGCTGCGTGCCCGAAGAATGAACTGTGTGCCCGAAAATGAGCTGTGTGCCCGAAGAATGAGCTAGGTGCCCGAAAATGAGCTGTGTGCCTGAAGAATGAGCTGCGTGCCCAAAAATGAGCTGTGTGCCTGAAAAATGAGCTGTGTGCCCAAAAATGAGCTATGTGCCCAAAAATGAGCTGCGTGCCCAAAAATGAGTTGTGTGCCCGAAGAATGAGCTGCGTGCCTGAACAATGAGCTGCGTGCCCGAAAATGAGCAGTGTGCTCGAAGAATGAGCTGGGTGCCCAAAAATGAGTTGTGTGCCCGAAAATGAGTTGTGTGCTTGAAGAATGAGCTGCGTGCCCGAAAATGAGCTGTGTGCCCGAAGAATGAGTTGTGTGCCCGAAAATGAGCTGTGTGCCCGGAATGAGCTGTGTGCCCAAATGTGCTGTGTGCCCCAAAAGTGCTTTGTGCCAAAATGAGTTGTGTGCCCCAAATGTGCTGTGTACCCAAATGAGCTATGTGCCCAAATGTGTCGTGTGCGCAAGTGAGCTGTGTGCCAAATTAACAGAATATTGTGCTGTGAGCTGTGTGCCAAGTCAGTATCGTATTCTAAATAAGCTGCGTGCCAAATCAGTATTGTGCTATGTGCGAGCCGTATGCCAGAACGAGCAGAAGTACTGTGCATACGAATGTGTTCAGAACTAGCAGATATAATACATAACAAAAGCATGAAGTGTGCAAGAAATGCAAAATGCATCGTTATGCACACCTTTCTCGCATTGTTATGCACATTTTAAGCGCATTGTTATGCACACTACTTGTCGTCACGCACGTTTCACTTGCATTGCTATGCATTTTTCCATCGGCACCATATGTGTCCGCGCTTGGTATGGTGTTGAGCATGTGTTGCTAACCATATCATACCTGCTAAGTTTCCTTCTTTCGCAGGCACGATATTGTATGTACGGTTCATTTGAAGCTGGTGTGACCAGACGAACCGGATGGTATTGTATTCTCCGTGTGAGACGTAACGAGAATTGCGTAATTCTCTTACATACTTTCTGCATGTAATGTAGTTCGGTTTGTTTTCGTTCACTTAAACTGTCGCATTTATTGTGTATAATTGCTTCATTACAGCTCTCTTCGCATGATCATAAGTTATGTTCGGCCTCGTGCATGTTTTTTGCATTTTGCCCCTGCCTGCGGGCACATCTCTTTGTTTATCTCACCTGTTTGTCCAAGTCTTCGGCCTTGTTAAAAATGGGTCATCTCTAGGCTTTGACATTCACTCCCGTCACTTATGACTTTCGAGTTCTGTCAAAGAGGGGCAACTGTAGACACCCCATTTTTGATCGACCTTAAGACTCAGACGTCATCGATTAAGCGCTCAGTGATTGCACATGTTGTGCTCGTTTCGAGGTTTCGGAGTTCTTGGTTGAGAGTCTCACCTCCGGACCTCGGGACCCTTTGTACTATGACTCGATCCGCGGACCAAGTCTTGTTTTATCTTCCCGAAGGGAGGGAGAGGTCTTATAGACCATCTCTCAGTGGTCGTAGGCTACTTTTCGTGGTCGTAGGCTACTGTTCCCATTTGGAGACTAGTTTCCGATTTTCGGAGCCGTCGGTCGTGCGCTTCAGCTCGGGATCGCTTAACATTCTCCGTTTGGCATGGTTTTTGGAACACACCTCGTTTCCTCTGTCTAGAGGGACATTGTGGTCCGGGAGACCACTTTTTTGGCCGTACGCCACTTTTGATGCTCGGCAGCTGGTTTTTGGGGCTCCCGGCCGCGCGTCTTGCCTCCCGAACCCTCGTCTTGCATCCGTTTTGGTTTGTCTTGGGTACAAACCTTACTTTCCTTGTTTGGGAAGTGGTACAAGGGTGGGAGACCATCTTTTTCCTTGGAGACCACTTTTCTCCCCGCCAGCCGATTTTCTGGTCGGAAAACTGGTTTTCTTGGTCTTTGGGCCACATTTCCTGGTTTCCCACCCCACCATTGGCTTGCTTTCAGTGTGGAGACCACCATTTCCCTTAGCCGACCACTTTTTTCCTGGGAAACCACTTTGGGTGGTCGGCTGACCACTAAAAGTAGCAGGCCAACCACTTTTGCTAGTCGGCAGCTTTCTCCTTGTTTTGGCAGACTGTATGGATGCCAACTGTGCCAGCTGGAGGGCACAGACTGTATCCTCCATACACGTGTATGGAGGGATTGTATCCAAGTTTATCTTGTCCAAGAAGCTTGAACCCTTTTTTTTCTATAAGAGAGGCTCTCCCTCTCTATTCCAGAGGTTCTGAATTTGGGCCTAAGGCACAAGTGTGTATCTCCCTCCATATCTCTATATTTGGTGCCTAGAGTGTTATTCCTTCACTTTTGCACTACGACTCCTAGCCACACACCACCACATTTGATATGAGATCATTGGAGGTGGTTTTTGGGTCATAAGAGTTGGTTTTGGGTTGGAGGAATTGCTGTTGTTGCAATGCTTCAAGGGTAACCTTCTTTTTTCCCTTTTTAGCTCTATTTTGATCACTCTCTTAGCCATACTTGCATGCTTCTCTTGGCTTAACTTTAAACTACAAAAAGCTTTATTTTTGAGTACTTAACATGTTTGTTTGAGGCTCCTTTGGTGTTGGGGGTGTTCTACCCCCTTTTGTGCCTTGTTTGGCCTTGTTTTGTGCCATGCCTTAGGGCCTTCGAGCTAATCTTTGATTGGCCTTTTAACCACTGAAATCCAATGATTTTTTAGTGGTTGTCATGTGGTTTTGAGTTCCTAAATCAGAGAGGGGTGACCCTCTCTCTTTTTATCTTGTTTACTTGCATTTTGGCCTATCAAAGGAGCATACATTTTCATACTTTCAAGGCTTGGTTCAGACACTTTTTCGTGACTTTTAGGGCCTGCGTAGACTCTGCCCATGGTTGGTTTGGTCACCCTTGGCATACTTCTCATATGTGTAGTGTATTCCCATTTATGGCTCATCAAGGTAGCATGTCAATCTAGCATGTTTTAGCTCAATTTCAGTGGGTTTTTGGTCATCATTTGACATATCATGGCCCTATTTTTGGCTATTTTAGTAGCCTCTCACATGCTCCATATGCTTGTAGTGTAAATCTTGTTTACTAGCTTGGTTCGCGTGATGTTTTGGCTCTTTATTCTAGCATATTTTGGCTTTGCTCCAACATGTTTTTGTTCATATTTTGGGCTTCCTTAGCTCTATTTTGAGGGTTCTTGGTCGAATGATGCTTGCCATGCATGCTTGTTGTGTAATAGCCTTGACTAGCTTTGAGTTTTGAGGTCTCTTGCATGCTTAACTCGAGATATTTGCATGTTTTGGCATCATTGAGAATGTTATTTCAGAGCATGTAGGGTTTCCATACTTCCATATTTTTTCACTCTTTGAGTGCTCTTTAGAGTTATGCTTTTATGCCCTATTTGTGAGCCATTGCACGAGCCCTATTTTTGTGCCTTTCAAAGCCATCATCCCAACTCATTTTGCTACCGTTTTGGGCTACATAGGATCTTTTTGGGGTTGGTTTGGTTATTTGAGCATCGCCTTGCATGTCTCTAGTGTAATATGCTTCACTAGCTTTCGACACTTGAGCCTTTCAACATGCATTGCGTGAGTTGTTTGCATGATTCAAAGTCATCTTGCATGCCATTTCAGTGCTGGAACATATGCCATTGTACTCCATGTTGCATCCTTCCAATGCTTTTGGAAAGTTGTGTTTTGTGCCTTAGGCTTGGGCCCTTGCATTGTGCATGCTTGTATGTGTTTTGTTGCCTTGATTTCATCACCATTGGCCACTGATTTGGACATGGTTGAGGCCTATCCATCTTGGTTTAAGTCCATTGTGTATTGAGTATGCCATGTGGTTCATAGCATTGAGTATGCTATGTTGTTGCATGATTGATCATTACACTTATGCATGCCATTTTCATCGCATTATGTATGTTAGTTACCATGTGCATAGTGTATGCAAGCGTCATGAGCATTGTGTATGCCATGTAATTCATAGCATTGTGTATGCTAGTTACATGTTTGCACGTCCATCCCTTGCATGTTTGCAAGTCTAAGTTGTATCGCATTAGGTTGCATACTTAAGGTCGCATTGTACATGACATGTTTGCTGCATTGTGTTTGGGATAGGAGTTAGCCCAAACACGGGAAACGAGGCACATTTTATACTCGAAGTGATGAAACGTACCTCGATTCCCGGTCACCGACACTCTTGACTATACATGACGGAGTTCTAGGCTTTAGGTGTTTGTATATGCATTCATTCCATATCAAGTTGCGCAATTCGACCCCTCGGCCATCATGCATCGAGATGCGTGATTGGTGGCCCAAGGGTCGAGACTTACACTGCCTTGAGCTTATGTAATGATAGGGAGGGTGGTCACGCATACATTTGTTGCAAATACTTTGCCATGCCCCTTTCTTGCCCTCTGTTGCAGAAAACCAGAAACCAGCAGCAAAAACTGGTCGACCGACCAGATAAAGTGGTTGGCCGACCACTTTTTCTGGTTTTCGCCACAAAAACTGGTCGGCCAGTGGTCTCCAAGGCCAATATCTGGTCGGCAGCATCCCTACAGATTCCCAAGGTGGAGTTTCATCTCTCTGGAGCTTGGTGCAAGTTTCTGAGATCAATTGTAAACAGAGGCAAATCGGGACGTCACGAGGGATTTCCGAACTAGGCGACTCGAGCATGCATGCATCCTTTGTCATCCAAAGTAGAGCTGAGGCAGCCTACATCATATAGTTTATACACTTATTTAATTGCTAACTTAGTTAATTTGTTAATTAGTTAGAGTTGTGTAATAATTAGCTATAGCTTGTTATTCATTCTGTTGTGTAATAACTAGTTTAATTAGATTAGCTTAGATTAGCTAGTCGGTTCTGTATTATTCATTCGGATCCTCCGTCGAGAGGGCATAACTGTTGTAAATAAGTGTGCGTGTGTGTGATGCATGTCTTCCAACCCTCATTTCTTTCTCCCTTTTATTCATCAGCTTACGATGGTTAGTTTTAGGGTATGTTTCAATTAGCATCCTTATGCTCGCATGTTTGCATCCATTCATTTGTCTTGCATGCACCGGGCTCGGCGCATCATACTAACTGCATTTGTATTTCAATTCCTGTTTGAATACATGTATCAAATTACATTTCACATGACATTTTAGAATAGCCGAGCCTATCTTAGTTGCATTTTGTATGTGTTATATTAGGCATTCTTGACATAGCTAGGATCATGCATTGATTTTTAACATAGCTTTTGTTTTGGCTCGGAGTACTCGGTAAGTGTTTATACTTTAGCATCCTTGCATGTGTGTGAGTGACTGCCATAATAGCATGCTTGCCATGAGGCTAACTGCTTATGTGATATAATTGCCTGAATGCCTGTGGGTGAATGTTGGATTACTTGAATTGGAACAATTCATTGATTGCGAGTTTTAAGCCCACGTGAGAATGACAAATCACCATGTTTTCTAAGCCCACTTAAGGGTGGCAAAATCCGCATTTTAGCCTACTTGCGAGTAGCAAACCGTTTTAAAAAACAAACATGAGATGTTCCAACTTAGGTGATCCAGTCTATACTTGTATGTTGTGCGCATCACATAGTAATTCTAGGTCAATAATCGGAATAAGTGCACATGTATTTTCAAAAACAAGATATCATGTTAGTAAAGGCCGATCTTTGATCGGGCGAGCGGGGGTGCTCATTGCATGACCTTCCCTTCTCGTACCCAAGTTCCCGAGCTGAGGCAACTTTGGTGATGACGGACACGTGGCCTTAGGCACAAGTCAGGGTTTCTTAAATTTCCCAAAAATAAAATATTTAGGTGGCGACTCTGTATCTGGCGAAGCAGTCCATGTTTGACATTTTTTTACAAAAATCAATTTTCAAAAACGATTTACCGAATTTGGACTCTTTGGTGATTTATCAATCTCGCATTGCACTTTGCAAGATCAGATTAAGAACTGTGAGATTGAGTCCGAACTGTAGTAAGCCCAATGAACAAAACGGGATTTTCCAGGGACGTTCGGGCGCGTCTACAACAGCCATCTGGGGTAGTCCACATTTGTGATAAACTGTGCCTCAAGGAGCTTATCTACTTCAGAAGCAATAAGGTTATTGCGCTCCGGGTGAAAGATGCGCTGTTTCTGGTGGGTGGGTCAGAAATGGGGCTCAATGCTGAGACGGTGGGTGATGAAGGAGGGGTCAATACCTGGCATATCGGAGTGGGTCCAAGCAAATACGTCGTTGTGCTCACTCAGGAGGGCGGTGAGGTCGGCCTTGGCCTGAGAAGATAGTTGGCTGCCGATCTTGGCAGTTTTTGCCGGGTTGGTGGGATCGATGAGAACCTCAACAAGCTTTTCCACTGGTTCCCCTCTGACTAGCTCATCCTCGTCTCTTACGTCGAGTTCTTCAATGATCATAGCCTCCTTAAGCTTGACTTCTTTAAGTGAGGCGACATAACACTCTCTGGCCACGGTCTGCTCTCCCCTCACTGTGCCGACTCCAAGATCGGTGGGGAACTTGAGGGCAAGATGGAAAATGGATGTGATAGCTTGGAAGGCATTTAGGGCGGTGCAGCCAAGGACGATATTGAAGGCAGAGGGACAGTCGACAACAAGGAAGGCGAGTAACTTTGTGGTCTGCCGTGGGTATTCGCCGATTGTGATAGGAAGATCGATGGAGCTGATAGAGGTCACCCGATCACCAGTAAAATCGACCAATGGGGTTTGGAGAGGGGAAAGACTTTCTTCCCTGACCTTGAGCTGGCGGAAGCAATTTAAGAAAATGATGTCGGAAGAACTGCCATTGTCAACGAGAACCCGTCTGACCTTGTAGTTGGAGAGGAGGGTAGAAATAACGAGAGGGTCGTCATGGGGGTATCGGATGCCTGTACAGTCGGTGTCCGTAAAAGTGATAGGCTCCGTCCACTGCTTGGGCTGTTTGGAGGGTCAGTCCAATGTGGCAACTTCTTTGTCTGAGCCTTGCCTTATTTTCCAGAGTTCCGCCCGTTGGGCCGAGCGGGATGGTCCTCCACAAGCAAGCCTGCCAGCAATGACTCTGATTTCTCCAACAGGTGGGACGGGGTTACCTTGTGCCCGGGGTTGCTGTAGGGGGCGATCATGACCTTGGTTAGGTTGGGCTGGTTGCTGGGGAGGAGTGCGCCGACAGTTATTTCTAATGGGTTCAGTCCTTTGGCTCTGCTGAGGGCGAGTTTTCGCGAATCGACTGAGGCGTCCCTGACGTATCAAGCCCTCGACCTCATCTTTGAGGTTAAGACACTCCTCGGTATTATGGCTGTGGTCTTGGTGGAAACGGCAGTACTTGGACTGGTCTCGCCGATTGGAAGGAGACCGTGATGGCTGGGGCCATTTTAGGGGGTAGTCTTGTTGGATCTAATTGAGGACTTGTTCCATGGGGGAATTGAGGGGTGTGTACCGTTCGAACCGGCTGGGCGGTCGGGTTAGTGCTGACCGGTCAGCTCGGGGGGGTCGGTCTGTATACTGAGGTGTTGGGTTATTGTATGGGGCGTTTCTGGTTTTCGAGTCATTTCTCTTCTCTCTGGGGGTTGGGTGTTTGGCTATAGGGTCTTGGCGAGCGGCTAGGGAATCTTTAGTGTTTATATATTTTTGGGCTTTGGAGAGTAGGGTTGCCATGGAGGTCGGGGGGTTTTTAGAGAGGGAGAAAAGGAAGTCAGACGACTGTGGACCGGCCATAAAAGCCGTAAGGATGACCTTGTCATCGTTTTCCGCTACCTTCTAGGCTTCGGTGTTGAAGTGGGTAACGAAACTGCGCAGCGACTCCCCCTCGGTCTGACGGATGTTGAGGAGTTGGGTTGCCGATTGTCGCTGGCGCTGAGCTCCAATGAAATGGCTGAGGAAGGAGTCATTGAGGTGCTGGAAAATGGAGACAGAGTCTGCTGGCAATTGACTAAACCAAAGTCAAGCGGACCCCTTGAGTGTCACAGGGAAAGCCCAACATATGATTTTATCAGGAAATGCATGGAGGATCGTGAGGGTTCTGTAGGTCTCCAAGTGGTCAACTGGGTCCGTCGTACTGTTAAAAGAGTCGATGGTGGGCATTTTGAACTTGGGAGGTAGAGGTTTGTCCCGAATGGAGGCAACAAATGGTGAGTTGGCTATGGTGGATGGTTTATGCTGTATGTTCTGCATGACTCCTTGGAGTTGGAGCTTCATGGCTTGGAGTTCTGCATCCTAGTAAAGTCGAGCGGACCCCTTGAGTGTCACGGGGAAAGCCCGACACATGATTTCATCAGGGAATGCATGGAGGGTCGTGAGGGTTCTGTAGGTCTCCAAGTGGTCGATTGGGTCCGTCGTACCGTCAAAAGAGTCGATGGTGGGCATTTTGAACTTGGGGGGTAGAGGTTTGTCCCGGATGGAGGTAACAAAGGGTGAGTTGGCTGTGGTGGATGGTTTATGCTGTATGTTCTGCATGACTCCTTAGAGTTGGAGCTTCATGGCTCGGAGTTCTGCATCCCAGTAAAGTCGAGCGGACCCCTTGAGTGTCACGAGGAAAGCCCGACACATGATTTCATCAGGGAATGTATAGAGGATCGTGAGGGTTCTGTAGGTCTCCAAGTGGTCGACTGGGTCCGTCGTACCATCAAAAGAGTCGATGGTGGGCATTTTGAATTTGGAGGGTAGAGGTTTGTCCCGGATGGAGACAACAAATGGTGAGTTGGCTGTGGTGGATGGTTTATGTTGTATGTTCTGCATGACTCCTTGGAGCTAGAGCTTCATGGCTCGGAGTTCTGCATCCCAGTAAGGGACGTTGTCACCACCAGAGGGGAACGAGGGTTGGACGTTGTTGGCCTCTCCATCAGGGGTGGGTGTTTGGGCTGATGGATGTGAGACCCGGGGGGGTAGATTCATATCTGGGGGAGGTGGTCGCAAACCTTCCAAGTTGGGCGGATGGGGCTGCTGGATAGTATGGCTCGGGGCTCGTTCTTGGTTGGGTGGAATATCTGGAGGTGGTGGATGAGACATAGGAGGGTCTCTTTGGAGGCATTAATCAAAGCTTGGTTCTGCTCGGCCAGGCAGTTAATGTTGTTGGTGAGCTTGGTAAAGTCCGAATGACCAAGCCCACCAAAAGACCTGCACAAGAGTTCAACGGGGAACGGGGAGTCCCCCAGCGAACCCTCCAACAAGCAAGTTAGAGAGAAGTGGAATGTGTAGATAGATTAGAGATAGAAAAGCTTTACCTTCTTCCTGTCTTCGACGTCTGCTTATATCCTCTGGTAATCATTTCGTTGTCCCTTCCGACCTATCATCTTGGCTGAAAGTCTATGCTTTAGCTTGCCTTGTTCATGGTGAAGCCGTTCTGTCCCAACGGAGAGGGGTTGTCGCAATAAATGCTGTAAGGGGCTTCATTAATGGCGATGTGCAGTGGCAATAACTTTGCAGATCTTTGTCTGCTTATGTGGCTTGCCCTTCTCTTGACATGTGTCTTGATGTCATTGGTTCTTATTGCTACGTGGGGCTTCGGCAGTGCTGGGCCTTAGTATTTGAGTTGTGTATTGCGTCTTAAATGGTGGGCTATAATCTTCATGGGCTTACCCATGTCGTACATATAAGATAAGTTAAATCCAAATCAAATAGTTGTTTTTGTAGACTTACCTTTGCTTGCCTTTGGATTTGGCGAGAGTGCAGTCAAAATGTGAGAAAAGAGCAGCAGCCAAAAACGAGAAAGAATTTTTTAAAATCACTTTAGATCTGTTATGATTTAAGGACAAAATTTACTTAGTAAGATACAAAATTATTCTTTCATCAATTTCGTTACATTAAAATTAAATTTGACATTGCTATAGTAAAATGTTACATGTAACGATATACTATTCACAAGTTATATAATATTTTATTATTTATTCTTAAGAATAACCGGACATCCTGCTAGTCATCTAATTGGACGACCAACTGCTACACTATTTTTTTTTTTTTAGAATATGAAATATAATATTTTATCATTTATTACTGGACATCTTGCCAGATGACCGCCTATGCACCATTATTTATTTATTATTTTTTTTTTGAGAAATATGACAAGAACCTTCTAGAAGCTGTTTAGGCAAAGTTGTTTGCATAATCTAGCAGATCATAAAAATGAATATTTTATAAAATTAAATTTTTGAATAGAGAGTTTAATTGAAATGTGCATGCAAAAAATGATAAATAAAATAGAAAAAGTAGCTTTTTGATTATAATTTAACTCAAAATTTATTGAACTTGATGTGAATGCTCTTAGCATGTTAAATGATAAGTAATAAGTAGGTTTTTTTCTTACTGGAAATTTTAATCTTTTTTAAGTGGAGCTCACACTGCTGGAAATTGGACTTTTAGTGGCGTTTAAAAAACGCCGCTAAATCTATCCAAAACGTCGCTAATTCTTTTTGTGGCGTTTAGTACCAAGCGTCGAAGATGCGGCCGTCACTGTAGCTTTGTGACGTTTTAAAAACGTCGTGATATTAGTATAGGAGGCGTTTTAAAAAACGCCGCTAAATGTCCTACTATATGCAAGCTGACGTCACCAACAATATTTAGCGACGTTTTGGAAATGTCGTGGTATTTGTTTTAAAAAATATGATCGTTAGTATTTAGGGTTTAGGAGGCGTTTGTAGAAATGCCGTCGTATTCCTTTCCTTCTCTTTTTTTTTTTTTTTTTTTTGAAATTGTGCTAATTTTATTTGATTGAATTTAAAAAATGCCTGTAATAAAACTAACATATAAAATATTAACTCCCATTCAAATACCTGTAATATAACTAACATATAAAATAATAACTCCATTCAAATAACAAATGAAGCATTAATTCAGTTTCTCATTCAATTAATATCCAATCACCATTACCCACAAAATAACATTTCCAAAATCCAAAAATCATGTTTTAACATTAACTACAAACTAACATATATCCAAAAATCAAGTTTTAGCATAGAAGTTGTAGTTATCACTGGTCTACATGCCTGCATCAGAACATAAAACTACAATCAGATTCACCAAAATAAACACAAATTGAAGAATTTATACCCAATACTTATAAACAATACTTAAAACTTGAAGAAGCACTAACAAGAAGATTTTATCACATACCAAGAAGCACTACAATTCCAGGAATATAAATGCAAAGAAGCACTATGGCTATGCCTCACGGATGAATGGGAAACAGTTTTATCCATTCATCATGATTAAAAGGTAAATCATAACGACATAAAAAAAAATAAAAAAGATTGGGGATTGATGAAGCAGGATATTTTTTATACTCATCTCACATGACTAAAAAATTAAAATTAAAATAGATGAACTTGTGATCTTAGAGATTAGATAACAAAATGATATTTCTTACAAATCTCAACAAGCTTAAACATTAAGCACACCAAGGGATTCATTGAAGATTGAAGAACAAAAGTGGATTTTTTCTTCTTCTTCTTCTTAGACTTAAATTCATTTCTTTTTCTGTCATGGAAAATTTTAATTATTCAAATTGGTAAACCACCTCTCTGGCATGAAAATATAAAAGAAATAGCATGTTCCCTTTTAACTCAATCAAAGATTCAAGACTTTAACACTAGCTGAAGCAGAGATGAGGGCTATGAATGTCCTTGAAAAACAACAAATGGTGATTTTGTAAGTGGTCTAAGTTGTAGAAAAAACATAAAAATGTCTACTTGCACATTTTTTGTAATCAAGACAATCAATATAATAACCGAAATTATTATTTTTCTTGAATGTTATAAGGAGAATTTTAAAGGATATTTATAGTTTCTATTTTTTTTCTTTAGAATGCTTTGGTACCTCAGCTATCATGTATGACAATATAGGCCAGAAGCATCATGATTACAACTTCACGATTTGTGGAATGTCTGTTAAGAAAGAACAATGATGTCAACATAAAAATCAAACAATACTAGAAATCAGATATAGTCCAGGCTTAGAACGATGGCAATGATGGTTCAATGAAATAATCGAGGCCCAAGTCCCTAAGGAGTTTCCTAGTTGCATAAAATGACTTTGGCAAAGTTTCACCCTTTGGGAACGAATCCTTCAAAAGCTCAAGCAACATCGTGAAAGACTTGTCACTCCATCCACTAAGGCACTTGATGTGCAATAACCGAACAATAAATGAGAGTGTTGAAAACTTCTGACACTCATAATACAACTCTCTTTCGGCCTCTTTCAATAAATTGAATAATTTTTTGATTTTCTTATCTGGACCTTGTTTAATACCAGAACTTGCTGCCTCGTGAATAAAGCTTTGTGGAGGAAGTCCAAATCCTTCGTATAGTATCTCATAAGTTTCATCACTATCGTTCGAATCAGTTTGCCCGACATTCACATTGTGTGGCATAGGCGACAACAAATTCTCCCCATGAAAAATCCAATTGGTGTAACTTGAAAGAAACCCGTTGATCATTAAATGTTCCCTTAACAGGCCTTTCTCCACCTATTTGACATTACGACACCGTTTACATGGACATGTGACTTTATTCAACAACGACTTATTTTCATATGCAAATTTAACAAATTCCTTAATCCCTTCTATGTATTCCGGGTGCAATCTATGCTGATTTATCCAACTTTTATCCATTTGACTTTGTCTTACATTACAAATGTCACTGCCATATCAACAATGTTCAAAATTACTGTTCCATTCTAGTAAATCTTAACCTCAATTAAATACCTTATAATGCATGCGATATGACATCATTCACATCTAACTGGCCTCTAATATGCTGGTTCATCCTACTTTCCCATTCAGGAATGCACAATCTATATTGTAAAAAGTAGCTCATACTGCTCTGTTCATCTCTAACAAAATCTCGGCAGCATCTCCCCATGGTTCTCCAAATACACGACATAGACTAGGTGTACTGCTACACCTTGTCTAGTATGCACTTGGAGAACACAAGGAGTTACTACACAAAATCTCTGCGAAATAGACTATAAGCAGTAGAACTACTAATTACAATACAGACTTGTGTTCCTGAACTGTCCAAACTGGACAAGAAGAGCTTGATCAAAGATGACTAGGTATCTCTAATGAAGATTCTTGGACGGGTCTAAGGCTATTTATGCATGCATGCACCATTAATGATTGCATCCCGGTGGTGCAATCTGAATTAGTACTATCACGTATACTAGAAGCATATCTAGTATGAAACATATTAATGAAGAAACCAAAAGTTTCTACAATGCTCTTGATAGATTATGATAGATTCAAGAAATACATTGCTCTCTCAAATCAATCAATAAAGACCAAACTATTATGCCTTCAAATGAAAGCAAGCACAAAAAAAGTCAAATATTAATTGATATGCATTTCCATATAGAATACATAAATATCTGTTTATGGTGTTTTGATACATTTTAGCATGCATTAGTTGCCATGGTTAATAAGAGCTTGCCATAATATTACTGGTGAAATCGAATGGTAAAGATTGTCCCGTAAGAAGAATAATCAACATACCAAGACACATATATAAGCACAATGAATCCAATATTCCAACGGTTGAAATCATAGCGCAATCCTCATATTATCACTCAAAATATTGCAAGAAACACAACACATCAACTATCCCACAAAGCATAACACAAGTCTCTGATTCATTTCAACAACATATTATGCACAAGTAGCTCGAGTGCTAGGCAAATAAGACTTCCACCTAAGGACACGACACTAACTAATTTTCTTGTTAGACTAACTAGTTTTCTTCATCTAAAACATTGCAAAACAGCCGTACTTTGGAACATCATTATCGAAAATTTCATAATATAGAGTTCATTATCGGTACCCTAGTTAATGTGTTTGCCACTTGAATTTTTGTTTCCTATTTCAGAATATATATTATTTCTTTTCAAGTTTCCCAATCTTACTTTGTTCCAGCCATTAGTGCTCGAGTTTAATTTTCTTGTGAATGATAAGGCTATTTCATCAGTTGCCTTTCTTCTATTTTTGAGGGCTTACTATTGTTATTTGGTTAGTTAATTAAGATTTTCTTGTCCTCTACTTGATAACTTCTGGTCTTGTTATCTCTTTTGGGGACATGTTTGCACTTACCTTTACAAATGAAGGTTCTTAAAAAATCACTAAAAATAAAAAATGGTTAGTTTCTTTCAAATGCTTGATAGTTCTTACAAGCAACAATTTTTGAGCAGATTCATGGATATATATATATATACTTCTCACACTAAGTCCTCTCTGCTATTTGATTTTGTGGGAGCCGGATTTTATTAGATCCATAGGGACGGATGGGCGTGTCCGGTCAGAAACGTAACCGGTATTCGGCATATACCCCAGCCTGTTAAGGAGCCGAATAAAATAACCAGTATCCCAGCCAATAGAACTGACGTCGAGTAGAGGTACATGTGACGGAACAAGGATGGGCCTAGCCCAAAGGCCCAAAGAAAATACTATAAATATGGGATCATCCATCAGAGAGAGGCATGTGAGAATTGTTGTGCTTAATTTAGAATATAAGTAATCTTGAGCGTAAAGACTGACTTGTTCGTCGGAGTGCTAATTCCGACACCCCCGATAGAAGTGTTTATTTATTTTCAGGTGGCTATCAGCAGATCTCGAGCGTCCCCCAGGATCAGAAGAGTATTTCCAAACCACTTCTCCACAATTGGCGCCGTCTGTGGGAATACTCAAGCATATCCATGGCGGGCCTGATGGAGGACCCTCCAATAGTCACTGATGAAACCACGTAGAGAGACGACCTCACTCCACCAAACAGGCTTGGACCGGACACCATCCCCGTAAGACGCGCTCTGAACTTTGCCTCACCCTCGACTCCAGAGCATGGAGCAATGCAAGCGATCATGGAACAGGCAAAACAAAACGAACAAAGGTTGGAGAACATGATCGTAGAAAACGAATGTCTTCGGGAAGATTTGGCCTTGGAAGTGGCGAAGTCCAAACAAGCTATACGCCTAAATCCGGAACGATCTCCGAAGGCAGGTGGTCGACGACCTCGAGCCCGACAGGACGACACTGATAGCGACTCTGACTCGTTATCCCCAAAGCCCAGGAAGAAGGGGCGACTTGAAACTACCAGTTCTTCTGAAGAAAGTCCGCGTATAAGCACAAGCGAAGAAGGAACAGTTCGGACGAAGATCAACACGACCCATTCGTACGACGGATCGCAAATGTAGTACTACCCAAGAAATTCAAAGCACCGTCATTCACCTTGTACGACGGCAAATCAGACCCCACCGACCACATCCGCCACTACAAGCAAGCCATGACATTGCAAGCAACGACGAGGCCCTCATGTGCCGAATATTTCCCAGCAGTTTAGGACCATTGGCTGTCAGGTGATATTATAACCTGGAGCCGGCTTCGATCAAAACCTTCCACCAATTACAGAAATCCTTCAGGGCCTGATTCATCACTAACAAGGTCCAGCCGAAACAAGCCGACTCTCTTTGGGCAATGCAAATCCTGCCAGGAGAAACACTAAGAGCATATTCGGCGCAATATTGGGAATGCTTTAATCTTGTTGATGACGCTTGCAACGACTCCATGGCCATCACCGCCTTCAAAATGGGATTACATCCAAATAGTGCCCTCTGTAGTTCATTGACTAGAAGACCCCCCAAAACGATCTGGGGGTTGATGTAGAAAGTAGAGGAATACTGCAAAGTGGAAGATGCCGCCTTGCAGGTTAAAGCCGGACACAAGGCCAACAAAACGGCCCCTCCTGAAACTGCTCAGCCAATAAGTTCCGTATCACCTCAAAGCCCCGAACCGCGACAACGGGCTAAACGAGACAAGAAATAGGATTCTCGCTAATCAAGCGATCAATGCTCACACCGAGAAAACGAGCAACTGCAAGTTGATAGTAGGCGCATAAAGCGTGCCGACAAGAAATATATGGAGCTGTTAGAGCCAATCAGCTCAGTTATGTCCAAGATCCAACATCTTCCGTTCTTCAAATGGCCATCCAAAATGGTAGGACCTCCCGACACGAGAAGGCGGGATAGGCGGTGTGACTATCACAAAGATCATGGCCATGATACGGACAGTTGCTATGCTTTGAAAGACCACCTTAAGGAATTGGTGCAAGATGGTCAGCTCTAGCAACATGTCCGAAAGAGTGCAATTAAAACAGTTGCCCTTCGGCAGGATTCACCTCTGCTCGGCATCATTCATATGATATACAGCCTTCCAACGCCTTTTACCGTACACGCAATTCAGTCAGCCCCCGAGAAGCAATGCGCACCAACGAAACGACCCCACGAAGCTCCAAGTATTATCTTCGACGATTTTGATCTTATCGGTATCACACTCCCCCATATTGATCAATTGGTCATTGAACTACACGTAAACCGATTTACCGCTGAACGCGTCCTCATAGACCAGGGGAGCACTTCGGAGGTTATGTATTACGAGACCTTCATCAAACTCGGCTTCAACGAATCAGAACTGTCTCTGGCTCTTCATCCATTATTCGGCTTAAAAGCAAATCCAGAGTACCCATTGGGAAAAATCACACTTCCCGTTCGAGCAGGCTCCCAAACAGTGGATGTGGAATTCGTGGTCGTCAAGCTCCCTTCGCCGTATAATCTCATCATGGGGCGAACTTCGTTGCATACTATTCAGGCCGTCCCAAGCACCTATCATCAGCTGCTACGCTTCCCGACCGAACACGACATTTAGCAAATCCGTGGTTCTCAGCAATCCGCACAAGCATGTTATCTCCTTTCTGGGAGTCGCAGGTCAACTCCACTGAAGTGCCTAGTCGCAGGTCAACTCCACTGACGCCACGGAGGCCCTAGGCGATACCAGCAGCAGCTTGCCAAATCACATAATCAACGCGTTCAGCTGCGTCGCTACACCGGAAGAGTTGATCCTGAAAGTATTTTCGGATGACAAGAAATTGGTTGATGGAAAATTGGGTCCTAACCGAGACGGCCATTATCGGATAGATTCCATATCAGCTCAAAAATATATCAGGAAGGAGTCTGCCATGGCCTTAGAACCCGACGCGCTTGCGAAAATTCTATCATAAAACCCGACTTGTGGGGAATGATCATAGTTCTAAATGATTCGCCATGTACACATTCCACTTTTGAAATGCAAGGATTCTTGTTGAAAAGTTGTAATCCCACCCACTGCGAAATATAATTAAAAAGTGCTACGATGGAAAAAAGCCTCCGGATTCGGAACGCCCTTCATGGATATCACGATTGGTCAAAGAGCCTCCGGATTCGGAGTGCCCTTCGTGGATATCATGATTGGCCGATTAAAGCCGCTAGATTTGGAGCGCCCTCTGTGGATATCACAATTGGCCGACTAAAGCCTCTAGATTCGGAGCGCCCTTCGTGGATATCACGATTGGCCAAATAAAGTCTCCGGATTCGGAGCGCCCTTCGTGGATATCACGATTGGCCGATTAAAGCCTCCGGATTCGGAGCGCCCTTTGTGGATATTACAATTGGCCGACTAAAGCCTCCGGATTCGGAGCGCCCTTCGTGGATATCACGATTGGCCAAAAAGTCTCCGGATTCGGAGCGCCCCTTGTGGATATCACGATTGGCCGACTAAAGCCTCCGGATTCAAAGGGCCCTTCGTGGATATCACGATTGGCCGACTAAAGCCTCCGGATTCGGAGCGCCCTTCGTGGATATCACGATTGGCCAAATAAAGTCTCCGGATTCGGAGCGTCCTTCGTGGATATCACGATTGGCCGACTAAAGCCTCCGGATTCGAAGCGCCCTTCGTGGATATCACGATTGGCTAACTAAACCCTTCGGATTCGGAGCCCATCGGCGCATGACGTGTTTGGGCCAGAAAAACCTCCGGATTTGGAGCGTTCTTCGTGGATATCAAGATTGGCCAAAAAGTCTCCGGATTCAGAGTGCCCCTCGTGGATATCACAATTAGCTGACTAAAGCCTCCGGATTCAGAGCGCCCTTCGTAGATATCACGATTAACCAAATAAAGTCTCCGGATTCGGAGCGCCCTTCGTGGATATCACGATTGGCCGATTAAAGCCTCCGAATTCAGAGCGCTCTTCGTGGATATCATGATTGGCCGATTAAAGCCTCCGGATTCAAAGCCCCATCGGCGTATGACGTCTTTAGGTTGAAAAAGCCGCCGGATTCGGAGCGCCCCTCGTGGATATCACGATTGGCCGACTAAAGCCTCCGGATTCGGAGTGCCCTTCGTGGATATCACGATTGGCCGACTAAAGCCTCCGGATTCGGAGCACCCTTTGTAGATATCACGATTGGCCAAATAAAGTCTCTGGATTCGGAGCGCCCTTCGTGGATATCACGATTGGCCGATTAAAGCCTCCGGATTTGGAGCGCCCTTCGTGGATATCACGATTGGCTGACTAAAGCCTCCAGATTCGGAGCGCCCTTCATGGATATCACGATTGGCTGACTAAAGCCTCCGGATTCGGAGCGCCTTTCGTGGATATCACGATTGGCCAAATAAAGTCTCCGGATTCGGAGCACCCTTCGTGGATATCACGATTGGCCGATTAAAGCCTCCGGATTCGGAGCGCCCTTCGTGGATATCACGATTGGCCAACTAAAGCCTCCGGATTCGGAGCGCCCTTCGTGGATATCACGATTGGCCGACTAAAGCCTCCGGATTCGGAACCCCATCGGCGCATGACGTCTTTGGGCCGAAAAAGCCTCCAGATTCGGAGCGCCCTTCATGGATATCACGATTGGCCAAAAAGCCTCTAGATTTGGAGCCCTATCAGCACATGACATCTTTGGCCGATAAAGCCTCCAAATTCGGCTAAGTCCCGCCGGGCAACGCTCAAGGGCCGTATGAAAAAATGCTTAATTAAAGCAGGGATATGCAAGATGAGCCGGGACAACCACATGAACAAAACAAAACGTGCCAACATTCGAGCATTACAACGAGATAAGATGCTTAATCAAAATATGATGCTTAATTAAGAACGAGATATATAATCTTTTCAAATAATACATTTTATTCGATTAAACAGTAATTACAAAAACGCAATCCCGTTCGAGCATTACAATATCTATCTTCATACGGCGTCGCCTTCGTCCTCACCCTTCTCAAACTTCGAAGGCGAAAAAGGGAAAGTGGTCGCATTGGTACAGCAGTAGCACCGAATCAGCGCCCGCTGCTCGGAGAGCATCCGCAACTTAAAATGCATTGATCTGACCGTGCTTGAATCCACGATGTTCACACCGGCGAGACAATCACCCTCGAGGTGGAAAGCTTTGACACCATAGACAACGTCAAAGCCAAGATCCAGGACAAGAAAGAAATTCCCCATGAAACAATAAAACTCAACGGTCGCGGCGCTACGTTGACCTCATTTCTTGGTCGCGGTCAGGGTAATCTGTTTCGACGACTTGGGGGCTGACATTTTTCCCGTTCTTTGAATGCCCTACCTCTCGCACGGGTGGGTTCTCTGCTACGATTCGTTGCAGTATCAAGCTCAGCCAAAGTTCGAGCTTCTCCTTTGCTGATTGAAGAAAACTCCATTTGACATTCATACTTATCTAACCCCATGCAACACAATTGTTTTAAATCGAGTCTAAACACAGTAAGTGAAGTTACTGGTGCAAAGAGTCCGACTCGATTTATCTCTAATCCTTGCAGTGACCCCAAGGCGATTTCATTAAACACTGAACTCCAAAAGACGGACGTCGATCGATATTGGCCACGGCCATTCCATGTACTAATTTTTGGCTTTTCGAAGTTAAAATGGCCCAATTAACTAAACGGCAACTAAAGATGGGCTAACAGTATCCTGATTCGGAGCCCCATCGGCGCACGATGTCATTAGGCCGAAAGAGCCTCCGGATTCGGAGCACCCTTGGCGCGTGACGTCTCCGAAGTCGAAATACACGCATGCCAAGTAAAAATTACAACGAAACAAAGTTGAAATAGGCAAAATCGAAATAAACAATGTACTATCCAAATTAGATTGTTCAAGCCGTATAAACGTAATACGTGCGCACGTTCGGAATAAAATGTGTACTAATATAAAATGTGTAATAAGTGCATTACAAATTAAGAACTAAGCATTTTATTAAAATCAGCTAATAAATACATAATTTCACTTTCAATCTACGTAATCATTACAAGGTTTTCTTCGGTATAGCGGCTTCTTCATCATCACTCTTCTTAATTTCGAAAGCAGAGAAGGGTAAATCATTCTGTTGGTACGACGAAAACTCCGAATCCAACCTTGCTGCCTAGAGATTCTCACCTTGCCGAAGTGCCTTGACTTGCCGATGTGCCTTGATCCAACCGTGCTTAAATCCATGATTTTCACATTGGTAGACTTCTTCAGCGAGTTTCTCCTTGGTCTTCTGAATCCTGACCTTTCGGCCGTCGTGGAAGCCTTTTTCATATGCCGTAGCCCTCGCAGTCTCAATTGCGAACATGTTAGCCGTATTACGATTGGCGATCGCATCATTAATCAGCCTTTGAGTAACCCTCTCTTCGACAACCAGGTTGGGGTGGCTGGTTGCTTGGGGCCCGGCAGACTTGATTTCCTTTAGCTCAGGCTCGGCCTTCTCGGCGCGAGCTTCTAACTTCCGAATGCGTTCGTCTCTCTGTTTTATGTCGCGGCGAACGGCGCGGAGACGCATGCCGATCTCATAAGCCGTGTACAATCCCCTCACCCTCCCGTGAACGCCTTCACGAAACACTTCGAAGTTCGGCCCCCTACCATCGACTGCTGAACTTTGAGTGGAAAAATCTGTTGAGCAAACTCGACTGCCACATTTGGATCTCGAATGATCGAATCCGCCTCTGTCATTGGTCTTTTACCTACGAAGACCGCAAAACTCAATGGGCGAGGAGTCGTGTCGGATTCCCTTCCCGGACAAGGTTGAGGAAACTTATGCTATGGTTGTTTGTCCCTCCTGGGCGACCTACTTCGACGACGAGGAGATTGGTGTCCCTCCCGATCCCTCGAAGTCCTACTGCCCACGCGCGAAGGTTCACCGCTTCGACTCATGGCACCTCCCAACTCAGCTAGCGTCTTCACTTCACCTCTGCTGTTGAAGAAAAGCTTATTTGACATTCACACTTGTTTAATTTTCTTCCAAGAGCTAGACTGAGTTGTTAACTGAGCACATAAATAGGACCCTCGTTCACGAAGTACACGCCCATTTATTCCCTACGAGGGCAGCACCTCCGAGGTAATCTCATTAATATTGAAGTGTCAACAGCCCGGCGCCAACTGAGTCATATGCCCCAATCACCCCATCCACCACTGATAATCGGCGTTCTACGATCATGAACCAGCTGGGGCAAGGGCAGATTCATCAATCTAGACGGCTTTAGTGCCCCAGCCGTTCCATGAATTGATTATCTACAAGATTCATACATAACATGTTAATCGGTGTTCTACGTTCATGAACCAGCTAGGGCAAGGGCAAATTCATTAATCTAGACGGCTTGAATGCCCTAGCCATTCCACGAATCGATTCTCCAGTACAAGATTCATAAGTAACGTGTTAAGCGGCGTTCTACGATCATGAACCAAATAGGGCAAGGGCAGATTCATCAATCTAGATGGCTTGAGTACCCCAGCCGTTCCACGAATCGATTATCTACAAGATTCATATGTAACGTGTTAATCGGCATTCTACGATCATGAACCAGCTAGGGCAAGGGCAAATTCATTAATCTGGACGGCTTGAATGCCCTAGCCGTTCCACGAGTCGATTCTCCAGTACAAGATTCATAAGTAATGTGTTAAGCGGCGTTCTACGATCATGAACCAGCTGGGGCAAGGGCAGATTTATCAATTTAGACGGCTTGAGTGCCCCAGCTGTTCCACGAATCGATTTATCTGAACAGTAGTCATAAATTCATTTTGTTTATGATTAAAATGGATCCCTAATTTTAATCGGCTGATTAAGTCTGCCGTCTTACGTAAGCTTGACATTTTGTCCTAATTGCTGATTCTCCTAACTATATACTTATACAACAAACAATACGAGAAATAATTTGAGAGCATATAAAATTTTCATTCATAAATTGGGAGCTAGCAGCGGACATTTTACATATGAAAATCCAAAAAACACGGAAGTCAACTAACAAAAAGCATACATTGCAATTGAGTGAAGCCTAACAAAACTAGAATGTCACCCAAATCAAGTCTCAGGATCAGACTCAAGCGGCTCAACATCCACTTGCTCGTATGGAATTGGCATGGCCGATGAAACTCCAGCGACAACAAGGGCTTTGAGCCAGCCGTGTCTAAATCCCCGATTCTCAAATTTGGGGACCTCTTCTACGTAGTCAGCAAAAGCGGCGCTCTTCCCAGCTTCGAACGCCTCGGAAGCCTCAGATTCGACTTTTTCTTTAGCCTGCTTCAACCCTTCCAACTCGGCCTCCAGTTTCGCATGCGCCTCCTTGGCTAACTTGAGCGATTCCTCGCTCGCGTTTGGCCTCCCCTCGGCGTCAGACCTGAGTTGATCAGCAGTCGTGGCCCTTTCCTTCTCAGCCTCCGCCCGTGCACTTTCCATTGCGGCCCTCATTGCCTCAAACTCCACCCTGCTCCTTTGGCCATCAACTTCCGATTGCAAACGGCCAATCCTTTTAACAGCGTCACGCTGGCGTCGGCCTAATTCGGCGATCCTTCCAATTGTCTGCAAAACAAAGGATCGTCACATTCCAAGAAACATCGAATGCAAACCAAAAGATCATCATGTTCCAAGGATAAACACTTACCGAAAAGGCCGACTGAGCAGCTAATGCTACCGTTGCCAAATCCGGCTCGGCACGAAAGGTCGCCATGTCAGCCGGCAAGGAGACTGCGGCAGCCAAGCTCAATGCCACAGCTAGATCTTTCAAAACCGATGCTTCAGAGGAGATCAACATGTTTTTTATCTTTGGTTCAATGATGAAAGGAGCAACCACAGCTGACTCCTCTAAGCGTGGCCGCTTATTAACAGGGTCGTCTTCGGAGCCGCCCTTGTCCTTGGCGCTTCTTTTTTCGCCTCGATCCTTCGAAATCAGCAGCTCTTTTGTAATCGGGGGCTCGACATCCTTTTCCGTCTCGGTAACGACAACTTGGGCCGATTCCTCTACAATAGTAGGTTGAACAGATTTAGTTGGGACAAATCCAGAACGGATGGCCTCAGCTTTTTTTCGGGCAACCATGCGTTCGGCGTTCCTCTTCTGTGCCATCTGTGTAAGATTTTCCCCAGCCATATCTCCAGAGTAATCGCCGAGAAGGTCTCCTAAGTTCGAAAAAATATCTTTGAAGGCGTCCCCTCGACCTGATGTAGACGGAGGGTCAGAATAGTTCAATCTGGCTTCCTCAAAGGCCGAATTAATCGTTTCGTCAACTTCCGCGGCTGATCGGTCCGAATCCTCGGCGATTAGTTCAACCACTTGTTCTTCCGTGTGTTCAGAATCAGATGACTCTAAACCGATCTGCCTCAACTTTTTGAAGCTGGGGAAGATGAGGGTAGCAAGTTGATTGTCGCCTTGCGCGATCGGAATGTTGTCTGCTGCCGAGAACGTTGTGTAAGTCGACTCGTATCGCAGGAGAATGTGGGCTGCCCTCCCTTGTTTTCGAAGGTTTGGACAGTCGACGAACTGTAGTGCGGTTTTGATTTCTGCGAGCACGACGTCGTCGTCTGAAACCAACACTTTCTTCAAATCGCTGCCTGCACAAACAAAAGGATAAGATGAACATAGTGCCGAATACATATACATGCAAATATGAAGACCAAAGTGATCTAATCGGCCACCTGGTTTGCCTTTTTTCCTTGGCTCCAGGTCTAGACGATCTTCACCTTTGCCGAACTACTAGTTGCCGCGAACAACGACCATCACGTCGTCGACACGCTTGCCAGAACTGGCGAGCATAGTCACTAAGTGATAATCAATATCCTTAGCTCTAAGAAAGTAACGCCCTAGCCAGCCAGTAGATTTGGTAAGGGCGTAACAATGCCAAATGGCAGGAATACCTAAATTGGTCCTAAGACGACGATTTAGTTCTATGATCGCCATTATGATACGAAAGAAATTGACGTTGGGCTGGGAGGGGATCAGACTCCAGTATCTAAGAACGACCCTCAAAAGTGGGTGAAAAGGAAAGCGGACTCCGCCCTCAGCAATTGATAAGAGAAAAAAGACGATTGTGCTCTCATTTTCCCTCTGCATATCAGTGATGCTGTCTGCCAAAAGTGACAGATGGACGTCATCAGGAATGGAGAAATGGTGTCGAAAGTCGGAGATTCAATCCGCCGAAATGAGCTCTTTCAGATGTTTTGCCATTCTTTTTAAGCCAAACCCAAGGGTTACGGAAAGTTAAAAGCCAATAAGGAAGCGGGATCAAAAATCTAGGAGAAGAAGACCTACAGGAGATAAAGCGAGAAACGAGTTGTAGAAGCCGCGAAGAGATAGAGTTGCACCGGAGGGCGAACAAGATATCTTTTGAACATTCAGGACATATACTTGGAGAGGCAATTTCAAATCATATTAAATGGAAGCAGTGTACGAAGGGGTGGAAAAGTGTTACGATGACTAAGAAGGGTGTGCGCATTCTGACACGCATTAGGAAGAGGGTTAACCATCGAATTTTTTACTTCTTAGGATAAAAGCCAAACACGCCGACTAACTGATGATAGCAGGGTGTTTGGGGGGCAATTGTGGGAGCCAGATTTTATTAGATCCATAGGGACAGATGAGCGTGTCCGGTCAGAAACGTAACTGGCATTCGGCATATACCCCAGCCAGTTAAGAAGCTGAATAAAATAACCAGTATCCCAGCCAATAGAACTGACACTGAGTAGAGGTACATGTGACGGAACAAGGATGGGCCCAGCCCAAAGGCCCAAAAAAAATACTATAAATATGGGATCATCCATCAAAGAGAGGCATGTGAGAATTGTTGTGCTTAATTTAGAATATAAGTAATCTTGAGCGTAAAGACTGACTTGTCCGTCGGAGTGCTAATTCTGGCACCCCCGACCGGAGTGTTTATTCCTTTTCAGGTGACTATCAGCAGATCTCGAGCGTCCCCCAGGATCAGAAGAGTATTCCAAACCACTTCTCCGCAGATTTTATTCCTCTTAGCATCTGAAAATTATTAGAATGTTTAACGCCCAAGTCAAACAATATTAATGTTCATGTTCATTTTTTTTCAATGTTCATTTTAATATGTTGTACTCTAACTATATATGAGGTTGTATAAGTACACATACACACAAATGCATATCATTACATATTGAGCAATACTATACCGATATAATTTTTGTACAAAAAAAACTCTGAAGTCCAATTTGAAGCAAACAATCAGAGTATCAAAAAAAAAAAAAAAATCCAATGTAGCAGCATACCAAAACACATATACAGCAGAACAGAGCACAGGTACACCAGAGCAGCACACAGATACAAAGGCACCAGATTAGCAGATTGGCATAAAATATAACTCTAAATGTTTATATTAGCTTCATGTAGATGATTTCTATGAAATCTTGAAAATAAAACTTTCTATTTATGTAGCTTCATGTAGAGCAAGACAGAGAGAGAGACAGAGAGAGAGAGAGTACCGATTTGAGCTTGAAATGTGAGTAATTGAGGGGTCAGAGTTCAGATCTGAGCTTCTGGAAATCACTGAATCTCTGAATCTTCGATGGAGCTTCGAAATCGTTTCGATGGAGCTTTGAAATCGCTTCGATCTGAATCTTCGATGGAGCTTAGATCTGAATCTTCGATAGAGCTTCGAAATCGCTTCGATGGAGGTTCAAATATCTGAATCTTCGATGGAGCTTAGAGAGGGTTGAGAGAGAGAGAGAGAGGGCTCAGATTCAAAATGATGTATGTGTATGGGTTGAGAGAGGGCCCAAATACAAAATAAGGATTGAAAAGATGCGTGTGGTGTACCATATTTGGAGGCGTTTTAAACGCCTCCTATTATAAAACGGTGCCGTTTTGGTTAAAAGAATATGCGGCGTTTATAAAATGCCGTTAAATATTAATAATAGTGACGTTTAAAAAAATGTCGTTAAAAAAACACCACCATATCCCCTTTTTCCAGCAGTGTTAATTTTTTAAATGATGGCTTTTTTGACTTTCGAAGGTTATTGTTGTAATTGTGAACATGCCAGCAAGGATCAATCAGTCCTTACAGAATATTAATTGCCAACCAATTATCAGACGATTGTGTTTTAGTTCTTTCAGCCTCAATGAAGAGGACTTTTACTGGTGGCTTTGTTTAGGAGAATTAAGCAAACAATGATTAAATGAAGAACAACTGTAGCATTTTATTAAGTAAAATGGAAGACTTACAAAGATCCAAATTAGCCTTGTAGAGGTTTACAGCAACAAACTACTTGAAACTACTCCTATAAACGAAGTGTAGTGCAAGAATTTGAAGTACAGAAATGTAAAGAACAAGAAATGTAAAAACTAGAAGGAAAAATAAAGTAGATAAAACTGATTTTTTGGATCTGAGTCCGGAGGCACTTTCTGGGGCCTTCTCTGCTATTTATACTTCTCAATGACAACCATCGAACTGCATTTCTAACCGTCAAACCATCCCTCCATGGTCGCTGATCATGCTGCCTTATAGTTAGCTCCACTATGCCATATCTGCAGTTAGGCTTCCCTCCTGATTTTGAATTTAAATATGAGTAAGCGTTAAAACCACGTCATCTTGCATCTCTTTGCTGATCCAGTGCTATGCAGATCTACAAAAACTAATACTAACTGCCACGTGTGTGATTATGATTGAAGATTCGAATTGTTTTCCCGTATTGCCCTTATCTTGCCACGTGTCGAACTGTAATTGGTTTATACAAAATATGTAGCCAACATTACCCCCCGCACTAATATACCCAATACTTGGTGATATTAGTAGATCAAGGTATTTTACCCACATTTTAGAACGTGCATGGGCTTTGCATTTTTCAGAAATGCAACCGTTATTCATCAATGAAACATTTGCATTAAATTCTCTTCTAACCCTTGAACACTCCCACTATCTTAGTATTCGAAAAGACTAGTTCAGGTCTCATGGCCAAGCAGACCTTTTCTTACCTCGATCAAGCATATGAAGAGTTGTTTGATAATGTTGTTCGTCCTCGAAAGAATCTTCATGCATTGATTAGCCACCTTTACCCACATTCCTATATTCAAGTCATGGAAGCTTTTACAAACTATCAACCTTTGGATTACGTACCTGTTATCCACAATTCTTTAACCCAAAATTTTGCAAACATGGATATTGGAAGCTTTTCTTCTAACCCAACACCTTCTGCAGCTTCTTCTTCTTCTTCTTCTGGGGCTTCTGGTTGGAGAAGCTGGCCAGAACCTGAGAAGTCTAAGTTAAGGAAACGAGTCAATCATCATTTTGTCGAATTTGTTGATCTTCTAACTTTCCCTCCCTTTGCTCGGAGTTCGGTGGTTTACCCATATGTACCCATCGACCGCCGACGTCGTTTAGAAGACAACTTACTCGTAGCATGGTACACGTCTTCAATGCCTATGAAGATAGTATAAGCCACTCATCATCCAAAAGAGGCCCAAGGGTACAGTCCCTCATTCGTAGCTCAAAAGGCAAAACTTTACTCTTCTGACTGGCTTGATATTGTCAACAACTCCCAATTTCCTCATTCTTTTGATATGGAAGCTCCTGCGCCTCTTCTTTCGTAAAACCCTCACTAGATGGAGAAACTGAGACTTACTCTCTTTGAGGACCAGTTTCTCCCCTCCTATCACGCTCCATCTCCTCCTACTAAATATCAGTGACAGCAAGCCCAACTTCTGCTTGCGGCCTTTTCTCACTTTCCCTTCAATGTTCTCAAGGACGATGTTCCTCTCAAGAACTTTCGATGTGCTTGTGATGTTATGACCTGGGGTCATGTCCTTAACCCTATTGCCCAAGCAGAGCTCCAGATGTTTTTAGACCAACTCCCATTGCTTCTTCATTGGCACCACATTTCTGTGGCCACCACTTGATCTTTGGATCAAATCTCAGTCTGTCGAGTTCATACCCAGTATGAAGCAGAGAACCTCATCGATGAATATAATGATTTGAAGAATAAAGACTCAGCATACTGGGATGACTTGAACATGGATGAGATAGAACAAGGGTTGAAAGAAACAAAATTCGAAGTAAAGGCCGAAAAAATTTTTTATCAATTAAGAGCATATCAACTTCAGCAGCCTAGCCTGGAGAAAATAGAAGATAGAATAAAGAAATAACAGAAGTTCATTGACCATAGTTGGAACAAGTTTCATGACCTTGTTATTTATTCTATTCCTTATTTTTATGAACTTGAATATATAGCCAAAGAAGGCTTCTGATGTAATCACTTTTTGTCTTAATAAAGCTTAAGCTGTTTTTCTTTTTTGGCATGGTTTGATTTTACCCCATTTGTCAAAGTCAAACAAACTTAGGGCTTCGAAATCAATAATTTCATCCTTCGAATCTTGATTCGATCATACCCAATGAAATATTGAAAAACCCAATTTGAACTTTTTCAACTTATGGAGTGTAATTAACAACTTTTGCCGGTTTCTTTTTAGAATCAGAGCTTTGAATTTACCAATTATGCCTTTCGAAACTTGATTTGATCAAATCCAATTCCCCAACATATGGTTAACACAATCAAGGACTTTCAAATCAATTTTGTTTCGAACAAACAATCTATATTTTCCAAAATATAGAAACCTTTGTTAAGTAATGTACTGTTTTATTCGAAAAAAGTAATTTCTTCTACGCATTATCGAACCAACTATTGGTTTGAAACTTAGAACAACAATTTCTAACCTTAAGGTATTTCAATTTTTACTTCGAAGGATTCTACTGTCACTGACAAACCTAAAAACAGGTCCTTAATCCTTTTGAAGTAAACAAATACTTGAGTATTCTTGCATCCTTAGGTATGGAATGTGCTTCAAAGTCGACTTCCTGCCTTCGATGCCGTTTGTTATCTGATTTTGGTGACAAAATTTGGCTTCAACGCCAAATATTTTATTTCGAAGTTGACAATAGTATTTGAGATGCGTTTCCCTCCATAACTATCAATATCGAGGAAAACTTTTCACACCCGTACCTTTAGTACTTCTTTGTGAGTTCCGTCCGTGTAAAACGACTGAATGTTTTTTCAGGCAGAAAGGTTTAAAAAACCCTTTATTTTGTGCTCCCAATCTACTTGATTGTCTAACACATAAACCCTTTCATCTTCTACTGCCTTTCCTTTTCCCTTTACTCTCTTTCCCGACTTCGTCTTCTGAGAAAACTCTCTATTAATGGCTTCTTCTTCTTTGAAAATACCGGTCATGGAGCGTGCGAGTCCATCTATAGCCTTGAAAAGGATTATTGACGAAAAGTGTGAGAAGTACAAGGTTGGTTAGAAAAGCGCCATTGACGGACGCATCTTCATTCCTCGTTGTTATGAGCAACAAGAGTATGTACTTGGGCCCATTTTTAAGGAGATTCCCACTGAGCTTCCAGTTCTGTATCCACGTCTAGAAGACCATTGTCTCCTTTACGAAGATGGTCTTGACTGGGGAAGCTGGAGGATGAACCGCCCCCATTACTGTTGGCCCACGGTGAGACCAGAGTGACAGGAATGGTATGATCGAGTCATCCCTGATAGGACTCTGGATCTTCAGGAGCTCTGCCTCTTCGACGCCCTCTAATTATCCAGGTTCACCATTTTGGAGGACCCTTTCTTAATACCTGCTGCCCTTTGCTTTTGGAATTCTGCTTTTAATTTCTTTCAATTCAGATGTGGGATGATGGCCCTTACTATTCTTGACATCTACCATCTATTAGGGTTGTCCCCTACTGGTACCCCCATTGGTCCAGATTATCCTGATCTCACAACCCCTTTTTCCCTCCCTTCCCTTAACTCATCCTATAGTGACTTTGTCAAGGCTGAGAATAAAAGAGAGGGCCTTGTGACTGATAGCAAATTCTTTATTATTATTATTATTATATTGGCTTTGCAAGTTTCTCTGTAGCACCTCTTCTCAGAGGATCATGCCTGAATTTGCCCCTCTTGCCAAAGCCCTTGTCTTACAAAGAAAGGTGACCTTAGCTCCATACGTCCTAGGTGATGTTTATAGAGCTTGTTCCCTCTTTTGTGAAAAACCCTTGGAGCCAATCAAGGAGGTCCATTTTGGATACTTCAACTTTGGCTTTTTGCATATTTTACCGAGTTACAATCTAAATGCCTAAAGTTTTTGGAGCCAAACCTCATTACTTATGGCATGAAATTAGCCAGGGTTTTACTCTATCCTTCCACCTTTGCTTTTTACTTTTCTTTCTTCCACCAACTCTCAGTTTCCCCTTCTTCTCACAGCTTCCGTCCCTTCGAACCTACCAACATTGGCCCATCCTAGTTGAGGACCTTTTTGAGTGATAGGTCCTGCTCTTCACCCCAACACAAAAACATATGGGCCTCTATTCTGATCCCCAGAGAGTTATTCATTGAGACTATGAACCCCAGAGCTTACAAATGCATTGCTGAGCCCTATTGTCCTGCCCAATTTGCTAGGCAATTTGGCTTCTCTCAAGGGGTCTCAATACTTCTCTGCAGCTAGACCAATTTAAGCCTTACCAGCAAGGACTTGAAGGTTCGAAGATCCAAATTAGAAGAAACAACTTCTAAATTCTCCAAGGACTTTATTGACTTTGAATACTTCCCTTTCATTCCTCAAAGTAACATATTGAAAAGGTGCCAGAACTGGTGGATGGCCAATATGGAGGTACACTTGGCCATTCCTCCCCAAGACCTATTAATGGTACTGGACATACCTCAAGCCAAATTGAAAGGGGCTGGAGTTGTTACCTCTTCCACTGCTCCTGCAACTACAGTTCTTGCACCTGTCACCACAAAGCCTATTCCTGCTGCCTCAACTCCTCCTAGAGTTACTCGAGCTGCCTCGAAGAAAAGTATGTACCTTTGTTTCTTTTCTCTTCTTCCCCTTTATAATGCTCTTACCCTTACTTATAGTTCTTTCTTTAGTGTAGGTGGTGCGGGTGCCTCACAGGGAAATTCTCTCCAAAAAGACCAAACTTTAAATCTTCTCAAGAGCAAACAACAACAACAAAAGAAAAGAAAGCTCTTACTTGATCCTGAAGAGGAGGCACCTGAGATTCATGTATAAGAAGAGGAAACAGAAAAACAAGAGACATAAAAAGAGCAACAGACACCCTTAAAGAGAAGGAAGAAAATGGCTGTCTATCTTGTTGATTTCACTGGAGACCCCATTCATAAAGCATCTGCTAAAGTAGTGGAAGCAGAGCATTCCAAAGAACTTATCGTATTTCAGAGGGCAGAAAAGATGAGACAACAACAAATGCTTCGGGATGAAGCTGCCGCTGCTGATGCATTCCAAAGAGAAGTTGCAAGAAAATAACAAACTGCTGGGCATTATACTCTTCGCAGCTCTCCAATTGTGGCCACCACTTTTGAAACCAGTAATTTCCTTCGTGCCTCCATTTATTTTTCTCAAATCCTTGATACTAAGGTTTGACATTGCTTTGTATTTCTTCTTTTGCAGCAACAACAACTTTGCCTCCTCCTTCAACAAGGATTCCTTCAGTTTCAACTGAAGTTGAAGAACCTCAAAATGTGGAGCTTATTCAGATAATACTCCTACTTCCTGACCCTATATTTTCCATACATTTCTTGAGGCCAAACATTCCTACATCCCTATCATTTGGCTTGACTTTAAACTTTCCTTACTTTTCTTTCAACTCTACTCAATTTGCTCTTCCTTTAAGCCTTATTGCTCCTTTCTCTCCTAAGGAAATCTCCGCTATTACATCATCTCTAGTGATAGCTGGTTTCCATAGAGAAGACACTGGTAGCCCTTCAATTCTTCGTCCATTATCTCTGCCTAGCACCAGTCCCTCTTCTCTTGAGCTACTGGTAGCCAAAACTATAGAGACTGCTAGGAGTACTTCACCTTCTTCTCCTACTCCTATGTAGCCGTTTCTTCCTTCTACCAGAGTTCCTTCTACACCTTCCATGTCAACGGATGAGGTGGACATCTTCGAAGCTAGGCTAGCTAGTATCTTTGACATATCTTCCACCTCTTCAATAGCTAGCACTGAGACTGAGCCATTAGTCCTGGTTGATTCTCTACTAGAAATTTTTGAGAGCTCTTCCTCTAGTAGTAAGACTTCCTTGCCTTCAATAGACTTGGACAGCTGTTTGGAATTGCTGACATCCTTCTTAAGAATTCCTTTCGAAGCCTTACAAAGGCCTATAATCAGAAATGGCTTCCTTCAGTGCTGTAAGATTGTTGAGCAATCCAGCATGACTGTTTCAAGTCATTTATCTCAGGCGGCAGCCACCATTGATTTCTACATCAACATCTGCCATGTTGCCAAGGCCGTAGAGGAAAAATTGCTGAGAGACCACAGTTTTGTTTCACAAATTCATGCTGAAGTGTCAGAACTGAAGGAGAAACATTCCGCTGTCTCTCAATTCCAAGCTCAACTACTGGAGAAGAAAACTCAACTTGAAGAAGAATTATCATCAGTCAATCAGGCTTTGGATCGAACTGTCACCAAACTGCAAATCACTAACCAAGGACTGGCTAATCGAAAACAGGATATGGCTACAGTCATTCAGTTGTTCCTATCTCTTAAGAGTAAAAAATCTATGGTAAAGGAACAACTGAAACATTGTACTGACTTCTGGGCCAATCTATGGCTACATGTATTCAACTCATTATGAGATAAAATCCTTATTTATCATTTGATTGTTTTCATGCTCTTTTATTTAGCATTTATTCTATTCCTTGTGTCTTCTATATGGTTGGACAATAAGGCTTCAAATATCTGCCATTAATCTTCTTGGGATGTACATATCTATTCAAAATTTTCAAATGATATGCTCCCGAAGGCAAGACTCTATGAACTTGATATGGTCCTTCCCAATTAGGTGACCACTTGCCAAACTTATGGCTTTTAATCCCTATTGGGAGTATTGTCTTCCATACCAAATCACCTTCATCAAAGCTAATGTGCTTGACTTTCTTATTATAGTTTTTGGCTGCTTTCTTCTTTTGGAAAATAATGCTATTTAATGCCAGAATTCTAGCTTCATCTATGTTCTCTAATTCCAAGCACATACTTTGATGATACTGCTCGGGAACTAACTGATCCCGACCTCTCACCCTTAAGGATCTGATGCTAATTTCTATAGGTAATACTGCATCATGCCCACAAACTAAGGCATAAGGAGTAACTCTTGTACTTGATCTTGGAGAAGTCCTATAAGCCCATAGTACATCCAACAGCAAATTATGCCAATCCCTGAAATTGCCTTCCACAACTTTCTGTATTCCTTTCTTCAAGGATTTATTGGATGATTCTACCTGGCCGTTGGCTTGTGCATAATAGGGGGTAAAATTAACAAGGCTAATTCCAAACTCTGCCGCAAAAGAGTTTACCATTCTCCCATCAAATACAGTTCTATTATCAACAGTTATGATCAGTGGGATGCCAAATCTGTGGATCGGATCTTTAATGAATCCAATAACTTCAGTCTGATCTACAGCCTTATACGGCTTAGCTTCGACCCACTTAGTGAAGTAACCTGTGGCCACTAAGATGAAACAATGATGCTTCAAAGAGGGTGGGTGTATTTTTCCTATCATATCCATAGCCCATCCTCTAAACGGCCAAGGCTTCACAACTGCATGTAGATCAATTATGGGTACATGTCTTATTGCACCATGCTTCTGGCATGCCTAGCAACCTCTAGCATATTCTATGCAATCCTTAAGGATGGTTGGCCAATAATAAGAATGTTTTCGAAGCAGCCATCTCATCTTCACACCAGGTTGATGAGCACCACAGATGCCTTCATGAACCTCAACCATGGCTTTCAATGCTTCATTTGGACCTAAACATTCTAATAATTAGCCATCTGCCCCCCTTTTGTAGAGAGCATTACCATACATTATGTATTACATAGATTGCAATTTGATTTTTCTACTGGCTTTCGAAGATGGGCTAGCTAGATACTGCATTATTGGATGCCTCCAATCTTGTTCTTGTAAGTCATTATGATTGACTTCTAAGACCACATTCCTTTTATTTAGGGGTGGTATTACCTTTTGATATGTTGTTTGACTTATGTCCATTTGAATGTTATCCCTCATCTTGAAATTCGAAACTTTCTGAGCTACATCATTAGCTTTGTTATTCAAGAATCTTGGAACATAAGTTACATTTGCTATCTGAAATTGAGAAATTTCAGATAGCAAATGTAGTGCAACAACAAAGTATAGCAACATACTTACACTTTGACATTTGAAAATCCCTTTCACCTGGTTAGCTAACAATTGAGAATCTACAAATATGTCAACTGCATAAGCTTGTAATCCAATAAGTATTTCTAGTCCCATTATTAAAGCTTCGTTTTCAGCTTGATTATTGGAACAAGTAATTTCATCCACTTTGAAACCATGTGTGGTTTCTACCCCTTGTGGTGACTTAATCACCACACCAATTCCAGTTAGACCAGTGACTTTCGATTCATTGAACCACATTTGCCATGGTTCAATACTAACCATACCAAGTTCCATTATCTCTTGGCTTTCTATTTGACATGGATGGTCTGGCAAGAAATTAGCTAGAACTTGTCCTTTTACTGCCTTTTGGGGGACATATTCTAGATGAAATTCTGATAAAGCTAGTATTCATTTGCCAATTCTTTCCCTCAACATAGGTCTAGATAACATATATTTAACCAAATCTGTGGTTGCAATTACCAAGACAATTGTAGGCAAAAGATAGAATCTTAGTTTCATTGCAGCAAAATACAATGCAAAGCACAGCTTTTCTACAGCTAAATATTTATATTCATAAGAATTTAGAAACCTACTAAGGTAATAAACAACTTGCTCTTTGCCTTCTTCATTGTCTTGGGCTAAGAAAACTCCCAGTGAATCTTCTGCTGCAGCTATATATAACTTCAAGAGCTTATCACCCTTTGGTGGCATCAGCACTAGAGGGTTGGCCAAGTAAGCTTTGATTCATTCGAAAGCAATTTGATGCTCTGCTGTCTACACAAATTCCTCTACATCCTTTAACCTTAATAAGAAAGAAAATACTTTAGTTTTCCCTGCAGCATTAGAAATAAATTTTCGAAGAAAATTAACCTGTCCAAGGAATTTTTGTACTTCTTTCTTACTTGATAGAGATCTGGCTTCAATGATAGCTTTGGCTTTGTTCTGATCAATCTGTATTCCCTTCTTGTGTACTATATAGCCCAAGAAATTTCCAGCTAATACGCCAAAAGCACATTTGAGAGGATTAAGTTTCAACTTGAACTTTATCATTCTTTGAAAAGCAACTTTCAAGTGAAACAAATGTTCCTCCATGGATTGGGACTTCACTACAATATCATCAATTTAACACTCTAAATATCCTCCAATGAGATCATGAAAGAAAGTGTTCATAGCCCTCTGATATGTAGCTCTAGCATTTTTTAGGCCAAATGGCATTTTAACCCATTCGAAGGTGCCAATATTCCCAAGACATCTAAATACTGTCTTATGGATATCCTCTTCTGCAATGCAGATTTGGTTATAACCAGAGTGTCCATCCATCATTGATAAAATTTGATGCCCTGCTGAACTGTCCACCAATAAATCTACTATGGGCATAGGATACTTATCTTTTGGAGTTGCTAAATTCAGATTTCTGAAATTGATGCATACCCTCATTTTATCATTCTTCTTAACTATAGGCACAATATTGGATAGCCATTCAACATACTTGGCTATCCTAATAAAGCTTGCCTCAAGGAGCCTAAGAATTTCTTCCTTGAACTTCTGAATCACTTCAGGACTCATCCTTCTTGGTTTTTGCTTGTATGGCTTGAAATTAGGCCTCATAGGGAGCCTATGTTCTACTAATGACCTATCCAATCCTGGCAGTTCATTATAGGACCATGCAAAACAATCTTTATATCTCTTCAAGACCACCAACAACTAGTCCCTGTCAAGAGCATTCAGCCAAGCACTTATATAGGTGGGCTGCTGTATAGAACCTTCTTCTAAGTTCACTTCTTCCAAAGGGTGTTGCATCTGAGGACTCACTGATACTTCTTTTTTTATTTTTTTTATCTTCGAAGCAATCTCCTTGCTTTGTCCTGCTCCCAGTTTCTTTGATTCAACATCTTTGCCCTCCTCCTCATAGACAAAGTCTGTCCACAAGGCTTCTTCTTCTTGTATCTCCTAGACTTTTGTTTCAATGTCTAATGCATAGTATTTTCCCAAGGCCAAAACCCTGACCTGTTGCTGCTCTTGCTTATAGCCAATTGCCATGGCTTCTTCATCTAGCTCTTGCATCTTCTGGACTATTGATTTTATGTCCAATACTGAGAACTTAATTAAAGCCAAAGATCTAGCCTTCTGGGTTCCATCTTTTTGCCTATAACCAGGCATCATTGTCATCTTTGGTGACAAACTCCTCATCAACACTTTCTTGGACTAAGTGCTTCAGGTGTGCTAATTCCTCATCAGCCGACACTTCGGCTGATCCATCAGGTTTCCTCAGTACACTGAGTGGTGCCACTCTTTCAGTATACAATTTGGCCTCTGCAAAATCTGCACAAGCTATGAAGGGTTAAGGATTTGCATTGATCTCATCTGTCTCTCCATTGCCCAAGGCTATCATTATTTTCTGATGTAGAGAGGAAGGCACACACTTGTTGGTGTAAATCCAATCCCTACCAAGTAGAGCATTGTACTTAGCATTGATGTCGATAACGAAGAATGCAGTCATACAGTCCCTGGTTCCCACACTCAGGTTGATGGGAAAAATGCCTTGAGCCATCTGTTTGTCTCCAGCGAAACCAGCAATAGTTGTACTGGTTGAGATTAGTCTGGGGTCCCTCTTTTCTAGTTTCTTCAAAGAAGATTTCGAAAGTAGGTTTACTATTGCCCCATTATCCACCAATACTCGGTTTATCTATATCCCATCGAAGAAGGCCTTGATATACAAGGGTTTGACATGCTGTGTCATGGATGTCGTGGGATACTCAAAAGGGTATGAGAGGTTAATACTCACCACTTCCTCACTCTCATCTCTAGTTTCCATTGGTATGGCCACTTTGGATTCATCTTGCACCATACTCACTTGTGAGTCTTCACTACAAACTGGAATTGGGTTAATTTCTTGACCTTCTTGGTTCTCATCTTCAACTTGGAATTCCTGTGGTAGTATATGTACCATAGTCACTGATACTGGAGGAAACGAGCCAAATTGGATGATTGGCTGTACCTGTTTCTCTTCCTGGCCAACTTGTTCAATTACTTCAGAAGCATCTTCCATACTGCATTCTGGCACTTCAGTACTAGTAACTTTCTTCGAATGGTCTATTTCTGCTGATTTTTCAACCAAAAATGTTTGTTCAGCCATGAAGGCTTCAAACATTTCTTCATCAACCATCTCCTTCCTTTGGCCTAAGCCAACTTCTTCCTCTGTCGCACTATCACTTTCCATCAAAGCCTTTTCCAGTCCTGCCAAACTGGATCTCTCTTTGGCTTTCAGTTCGAAATGAACTTTGGTCAATTGCTCTCTGTTGCAACTCCTTTTGTCTTAAAGAGTCAATTTTGGATTATGATCTAACGTTAAACTTTTTTCTCCCTCTGCCTAGCCCTTTGGCTGGACCAATGAAGAGCTTTCTCCACTTTCTTTCATATTCTTTTGGTACTGAGTGTACCTTCACTGGATTTTCCTCCTTTGGGACCTAGAAATCACAGGGACCATATTTGGTTCCTTGGTTTTTGGATGCTTTAGTAACACCCAATTATTTGGAGCTACCAAATGAGGTTTAACTATCCTACCCTAGTCTCCAACAACATTTCTTTGGGTAGACATTTCCCTAGGTTTGTTCTGCATGACAAACCAATCTGGAACTCCAAGTACCCATGAACCCACTAGCTTAGTTGTCGAGCTCTCTCTTTCTTCCTTCGAAGCCAATTTCGAAGCTGGCTGTGAAGGCCACTGCTTGGCTTTGGCCCCTTGTTTTGGGCCTAATTCAAGCCTTCCATGAAGGTGGCTACTTTTCTTTTTGTGTGAGGCTGGTCTAAGGGGCCAATCTCTGGCTTTGATCCCATGACTTGAGCCCACTTCAAGTCTCCTTTCAAGATGATTGCCCTCCATTCTATAATAGTTGGGTGGTCTGAATTCATGTAGAGGTCTCTTGTCCTTGGAGTGCATTCTAGTGGCTGTTGGCTCAGCCATGAATGGCTACTGCCTAGTACCAGTTGGATATGGCCTCTTGTTATAGGCACTGGTTGGTTTAGGACGCCTCTGCACATCCTTGTAATATTGTTTCCCATCAATCGGAAGCCTTTTCAACCACTTATAGCTCAACCTGCACCTGGGACACATTCTTTGCATGACAGCTGCCTCTAAAGAATCATCATCCAATGTCTTTTCATCAGAATCTTCCTTCTGGCATGTAAAGCCTTGTTCAACAGATGGTAAACTTCTAGCATCTGTTTTGACAGTAGTCTGGCTGGCAACATGCATTTGCACATTGACCTCTTCCAATTCTTTCAAGGATAAGTTCTGGAAGTCTAGCACAATAACATTGGCTGCCACTTCTCCAATTTCTGAGAATAGATTAGTGTCAATCCCCATGGCCTTTTCTGCTTTAGTTGGGAATTTTAAACTCCCCTTTCGAATCTGCTCTTTGATCTTGTCTCGAAAAACAATGCAGTTTTTAATTGAGTGAGACCAAGAATTATGCCATTTACAATATACTTTTCCTTTAAGTTCCTCTGGAGATGAAATTTTGACTCCTTTTGGTAACTTCAAGAAGTTTGCCGCAAGCAAATGATCAAAAATGTCATCTGTCCTTGTTAAATCGAAAGAATATTTCCTATGAAGGTCTTTCTTTTTAAACTGTTGGTCTATTATTGTGTCTTTATGAATTAATGCCTCACAGATCACAGGTTCTTTTCCTACAATCTTCGCTGCATAAATCTCATAATTGGGATCTCTATAATATGTCTTGTATGATGCATTACTTTGATCCTGTTCTTCTTCTAATAATGCTTCATACCTAGACACTTTATAGGTTAGTTCCACTAAGTCTCTAAACTCAGTTGAGTCAAACTTCTTTTGAAGCCTAAACTCTAAACCATTTTGAGCCAATCTCATAAATTCAGGCTCTGGTAAGATGATCCTACATTTGTTTCGTGCTCTTTTGAATCTAGCAATAAACTGAGTAGCCTTCTCATTAGGCCTTTGACTCAACCTTACCAAGTTTGCCATAGAAACTTCTGGCTCTGTTTGAAAGAATTAGGCATGAAATACCTCCTCCATTTGTTGCCAAGTTTGGATAGAGCTAGGTGTAAGGTTAATATAACATACAAAGGTTGCCCCAGTCAAAGAATTTGGGAACAATCTTAACTTCATGTAATCATTATTGGTAAATTCACCGCACTGAGCAGCGAACCTAGCAATATTCTCAACCGTTGACTGTTTCCATTCCTATAACAAAGAGCAAAGTCTGGTATCCTAAATCCTCTTGGGTATTCATGTACCCTATCTACCCATTCCGGATATGGCTTCTTGTACACAGGAGTTTGAACCCTCCGAGCTATTAGTCCACACATCTCTCTAACAATATCAGGAATTTGGTCCCTGAGAACCATATTTTGTGCTTGTTGAACCACAACTGGAGGAACAAACACAGGATTTGGTGGACAACCTTGTGCCTGAGGCCCTCTTGGTCTATATGGTGGCACATTTGGGACTGGTTGCCCCTGTGGTGCTGGCCGCTGTTAAGGGTATGGGTAACCCCTCTGAGCTTGTCTTGCGAAAGGACCTGCGAAAGGTGCTGGAACAGGTGTTGTGTCTCTTCTAGTTGCAGGAAACCCTTCCAACCCCCCAGGTACAAATTCGAACAAAGGATTAGTGAACCCCCTCGTGCCAGGTATGGCTTCGAACATGGGAATTGGAAACATCCTTATGCCATTTTCTTGTGTTGGGCCAGATCCACCAATTTGCATAGCTTCACTGTTAAGTAATAAGGCATTTTGATTTGCCACAAGCCTCAAAAGAGGCTCATACCAAGACTGGGGTGATGATCTTTCATGGTTTTGGTTACTAGTTTGGCCATTAGAATGTTTGTTATTTTGTATAGGCTGTTTATCTCTAGCCAATCTTTGCTAAGGGACATTTGAAATTTCCTCTATGTGCCTTGTGTTAGTTTGGTTGATGAGTATTCATTTTATCCAAAAAGGATGTTGCCCATCTTTCCATTGTGTTCATTAACTGCTGTCCCATGGCATTTACTAGGCTACCCCATGGATTCATTGGCTGAGTAGATGGAACAGTGGATGGTTCAATTTCTTGGCCTCATCCAATACTTTGAACATGTGGTGCTTGCTCCGAAGTGTTGGTCTGTTCGACCATAGGTTCTGATAAAACAGGTACTTCCACAGGATGTGTTATCACATGTTCCTCTAGATTAGGTATTTCTACCTCTCCTTCCACGCCTTCTTTCAAGCGTTCATTTTCCCCTTGTCTCCTACGTCTAGCCATTTCAATTAGTCCCATAGGGCGTGCCAAAAATATATGTTGGCTTTTTTGGCTTTCGAAGGTTATTGTTGTAATTGTGAGCGTACCAGTAAGGATTAATCAGTCCTTACAGAATATTAATTGCCAACCAATTATCAAACGATTGTGTTTTAGTTCTTTCAACCTCAATGAAGATGACTTTTACTAGTGGCTTTGTTTAGGAGAATTAAGCAAACAATGATTAAATGAAGAACAACTGTAGCATTTCATTAAGTAAAATTGAAGACTTACAAAGATCCAAATCAGCCTCGTAGAGGTTTACAGCAACAAACTACTTGAAACTACTCCTATAAACGAAGTGCAATGCAAGAATTTGAAGTACAGAAATGCAAAGAACAAGAAATGTAAAAACTGGAAGGAAAAATAAAGTAGACAAAACTGATTTTTTGAATCTGAGTCCGGGGGCACTTTCTGGGGCCTTCTCTGCTATTTATACTTCCCAATGACAACCGTTGAACTGCATTTCTAACCGTCAAACCATCCCTCTATAGTCGCTGATCATGCTGCCTTATAGTTAGCTCCACTATGCCATATTTGCAGTTAGCCTTCCCTTCTGATTTTGAATTTAAATATGAGTAACCGTTGAAACCACGTCATCTTGCATCTCTTTATTGATCCAGCGCTATGCAGATCTACAAAAACCAATACTAATTGCCACGTGTGTGATTATGATTGAAGATTCGAATTGTCTTCCCGTCTTGCCCTTATCCTGCCACGTGTCGAACTGTAATTGACTTATACAAAATATGTAACCAACAGATACATATATACACAATTAAACCTACTTATTCAATAAATTACTTAATATTTTCAATTTTAAAAGTTAAATTAAGTTATAAAATACCCCTTAATTATTGTATTTAGAAGATCTCCGTCTAGGCAGTTCCGTTGCTTCAGTATTGAAGTGTCATCTCTACTGATAAATTATTTTTTTTTTTTAAATTACAAATCTAAAAATGAATAACTGTATGAGTCATGCAGGCGCATAATATAAAACACACCGCCAATATTTACAATCGTATCCTCCCTTTGCATCAAAATGTTCTCCTTATCCGTGTATAAAAATGCATACCTCACGTGTGGCATGATTTCAATAAGAAAAATATAAAAACACAAAAATCAACCACAAAACTTGACACAACGACATGTCACACGATTTTTATAAAATAAGTTTAAAAAAACAAAAATCAATCATAGAACTTCACACAGCTCTTTTGCATGAGACAGGTCCTCACTTTTTTGTGTGCCTGACACTCGTATAAAAATGTAATATTCGATTCAATTAATTTTCTTGTAAGTAGAACAATAATTTCTATATAAAAGGAAACCCATTGCCTTTGTTTATTAGGGAAGTTACTTTACTCGTGGGTAAGGTAATCCAGTTTCCATGCATAGACACTGCTTTGAATATTGTTCATAGTTTTAAACCCTGTTAGACAACCTTTACCATAAAATGAGGTTCCTAGAATATGGATATAAATGATAAAACAAAATTTGGAGTGAGTTGTATGATAACAAGATTTGGCTTTATGTTTTAATCCGAGTAATCAAACAAATATTATACAATGGGCAAAAAAAACATTATCACTTGTTTGGGCATCCATTAATATATATACTATCAAAGGCATGCAAACAATTTGCATGTATCTATCTATCACCTCACCAAACAAACACCTTACAAGTCACAGCCTCCCAAATATGGATCAGTGATATTAGGAATTCAGGAAAAAAAAAAAAATCATAAAACACTCAAAAACTGAAATTAATGACTAGGATTCACACATAGGAATGGCAACGGGGCGGGGTGGGGCCGGGGATCACCCTCCCCGTCCCCGATCCCCGATGGTAAAAAAATCCCCGTCCCCGTCCCCGATCCCCGACGGGGACGCCATCAACCCCCCGCGCCCCCGCCCCCGCGCCCCCCAACGGGGATCGGGTTTCCCCGACCCCGAAAATCCCCGACTTGTTTGTTTATTTTTTTTTTTAATAATTTTGCTCAACACAAAAAAAAAAAAAAATCTGTTTTTCAGTATATTTGTTCAACACAAAAAAAAAAAAATTAATCTGTTTTTCAGTATATTTCATCAACAATCATCTTCAACAACTTAAAAAAAAAAATTTAAAATTGTATATATCATCATCATCAACAACATAAAAAAGAAAAAAAGAAAAAGAAAAAAAAAGAGAGATCTGAGATTGTTCATCTCACACACACACAGACATATTTATATATATATATATATATATCTATCAGCATCATCAACAATCTGTTCAGAGAGCTTCACGTTTCACGATCGGTGGCAACGGTTCACGATCTGTTCAGATCGGTGATCGGTGGCAACGGTCACGATCTGTTCACGAGCGGCGGTGAGGGAGGAGCGACAGCCATCAGCGTCGTGCGTGAGAGAGGGAGGCGAAAGCAGCGGCAGTGAGGGAGCAGCGAAAGTGACAGCCATCGTGTGTGTGAGAGAGAGGGAGGGGAAAGCAGCGGCGGTGAGGGATAAGCGGCACTGTCGTGCCGTCGTTGTGAGAGAGGGGGAGGTGAAACCCCGAGCGGTGAGAGAGAGAGCAGCACCCAATCTGTGAGTGTGTGAATGAACTGAAGTGAATTAAACCTAAGCATACACATATATATATATATATATATATATATATACTGGGCATAATGGTAATTTTACATCGGGGCTATTCGGGGCGGGGGTCGGGGGGCGGGGCGGGCCGGGTTCGGGGCTGGGATATGTATCCCCGTCCCCGGCCCGAACATCATCGGAGAATTTTTTTTTAATACCATCCCCGGCCCGTAGGGGATATTTTTCGAGGAATAACCGCTAAATTCGGGGTCGGGGGGTCGGGTCACCGTCGGGCCGGGTTCAGATTGTCATCCCTATTCACACAACGTTTGGTCCCACAATAAAAACTTTAAACGCGCTCGATAAATTTACTTTTTGTGATTAAAATCTGGGACCATTTTATTGTTTCCTAGAGTAATAAGGACACCAAAATTGACACACAACCATTTCTCTTCTGTCTTCTAACGTGAGAGAGGTAATTTTTCAATAGTTCTGAAGTACTACTTTGCTTTGCTTACGTAATGTTTCATACGTAATGTTTCATACTAATCATCTATCGAAATTTTTTACGGATAGAATATATTGACTCATTTTTATTAAGTAGTTGAGAAATAAAAAATAGCTCACTTAATGCATGTTGAAGTTTCTTATTTACTAAGGGCATGTTTGATTAGAAGGATTAAAGCATAGGATTAGGATTATTAATCTGTGGGCCCAATCATTCTATATTTGTTTTGACATTTTGGTTTAGGACTATTAATCCAATGGATAATTAATCCAACAAATTTGTAGGATTATTAGTAATGGGGTAGGGGTGGGATAGTTAATACCACACTAATTTGATAGGATTATTAATACCTCACCATTAATATTGTGAATCAAACATGGCCTAAAAGTACTGTATAGATAGTGTCACATACTACTCCGAAACTTTTTAATAATTTTCTACTAGTTGTAGTGTTAAATTCTTCTTTGTTTAGTAATATCATCGCACAATATCACTATTGTCCTCAAAACATTTACTTGGGAATGCCAAAACAAATAGACTTTTGCTATTATTAAAATAATAAAAAAAACTCTTATGTTCTTAAATCTCTTTCTCTTTATCTCAATTAGTCATTAAATTATATCTTAAAATTTTTGTATATCAAGATTTGCTCATATAAAACACCTGAAATTCATTAAAACAGAAAGGCAAAAGATTCTTAACCAACAGACTCAATACTAATTTATAACAAAGAGTGGACATTGGAATTGTGAGCCATGATAGGGATGCCGTACAGTTGGGCTGTCCAAATTTCCCAGTTTGGCAGCCTGTCCCAATGTCATTTTTTCCATGTAGGGAAAGACCTATTTTGGTTACTAATATATAGTACATGTTAGAATATTTTAGTAAAAAAAAAATATTATTTATTATATTATTCAATGGATTTTAATCCAAAATTATTCACAAAGTTATTCCATCAGTTTTCATAATTTATTAGAAGGTAACTTTTTTAGTAAATCTTACTTTTAAGATTTATGTTCCATCTAACTCCTATTTTTTAGGACTTACGTGTAAGTTTTAATACGTGGACTTATATCCAATATGTCTTATGATAATTAATGACGCTTTTTCATCAAACACTATTAAAAACGTCACTAATTGTTAATTTTTAGCGACAGTTTAAAAATTTTATCACAAAAAATCACTAATTATAAGTTTTAGCAATAGTTTAAAAAAATCGTCACAAAAAATTTACTAATTTTTAACTTTTAGTGACAGTTTGAAAAATTCGTCATAAAAAAAGTCACTAATTGTAAGTTTTAGCGACAATTTATAAAAATCGTAATAAAAAAGTCACTAGTTGTCAATTTTAATGACATATGCAAACAAATCGTCAAAAAAAATTATTTTTAGTGACGATTTTACTAGAACTTATTTTTAATGAAACTCTATGGGAATTAAGTCCAACTATTATGACCTATTGCTAGTTTACCCTATTCTTTTTTGAATATTTCATTAGGTCCTATTTGGTGTAATACGACCAAATCACCCTTCAATTTTTTTTTTTTTTTTTTTTTTTTTTTTTTTTTTGCATTTGTTTCTATTTTAAAATTAATACACAATAAAAAATAATAATAATTCTTTATCTTCTAAAGAAAATCTCTCATCCTTTTAGGAAAAATCTTTTCATTCTATAGAGAAAATCTCTCTTATTCTAAAAACAAAAAAAAAATTAAATACAAAAACACTCTTCCTTATTTTAGGGGAACAAATTTCTCTCTTCTTTCACAGAAAAATCTCATATTCTCAAAATCTTAAATCATTTATTGTTTAAAAACTCTGACTAAATGTTGATATGAACTTTCACATTACAAATGTATGCTGATAAATAACATCTCCTCATGAAATCATACATACACTCAATGCTACATGAGTGTGTGAACTTTAACATTGGGTGCGATTATATATTTGTATTATAGAATTAATGTAAACATTCACATCTCTATATACACACTATGTTTGTGCTAATATGACTACTAATATACAACTAATCTTCAAAAAAAAAGCATATCAAGGTACAATGTGAATGTTCACAATAAATAACAAACATACAACTAACCTTTAAAAAAAAAAAAAAAACATATCAAAGTACAATGTGAATGTTCACAATAAATAACAAACATACAACTAACCTTTAAAAAAAATAAAATTCATATCAAAATACAATGTGAATATTTACAATTTACAAGAAACATATAACTACCCTTAAAAAATTACACTCATACCAATGTCAACTTTCACTGCAATGTGAAAACATAAAAGAAAATTAAAAAAAGTAAAAATTGATTATTTTGATTGTTCAATGATAATAAAAGTGATTGTTCAACCAACAAGTATAGTAACAAAAATAACAAACATACAACTAACTTTTAAAAAAATAAAATTCATACAAAAATATAATATGAATGTTCACAATTTACAATAACAGACTTAGCCTTAAAAAAAATTAAACTCATACCAATGTAAAAATTAACACTGTAACTTGAAAACACAAAACAAAATTAAAAAAGTAAAAATTGACTATTTCGATTGTTCAATGACAATAAAAATGAATGCCTAATCAAAAAGCATAGTAACAATCAATAAAGAACAATCATCAAACAATATATAAAAGATCATCAAATATGTCATATATATTGATGAACATTTTTAGAAAAATCTGTATATAATCAATTCCGGCATAATACTAGCAAATAAACTACACAATATCAGTGACCACACAAACCGACGAAGAGACTACGGTTTATGTATAATAATGGCAAAAAAAGATTGTTCAACACCAGTTTACTATCATTTCTATTGCGAGTTCATCATCATCTCTATCATTGGTCTACATGTATTACTAACCTTCTCTTCTAAATGTTCTTCTTTGTCAGGACTTTATTATAAAATGATAGTGAAGGAAGATTTTTGATCAAGTGAATCACTTACATTGAGACAAAGAAAATACTAAGAATAATAATCTTGTACATTCATATATAGTATTTTATATATATCATAAGTGAAATATATAATAATAATTTTCTCTCTTTTAGATATATGGTGTAATATATATTATAGTAAATTTTTATAGCGGTAAAATAATTCACACAAACTTCTAATATGAGAAAAATGACCAATTAAAACATAAGTTCAAATTTATGGAATTAAGTGTAACACAATAATACTTTGTGAACTTATTAGGTTATAAACCCTTTAAATAAGATTTACAATTAAATCACTCTTATTAAAAATATTATTGTCTAATTATCACTCCGCCGATTTTGTTTTAAGGTAGGAGTGGGCGCTGGTCGCTTGCGACCACGGAACCTCCAATCCGCCATCCATCCACTAGATTAGCGGATTGGAGAAAATCAATCTGCATCCATCCGCCAATCCAGCAGATGTGGATTAAGCGGATTGACAACTTGGCGGATGGATGCGAATTGGTTTGGCCATGTAAAATTTTATAAATTTTTAATATAATTCAACTTGTGCACTTCCTCAAAAAAAAAAAAAATTACAGTCAATGACTTCAAAAATTATTACAATCACTACATGCCTCATCTAAAGAAAGAAAGTTTGAAACTTTAGAATATTACAATCAGTCCATGTCTCATCCATATAGTACAATCATAGCATATCTCATCCATATAATTTGATGACTGGGTACGTAAAACCGCTTCGTTCCTCTTTGATTTATGTTAGGTTTACTCTTGTTAGAGTGTTGAGTTTAACTTGAAATCTTGTCTACTGTTTGGGTTTGTTGTTTTTGGAAACCTTTCTCAAAATCCTCGTCCTTATTTATTCCAGTGTCAAGTTTCACATGTTTCGAGAGGCATGAGGTTGGATCTGAGAGTTTTCAGTTCAGTTGGTAAAATTTCTGACTGGAGGCAGGGCTGCACGTGTGGAAAGTTGGGGTGGTCAGGGTGCAACATTGAAATAATTGCACGTGAAGCAGCATGTGCGGGGAAAGGAAAGCCGCACATATGGGGGTGGAGGTCGCACGTGCAGTGAAGACGTGTCACACGTGCAGGGAAAGGCGCGCACGTGCGGGAGTCCATTGAGTCTAAAAATTTTCTCATTTTCTACTTCTTGGGCTGTGTGTATATCACTTTTACACATCTCTCTCTCTTTCTAAAACACTTTTCTCTCACTTCTCTCTACATTTCCTACACCAAACTAGATTAAATTCTTGATTTCTCCAAATCCATTAACATTTTGACCCTAGTTCCTTTATCAAAGTTGGAGAACTTTTTGAGGGCTACATTGTGTATGGTGGAGATCGAGTTTTGACGCTGTTGATTTTGGGGCTTTCTTCTTTTCTGCATTCAAGAACTTGAGGTAGGGATTTTTCTTTGAGTTATATATACGTTTTTATAAATCATGTTGTTATTGGGACTTTTTCTTGTGGTGATTGAACTTAGGTTTTGACTCATGAGTTGTGAACGATTTTTAAAAGTGGGATTCCATAATATTTTCTAAAAATCCTTGAGATTTTGAGTTATATTGTTGTAGAGAAGTGTTATTTGAAATAATTTCTTTCAAAATGAGGAGGAGACCTAGTTTATGGAAACCCTAGAAATTTGGAAAATTTTGAGAAAATGTGGTGATGCTATGAAATTGATATTGGACCAATAATATGGCAAATGTTGAAATGAGAAATTCCATGGTGTATGAGAATTAGTTGGTTTCAAAGTTGTTCAAAATGTTGATATAGTCATAGAATGACTAAGTTGAGGAAAATGCATGAAATGTGGAAATGTTGCTATTCCTCAATGGATGTAAATGAGTATATGTTTATCTTATGAAATTACATTGGAAAGAGAGTAACAATTGTGATCACAATGAAAAATTGTGTGGAAGAATTGACAGGGGCTTTGAGAGAGTCAATGAATTTGTTGAGGGCGGAAAATCAAGCCCGAGAGAACGCTGTATAGACAAGGGCAAGTTTTTTTGCTAGAGAGTTCTTGCGGGCCAAACCAGATGAGTTTCATGGTGGCTCCGAGCCTAAGAAAGCGAATGAGTGGCTCGAACAAATGGTGAAGACATATGAGATGCTTCACATCGAAGATAGTAAGCTAAGAGTGATTCTAGCGAGTTACTACCTTAAGGGGGATGCGGGCCAATGGTGGAAGTATGCTAAAGGTAGAGTGGAGTCGACATGGGAGGCTTTTGTGGTTGTTTTCCAGGACAAGTATCTACCTCCCACTGCTAGGGAGACAGTGAGGCAAGAGTTTGAAGACCTCAAGCAACTTAACATATCCGTGGCTGAGTTTGAGGCGACCTTCACTAGTTTGTCCCGGATTGCGCCAGAGTTGGTGGCAACGGAAGAGCGCCGTTGGATAGAATTTGAGAAGAGGTTGAGGACTATAATTTTGTTCAAGCTTGTTGAAAATATGATTCGGAACTATGACCGTTTTGTGGAGGCGGCGACACATGTAGCGATTGCCATGTAGGCCGAGGAGGAGGGACTTTAGGGCTCGAGGTCTAAGGACCAGGAGTCGCAGGGGGATTATAGACCCAGCAAGAAGAATCAGGGCACCTTTTCATCCCAATCCCAACCACAACAGTCTAGATCTATTTTTCTTTTGCTTAGTGCGGGCCCGGGAAAAAATGCACTGGGTAGTTTCTCTTGTTTCAAGTGTGGCCAACTGGGTCACAAGGCCTTTTCTTGCCCACAGAAGGGAGAAGGGCAGCAACTATTACCACCTCCACCACCACCCAACCGATCTTAAAGTCAGTCTCAAACTAAAGGGCAAGGACTTACATATTTCAGTGTGGTCAGTCGAGGCACATGAGGAGGGCATGCCCGCAGTTGGGGGCGCATCTGTTGCATCAGGGTCAAGGCAGACACAAAGCTACCGGCAGGCTCATTCAGTTCAGATTTCATGGGCTAATCAGGGAGCCGCTTCGGTTCTGTCGGTGTAGCGGGCCTATATTACGAGAGATGAGCAGGTTAATCAAAGGCCACAAGGGCGTGTGTATGTTGTATCTGTGCCAGAGCAGTTACCAGTATCCTTAATTGTGAAAGGTATTTCTGTTGTGTGTAATTCTTTGGCTAATGTGTTGATAGATACAGGTGTGTCACATTCATTTATGTTTACTGCATTTGCTTCTACATTGGGGTTAGAGATGGCACGATTAGCGTCTCCGCTTAAGGTCAAGTCACCCGTTGGGGGTACGGTTGACTTAGACCGAGGATGTCACGGTCGTGAGATAGAGGTTGTCGAGCGCCAACTTCCGTTTGCTTTTGTGTTGCTAGACATGTCAGGTTTTGATGTCATTTTAGGTATGGACTGGTTATCTTCGTACCATGTTGTGATTGATTGTTATCTTCAGAGTGTTACAGTGTGCACCTCGTGTAGTGACTGTTTTTATTTTCTGGGGGATCGAGTTGATAGGGTCATGTCATCAGTTTTTGACCCTCGTAGTAGAGGCGAGCTTAGTGGCCTTCTTGCAGCCCTCTTGGAGAGTGAGAGCAACGGGGCTCGTGTTGAATTGCCAAGGGTAGTTTGTGAATACTCGGATGTCTTTTCCGAAGTTCTTACTAGATTGCCACCCCACCGGGAGATTGAGTTCTCCATTGACTTAGTGCCTGGCACGGTACCGATTTCCATGGCATCGTATAGATTTTCACCCGCCGAATTGCATGAGTTGAAGATTTAACTCCAAGAACTTTTAGATAAGGGCTTCATTTGCCCTAGTATATCACTTTGGGGAGCGCCGGCTCTGTTTGCGAAGAAGAAGGATGGGTCATTGTAGTTATGTATTGATTACTGCAAGTTGAATCGAGTTACTATTAAGAACATATATCCCCTACCCAGAATAGATGATTTATTTGACCAAATTAGAGGATCTTGTTATTTCTCGAAGATAGACTTAAGGTCAGGATACCATCAGTTGAGAGTCCAGGAGGAGGACATCCAGAAAATGGCTTTTCGCACGCGTTATGGCCACTATGAATTCCTTGTAATGCCTTTTGGTTTAACCAATGCCCTTGCTTCCTTTATGAATTTGATGAACTGAGGTTTTCGAGAATTCTTAGAGCGTTTCGTGGTCGTCTTTGTGGATGACATCTTGATTTATATAGCCTCCGAGGAGGAATACGATAACCACTTACGATTAGCACTTGAATTGCTGAGTGAGCACCAATTATATGCCAAATTTGAGAAATATGAGTTTTGGTTGGCCAATGTGAAGTTTTTGGGACATGTAATGTCGAGAGAAGGAGTAACTGTAGATTCTTCTAAGATGGATGCTGTGCAGGATTGGAAACAACCTAAAAGTATTTTTGAGATCTAGAGTTTCTTGGGATTAGTTGGGTATTATCGCCGTTTTGTAAGAGACTTCTCTAGACTAGCTGCACCTTTGACTAGGTTGACAATGAAGGGTGTCAAATTTATGTGGAGTGAAGCTTGTGAAAATTCATTCAAAGAACTTAAGATTAGATTGACCCCCACATCGGTTCTGATCATTCCAGAAAGAGGTTTGGGTTACATCATCTATTGTGATGTGTTCTGGGATAGGCTTGGTTGTGTCTTGACGCAAGAGGGAAAGGTTGTGGCCTATGGTTCACAACAATTGAAAACTCATAAGAAAAACTACCTCACCCATGATTTAGAATTAGCGGCAGTAATTTTTGCCTTAAAGATTTAGAGGCATTATTTGTATGGTGAGAAGTTTGAGATCTTCTCCGATCATAAGAGCCTAAAGTATTTGTTTTTCCAAAAAGATTTGAATTTAAGCCAACGGAGGTGGATGGAATTTATGGAGGATTACGACTTCGAGTTACACTATTATCTAGGGAAGGCCAATGTAGTGGCCGATGCCTTGAGTCGAAAATCTCTGAATAGTTTGGCAAGTGTGGCCATTCAGGAATGGGATATGCTAGGTGATATCAATAAGTTTGATTTGCATTTGGATGAGTCCAGCGAGGGTGCTACCTTGTTTACTTTAATTGTTCAACCTACCTTGATTAGTAAGGTCATAAAGGCGCAACAGGGTGACCGCGAGATGGAGTCGATTCGTGATAGGATTTCCAACGGGAAGGAAGAGAAGGGTTTGAACATTCACTCGAATCTGAGTGTACGCTATTTAGACCGTTTGTTTATACCAGAATCTTGTAGAGAGAAGGTACTTCAACAGTTTCATCACTTACGCCTTGCGATACATCCGGAAGACACCAAAATGTATCATGATCTTAGTTGCCAGTTTTGGTGGAGGGGTATGAAGCGGGATGTCGCTTTATTTGTATCGAAATGCCTTGCTTGGTAACAAGTAAAAACCGAACACCAAAGGCCAGCGGGTTTCCTGCAACCTTTACCGATAACCAAGTGGAAATGGGAGCATGTTGCTATGGATTTTGTAGTTGGACTTCCTAGAACTCAGCAAGGCAATGATGTCATTTGGGTGATTGTTAATAGGTTGACTAAGTCTACGCATTTCATTCAGATGCACACCGGTAACTCAGTTGAGCATTTGGCAGAGTTATACATTAGAGAAATAGTTCGACTTCATGGGGTCCTTCTAACCATTGTATCATATAAAGATCCTCGTCGGTTGTGGCAAAGCCTTCAAGAGACATTGGGAACTAGGCTGACCTTTAGCACCGCTTACCACCCTCAAACCGATGGGCAGTCGAAGCATACCATTCAGATTTTGGAGGACACGCTTAGAGCTTGTGTCCTTGATTTCAAAGAGTCTTGGGAGAGACACTTACCATTGATTGAGTTCACCTATAACAACAGTTATCAAGCTAGTATTGAGATGGCACCATTTGAGGCCTTGTATGGCCATTCTTGTAGAACACCAGTTTGTTGGGCCGAGGTGGGTGATACACCGTTGTTGGGTTCGGAGATTGTTCGAGAGACAACCGAGAAAGTTGCTTTCATTCGAAAGAGGTTAGCTACGGCTTAAAGTTGACAGAAGAGTTATGCTGATAGGAGGAGACGACCCTTATCTTTCGAGGTTGGTAACCATGTGTTCCTTAGAATCTCACCAAGGCGGGGTTTGATGAGATTTGGTAAAAGTGGTAAATTGTCTCCAAGGTTCATTGGGCCTTTCGAGATATTGGAGCGAATTGGAGAAGTGGCATACAGGTTAGCTTTGCCGCTACAGCTTTTGAGGGTTCACAATGTGTTTCATGTATCCATGCTTAGAAAGTATGAACCCGACCCTTCTCATGTACTTGATTGGGCTGATTTGGAGGTAGACGAGGATGCCTCATACGAAGAGTGACCAGTTCAAATTTTAGACACTCGGGAACAAGTGTTAAGAGGAAAGACTATTCCGCTGGTAAAGGTGTTGTAGAAACACCATAGGGTCGAGGAAGCGACTTGGGAACGGGAGGCAGAGGTCTACTCCAAGTATCCGGATTCTTTTGAAAATGCTTAGTTGTTTTAATTTGTGATATTCCCTAGTGTTTGAGGGAAATGTGTTACATTATTAATCACATGTTACTGTGCATGTTGTTATTTCAAACATGTAATTATTATGATTGTCATAATTGTGGTTGGAAAATTTCATACTTATGCTCATCACGAATTGTTGTTGTTTATATTGTGACTGAGACACTTGGAAACCATGATGTTAACGGTGAATTTTGGTTGAGAATTGATATTGTGATTTGAAATTATGTTTAGTGTGGTTTGATCGCTGGAAGCCCTTGCTTGTTTGAGAAGTGATTCAATTTCGGGGACGAAATTTCTTATGGTGGGAAGGTTGTGATGATCGGGTACGTAAAACCACCTCGTTCCTCTTTGATTTATGTTAGGTTTACTTTTGTTAGAGTGTCGGGTTTAACTTGAAATCTTGTCAATTGTTTAGGTTTGTTGTTTTTGGAAATCTTTCTCAAAATCCTCATCCTTAATTATTCCAGTGTCAAGTTTCACATGTTTCGGGAGGCATGAGGTTGGATCCGAGAGTTTTCAGTTCAGTTGGTAAAATTTTTGACTAGGAGGCAGGGCCACATGTGTGGGGGCATGGGCCGCACGTGCGGGAGGCAATGCCGCACGTATGTAAAGCAGGGGTGGTTAGGGTGCAACACTGAAATAATTGCACGTGAAGCAGCAGGTGCGGGGAAGGAAGAGCCATACGTGCCGTAGAGGCATACTGCACATACGGGGAAAGGCGCGCATGTGCGGGAGTCCGCTGAGTCCGAAAATTTTCTCATTTTCTCCTTCTTAGGCTGTGTGTATATCACTTTTACACATCTCTCACTTTCTCTCTCTAAATCACTTTTCTCTCCATTCTCTCTACATTTCCTACACCAAACTCGATTAAATTCTTGATTTCTCCAAATTCATTAACATTTTGACCCTAGTTCCTTTATCAAAGTTAGAGAACCTTTTGAGGGCTACATTTTGGACGGTGGAGATTGAGTTTCGATGCCGTTGATTTTGGGGCTTTCTTCTCTTCTTCCTTCAAGAACTTGAGGTAGGGATTTTTCTTTGAGTTCTATATACATTTTTACAAATCATGTTGTTATTAGGACTTTTTCTTGTGGTGATTGAACTTGGGTTTTGACTCATGAGTTGTGAACGATTTTTAAAAGTGGATTTCCATAATATTTTCTAAAAATTGGATTTTTAGTTATATTGTTGTAGAGAAGTGTTATTTGAAATAATTTCTTTCAAAATGAGGAGGAGACCTAGTTTATGAAAACCCTAGAAATTTGAAATTTTTTGAGAAAATGTGGTGATATTGTGAAATTGATATTTGACCAATGCTACGGCAAATGTTGAAATGAGAAATTCCATGGTGTATGAGAAGTAATTGGTTTCGAAGTTGTTCAAAATGTTGATATAGTTATGGAATGACTAAGTTGGGGAAAATGCATGAAATGTGGAAATGTTGTTATTCCTCAATGGATGTAAATGAGTATATGTTTATTTTATGAAATTACATTGGAAGAGAGTGAGAATTGTGATCACAATGAAAAAGTGTATGGAAGAATTGAAAATGAAAGAATGTTACTATGTATTGTTTTATGCTGCATTGACTTTTCAATTTATTTGGTTATTACGAGTTTTGAATTGAGAATTGAAAATTGAAAATTTTGCATTAAAAAGGGAAATGTTTGTGAAACAAGATTTCATTGAATTGTTTTGGGGTAAGTCCAAATAGGGGTTGTAGATGAAACTGATTATGTTAGCTTGAGTGTCCAAGGTGACAGACCGAAAACACGCGCAGAGGATATATCACGTGCCTTCCGGTTAGCTACCAGTAAAGTGGGGATTTAGTAGTGCTAGTTATGCCTAGTTGCAAATACTAACTTAGGGATTACCTAAGTCGTATTTGCCGCCGCTCGAACTTGATTTAAAATTATTGAGTTATTGAATTTTCAAGATTTCATTGTGCATTGATGGTTTTCAAAAAGATAAAGGTGTGATCTTCTTTTAAAAGCATGTCATGGCATGTGTATTTCATTTTATGAGAATTGTATAAAATGTATATACTTTGTTAAGAATTTCTTACTGAACTTTATGCTCACCCTATGAGATTTTGTGCAGAAAAAGATGTGGTGATTCTGCCAAATGAAGGGCCTGGATGTATATGTTGAGAGCACAAAGCACTTGTTTTGTTGTTATTATATTTTTGCAAGCCAAGGGCTATATTTGTATGGGTTTGAGCAACCATTTTGTGTAATCGGGCTTAAGCCTTGAACTTTGTAGCCCTTGAGGGCATTTGTTTATGTTGGATTGGATGTTTTACATGCTATAGATTTATGTACTAATGTCATTAAATATATATTTGCATGTGGAACTATTTTGTAAATCTTTCATGTTTATGTATGTATGTGTTAGGGATTTATTTCGGCTTACCATAAAGAGCGGTGGTTAGTGTACTTTTATTGTGTATTTTCTTGGGGGTGTTACATATAAAGTATTATAATTTGTAATTCTTAAAATATAAAAATAATTCAAACCACTAAAACCATGAACAGAGCAGCAGTAGAGATTGTATGCTTCTGTATTGTCACATCTATATCTATTTTTGAAAACAAAAACCAACCAACATATATCATATTTTCTATTTATTATTTTTAAAATTAAATTTAAAAACCAAAAAATATAGATAAATAATACATTAATTTTTTTCAATTCAAAAAATATATTCAAGTTGAAAACTCTTTTTCAGCAGAATAGGGTGAAACACCAATAAATCCCAAAATGTGATTTTGTGAACTGTTTAGTCCTCCATTTTTTCGTATGAACCCAAAGGTCCTATTAAAGTGAAAATTACACAAAATGGTAATCACTTACATATTTGGGTTTAATTTTCTAAGAATAAAAGTGGATTTCTCTAAATGTAAAATTACATATTTGGGCAACTCGCATTATAGAGGCTTTGGATTTTCATTCCTAAAACAAATCCCACATTATGGAAAAAAATGTACCACTCTAATATAACACTAACGTAATATCCAATGTGAAACACTAAAAACCTTTTTAGTGCACTTTTCCTAAATGTAGCACTTCAAAAAAATTCGTTAATGTACTTTCTCCAGACGTAACACTCTAATGAAACATATAAAAAAATTTCTTAGTGTATTTTTTTTTTCAAACATAACATTCCAATTAATGTAACACACACACAAAAAAAAAAAAAAAAAAAAAAGATGCTTCGTATTGTAACTTTTTGCAAACGTAACACTCCAATCAATGTAATCTCAAACGTAACACTCCAATATAATACATACAAAAATACTAAAAAGTTATTTAATGTAATTTTTTTAAACGTAACACTCACAATTTGAAAAGATTTACTCAAAACTTGCAAAGGAATTTTTGTACTCCGTTTAGAATGGTTTGAAGAATCTCACATTCTTTTGAAATGGTTTGAAGAATCCCATATATCTATATATATATATTTTGAGCGTTACATTTAGAAAAAATACACCAATGAGTTTTTTTGTGTGTTACATTGGAATGTTGAACTAAGAAATTTTATTAAAGTGTTACGTATGGAAAAAGTAAACTAAGAATTTTTTTTTAGAGTTATATTGGAGTGTTACATTTGAGTGTTATATGAAAGTGTTACAGTTTGAAATTATACATTTGCCTAAAATTTATTAAGAGATTTTTGTACTCCTTTTGAAATGTTTGAAGGATCTCGGGTGTGTTTGGTTTGTGTTTGAAGAGTAGTTTTTGAGATAAAAAGTATGAAAACTTGTTTGGTTTGTCTTTTTTCAGAAATGATTTTGAAAAATTGTTTTGGGGAGAGAGTTTTAAAAAAAGTGATTGATTTGATGTATATGAGAGAGAGAGAGTGATTTTGGAAAGCAAGAAACCAAACAAAATTTTAAGATTTTTTTTTGGAAAAATTTGTTTGGTTTAATTACTTCTGAAAATTTGTTTGTAAAGAATTTTTCCCAAAAAATTTTCTAAGAAACAAACCAAACAACATATTTCAAGTCATTTTTATATTGATTTTGAGATGTTTTCCAAATAAAAAAGATTTTCATATAAAAATTCATCCCAAATTTGATTCTCATAGATTGTGTACATTACCTTTCTAGCACAAACCCCCCCCCAAAAAAAAAGAGAATGAAACATAATAAGAGTATAACTGTAAATTTAATTTCTAAATAATATATTAAATCTACCTTTTCAAAATCAATGGGACTAATTGGTTTATAAGAAAATTCTTGGGACTAAATGGGTTATCATTCATCAAAATGGGATTTATAAGTAAATTTTAAACTCTTTTGTAATTGAAAACACAAATAAATATCTAAACAAATTGAAAACAAAAAATCTTATATATTACTAGGGGTGCTCATGGTTTGACGGTTCAGTTACGGCTAAATGAATCTTAAATCCGTCATCCGTCCAAAACTAAGCGAATTGGAAAAAATCAATCTGCAACCGTCCGCTCTTCATCACGCATTTGTCCAAAATGTGACGGATTGGTTCAATTCAGTAGGTTTGGCCGGATCGGTATATCCACTGCTCACTCCTATTTTAAGAGAATGTTAATTGCTTCTACATCTTAGTCTATATATATATATATATATATACTAGCAAAATAATATATTATTTACTAAAAATATGATAATTATATTTAATTTTTTATATTTTGTCTCTCATAAATAAAATTATATATATAAGTTTAAATGTTTTGTTTCAAATGTTCCTTTACTATCACATATAGTATAGATAGATTAAAATTGTTGTATTGACAATTAATAATTAAAATTATGTTTTGTTATGAAAAAATGACATAATTCTAATATTTCACTATTTTAGAATAAAAATATATGAATTTTCAAAAAGTATCATATTGGTTTTTGAAAGGAAAATAATTAAATAAATTTTAAAAACTTAATGAGTAAGATAGAATTATCGTAACATGTAAAATCGCTAAAATCACGGTTAAACTAGCAAATTATTCAAACAAAAAATGGTTTAGCTTAACCAGTTATGTCAAAAGACCAACCAATTTATACAAAAATTAATTAATTAAAACTTTTAAATTTTATTTTATTAAAATTTAAACTGTCAATAAATATAAAAACAATCTATTAAATTAAATTTAAATGTGGCACAATATAAATTTAAAATTATAATAATTTGTCCCATAATTTATAAGTTTTAAATACAAAGTTAAAATTATCAAAATTATCTCATAATTTTTGTATTAAGGAGCAAAAGTGATATTGAGATTATCAATATATCTATATATTTTACAAAAGAATACTTTTAAGGAGAGATATTATGTGAATTTCAAAATCTCAGACAAAATTATTTTTAAAATCAAAACCTCTATGTGGGTGTTTGGGAAGTGGATTTTTATGTAGGTTTTTTTAGTCGTAGGATATTATTGGAAAACCCCAATTTTTTTTTTTTTCACAAAAAGACAAACTTTTTGCAAAACCAAAAAACAACACATCTAAACAAAATATCACATCCAACCCCATAATCATCTCACTTTTTCTCTCACAAACATCACATCCAACCACAAAAAAATCTAACTATCTTCCCAAACACAAAAAAAAAATTCTCCAATAATATACTGCAACTAAAAAAACCTATATAAAAATCCACTTCCCAAACACCCACATATATGGAATTGTTAAATAAAAGTTAAATGAAAGTTAGCCAATAGAAATTTTCTTAATTAGTTAAAATTAAGAAAATCAACAAATATTAGTATGAAATATTGATCATAAGGTTTCTCACTAAAAATCTTATTTTGCTTATATAAATGGGAGTATAAGATTCACTCTATATAAGTGAAACGATTCACTTTTTCCTTCTTTTTTTGATGTGGGATTGTAAAATAAAAATTAAACAGAAGCTAGCAAATAGGAATTTTCTTAATTATTTAAAATTAAAAAAATTCAATAATTTATATAAATGAGAGCAAAAGATTCATTTTATATAAGTGAGACGATTCATTTTTTTTCTTCTTTTTTCGATGTGAGATTGTAAAATAAAAGTTAAACAGAAACTAGCCAATGAAATTTTTCTTAATTGGTTAAAATTAAAAAAAAATTAATAATTTTAAAATAAGGATTTGGAACTCCTAGAAATGTTATTTTTAAAAATCTCATTTTTCTCATATAATAAATTAGCATAATTAGGTATAAATAAATAATGAAAAAATAATTTTTAAAATTAAATAATAATCTAAAAAATTTATCTAGAATTAGTAAAAATAATTTAGAATCAATTAAATTTTATTCATTTTTATCACAATTACATATAAGAGAAATTTTGTTTTATTCTTATGTCATTAATTGTGTGCTTTTAGTTCTTAATGACAAATTCATGTCATAATTTGATTAGTAAAAATTTTTAAAAAAAATTAATTACGGGTATAAAAGAATTTATAAGGAAATCTTTTAGGGAAAAAATTACCCGTAACATATAGTCCCCATTGTCTAGTTTTAGGGGGATTTATTTTAGGGTCCTTGATATTAAGATTTTATAGCATAAAGGACATTCAATATTTTCATAATGTCTAAGGTCCCTCAAATCGATCCAGAGAAATTTCCATCCAGAGAAATTTCCATCCAAAGAATTTCTCTGGACTTTCCAGAGAAATTCTAGATTAGAGAAATTCTCTCCAACCTAGAGAAATTCTCTGTTCTTCTCCAGATAAATTTCCAAATTATGTAAACAACTAACAGATATGGTTTTTAACTCCAAAAAAAAAAAATTGGGGCAAAACAACAACACCACCAGTAACACTGATGCAAAAAGAAATGTGCACACAAGATAGATCATACACAAAATTATTGCACTGAGTACAACCAAGAAACAAAATTCGGTTCTTTTGAAATTTCTCTAAATTTAAACTAAAGAAATTCAGAGAATTTCTCTGGACTTCACAGAGAAATTCTTACCAATGAAAAATTTCTCTGGACTCACTTCAAGAAATGTGCACACCAGATAGATAATACACAAAATTATTGCACTGAATACAACCAAAAAACAAAATTCGGTTCTTTTGAAATTTTTCTGAGTTTAAACTAGAGAAATCCAGAAAATTTCTCTGGACCAAGAAAGAATTTCTCTGGACTCACTTCAACCCAGAGAAATTTTCTCAAAACCAGAGAAATTTCCCTTTACAACTCAGATAAATTTATTCAAATCAGAGATATTCCCCCTCTCCAAATCACTCAACCCAGAGAAATTCACAACTCAGAAATTCCATTTTCTGTTACCATTTGAACCCGACCACTTAGCTTGCTTGATCTTTTCAAGCTGAACCTGAGTATCCTTGAACAGCTGCATCATTTTAATCTCTGAATCTTTAGTGAATTACATTCTCTACTTCTCCAATTCCTCCTAAAATACGAATCATTCACCACTGGAGACAGCCGTTTCTGAGGAAACACCACAGGCTGGACCACCAGTCCCGACAGCGGCTACTGGTCACCTTCGGACAACGGCTACTGGTCACCTTCGGAGACGATTCAGAAATCCTAAACCTCCCTTCAAGCACACCTTGTTTTTGCGGATTGATTTGATCACCTTCGAAGACGTGTTCTTCATGTTGCCTCGGACTTGGTAGCGATCTAAGTACACCGGCGCATGCATTGCCTCCATGACCTACTCGACAGCAATGGTGACCAGAAGTCCGATTCTGTCGCCGGAAATCAGAGTGATGGCTCTCAGAGCACCATCTCTCTGTCAAGGCATGTACGTCACTGATCTTGATGGTGATCGAGTGCAGAGTTGTTTGAGGATGGATGTGAATCGATGAGCCATTCCTGTGGAGGACTTTGATTCAATTTTTTATTGGATTTCTTGGTAGAATTAGAGAGGTCTGAGAATGGAGAAGTTTAGAGAGAGAGAGAGAGAGAGAGAGAGAGAGAGAGATGAGTTTTGATTTGGTAAGGTCAAATTTCTCTGTGATATATGCGTGAATGATTGAGGGACCTTAGACATCACAAAATAATATGGTGAATCTCTTCCATTACTAAAAATTGGAGAGGGACTTTAGACTAATTTTCCCCTAATTTTATAACAAAGTGATATGCTAGCTTTTTTTTTGCCTAATGCATGTCCTATTTTTGTTATTTATTAGCTAGCATATCACACAGAATTGGATTTAAAAGTTTTATTTATTGTTATGACAAACATTTAAAAGGGAAAAATATTTAAAATTAATAAAATTGTTAACAATTTTAAAATTTTTATTTATTATTATGACAAACATTTAAAATTAACAAAAATAGGAAATTTGTACATATTTATTAACAATTTTAAAATTAATTAAGAAATTATGTAGTTATTCTTAAAAGAATAAATTATATTGGTAGTTCTTATAGTTTAACTCTTGTGATATTTTTGTCCTTACAATTTTAATTTGCTCGATTTTGATCATGAATTTATAATTTTGTCTTAATTTGGTCCAATTGTTATTAGTTTTTTTGTTTATTGAAAATACACACATGAGTAGCATCTATTATAATTTTATAGACAAAATTATAAACTTGTTCAACTCAGTAAGTTAATGTTAACCAACTCAATAACTATTTTATTTTAAAAATCTTAACCAACATTATCAATTGGACTAACTCAGTAAGTTAATGATACAAAATCTAAAATTACTGGTCAAAATCAAACTAATTAAAATTACAGAGACCAAATTGACACAAAAGATAAATACGAGGACTATCGATATAATATACCATTCTTAAAAGATGTCTAATATTGATTGTATCAATATTAAGATATATTTATATCTGAAAAACTATTTAATACCAGATCAGGCTAGAACTTGAATAAAAAATTGATGACTTATTAAAAATATTTAATAATTATAAATTTAAATTTGATTAATTTTTCATTTAATTTTTTTCATAATAGAATTAGGTTGTTTGATAATTATAATTTATAGTTCCAATTTTTCTTTGTATTTTTTAAAAAATATTTTAAAATTATATATAATTATAATTTCTTTTGAACTTTCTTTTTCAATCTCAAATTAGTTATAACTTGAATTATATATAATTTGTTTTTGACTTCTCATCTACAAAAACTAATCCTAAATTATTTTTTGAACATTGTAAAAAATAAATAAAGATATATATTATCAATAATAATAACAAAATATATTTTTATTTATCATGTGACATCTCACCATTGTATTGATAATGGACATTAATAATAAAACTCATTATAACAATGTTGTAATAATATATCAGCTAACCATATTAAAATGAATTGGTATGGTTTAGAATGGTCATTCATATCTTATTCCCCTTGTCTCCCCTTTATTTTAGTTATTGAGTTGTAGTTGTGCGTTTGGAACAGGTTGGTTGCTTGTTTTTCCAAACATTTGTTGCCCAGATTTTGGCTTCTCCACTCGAGCGGGCTTCACAAATTTTGTTCCTCTGCTCAAGCGGCCATTCTTGCGCTCGAGGAGGATTCGTTAACTCTCAGTATTTCTTTTGCAGGTCTAAAAATACTGGAAGTGTGCATTGGACACTCGAGGGTCAAGTTTCATGCTCGAGCAGAAGTTTGTGTCTGACGCTCGAACGGGGTTTTCCACACTTGAGCGGACTGCGTATATAACAGTCTGCGTATATAACAGTCTGAGAAGATGACATTTTGAATCACTTTTTCTTTTCTTTCTCTCTCTAAAACTTTTCAAAAAGCTTGTTCTTGAGCCTCTCTCTCTAAAATTTACCTTCTCTCTTAGATTTCATCTAGATCCATTGATCTTTTCACTATAGTACCTTTGAGAAAAAGGTAGAGCATCTCAGGATCTATATTTTGATCCGAATAGAAGTGGGTTTTGGCATTCTTGGAGTTTCTCTCTTGTTTGGCTCATCTTCTTCCTTTGAGATAGGGATTCTTTCTACACCTTCATATGATATTTAGTTTAGTTATTGTCTTTTGTGTAACAATTGTGTGATTTAGGGATGTTTTAAACAAACCTAGGGTTTTGGCATAAAGAATGGAAATAGGGGTTTTGTATGTAGGTGAAATAACTTATTGTAGGATTCGAAAATGGTGTTGTATTGTGTCTAATTTGGTTATTTTGGCACTTTGATGATGTTTGAGAAAAAAATGAGAAATTGCCCTAATTTTATCAAATTATTATTTTGTACAAATAATTAGAATTTGCATTGGAAATGTGAAATTGAGAAGGTATTGATATGAATGGTGGAATTGATTATGTATTAACTCACTCTTTGGAAGTTTTGAATAAACTGTTTGTTTGACATTGAATATCTGTCTAGAGATAACTACTCGTAAAATGGCATTTGTAGTGCTTGTACAGTCTATGTTTACATGGGTTCTATTTGACGGCTGCCCGTGGACGAAATATCCATGAAATGAAAGTTTAAAGTGTTTTAGCATATGTGTTGTGTGAATTGAAAGCAATTGAGTTGTAGCCTTAGTTCGATTGTTGTGAAATAATGAAATTGACTCATGAATTGAGAAAGATAAGAAATCGAAATATGAATTAAAAGTAAATAGATTAAGACTTGAAATTGATATCTTATAAGTATGTAAAGTTGTGAAAAGTTTTACCACGAGTATTGTTTATACACTTGTACTTATATCTTTGCTAAGTTTCATATATTGTGTTAGATGATTTCTATTGGGTTGTAGCTCACCCTATTTGGGAATAACATTTTCAAGAAATGATGGCATGCCTCCACCAAGGCAATAGCATTGGAGGGACTTTTGGGAAACAAGAGCTTCATGTTTTGTTTATTTTATATAGCCTAGGTCCAAGTTTGTAATTGAGCGAAGCTCATTTTGTTGTAACCAAGTCAAGACTTGGAAAGTTATAAGTCAATAGGGCATCTACTTCTGTTAAACTCTTTTGTATCATTAATTTCAGGAAATGAAAGGACTATTTACTCTAATTTATGCTATCATTTATATATGTTTTTGGATGTATTTATGTTATTATTTTGGAGGTGTTACAACTTGGTATCAGAGCGTACTGGGTTTGAATACTTTGGGTATGTGGGAAATGGTTAGTACCACAATGGGTTTGTCTCGCTTGCCAGAGACTTAAGTGTGAACGATATGTTCTTATATGACAACATGCTTATGTGATTATTTGGGTATATGATTGAATTTCTTGGATGTTGATTGGGTCTACAGGTTTCTAGTAGTCCTGTTAGAAAGGCACTTGATCACTACTATTTCTAATTGGAACTCTAGCAATGCCGTGAGACGGTCATTATCCGCAGATGAAATTCGTATGTGTTTACATGATTATGTGCTTATGTGGAGTGAATTATTGTTGTCCAATGTATTAGGACGCGAGTGAGTTAGCTTCGGAACATTTGTGAATGTGCTAATCTCGTTGTTACCTTTATTTGGATGTTAGTACATGGTTGTGGAGGTAGGCGTGGTAGGCTTAGGAGGCACAAGATGCCTATACTGGATGACATTCCGGCGTAAGAAGAAGGGGTTGATCAGGCCAACGTGGCTGAGCCAGTAGGTCAACAAGCCATGAGCGCCTTAGGCTGAGAAATGGCCGGAGCACTGAAGGAATCAATGGACATTCTCAAGGTTAAGAATCAAATCCAGGCCTAGGTAGCTGAGGCAGGGCCTTCCTTTTTGAAGAGGGAGTTTTTCCTGTCGAATTCGGATGAGTTCTTGGGTGACCCAAAGGAGCCACTGAAGGCAAATGAGTGGCTTGAACAAATAGTGAAAATATTTGAGATGTTTGGCATCGAAGATGGAGATTTGAGAGTGACTTTGACGTCTTTCCAGTTGAACGGAGATGCAGGTTAGTGGTGGAAATACGCGCAGGAGCGCATTGTAGGGACTTGGGAGGCCTTCGTCGACGCTTTTCAGGACAAGTACTTACCTCCCACAGTTAGAGAGAAGTTGAGGGCTCAATTTTCTCGCCTCAAGCAGTTGAACACATCTGTAGCCGAGTTTGAGGCCACCTTCACTAGACTCTCTAGGTTTGCACCTAAGTTGGTGGCGACCGAGTAGTGCCGTTGTTTGGAGTTCGAGAAGAGGTTGAGGACCGAACTTATGTTTCGAGTGGCTAAGTCCATGATTAGGGATTGTGGGCGCGTTGTGGAGGCTGCAGCCCATCTTGAGACCATCATGCAGGCTGAGAAGGAGAGGATGAGGGGCTCCATGAGGAGTCAAGATAGTCAGGGGGACGGTAGGAGACAGAGGGGTCCTAACCCTCAGCAATCCCAAGGAGTTCAATCGAGGTCTACCTTTCCAGTGCCTAGCTCGAGTTTTGGGAGAGGTGGTCAGGGGTATGTGACTTGCTTTAAATGTGGCCAATTGGGTCACAAGTCTCCAGTTTGCCCGCAGAGAGGAGGGGGACAACAAGCAGTTTCGTCTTCGGCTCGTTCTCAGAGCCAGAGTCAAGGTAAAGGACAGCCGCCCACTTGTTATCAGTGTGGCCAGATGGGGCACCTAAAGAGATCATGCCCATAGTTGGGTGGCACGTCTGATACGTCTAGCTCGAGACAGACACAGAGTCACCAGCTAGCATAGTCAGCACAGGCCTCGAGGTCTAATCAGGGAGCTTCTTCGGCTTAGTCAGTGCAACAGGCCTATGCTCCGAGGGGTGAGCAAGTAGATCAAAGGCCAACAGGGCGTGTGTATGCCGTTACGGTACCAAACCTTGCACCTGCTCATTCAATAGTGAGAGGTACCTTTTTGTTTTGCAATTTAGTTGCTAGTGTATTGATTAATACGGGTGCATCCCATTCTTTTATCTCGTCTGCATTTGCATCAGTTTCGGGATTAGAGTTGGCACAATTAGCATCTCCTATTTGTGTAGAGTCACCTATTGGTGGTGAAGTTATTCTGAAACATGGGTGTCGGGGTTATGACATAATGGTCGCTGGTCGTCGACTTCAATTCGCATTTGTTTTGCTTGACATGACTAGTTATGATGTTTTTTTGGGTATGGATTGGCTATTGTCATACCGAGCTATTATAGATTGTTACCGTCAGAGGGTTACTATATGTACCTCGAGCGGGGACTACTTTTATTTCTTGGAGGACCAGGTGGACAGGGTCTTATCACCGATATGTGGCGGAGCGAGCTTAGTTGTCTCCTTACTAGCTTCTTGAGTGGTGAGTGTGAGAAAGCCCGGGTTGAGTTACCAAGGCTAGTTTGTGAATACCCAAATGTCTTTCCTGAGGATCTTGTCAGTTTACCACCTCACCGAGAGATCGAGTTCTCTATCGACTTAGTGCCTGACACGGAATCAATTTCTATGGCACCATATCGGTTTTCATTTGCTGAGTTGAGCGAGCTGAAGGTTTTATTCCAGGAACTGTTAGATAAGGATTTAATTCACCCTAATACTTCACCTTGGGGAGCGCTGACCCTCTTTGTTAAAAAGAAAGATAGAGCCTTACGACTTTGAATCGATTACCAAAAGTTTAACCGAGTAACTGGTAAGAATAAGTACCCAATGCCTCGTATAGATGATCTATTCGATCAGTTGAAAGAGTCTTGCTATTTTTCTAAGATAGACCTGAGGTTGGGTTACCATTAGTTGAGGGTAATGGAGGAGGATACCCCGAATACGGCATTCCATATACGTGGTATGGCCATTACGAGTTCCTAGTAATGCCTTTTGGGCTAAGCAACACTCTAGCTGTATTTATGGATTTGATAAACCGGATTTTCCATGAGTTCCTAGATAGTTTCGTGGTCGTCTTTGTAGACGACATTTTAATTTACTCACCTTCTGAGGAGGAACACAGGGTACATTTGCGAGTAGTACTTGAACTTCTTAGAGCCCATAAACTGTATGCTAAATTCGGGAAGTATGAGTTTTGACTGAGAGAAGTTAAGTTCTTAGGCCATGTGGTATCTGGGGAAGGGGTGACGGTAGATTTATCCAAGATAAAGGCAGTGCAAGATTGGGCACAACCTAAGAATGCCTTTGAGATTCGTAGTTTTCTGGGGTTGGCCGGGTATTATCAGAGATTTGTGAAAGATTTCTCTAAACTAGCTTCACCTTTAACTAGGCTAATGAGAAAGGGAGTCAAATTTGTGTGGGATGAGACTTGTGAGAAGTCGTTCTAGGAACTTAAAGATAGACTCACCACTGCTCTAATCTTGATTATTCTGGAGAGGGGTTTGGGTTACTTGGTTTATTGTAATGCCTCACGAGAAGATTTAGGTTGTTTTTTGATGTAAGAGGGAAATGTAGTAGCCTATGGCTCGCGGTAGTTGAAAACACACGAGATGAACTACCCTACTCACAACCTAGAGTTAGCAAAGGTGATATTTGCCTTGAAATTTGGAGGCATTATCTATATGGTGAGAAATTTGAGGTGTTTTCCGATCATAAGAGTCTGAAGTATCTATTTACACAAAAAGACTTAAATTTGAGACAAATGAAGTAGATGGAGTTCATAGAGGATTATGATTTTGAGTTATATTACTATCCGGGAAAGGCCAACGTTGTGGCCGATGCCTTGAGTAGGAAGTCTAATAGCAGTGTGGCCTGTATCGCCATTCGGGAGTGGGAAATGTTAGGTACTCTCGGGGAATTTGATTTGCACCTTGATGAGTCCGTTTAATCTGCGGCCTTATTTTCTATGGTTGCACAACCTACACTTGTGAACCGAGTGTTAGAAGCATAGAGGGGTGATCTTGAGGTAGAGGCCCTTAGTGAGAAGGTAGAGAAGGGGCTTGAATGTGTATCCTGACTAGAGTGTAAGATACCGGGACCATTTGTTTGTGCTGGAGTCTTGCCGAGAGGAAGTGCTCCAAGAGTTTCATCATCACACCTTGCAGTGCATCCGAGAGGCACAAAGATGTATCATGATCTGAGTTGCCAGTTTTGATGGAGGGGTATGAAGAAGGATGTGGCGGTGTTTGTATCAAAATGCCTTACTTGTCGGCAAGTGAAGGCTGAGCATCCGAGGCCAACAAGTTTATTGCAACCCTTGCCTATAGCAGAGTAGAAATGGGAGCATATCACGATGGATTTTGTTGTGGACCTTCTAAGGACTCAACGGGGTATTGATGCCATATGGGTAGTAGTTGACCGGTTGACCAAGTCCGCGCACTTTATACCTATGAGCGTGAGTGATTCGGTAGACCATCTTGCCGACTTGTATATCAGGGACATAGTAAGGTTGCACAGAGTCCTTGTGACGATAGTTTCAGATAAAGATCAGCGTCTCACAGCCCGATTGTGGTAGAGTTTACAAAGTACCTTGGGCACTAGATTGACCTTTAGTACTGCGTATTATCCTCAAACTGATGGGCAGTCCGAGCATACTATTCAAATCCATGAGGATTTTAAAGGGTCGTGGGAGAGACACCTACCCTTAGTGGAGTTTACCTACAATAACAGTTTCTAGTCGAGTATTGGCATGGCACCATTTGAGGCATTGTATGGCCGACCGTGTAGATCCAGTGTGTTAGGCCGAGGTGGGTGATGCACCTTTGTTGGGCCCATAATTAGTTTGGGAAACGATGGAGAAAGTTGCACTTATTCGTAAGAGGTTAGTTACGGCTCAAAGTTGTCAGAAAAGTTATACCGACCGTAGGACAAGACCCTTGTCTTTTGAGGGGAGAGACCATGTGTTTTTGAAAATATCACCTAGGCGGGGTTTGATGAGATTCGGGAAAAGTAGGAAGTTATCCCCTCAGTTTATTGGCCCTTTTGAGATCCTTGAGCGGATTTGGGAGGTTGCTTATCGTTTGGCATTGCCGAAACAGCATTTCAAGATTCACGACATGTTTCATATTAGTATGCTTCGGAAGTATGAGCCGAATCCATCGCACGTGTTAGATTGAACCGACTTGGAAGTGGATGAGGATGCCTCGTATGAGGAGAGACCGATGAGAGTCTTGGATATGAGGGACCAAGTCTTGCAAGGCAAGATAATCCCTTTAGTTAAAGTTTTGTGGAAACATCACAGGGTTGAGGAAGCAACTTGGGAGCGTGAATTGGAAATCCAAGAGAAATATTCGGACTTATTCGTTGAGGTTTAATTTTGTATTGAGATTTCGATTATGATGATGAAAAGTATAAGCATTGTATATGTCTTAAATATTGAGAACATTGTATATGTTATCAACATTTTGGAAACATAAGTTGTTACAAATATTGCATCTGTTTGAGAATGTGGAATATCCTGTGTTATATCACTTTTGGAAGCATTATATATGCTATGTAAATTCGGAGTTGGTCAAGCATTGTAAATTTCATCTTAATATGGGACTTGTGCATCGAGTCGGTGAGAATGGATGATCGGAAGATAGGTGATGGTGACGAATTTGTGAGAATAACATAGTTATAAATGGTTTAATTTTGTCTTGAGCTTGATTTGTAATTTCGGGGACGAAATTTCTTAAGAAATGGAGGTTATAACGATTCCGGCTTTAACGATCTATTATATTCCGAGCTCAGGTTGGTATGGTTTAGAATGGACATTCATATCGTATTCCCCTTGTCTCCCCTTTATTTTAGTTATCAGGTTGTAGTTATGCGTTTAGAATAGGTTAGTTGCCTGTTTTTCCAAACCTTTGTTGCCTAGATTTTGGATCCTTCGCTCGAGCGGGCTTCACAAATTTTGTTTCTCCGCTCAAGCGGCCATTCTTGCGCTCGAGCGAGATTTGTCAACTCTTAGTATTTCTTTTGCAAGTCTAAAAATATTGGAAGTGTGCATTAGACGTTCGAGCGTCCAGTTTCACGCTTGAACTGAACTTTGTGTCTGACGCTCAAGCGGGGTTTTCCACACTCAAGCGAACTGCGTGTATAACAGTCCGAGAAGATGACATTTTGAATTACTTTTTTTTTCTCTCTCTCTCTCTAAAACTTTCCAAAAAGCTTGTTTTTGAACCTCTCTCTCTAAAATTCATTTTCTCTCTTAGATTTCATCTAGATCCATTGATCTTTTCACCTAGTACCTTTGAGAAAAAGGTAGAACATCTCAAGATCTACATTTTGATCCAAATAGAAGTGGGTTTCGGCATTCTTGGAGTTTCTCTCTTATTTGGCTCATCTTCTTCCTTTGAGGTCGGGATTCTTTCTATACCTTCATACGATATTTAACTTAGTTATTGTCTTTTGTGTAACAATGGTGTGATTTAGGGATGTTTTAAACAAACCTAGGGTTTGGGCATAAAGAATGGAAAGAAGGGTTTTGTATATAGGTGAAATAACTTATTGTAGGATTCGAAAATGGTGTTGTATTATGTCTAATTTGATAATTTTGGCTCTTGGATGATTTTTGAGAAAAATGGAGAAATTGCCCTAATTTGATCAAATTATTATTTTGTACAAATAATTGGAATTTGCATTGGAAATGTGAAATTGAGAGGGTATTGATATGAATGGTGGGATTAGTTATGTATTAACTCACTCTTTGGAAGTTTTGAATAAACTATCTGTTTGAGATTGAATATTTGTCTAGAGATAACTATATTGGGCTATAGGTGGAGGATAACTTTGATTGTTGTAGAAATTGCATGTACTCCATGTTTGATTATATGTTTAAATACATTGCATATATATGTATGGATGATTGTTTAAGAGGAGAAGGAAGATGGACTCCATTATAATTAAGTTGGCCAGAGTGTCCTGGGTGAAAGTCCCGAAATTGTACATGGGTGTCTAGCCCGCGGACAAAATATCCGTAAAATGGCAATTGTAGTGCTTGTACAGCCTACGTTTACATGGGTCCCGTTTGACAACTACCCGTGGACGAAATATCCGTGAAATGGAAGTTTGAAATGTTTTAGCATATGTGTTGTGTGAATTGAAAGTAATTGAGTTGTAGCCTTAGTTCAGTTGTTGTGAAATAATGAAATTGACTCATGAATTGAGAAAGATAAGAAATCGAAATGTGAATTGAAAGTAATTGAATTAAGACTTGAAATTGATATCTTATAAGTATATAAAGTTCTGAAAAGTTTTACCACGAGCATTGTTTATACACTTGTACTTATATCTTTGCTAAGTTTTATGTACTGTGTTAGATGATTTCTATTGGGCTGTAACTCACCCTATTTGGGAATAACATTTTCAAAAAATGATGGCATGCATCCACCAAGGCAATAGTATTGGAGGGACTTTTGGGAAGCAAGAGGTTCATGTTTTGTTTATTTTGTATAGCCTATGGCTAAATTTGTAACTGAGTCAAGCTCATTTTATTGTAACCAAGTCAAGACTTAGAAAGTTGTAAGCCAATAGGGCATCTACTTCTGTTAAACTCTTTTGTATAATTAATTTCAGGAAATGAAAGGACTATTTACTCTGATTTATGCTATTATTTATATATGTTTGTAGATGTATTTATGTTATTATTTTGGGGGGCGTTACATTTCGTAATAGAATTAGGTTGTTTGATAATTATAAGTTATAGTTCCAATTTTTCTTTGTATTTTTTTTAAAATATTTTAAAATTATATATAATTATAATTTTTTTTGAAACTCTCCTTTTCAATCTCAAATTAGTTATAACTTGAATTATATATAATTTATTTTTGACTTCTCATCTACAAAAACTAACAATGAACATAAATTGTTTTTTGAACATTGTAAAAAGTAAATAAAGAAATATATTATCAATCATAATAATAACGAAAAATATTTTTATTTATTATGTGACATCTCACCACTACATTGATAATAGATATTAATAATAAAACTCATTACAATAATACAGTAATAATATATCAGATGATAAATAACATGTGATCACAATAATTTTTTATAGTTTGTACAAAAGTATCCAAAATGATATATAAAAAAACAATATATTATCCATATTCAATTTTTATATTATAAAATTCATACTTAATTTCAACAACACATTAGTTTTCTAAATCAATTCATCACCCAAATTATTTACTATTCTTTTAAGTAACATTCACATTTTCAAAACTCACCCAAACAATACTCTGACCGAGCTCATCATCATCTTTGTTGTTGCCATGCTCACCCTCTCCACTAACCACTATGCAACTATGGTATAGTTTTTTATCCTTGCAAATTTAAAATGACAATGTTTGGGAAATGATAAGGTACCATTGGAGTTTTAAAAATCAAAAATGAAAAAAAAAAAATGTGTGGTTTTAGTTTTTCTTATTCCATATATGGGTGAGAATTTTTTTTTTTTTAAATCCATAAATTATGGAACATTGTACATTATTTAAATTTTATTTATTGACGGGCAAGTCAATTAAATGCTTTTAATTTTTTACAAATAAAAAAATTTGTTTAAGAAATTAAAAAAATGGCCAAATCATAAAGAACAATATAAGACGTCATATTCTATTAAAAAACTCATAATTGTATTATCAATTTACATATATCAAAAATAATAATAACAACAATATAAAAAATATACAAACATCCACCAAAAAAATAAAAATAAAACTTCAAATTAACTCGCAAAACAAAGATAGTTAAACAGATATATATATATATATATTATCAATTTAGTTAGAAAAAAAAAAGTCATATAGAGAAAAAAAAAATACTCACAGGAAAATAGAAATTTACAATATATATATATATATATATAAACAAACAAACAAACTTGAAATAAGTTTGGACTATTGACAAAGAGAGAGACTAACCTTTGCATCATTACATTTGGAAAGGAGTTGGTTGGGTTAAAGAAAGGATCAAATTTTGACTATTTTAAAGAGAGAATTGTATTGAATTTTTAATTTGATTGGGTTTTTATAATCATAGATAATTAGTGCCTTTATTGTTTCTTTATTTGAATTGTTTTGATCAATATTATTTTCGAAAAGAGTGAGGGTGACTTATCATATTGTTTTAAATTTTAAAATTCAAAATCATAGATAATTAGAGGTTTTTTTTTTGGACTTAAAGAACTAACCAATAGATTTTTTTTTTATTTCTTTAAAATTAACAAAATTAGTTTGGGAGTTTGGAGCTCCAACAATCAATGTTCTTAAACTGTCTCTTTTTCTTATATATATAGATAGAAAAGTGAAATAACTCACTTTTTTCCTTCTTTTCGCGATATGGAATTGTATAAAATAAAAGTTAACAATTGTTTAGGCAGAAAGTTTATTTCGAATCAAGCAATCTCAACCGTTTAATCTTTAATTAAGTTAATTTTTAATTTATTTCGAATCAAACAAATCTAACAAATATATTTTGATAAAACTGTTAAAATCACGGTTAAACTAGCGAATCAATCAAACCGAAAATGGTTCACCCTATCACCTAGGTCAAAGGACCAAACAATTTATACAAAAATTAATTAATTTAAACTGTCTTGAACTGAAACGTACACAATACTACAATATTAAATGGGAGCATAAAATTTATATAGTGAAACAACTAATTTTTTTCCTCTTTTTCCTAATTTGGGATTGTAAAATAAAAATTAACAATTATTTGGACAAGAAATTCATTTCTAATCAAGCAATTCCAGTAGTTTAATTTTTAATAAGGTCAATCTTAATTTATTTCAAATCAAACAAATCTAGGCAATATATTTGATAAAGCAGCTAAAACCACTGTTAAACCAGTGAATTAGTCAAAACGAAAACGATTCAACCTAATCAGTTTAGTCAAAAGACCAACCAATTAACAACAAAATTAATTAATTAAAACTTTTTAATTTTATTTTAAAATTTAAACCATCTTGAATTGAAAACATGCACAATACTACAATATTAAATGGAAGTATAAGATTCACTTTATATAAGTAAAACAACTCACTTTTTCTTTCTTTTCTTGACGTGGAATTGTAATTATTTAAAAGTTAAATATTATGCGAGTTTCACAATCTTATACAAAATTATTTTTAAAATCAAAACCTCTATGTGGGATTGTAAAATAAAAGTTATCCAATGGTGATTTTTTTAATTGTTTAAAATTAAGAAAATCAAAAAAAAAAAAATTGGTACGAGAAATAGGATTTCTCACTAGAAATCTCATTTTGTTTATATAAATGGGAGCATAAGATTAATTTTATGTAAGTGAAACAATTCATTTTTTTCTTCTTTTCCCGGTGTGGGATTGTAAAATAAAAATTAAATAGAAGCTAGCCAATAGGGATTTTCTTAATTGTTTAAAATTAAGAAAATTCAATAATTTATATAAATGGAAGTATAAGATTCACTTTATGTAAATGAAACAATTCACTTTTTTATTTTTTTTCCCGATGGGGGATTGTAAAATAAAAGGTAAATGGAAACTAGCCAATGAGAATTTTTTTAATTGTTTAAAATTAAGAAAATTCAACAATTTTAGAATGAGGGTTTGGAACTTCTAAAAAGTTTCTCCCTTCAAACCCCTTTATAAGATTCACTTTATATAAGGGAAACAAATCACTTTTCTTTCTTTTCCGGATGTGAGATTATAAAATAAAAATTAACAATTGTTTGAGCGAAAAGTTTATTTCTAATCAAATAATCTCAGTTCTTTAGTTTATTTCGAATCAAATAAATCTAACCAATATATTTTGGTAAAATCGCTAAAATTACGGTTAAACCAGCAAATCATTCAAACCAAAAATAATTTAACTTAATTAATTAGGTCAAAAGACCAACCAGTTTACACAAAAATTAATTAACTAAAACTTTTAAATTTTATTTTATTAAAATTTAAATTGTCACTAAATATGAAAAGTAATCCATTAATTTTAATTTAAAATTAGCACAATATAAATTTAAAATTATAATAATTTATCCAATGATCTATAAGTTTTAAATACAAATTTAAATTATCATAATTATCTCATAATTTTTGTATTAAGAGCAGTAAGAGTAACATTAAGATTATCAATATATCTATATATTATACAAAAGAATACTTTTAAAGAGAGATATTATGAGAGTTTCAAAATCTCATACAAAATTATTTTTAAAATCAAAACCTCTATCTGGGATTGTAAAATAAAAGTTAAGTAAAAGCTAGCCAATGGGGATTTTCTTAATTGTTTAAAATTAATAAAATCAAAAAAAATTAGTATGAGATATTGATCATAAGGCTTCTTATTAAAAATCTCATTTTACTTATATAAATGTGAATATAAGATTCACTTTATTTAACTGAAACAATTTGTTTTTTCTTTATTTTCCCGGTGTGGGATTATAAAATAAAAGGTAAATGAAAGCTAGCCAATGAGAATTTTCTCCATTGTTTAAAATTAAAAAAATTCAATAATTTTAGAGTGAGAGTTTGAAGTTCTTAGAAAATTTCTCCCTAAAAACTCCTTTTCCTTATAAAATATATAATTTATAGATTTGGTTTTGTGAAGGAATACATACAAGAATGGCAGTGGTGTAGTTAGGAATTCAGTGAAGAGGGGGCACAAATTAATGGCAACATTAATTTTGTCTTCTTTATAATAAACAACAATGAGATATTACTAAACTTAAATGTTAAGAGTTCATTTGGATAAATGTGAATTTTAAATTAAAGGATTTGAGATTAAATTTTATACAAATATTGTGGAGTAACTATTTTATAGGTGGATTGGAAAATTTAAAAAAAAAAAAAAGATAAGTTGAGATAGAAATGATATATTTTAGTAGAGAAATTATATAAACATACCGCAAAAAAGTGTCTATCATATGTCGCAATTATGATTTTCGTGGTCTTTAGTTATAACACATCATAGTGTTAGATATAATTTAGTTATAACTTCTTGTGGTTGTTATTTTAGTTATGACTATATATCAAGTAATAGTTAGTTATGACTCATTTTAATATTAGTTATGATCTATTGTAATTTTTTTTTAATTTTTTATTTTTTTATAATTGAAAATGTGTTGCATTGTTATAATTTATATAGTGGTCATTTTAGTTATGAATGGAAAGAAACACATGGAAGATAAACTCCACATGTCAAATGTAACTAACAATCCAATAAATTTCATATCTTCATTGCAATTAATTATATTTGCATGTCAATAATGATAGACATTACCATTATATTAAAATTTTCATAGATAATAATATGACTTATCATGATCTCTTTATTTTTAATCAAAATAACCATTATTGTTCTCATAATTTTAAAAATGTCATTGACATTTCACTTTAAATAATATTTTTATAAATTTTTTTATTTAAAATATTTTCTTTATATTTAAAAAAATGAGCAATGTTTGGTTTGAAGCTGTGCTATGTTAGTGTTAACCACAAAAAAATAAAAAAATAAAAGTTGAAATATAGGGGGGGCACGTGACCCCCTAGACCCTTAGTGGCTCCACCCTTGAAGAATGGTGAAGAAGAGTAATTTAAAAGATGAAAGATGTGAGAATTCCATATATTTTATATATATTATTTAAATTTTGGACAATTTTGATTCGTGACATGATTCAAGTGTTTTAACAATCGTGAACACTAGATGAGGGATGTTGTGAGTAACAAAAATTTTATCTTAAAACTATTTCACTCCAATATTATTCTATCCTAAGGTAAGAAAAAAATAATTTTAAAACAGTGATAATGAGACTTCCAAAATTTCATAATTATATTTCTCTACTTTGTCATGCTGTCTCTCTTTATCGATATTATTCTTTATTGTTATTATAATAATTATGCTAAATATCCTGTTAATTATGAACTTTTTGAATCTTAGTAAGGTTCGGAGCCCCTTGATCTCATTTTGGTCACATTTCCTTCCCCATATAATGCAAATATACATATATCCTTGTTCTTTATTTGACACGTGTCCTATTCCAACTCCCTTTTACAATTCAAATGAACCCTTTGTGTGGATAACATCGCGAGTCAAGATCCCACCATGCACTTTCTCCTTATATTTTTTATTTGTTGGGTTATTGAGCTCACTTTTAAGTTTAATTTTGATAATTTGAATCGTTCATATTTTAAAATTTGTTCATTTTATTATACCTGTAAAAAATTAAGTTGATCGGATATCAGAAAGCATGTGTTCGAAAACTGTTTATTAAATTTTTTTTAAAAATAGTTTTTAATTCGATTTTTTCGAACACATTCTTTCTGATATCCGATCAACTTGATTTTTTACAGGTATGATATACTTAATAAATCTTAAAATACAAACGATTTAGATTAACAAAATTAGGCCTAAAAATGAATCCAATAATCCTACAAGTAAAAAATGATACAAGAAGGGGATCCTTACTCCAACATCACCATCCAAACTTTGTGTATCATTACTTTTTTTTAAACTCTTGTGTATCATTACTTTGGCAACAATAATGCTCCATCTATTACATTCGTATATCATATTATATTCATTATTGTTTTTATTAAAACAATTTCGTTGTAATGAGTCTTATCATTAATATTGTTAGAAACTGAGCGTCCATGTGGCATGATCCTTAGAACCTTTTAAATTTGAACTTTTTGAACCTTATCTATGTAAGTTTGAAATTGAATTCAAACTTATTTAAATGACCATTCACGATATCTATATCTATCATATCAATAGATATGGATAGATGATAGATAGATATTGGTTATATATCAGATTATATGGTTAATCTAAAGATATACGTATATCAGATATACGTTATGTGATTTTTACCCATAACCTTTTTTCCCATACTCTCTCTCTGACTCTCTCCCAGAAAACAACGATCAAGCCATTTTGCACTGTGACTTGTGTGGGTGATACTCATTTTGTAGTATCACTCCACTGCTGGGTTCGTTGTTCAGATCTTGGAAGCACGTGATTTACCCATGAGGTTATTCGCTACAAAGTATGATTCTGATATTTTTTCCCGCTGTAATATAATACTTTGATTTACATTGGTATCAGAGCTTATATGGGTTTTTTTCGTGCTTATTTTTTATGCATTAAAATATGTGTATTTTTTTTATATAAATATATACACATTATATGCATGAAAATTAATGGAGGAGGAAGATGAAGTGCACGATTTTTTGCACTTCAACTCTCATTGATTGAGAATGTGATACACTTCATTTTTATATTCATCAAATGTTATTTTTAATGCCATAAATGTTTTTGTTGTGAAAAATGGAGTCCGGCAGTACAAAAATCGAACTAGAAAACACCCTGAAAGGCGGAGCGTGGGCCTCACGCGCCACCTGACGCCGTGGGAGGCTTCCACGCGCCCCCATGCGCTCTCACGCGCCTCCGTGCGCTCTCACGTGCTATCACGTGCCACACACGCGCGCCGCGCGCCGAGCCGCGTTCTGAGCCGCGCGCGTTGAGCCGCGCCGTTTTTCCTCCACCGGCTTGGCTGCTGAAGTTAAGGGTCTGTTTGTTTTGTTTTAAAATTCTGAATCACGTTAAATGGTCATAATTAATTCGTTATAGCTTTGTTTTAAGCGTGGTTAGTACCGTTAGACTCATAATTATATTTTCTATCTTTTGTAAAATTTTGAAAATTTTATGAAAATAAAAAGTATTTTTCCTGTGATTATAATTCATTATTTATGCTTTAAATTGTTTCTGGTATTGCATAAATTATTTTTTGGGGTTGAATTTTTTATTGTACACTTCTGAAATGTTTTACTATTTACTGGAATAATTTTTCAGTTTATCAGATTCTGAAATTTTCTATTTCTAATTTAATGTGTGTTTATCAGTTATGTAGAATTCTAGAAAATTTCAGAAAAATTTCAGAAGTGATACAGTTTCTGTTATGACATAATTTGAATATTGTATACAGCATATTTTTTGGGTTTGTAATATGTTGCAATTAAAGAAGCATGATTAGTTATTTATTTATTTATTTGAATTCCATTATTAAATAAATATAGCATGAGTTAATTGTAAATTTACTTTAAGATGCTATTGTTTGGAATTTATCATGCTTTGTATATGCCATAAGTAGTGGGAGGTTGTTCTGTTGAGAGAAATCTTTGTAGATTTACTCCCGAAAACTAATATTTTGCGCATAAATTAAATTAAATTTTGGATAATTGTCACCTGTGGCGCAAGAGATGATTACGAGCATAGCGGATTTTCGATCTTGCGACTTGTGTAATATTGTCACTATTTAATTTAGATTTTTGTGGCAAAATTATATTATGCTAATCAAATTAATCCCAATGCGAATTTCTCTCTAAATTGATTTAGCTTATGGAAGTTATTTGGTTGACCTAGACTTAGTAGAGATGTTCAAATGTGAACAATGTAATCCTATTCTTTAGATGAGCAAAAGTCTTGGAGACTTTAGGTCAAACCTTAATTGAGCCAAAGTAAGGAAACATGACTCAAAGGCGCCGTGGTTTTGTTGCCTTGTTTGGCATAATAAAAACTAATGTGTGCGCTATGGTTAGCGGCACGCTACGTAGTTTTGGTTGGCGACTTTTGGAGTTATGAAATTAGTAAGCCCTCAATAGATCTGTATATGATCTTGACTATTGAGCTGCGCGGATTGACTTTGTAATTTGACTTGTAAATAATGTTACATCATTGGATGAAGTAACATTCAAGAGTCACGTCATCCAAGAAATGCGAGCTTAAATAAATTAGTCGTTAAGTGTAAGATGAGTAGCCAGTTTGAGCAGTGTTTTGCTTTCTACCCAATTATTGGGTGTGGATGGAGCAAAATTTCATCCACTATAATAGTGTGTGTTGAAATATCACGTGAAGTGAAAAGATTAGCGCTTAGAAGCTGCAAAATCTATTAACACTAAGTGAAAAGATTAGCGCTTAGAAATTGTAAAATCTATTAGCATTGCCAACTTGTCTAAGTCTGGACACTTACTGTTTCCACACTTGAGTGTGAGACATGAGGAGGGGCTTCTTTGTATGATTCCTTAGCTAGGCTAACGTTTTTGAATAACGTTTAGCACTAAGCGCAAACGTTGCGGCATAGTGATAAAAAGGTCAAGGCCGACAAGGTTGTTATGACTCTAAGAATTTGACACATCGCTTGTGAGAGTATTGTGTTGAATTAGACTCTTTAGCCTAATTCGCGCTTAAGTTACTTTGGAGTTGTCATAGTTGATAGCTTATTCTCTCTTTCTTGTGGATAGTAGAATTAATTGCAAGTAACTATGAAGCGAGAAATAGATATGGCAAGAAGAGTATCGTCATCTTTCAACTAGATGCAGTAAAGTGTATGGAGAATAAAATTGACTTGAAGGTGTAGGGGATTAGCACTTACTAGTTAAATTTGCGATTTAGGCGCACTTGATATCTCCATGACATCCTTTTATGATCTAGTGAATATGAATTAGTCGTGAGTCATTACTTAGTTGGGCCTAAACCTTTAAAACTTGTCTTCAAGAACTTACACATTAATATGATTGGAATTAGTTTATAACATTGGTCATGAACCAGTGGCTTATTATACTTAATCACATTAATGAGATGATGACACGATGGTTTGAGTAGGCCTTCTCGGGCCCACTCGCTTATGACATCCTGCTCTCATGTGAATGTGTAACTTTGTTCGCAATGGGTGCGCACAAGTAAGTAGGAAAGCCGTAGTAGGTCATTTGTTTTGGCGCATTTAGTCCACTATGATATTTGTGACTTGATATGTGTAAGGGTATGATAGATAAGCCTCCATCTCGACACATTATAGATTACGATACACATCTGAGTCAAGACTATTTGATCTCCCATAAGTCAAAAGTTTTGAGATGATTTTTGACATTGCACATATGAGGATGAGATCAATGAGATAATAGCTTTCGTGCCTTTAGTTTGGACCAAGGTGGCGAGTATCTATTTGAGTTATTTTAGAAAACTCTGTGAAGAGAGATAGATGCTTAGAAAATTGATTATTCCTAGTACTCAACAACACAATGGTGTAGTAGAGATAAGGAATTAAATATTGTTAATGTTAGGTGGATAACGGCGCAAAATGTTTCCCAATTGGGAATTGCATTAGTTTATTGCCTATATCCCTAACTAAGTGCCCTCCATATCAGATTTTACACTCCATTTGAGTAATGGGTTAGCGGAAAGCCATCTATGGGCGATCTGTAACCGTTAAGCAGCTTATCTTTATTTTACTTCTCATAAGATTGCAAAGTTAAGACCTAGGGTTCTATAGCGCATTATTGTATGCTGTCCTGTAAACACAAAGGGTCGTGTGGCGCATTATTATATGCGGTCATGTAAACCCTCCGGGTCATGTGCATATAGGTAAGTAGCTTTGTGGTAGTGTAACTAAGTCACATAAAGTTTTATTAGTAAAGGTGACGTGAATAGAGTTTTTGGAACTCTATAAGATAGAGAATTCTAAGCATAGCGCTCTATGTAGCCTAGTTGAGAATAGAAATAAATTTCCAATATCCTAGGGACAGTGGGAGCGATGTGCCTACTAATGGATTACTCCATTAGAGAAGAATACTCTACATTCTTAGTTGCGTGGTAGCGAATGTGAAAATTTTCCACGTCATCACTGGGTGATTGAGAGGGAAACATTCATGATTGCTCCGCAAGATGATAAAGAGCCTAGGATAATGCCTAAGGCTCTAGTCCCCTATTTTTAGAAAGTGGATCAATGTTGCGCAGTTTAAGACAAAGTTTTTGAGGATTAACCATTTTTATAATTTGGTTGACTTTCCATTATGACGCAAAACTGTTCCAAAGTTATGCGTAATTTGGATAGTCATTGTTGAGGCATAAGGCTCGCTAGATATCGAAAGGTCGCACCATTGAGGAAAGTGTAGACCATGAGAAGACTTCCTCCTGGGGAGTGAGGTTATTTCGATTTAGGCTATGATTGACATAAGTTCAGAACATTGATTTGTGGACATTGTGACCCAACTTCTCGTTGGAGAATTGGATAAGTAGATCCGTAGGGATTTACCTCTGCTTTTATGGTGAAAAGTTAAGAGCGCAAAAAGGTTGCTAGTTCTAATAAATCTTTTACAGCCTAAAACAGTTATCCAAATAGTGGTTCTTAGATTTCGTCAAGCCATGATAGGCTGACGATGATCGATGAAGACCACAGAGGCATGATCAATGGTCCAAAAGAAGTTTTTCCTTTACAAGCCAGGAATTTATAAGGTTGTCGCCACCTAGGGTGGGCAGTCCTCTATTTTAGATATGATTGACATGGGTGATGTAATTTATATGCTCGGATGTACGATCTTTAGGGATTGTTTTGGGAAAATTTTCGGTTTGTCTTCGATGACTTACATAAGGAATATCCTAGAACGATTCTAGATGCAAAATTGCAAACCCATTGACTTACCTATCGATAAAAGCCAGAGCCTTAGCAATTAAGTGAATCCTCGGATTGTCTTTGGGAGAAACAGATGACCTATATTCCTTGATCTTTTCTTTGTTGTGGGAGCCTAAAGTACGCTATGTGGGCGTATCCAGCATGATAAGTGTTATCTTTGGTAAATGGTCAACTGAGTTGTTTAGGCATTGACCTTGCTCATTAGATTGTGGATAAAATGCTTTACTAGTAGTATATTAATTTGCTCCTTGTAAGATTCAATGCGCTAGTTGGGCACATTTGTGCTAGTTGGGCACATTAAGAATAAACGCAAATTGGTCACCAAAATATCTTTAGAGAGGTTATTGTGCAAGAGATAGTGATCTTAAACTTCATGTGAGGCGCACATGGTGGATTCCGTTGTATATACTTATCGCAAGAGATGCTGATAAGGCTTATGTTTAGAATCTATAATTGCGCAAGCTGTGGTCATTTTTTTTTAAATCGATCACTTATTTTGAGATGATGGGATGTTGGCACTATTATGGTTTGTGTCATAATGATTAGCAGATGATGATGTCAGCAGGCAAGATTGGCTCACTCACACGAGCAATCGCCCTTGGCGCTTGGGAGCGAGCAAGGATGAGACTAGTGATTTATTTTTATTTGGAGCCAAGAGAGGCTTAAATAATCCACTATGCATGTCGCCTTGGTTACAACCAAGATGAGGTCGTGTTAAGGACCAAACATGGATGTTAGTACCCACTTTTTATGTTGCGCCTGTTATGATTAGCCAGATGCAAGATCTCATTTGGCGCCTGGAAGGCGAGCAAATAGAGAATTCGTGTTAGGCGCTAAAAAGCGACTAGACTAATATCTGTACGGTGTATCGAGTATGACGTCACTCTTTATGGAAGAGTTACTCCACCGTAGCATGTATTCATACTATATGTGCTTGGCGACTGAGTAATGAGGTGAGAGAATGGATCCCTATTTCCTCACCGTGTGAGTCTTACGTGTCATTATTAATATGACTTTCATTTATGTACCCTTTTGTGACTTTTGACTATGTCATAAGGTAAGGGGTTGATGTTCTGCTACTTTGGTATGTTGCCTGCGGTCATGTATGATTCGACCTTAAGGGACTTCACTGGGAAAGCGGTCAATCCTAAACTAAATGGCATGAGGGCAAAGGGAAGATCATCTAGTATTACACCACTGTTGTATATTCACTGCCGGCAACTCATATCGCTTTGTATGAGAAGCGGATTGAGTGTGAATATATTGCAAGAATTGAGAGGGTCAAACATGCTCTTTTGAGGGATGAGAGATGTTTTTTGGACTAGTGTAATTAGATGGGTTTGGGGTATATGAGACACTATTTCTGTTCTTTTTGGGTTGATGTCTCTATACTGGCTCATTTTGAATTTATAGTATAGAGCTCCCACATGCAGGTGTTCTCAGCAGTCGCACAGTGTAGTGGCTAGTATGAGATTGTTTATTTTTTAGGGAGATTGAGATAGAGATGTGGCAGTGTCATGCCAACTCATGTCCGAGTGGGAGATGTTAGAAATTGGGCGCCCATGTGGCATGACCCTTAGAACCTTTTGAACCTGAACCTTTTGAACCTTATCCATGTAAGTTTGAAACTGAATTCAAACTTATTTGGATAACCATTCACGATATCTATATCTATCATATCAATAGATATGGATAGATGATAGATAGATATTGGTTATATATCAGATTATATGGTTAATCTAAAGATATATGTATATCAGATATACGTTATGTGATTTTTACCCATAACCTTTTTTCCCATACTCTCTCTCTGACTCTCTCCCAGAAAACAACGATCAAGCCATTTTGCACTGTGACTTGTGTGGGTGATACTCATTTTGTAGTATCACTCCACTGCTGGATTCGTTGTTCAGATCTTGGAAGCATGTGATTTACCCACGAGGTTCTTCGTTACAAGGTATGATTCTGATATTTTTTCCCGCTGTAATATAACACTTTGATTTACAAATATATATCTCTAATGTATTATTGATAATTAGATTGACACTTCATATGGTAAGATAATATGGTAAAAATAGATAGTCATTGTAAATTATTCCTTTGGAAATAATTAATGCCTAACCCTAGAGAATTAGTGATAACTATAATATATACACTGACCAATTTTGATCAGAATCCTTACATTTCACTAGGACATGAGAGGTGCTAATACAGCAAGTCTAGAGACCCAAAAAATGGGTTCAGATTTTTGCTTAGAATTCAAAAGTATGGTAGAGATAAAATAAGTGTATTATAGAATCTATGTATAAAATAAATCTAGATCATATATTAAAAAATTTTGATAAAATTTATGGATTTTAGTATTACTGGTGCTAACAATCTAGTAAAACCTAATGATTGTAGACCATAATTGTTTCTTCTTCTTTTTTCAAACCCAATAATCAAGTGAATAATCAAATCAAACTAGACACTATGAAAGAAAAGTCAAACAATACTCGCAAGCTCAATACTGACATCGTCAATACAAGAAAAATTCTCGTAATGAAAAGAAATATATTTGAATAGCCCCTAATTGGGAAGAATTAAAAATTATTTATTTATTTGATTGGTAAGAATTATTCAATTATTGTCAAAAAAAATAAAGATTAGGCTTGGTTTGGGGTGTCCTAATAAGTACACACTTTTTATTTTTTAGGATTATATCACCTTTTTCCTTTTTTACATATTTTTTCATAAAAAATTAAAAAATACACATTTTTAGATCAAATTCATAATCCCAAACTAAAATATAATTCAATTCACCAAGCAGCAGCTTGTATGATGTCCTTTTCAATCTCGAGCTGTCTGGAAAAATATGATAATAGAGTCTACTGATAACGAATAATTAAAACAGTAGTGATTGGGGGCCCGAAAACGGGACCCCCGAATGCCCCGAAATTTTTTTTTTTTTTTTTTTTTTTCAGCAGACGAAGAAGAGAAGGAGGGGAGGGGAGGGGGAGGGGGAGGGGGAGGGGGAGGGGGGAGGAGGAGGGGGAGGAAGGACTGGAGGGGGCCTAAAAAATGGAGGAAGAAGACGGAGGAAGAAGAGGTGGCGATCGGCTACAGAGGCGGAGGCGCGGCGACGAGCAGAGGCGGCGATCGGCGACGGAGGCGGAGGCGCGGCGACGAGCAGAGGCGGCGATCGGCGACGGAGGCGCGGCTACGCGATCGGCGACCGGCGACCTGTCTTCCCTCTCTCTCTCTTTCTCTCTTCTCTTTCTCTCCCTCTCCCTCTCTGTCTCTGCGAAGAAGAAGAAGAAGAAGAAGAAAATGGCGGAAGGGAAGAAAAGAAAAAAAAAAAAAAAAAAAAAATCAAAACCCAAAACGACGTCGTTTTGGGTTTTGAGCCAAATTCGAGCCACCATTTTCGGGCCCTCAAACATTACTCTAATTAAAATTAAAAAAATATCAGTCCCCCCATATATAAAATTATGATAAAACATAATAATATTCGATCAAAAAAAAAAAAGAAAAAGAAAATATTAATATGTTAATAGCACTCAAAAAGTACACAGAGTCGGCAGTTAGGGGGCGTCAAAATAAACAAATGTGGGGACATCGACACAAATTCCTTTTGATTAATATTTGTTACAATTTAGGTCACAAAATTTGGATTAAATTTCTTCATCATTATGACTCTTTTTATTTTTTATTTTTTAATTGCTTATGAAGTTGACTTATCGCTTTATTTTGCAATTAGATTATTGTTATTCTGCCTCCGTTTGGGAAGTGGGTTGGTTTTTTGGCTTTTTGGCTTTTTTGGCTATTTTAGCCTGGGCTTAAAAGCTTGGTTTGGGAAGGGCTTTTTGGCTTTTTGACTTTTTTGAGTTTTTTTGTGAGAGAAGAATGTAATGATTATGGGTTGGATGTGATGTTTTGTTTGTTATGGCTAAAATAGCCTATTTTGTCTTTTGTGGCTAAAATAGCCAAAAAAGCCCAAGAACCAACTTGCCAAACAGAGGCTCTATATAGTCGTTTTAATTATCACAAGCTCACTGTAATCTAGTGATCCTCTCAAATCCAGCTAGCAATGTGTATATTTCATTTGCCACTTGGATTATATTGGACTGGTGCCAAGGAATCCTAGGTCCAAAACTTGAACTTTTATTGAGCAGGCCGTTTATTTATTTATTTACTTACATTGGATATGGTAGTTTGGAGATTGAGACTATGGAGCATGAAGGAAGCACAATCACTCAAGTCTATTTGTATGGAACTTCGTTGGACTAGACGAAGGTCCCCACACTGAAGTGGACTCTCTTTCTCCACTCTATGATGGGCCGAGCTAAGGGATCAGTCTTGGCCCATTCTCCACTCTGAAAAGGGGAAGACAATGGGCCTGGCCCTAGCACCACTCCCCACTCATAAGAAGGGAAGACCATGGGCCTTGGCCCTAGCACCCCTTCCTACTCTGAAGTGGGTAAGTCCATAACTTGGGCTCCAAGGCTCCTACTCCATGACACATGAGTGCTAACAGATCAACCAATGCCATGTAAAGTAAAAGGAACATGGTGCCCGCGAATGACGGAACTTGCCCCCCTCTATTAAGGGATGTGCTAACATCACGGCTGAGGACTAGGCGGAGAACAAGGGAGCTTGATGAATAAGTCATATGATCCTTATAAAAGGTAACCCTACTCCCCTTGAAATGGTGGATCTCTGAACTCTAGAAACACACTAGTCTTCTCTATCTTGTCTTTACCAAACTCTGGTACTGACTCGACCGTCGGAGGGGTTTCCAACCAACCCCCAGGTGAGCAGCCTAACCATTTGTTCTTTGTGCAGGCCTTCACCCATCAGTGCACCAGGGTTCATCCACGAAGTTCCATCTTATTCTATTGCAGAAACCAGTCCGCATATTTGGCGCCGTCTGTGGGGAATCGTTCTCTGATTACTTTGTAACGAACTCCGACGATGGATATTGAAGGAACCTCGCAACCTAGGATGGGAGAGAAGACTCCAGGAACGGTGAGAACCAAAGACAAGGGTCTGGCCTTCCCTACCGGCAACGACAACCTGATGGACCACGACAGTCTCACCCTCCATATGGCGAAGCGACGTCAGGCCACCGCCTATCAGTCATCTCAACGGCTGTTTGTTGAGAAGGACCACCGTGATTGTGTCATCAACTCGATGAGTCTGGAGATTGAGGAGCTACGTGCTCAACTGAGGAAGCAGATGGTACCTCAGGGTGAGCCAAGGAAGTCCGGAAGGGGACCGTCGCAGCAACGAAGGCACACTCCTCCACCGCCCGCACAACGTGAACGGTCTAACTATGGTCCTGCTCGTGGTGAGTGTAGCCGGCTGATTCCGGTATGCAGTGAGGGAGCCAGTAGTAGGACAAAGAATCCCCAAGAAGACTTTCGCAAGAGACAAAAGTCCATCAGTCATTATTCAGCAATCTCTCCTCCTCCGCGCTGTTATAACGAGCGACCACGTGACTTGAGGACATGGTTGAACGACAACCAAGGGGATGACCGACGGTCGAACAAAGTAGCAGAACGACGATTAGAAAGGGAAAAAGAGCATCTAGAACGGTCTGTTCATCAGATAGAGCGTCATGCTTTGGACCGACTAGTCTCTTCCCCCCTTTGCCTTGAGATTGAAGTAGTGGAAGCTCCTCATAAGTACAGTCCATCAAAATTCATCCTCTATGATAGGAAGTTAGATCCCCTGACTCATATCAGCCATTATCGCCAAATGATGTCATTTTGGAATCAGAACGATGCGTTTATGTGCAAGGTTTTTGCCTCTAGCCTTGGTGAGCACGGCCTCTAGTGGTATAACAAGCTTCCTCCTCGATCAACCTATGATTGGGCTTAGCTCTCCGAAGCCTTCCTCGCATGATTTGTTTCTAATAGCCAAATCCTGAAGGGATTGAATACCTTGTTCAATACTTGAAAGGATAAAAAGGAGTCTTTGCGAGAATACGCTCGGCGATATTGGGAGGCATATGGCGATTTGGAAAAAGATGTTTGTAGTGAGCCGTTGGCAGCTCTATACTTCAAACAAGGCCTCCCCACTTCACATAAGCTCAAGCAGCCATTGACAAAACAACCCGCCTTTGACTTAAAAAAGTTGAGGGCTCGAATAGAGGAGCGAGCCCGTGTGGAAGATGACACAGCCTCTATACAAGTGTCAGTTGTAGATGAGGGAGTTAAGGCCTCTTGGCAACATAGGGCCGAACAGCCTAGGAGGGAGGACCAAAGAATGAGGTACGGTCAAAATAAGCAACCGACTATGCAAACCGAAGGAGAAAGGAGTAGATCCTACGAAGCCATAACCACTGCGTTCGCGGAGCCAATCTACAGGCTCTTGGAAAAAATTAAGGGAGAACCTTACTTCATTTCGCCTCCTATGATGATGGGAGACCTTGCTCAGCGCAACCAGGAGTGGTGGTGCACCTACCATCGTGAGAAAGGGCATAAGACGCAGAACTGCAGAGACCTTAAGAGGCATCTCGAAAACTTGGTCACTGTCGGCCACCTCTAGCAATGGATCGATGTGGAAAAGACAAAGGCAAAACAGAGACAACCCCCAACCCCTCCACGAGAGGACCAAGCCCCAAGGCTAGTGATAAACATCATCCATGGGATGACCGACCCCCAAAAGGAGAATGCCCTTCGTGGCGAGATTCAGAGAGCCACGCACTTGCAACAAGTCATGTCAGTAGGACCATTGCTCAAGAATTCCATAACAGAAGCAAAGCCCTCTCAGTTCGACATTGTATTCTCCAAGAAAGATCTGAAAGGGATCCAACATCCTCACACTAATGCCTTGATCGTCACCGTCGTTATGGCAAACAAATTTGATGTGAAACGGGTTCTAATTGATCAAAGGAGCGCCGCTGACATTGTGTATTATGACCTTTTCAAAAAATTGGGTCTTGATGAGCAACACTTAATCCCTGCAATCTCCCCTTTGGCCGGTTTCAATGGACAGACAGAGTGGCCGCTCGGCCAGATCACCTTGTCCGTCACAGCAAAGTCCAAAGTGGTCCCTGTCGACTTCTTGGTGATCAATACTTCATCTCCTTACAATCCAATCCTCGGTCGACCTTGGATTCATACAATAGGCGGTGCCATCCACTTATCACCAGGTAGTTTGTTTCCCAACAAAGAATGGGGTGGAGGAGATTAAGGATGACCAAGTAGCGGCAAAGCACTGTTTCATCGTCGCCATGAAGTCTAAACAAGCATGCAAAGAAGTCTAGATGATCGAACTGCCTAATCAGCCCGTACTGGAAGATGTTGGTGGAATACCAACAGAGAAAATAGTGGAAGACCTCAAAACGATCTTGGTGGATGGAGGAGATCCAGACAAGTTCTTTCGACTCGGCACTTCACTTCACGCTGAAGAGAAGTAGCAGTTGCTAGTTCTCCTCCGCAAGAATATCGAAGTATTTGCCTGATCTACTTACCAGACTCCTAGGTTGGACCCAGCCTTTGCATGTCACCAACTTAATGTCCAACCAGTAGCTCGGCCCGTAGTCCAAAAGGGTAGACGATCATCTGCAGAACACACGGAAACGGTTGTCCAAGAGGTAAACAAGCTTCTACCAGTAAGGGTTATACGGGAGGTACAATATCCAAAATAGTTGTCTAACACCGTTGTGGTGAAGAAAAAGAATGAAAAATGGAGGGTGTGTGTCGACTTCACCAGCCTCAACAAAGCTTGCCTTAAGGACAACTTTTCTCTCCCACAGATAGACCAACTGGTAGATGCAACTGCTGGACATGAACGGATGAGCTTCCTGGATGCCTACAGTGGCTATCATCAAATCCCTCTGTTTGGCCCTGACCAGGAGAAGACAGTATTCATTAGCCCAAGGGGCACCTATTGCTACAAAGTGATGCCCTTCGGCCTGAAGAACGCCAGTGCGACCTATCAATGGATAGTCCCTAAAATGTTCAAGGACCAACTAGGCAAGACTATGGAAGCCTATATAGATGGCATGGTGGTCAAAAGTAAATTGGCCGAACATCATGTGAGAGACTTGGAGGAAGTGTTCCAAATCTTGAAGACCCACAAGCTTCGCCTGAACGCCTCGAAATGTGTATTCGGGGAAGGTTTAGGGAAGTTCTTGGGATTTATGGTGACCAGGCAAGGCATTTAAGTCAACCCCAACCAGATCAAAGCCCTCCAAGACATTGAGGCACCTACGAAGGCTAGGGAACTCCAAAAGCTCATTGGTATGGCCGTAGCATTAAATCGTTTCATCAGTCGGTTTTCTAATCAAATGAGACCCTTCTTCTAACTCCTAAGGAAAAAGGTAGACTTCGAATAAGGTGACCGGTGCTCTGAAGCACTCATAGATTTGAAGACATCTCTTTCTTCCCCTCCTCTTTTGTCTACTTTAGTCCCCAACGAAGAGCTCTTTCTTTACTTGGTTGTCTCCGATCATGCTGTGAGTGTAGTCTTGTTTAGAGAGGAAGGGAAGGAACAAAAGCCAGTATACTACGTTAGCAAAACCCTCTTGGATACCGAAACCAGATACCTGTCACTAGAGAAGCTGGCATACGCCCAATTGATCGCCTCTAGGAAGCTTGCTCACTACTTCCAAATACACACTATCAATGTCCTCACAGAGTACCCTCTAAAGTCTGTGTTTAGCCAAGTTGATTTCTCGAGTCGGATTGCGAAGTGGGCAGTAGAATTGGTGAGTTTGACATTAAATTCCAGCCACGAATTACTATCAAAGCTCAAGTGTTAACAGACTTTGTAGCTGAATTCACTCCAGGACCGACCGGCCCTCTGAAGGGAGCTCGACCTTAGTAATTGGAATCCACAACACTCATCAAACCCCGGCCGAGGCATGGAAACTTTTCATTGGAGACGTTGGGCAGCTGTTCGTTGATGGATCCTCCAAACAAAAAGGTTCTGGAGCGGGAATGGTCCTTATTTTACCAGAGAGGTTTGTTTGGGAGCAAGCTGTCAGACTATGATGGAAAGCTCCCAACAACGAAACGGAGTACGAGGCTCTGCTAGCTGGTCTACGCAGCGCTGAACACTTTAATGCAGAGGAGTTGCTTGTTTATAGCGACTCCTAACTTGTGGTGAACCAATTGACTGGAGTATACGAAACTCACGAAAGCCAGATGACATCCTATGCAGAACAAGCCAAGCACCTGATCCGCAAATTTCAAGCTATCAGGGTTGTGAAAATTGGCCGTGATGGAAATAGCCACGCCGATGCCTTAGCTTGTCTTGGCTCTTCGGTGGACTCTAGAAATCGTCACAAGATATGGGTCGAATTTGTTCCTCAATCGATTGTCGATCCACCCAGCTCAGTCCTCTATACTGACCTCGGTCCGAGCTGGATGGACCTACTCCTTGCATTCTTAAAAATTGATGCCCTTCCAAATGACAAGAAAGAAGCACATAAAACAAGGCACCGAGCTGCGCGATTTTGGGTCTCACCTTCAGGCAAGCTCCACAAAAAGTCTTACCTTGGTCCATATCTTCTTTGTGTTCACCCCAATCTTGTGGAGAACTTTCTTTATGAAATTCATGAGGGAATCTGTGGCAGTCACACTGGAGGTCGGTCCTTGGCACACCAAGCCCTCACTCATGGGTACTGGTGGCCGCGTATGCAGAAAAACGCCCAACAGTATGTCCAAAAATGCGACAAGTGTGAAAGGTTTGCCCCATTCATTCATCAACCAGCTAAGAACTTAACTCCCCTCACCAGTCCATGGCCATTTGCACAATGGGGTCTGGACATCGTTGGACCTCTAGCAAGGGGTACTACTAACAAAGGGTTCTTCGTTGCTGCCACTGACTATTTCACTAAGTGGGTGGAGATTGAAGCCTTAGCAAGTATAAAGGAAGCTGACATGAAAAAGTTCATTTGGAGGAGTATCATGACTCGGTTCGGCATCCCAAGAGCCCTACTATCTGACAACAGCACTGAGTTTGATGGGAAGGTTTTCAGGAAGTTCTATTCTGACTTAAAAATTGAGTTCCAAAATTCTACTCCAGTCTACCCTCAAGGCAATAGTCAAGCTGAAACGTCTAACAAGACGGTCATCAATGGGATGAAGAAGCGGCTGAAGAAGGCCAAAGGCAAATGTGTGGAAGAACTGCCAAACGTTCTGTGGGCGTACAAAATAACACCACAGCGATCAATAAGGGAGACGCCTTACTCTCTCACTTATGGGACGGAGGCCATCATTTCATTGGAGGTCGACCTTCCCACTATTCGGTCTGAAATCTTTGAACCAGCAAACAATGATGAGGCTATCGCCCAAGCTCTTGACCTGACAAAGGAGCGCAGAGAGGCCGCGCTCATTCGTCTGGTAGCATACCAGCAATAACTTACTAGAAGTTTCAATAAAAATGTGCTAATTCGCCAATTTCTACCTGGAGATCTAGTGCTAAGGAAGGTCATGGATCATAAGAAGGTCCCTGGTGAAGGAAAGCTCAGCCCTAACTGGCAAGGGCCTTATAAAGTTACCTCTGCCTTAGGCAACGGAGCTTACTGGGAAGGGTCTTACAGAGTTACCTCGTCCTTGAAATGTTTCCAACTTGAAAAAATATTATCAGTGATGTAATAATCTAAACAGCTTTTGAATGTAATCGCAATTCTCTAAGTATTATTGAAATCACATTTTCCCTATGAATTGTGTTCTTCTTCATATGTGTCACACATATTTTCACTCGGCAATTGAGCAAGAACAGGTTACAGGTCTTAACCTATGCCCCAGCCTGCAAACTCGACCCTTCAGTTGGAGTAGGGCGCCAAGTGGTATAGCTTGGTGGAATTTGTGCCAAGTATCGTTACTTGAAAACATGGTCCATGGTAATAACTCGCGCTAAACGAAGAGCTGAGTTACACTCTACGATGAGTTGAGCTTGACCGAATCAAGTAAAAGTCAAGCAACGAAATGCTCAGCCCAATCCAACTAGACATTTCTAAGGCACAAAGCTTGGTCTGCCCGATTAGACGCCCTATACAGTCTCGGAGCCTCTGCTTGGCTAGGGGCATGGAAAGTTCTTTCTTCTGATTTTTCTAAGGCACAAAGCCTATTTTGCCCGAATAGACGGTCTACTCGGCCACGAAGCCTCTGCTTGGCCGGGGGGTACGGAAAATTCTTTCCTCAAATTTTTCTAAAGCACAAAGCCTAGTTTTACCGAATAAATGTCCTCTTTCCCTACGGTGCCTCTACTCGGCTGGGAGGCATGAAAAGTTCTTTCTTCCAATTTTTCTATAGCACGGAGCCTAGTCAGACCAAGCAGGCGGCCTTTTTCTCTAGAAAGCCCCTGCTCGGCATAACACATGCAAGCAAAAATTGAAAATTGAAGTTCAAGACATACAAAAATTCAACAAAGCATGGAATTACTATAAAGCATCTATAACCCCCCCCCCCTCCCCAAAAAAAAAAAAAAAAAAAAAAAAGAGGCTCGGCCTTACAAAATGACTATGTCTAACTAGTCGAACTCCAACACTTGCAAAAAAAAGAAGAAAAAAAGCCCAGAAAAACAAAAAAAAAAAACAAAAACAAAAGCAAAAACAAAAACAAAAAAGAGAAAAAAGAAACAAAAAGGATCTTGTTTTTCCGATGACGGCCACACGCTGACTTCACTTACTCGGCTCTTTCGCCAAGCTCTTCCTCTTTTTGTCGTCGACCCTTGAAGGCCTTGCCTCAGTGCTTACAAGACCATCGAGAGGGTTGACTCCCTGTTGGTCATCAAAAGCAAAGTACGAAGGTGCTCCAACTCGCCATTCCGTTTCAACTCTTTGTTCTTCGTCTTCAGGGCGCAAATCTCCGCTCGCGCATATTTGTACATGCGTTGGAGTAGAGAGCGTTGGAAGTTCAACTGTTGTACCTCACTTGTCCTATTTTGCAGCCAGTGAGACAACTTGGAGACTGCAGTCATTGTCTCCATGTAGGACTTCAGCGTATAATGGTTGGCCTCAATGTCAGATTGAGCTGCCATTATTTGCTCGATTGATAGCATAAGAAAGTTAAGAGGAGTAAAAGTAGGAGCAGAGGCACTCGGTCCAACAGAACTTATGGGATCGTTCAGGTCTGAAAACAAAGTGAAGGGACGGGATGAGGAGGCCATAGATTAAAGGTGAGAGGTGTAAAAGAAATGAGTTGCAGAGAAATAGCAAAAAATAGACTAAGTTTTGGCCTCCTCCGTTCAGTCTCTCTTTTTCTCTCGATGAGGAAGAAGAAACAGAAGAGAGTGATGAAGAAGAATGAGATAGAAAAGAATAATGAAGAAGAATGAGAAATGAGTGATTAAGTAGAAGACGGAAGATACTGATTCAGAAGAAGGCAGAAGAGAAAAAGACAAAGACTGAGAGAGAGCCGAAGCAATCGATAATCGAGGAGGTTTGTTTTTGTTGACCAGCAGACACAAAAGCAAGGCCGCGTGTCAAACACAGTTTTCGAAATAAGAGAGAAAGGCGGGAGAGTTGTATACATATATGTATATGTATTGCATAGCTATGTATTATATATATTTTTTTGAATATTCTAGTCACAAGAGTGGCTTGGTTCAATGGTTTGGCTCAGTGGTTGAGAACCAAGAGTCTAAACATGAGGTCAGAGGTTCCGCCGAATCAACACATTTCTTTTTTAGTGCAAATTGGGCCGAGATACAAATAATGGCTTCCACTTAATAATTTTTAGTGCAACCCAGGGGGCACAATTACTCAAGCCTATTTGTATGGAACCTCGTTGGACTGGACGAAGGTCCCCACTCCGAAGTGGGTTCTTTCTCTCCACTCTATGATGGGCCGAGCTAAGGGATCAGTCTTGGCCCACTCCCCACTCCGAAGAGGGGAAGACTATGGGCCTGACCCTAGCACCATTCCCCACTCCGAAGAAAGGAAGACCATGGGCCTGGCTCTAGCACCCCTTCCTACTCTGAAGTAGGTAAGTCCATAACTTGGACTCCAAGGCTCCTACTCCACGACACATGAGTGCTAATATATCAACCAATACCATGTAAAGTAAAAGGCACATGGTGCCCACGAATGACGGAACTTGCTCCCCTCTATTAAGGGATGTGCTACCATCACGATTAAGGACCAGGCGGAGAATGAAGGAGCTTGATGAATAAGTCATATGATCCTTATAAAATGTAACCTTACTCTCCTTGAAATGGGGGATCTCTGAACTCTATAAACACACTGGTCTTCTCTATCTTGTCTCTACCAAACTCTGGTACTGACTCGACCATCGGAGGGGTTTTCGACCAACCCCCGATTGGACAGCCTAACCATTTGTTCCTTGTGCAAGCCTTCACCCATCGGTGCACCAGGATTCGTCCACGAAGTTCAATCTTATTTTATTGCGGAAACTAGTCCGCACAGAGCATAGATGAAAACGTAATTTCAAATATAGAGAGTTTTATTTATAGAGGTGCAACTTGGACAAATTGAATCTGATCAACCCAAGTTTAGTTTGAAAATATTAGGATGTTTGAAACAAAAGTTTACATAACCTATGCAACTTGAATAACCTAAATTATATATAATAAGCATAAAATATTACAAATTACATATTATTTTATTGTCACATAACTCAAACTAATTTTTTAATTATAGTTCATTTTTTTATTTTTTGAGATTTTTTAAATTTATTCTAAAAGGTGCAATACATTACTTTAAAACAACTAAAAATAATTTTTTTGTGTTTGAATTTGGGCAGCCTGAGCCAAACCCAAATTCTTTGAGTTAAACTCAAACTTAAGCTTTGGCAAAAAAATTCGAACAAAAGTGAGTCTCAGGTCCAAATTTGCACAAATTTCTCTATATTTTAAACTAAGTTTAGACAGACTCTCAACCCATGCGAGCTTAAAAAGTTGATTAGGCACTCTTTAATTTGAACTCTCCATGGCAACCAGATGAGTTGCTATGTTGCTCCACACTATATATATATATATATATATTTTTATATAAAAAAAAAAAGTGAATAGTCTAAGTGGTACGAAATACCTGATAGATGCCACATGGTGAATACTCACTAGAACCATTGGCCCCGTTTATTTTGGATGTAAAGGATGGAATGAAATTAAAATAGAGGTGGTGTTCTTTAGTATTGTATTTATTTATAGAGTTAGAAAAAGAATTTGGGTAGAGGAGGGGATTAATATGAAGGTTGAAAGTGGGATTGGGATGGAGGAGGTGGAGGTGGAGGTGGAGGTAGAGGTGATATTAGAAAAATAGTGAGATGATTAGAAATTTTTTTATTTTTTTTTTATTTTTTACATATTAGGATTTTTTTTTTGAACATTAATGTTTAATTTTTTATTCGTTTTATTATTTTATATAAAAATAATTTAACAATTCCTACATTAACAACTATTATCAAAACAAACACAATTTTACTTAATTCTCTCACTATTAATTCCTTCACTATTAATCATCTCACTATGAATTCTTTTCATTCTACCTTTAAAAACAAACGAACCATTAAATAGACAGTACAACGTGAAAATTACAAACAAACAAGCAATACAAAAGAAAGAGTTCAACAGACACGGATTTATTTCTCAAAGCTCAGGTTGATCAGACAACTACATGTCAAATTGTTCTATTTACGAAGACAAGTGTTTATTTAAGACAAATTGCTCTATAACTAAACTAAATCTTTAAGACAAGTGTTTATTATTTTGTTATAATAAAATTACTGTCAAGTGAGCATCTTAACAGTATTGTAACATGTAACTATAATAGTATTACATGTCATACTGACATAAAATATAACGGACAGCTATATTATATTTACATCTGTGACCGGTTGGTTTCTTTTTATTTATTATAGTAAAATTACATATATACTATTATTAGCGCGTGCCAAAAAAAAAAAAAAAAAAAAACTTCCTATATGATTTCAACAGAATGAAACAATGCATATATAATAGAAATTAAAAATTATTACAATTCAAGTGGAATTGAAATCTGAAGGGGATAAATATGAAATGGGTTGGATCCTAGTCTTGGGCCGCCCCAATCCATCAGACACAGACCTGACAAGCAGGATAAGCAAGTGGGCCAGTCAGTTTAGCCCAATTACATCGTCAACAATCTACCCAAGTTCTTAAGCACTTGGGCCCAGCTTGTGGTGGAAAAGTCAGTCTAGCCACGATGCTGGGCTGGGCCGAACCGCAGGACCTGACCCCTGGATAGAACCCAAGAGAGGCCAAGCCCACACAAATATATCATACTGGGCCGGCCCATCTCTACAAGCAATCCCATAAATGGCCGAGCTGAGGCACAACAATGCCGAGCTAAAGGAACACACCAAAGAAACGTAGAAGCTGTGAGTATATGCATGTGCAAGTTGTCACCTCAGCTGGTCCCCTACACCTAGAATCACGGAAACAGTTAATCAGAATAATGTGGTTTGTTATCAGCATGACTACAATGAGTATATGCACCCCATGACAACTACCAGATGGTCCCCTACCTTGGACAATGCTAAAAGGAAACTTGGTAGCACCACAGCTCCATAAAACCATCTTGGGCAACAGGAGTTCTATATAAACTACAGTGATTTCACATTGAAGGTAACTGATCTAAGCTAAACTCTACTCACCGAAACATAACTCTCTACACTTAGAGAGCAACTTCCTCCTTCTCCGATTACTCATTCCCACACCGGAGGGGTTATCTGGCCAACCTCGACCGGGTAACTCTGACGGTACTTTTTGTTGCAGGGTTTCAATTCTTGGACAGTCCAACAAAGTGCAGAACCCTGATCTACAATCATCAAGTGCGGTATTCAGTACGCACAAAACCCATTATATTTGAGGAAAGTAAAATTTCATTATGGGATTACTGGATAAAGTCATTATATTTGAGGAAAGTAAAATTTCATTATGGGATTACTGGATAAAGTCAAGAAGTTGGACCCACCAGATTAAACTATCATATTCGACCCATGTAGCTAGAAACATTGTACGGCCATAAGTGGCTTTTCTAAATAGAATTATTTTTGTGTATTTTAGGGTTACACATTAGTTGGTGCTAATTCCCTAATAAAGAATTGAAAGAAAAACCAAGAAAATAATTGGTAATTATAATAATAATATAACACAAAAAGAAAAACAAATATTCGTGCTAATTAACAACACTAAATTTGATATTAGTTTTAAAGTCAACTTAACATTATTGAATGAATAGATCTAAATAACATAAATCGATTATAGAATCAAACATATAATGTGTGTAGATGAATAAGGTTGGTTAAAAGTGGATTCTATTAATAAATTTTTTAAAATTTTATCATTTATATATATTTTATATTTAATTTTTATTTTTATAGGAGAACTGATACTAGATTGACAAAAAACAATGGTAACCTCTTATTTTGTTTTGTTGCATACAACAATACAACAAAAAAGTGGATAAGCGCAAGCCGATAGATTGTTGTTGTTAAGTGCCCCAAACAAAAATCCCCCACTAGCTTAGGTACCACTAGTTCCCACATCAAAAGGAATAATAGGTTGAAGTCAATAATAACCATTTGTTTCTTTGACTCTCAAAATGGGTTTCTTTTTCGAGTTTTTTTTTTTTAAGTATTCTAAAAAAAATAATTTTGAGAATCGATTCATTTTTTAAATTATTTAAGAAAATAACTTACTTTTGAAAATACTATTTTAAATTGAAATTACATTTTCAATATGAAATTTTACCTTGAAATCACATATTAAAAATGCAATTTATGATGACATGAACTTCATTAAGATATATTGCATTTTTAACATGCGATTTTAAAGTGAAATTACATATATCTTCAAAATGCGATTTCAAAAAATAAGTTAGTTTTCTAAATAGTTTGAAAAGTGGGTCAATTCTCTAAATTGTTTTTTTTTTTAAATTTTTAGAAAACTCCTCTTTTTCAAGTATTGCAAAGAAAAAATGAAAGAAAATACAAAAAAGCAAAAAGAAAAAAGAAGCATCTTTTTTTTTATTATTTTATGGAGGAATATACTTGTGGAGATTTTTTTCTTTTTTAATTAGTGAAAGATAATTTATAAATATCATGAATTTTACATCATATTTTAATAAATAAAATTAATAAACACATACAAACAAATAAAATCTATGAATCATATAAGAGGAAATACCTCAAACAAGTATAAAGGAAGAATACCTCACTTATAAGACAATCAAATAATAAAAAAAAGATCACATGTAAGCCAAAAAAAAATTCAAATTTATAATCTTCTGGTGAAGTACAAAAATCTTGACCAATAAAAGTCTCGTTGATTAAATGACAAGAGAATTGAACATTTATGGACGTGTTTTTTCTTTTTCTTTTTTTAAACACCAAATGCTTGGGTGTGTTCGGTACCGTTTACGTTTTCAATTTATATTTACAAAAATTTTATAAATTAGTTTTTATTTATTTTTTGTTTATTTTTAGAAAAACATAAACAACAAACGCGTTTAATAATTGACAAAATGTTTTAAAAAATTTAAAAATGTAAAAAGAAGTAAGAAATGGCAAGTGGTGGAAAGTGGTGACGATGGGTGGTGGGTAGCTGATGGTGGTGGGTGGGTGGGTGACGGTGGCGGGTGGTGGGTGATAGTGAGTGGGAAGTGTGGGTGGTGGTGGCAGGCGGGTGGCGGATGGCGGGTGGTGGTGGGGTGGGTGGTGAGTGGCCGATGGTGGGTGGCGGGTGGTGCTGGCGGGTGTGTGGGTGACGATGGCGGGTGGTGGGTGGTAGCGAACCGGTGGTGGTGGCGGGCGGTAGTGGGTGGTAGCGGATGGTGGTGGTTGGTGGGTGGGTGAGTGACGATGGCGGGTGGTGGGTGGTAGTGGGTGGTGGCGGGTGGGAGGTGGGTGGGTAGGTGGGTGACGGTGGTGAGTGATGGGTGGTAGCGAGTAGGTGGTGGTGGGTGGTGGGTGGTGGTGGCAGGTGGGTAGCGGGTGGTGGTGGTGGTGGTAGGTGGGTGGGTGGGTAACGGTGACGGGTGGTAGGTGGTAGCGAATGGGTGGTGGTAGGTGGTGGGTGGTGGTGGCAGGTAGGTGGTGGTAGTGGTGGTGGGTGGTAGTGGCGAATGGATGGCAGGTGGCTGGTGGTGGCAGGTGGTGAATAGTGGTGGCAGGTGGGTGGTGAATGGTGGTGGCAAGTAAGTGACGGGTGGTGGTGGCGAGCGGTGAATGGTAGTGGCAGGTGGTGGGTGGTGGCAGGTGGATGACAAGTGGGTGGTGGTGGTGGTAGCGAAGGGTAGGTGGTGGTGGCGAGTGAGTGGCAGGTGTGTGGTGGTGGCGGGTGGTAGTGGGTGGGTAGTGAGTGGTGGTGGCAGGTGGTGGTGGAGGGTGGGTGGTGGCGGAAGATGGTGGTGGAAGATAGTGGCGGGTGGTGGCTAATGTTGGGTGATAAAAAAAAAAAAAAACTAAAAACTTAAAACGGAAACACATTTTTTGTGTTTTCATTTTTTTGGTTAAATTTATAAACTAATACCACTGATTTATAAATCAAAAATTTTACCAAACAAGTTTTTATTTGAGTTTTTTAAATTTTTATAAAGAAAAATGCTAGAGGTCCCAAATTTTCTACCAAATAAATGACCAAATGTCTCACATGGGTGTGGGGCCCACAAAATTGCGGACCCCACACCCATGTGAGACATTTGGTCATTTGTTTGGTAGAAAATTTGGTGTCCCTAGCATTACCCTTTTATAAATATAAACAGAAAATTGAAAACGTAAGTGTTACCAAACGGCACCTTCTTGTTTTGGCTGTTACTTTCCAAAGTGATGGAATTTAAATTTAGGGTGAATTACAATAATAGTTCATATAGTTTGGGACTTATGTCATTTTGGTTTTTGATTTTTCAATTGTAACACATTTGATCTTAAATTTTAAATTTTGTTCCAAATAAGGACAATTGAAAATATCATTGCTCAATTTTAAGGGCAAAGTCGTTAATTTGATAAAATATAAACTAATTTGACAAAAATAAATGTCAAAAAAATATTTTTTAATTTTAAAAAATTATTTCTACTCACCAAAGATAAAATTATGTAAAATTGATAATCTTTTGCACATTTAATTATTTTTTTACCAAATTAATTTTTATTATGTGTTTGGATGAAAATCATGTAATGGATAATTGTTTTTATTTTCATTAAATTAGTTTCTATTTTTCCAAAGGTCAAATATGGCGATAACTTTAATATCATTATTGAACCAATCCATAAAATCAAAAAATTCAAAACTAAAAACATTTCATATATTATATCTATTACATATTAAAAGTCTAACAACCATCTATTACATGATTATCATCCAAATACATAATAAAAAATAATTTAGTAAAATAAATAAATAAATAAATATGTACAAGATTTATCAATTTCACATAATTTTATTTTTGGTGGGTAGAAATAATTTTAAAAAATTCAAAAATATTTTTTTGATATATATTTTTGTCAAATTAGTTTATATTTCTATCAAATTGACTATGTTGCCTAAGAAATTGACCAATGGTATATACAATTGTCCTTATTTAGAGCAAGATTTAAAATTCATGGTGAAATATGTAACAATTAAAAAGTCATGAATTAAAATGACACAAATCTCAAATTATAGAAACGATTAGTATAACTCGCCCTTAAATTTATCCACAACTTTAAAATAATTTTAATTAAATCATGATAAAAATTATTAGAAATCATATTTTCACTTTCACAAAAGTAAAATGAGTTTGAAAATTTACTTTGAAAAATATATGAAAATACACCCCAAGAATCTATGTCCTACTCCTGGTCCTAGAGTTGGAATTTATTAGACCCAACTGTGCATTAATAATGGGTAAAAGGCAAAAAAAAAAAAAAGCTACTAGCAATTAACCTGTTCATGTATTCTACTTTCGTTAAAGTAGAAAGTGTTTTCTTTTTTTTTCTTTTTTTTTCCTTGAGAAGATTACAAACTTTTTACATGAATGAAATTAAAATCTTATTATTCGGGATTAGTGCCAATTATGCATTTCTAAAAGCCTTGGACTCCGGTACGTGGGTGGGTTGTTAATCATTTTGTCATCAACACAACTTTGGTATTTGAACTTTATTTATTTTTGAAAAAGTTTTAATTTTTTTTTTAAAAAAATATGTAAAAAAATAAAAAGAAAATGTGATTTAAAAAAATTAAAATTTAATAAATTGACTTTCAACTTAATTGTCCAAAAAAAAAAAAAAACTGTTATGTCAAAATTTGTACTTTAACAAAAGGTAAATGATGTTGAGGGTCCGTTTGGGAAAAATTAAAGTGGATTTTTTTGTCTATTTTAGTCACAAAAGACAAAATAGACTATTTTAGCCACAAAAAACAAAACATCACATCTAACCCATAATCATTACACTCTTCTCTCACAAAAAAAGTCAAAAAAGTCAAAAAATCAAAAAACCCTTCCCAAACTAAGGGCAAGTTTGGGAAGATCCAAAAAAGTCAAAAAGTCAAAAAGTTACTCAAAAAGTTAAAAAGTTAACACTATTCACCAAAAGTCAACAATTACGGCTGCACAACTCACAATTCAAATTTTTCCCTACAAATCAATTTTTACAATTTTTTATTACACATTTTTCAATAAAAAGTCAAAAAGTTAACCCAAACATCCATATTTTCAACCTCAATTTTTTAGTCAAAAAAGACAAAAAGTGCACTTTTTTAGTCTTCCCAAACTTGGCCTAAGTTTTTTAACCCAGTCTAAAATAGCCAAAAAAGTCAAAAAGCCAACCCACTTCCCAAACGGAGGCTGAGAAGTGTTTTTGAACAACTATTTTGGGAAGTATGGGTGTGGGATTTTTTAATTAAAATAGTTAAAAAAATAAAATAAATAAAATAATTTTTTTAATCTAATAAGACAAAATATTACATTCAACTTATAATTATTACATTCTTTTTCTTATAAAAAGTCAAAAAAATCAAAAAAAAATTCTCAACTAAACTTTTTAATCACATACTAAAATAATTAAAAAATCAACCAACTTTCCAAACGAATCGATAAGAAATAATGGAAAGTGTCTACTAATTTTTTTTTTTTTTTTTTTTTTGGGTCTCTGTCTTTGGTTACGGCAGCACTTTAATAGTAAAATTCTTGATTTTTTTAATCCACAAAAGTTAGTTATTAAGGGTTAGTTTGGGGAAAAAAATTGTCTATTTTTCGCTTTTTTGACTAATTTAGCATGGCTAAATTAGTTCTATTTGAGATGAATTTTTTGATTTTTTAATTTTTTTGTGAGAGAAAAAGTAAAATGGTTATGATTTTGATGTAATACTTTTGTCTTATTTAACCAATTTTGTCTTTTTTCTATTTTTTTAGTCCTTACCTAAATTCAACTCACTTGTCAAACAGGGACTAATTGTTAGATGAGCATTTAAGAAAATTAACCTTTATTATACAAAAAATACCATCAAAATGTTTTGATATAATATTATTTTTGTAAATAAAAATTATTTGTTTTGATGTTTTGCTCTAATGGCCTTGTTAACAAGTGTCTAAGGTTGGAAGAATATATATATATATATATATATATTTTTTTAAATGAACCCATGACTCTTTTTCACTAATTTCAAAACTTTTTAATTTTTTTTTTTTTATCATTTACAAAATATTTTTGACACAAATTTTATTAATAAACTATGTCTCAACTATGCCTAGCAATTATATTGTTTTAAAGGAAAAGGTCTCAATGCAACGAGGTTAGCCAATTGACTAAAATTCTTATATCTCAGTAGAAGGTCAATGGTTCGAATTTTCAAATATGAATCAAATAAAAAAAATTAAAATTTCTCAATGGACTACATTATTCTATACAAAATTCTTTATAAATCTTGTTTGTATATCATAATTCTATAGTTGTGTTTTGATAAGTTGGCAAAAAGTTAATTTTTTGACTTTTTGACTTTTTATGTAAAAAAAAAATAAAGAGGTGATGTGACTTAAAAAAGTCAAAAAGCTGACTTCGTACCAGTTTTCCAAAATTTTCTTAATCATATGGATTGTTCTTATTATATTAATCAAGTGGATCCTATTTTAAATTTTAAATTTTAAATTTTAAAATTTATTTCTATATAAATTATAAAATTTATTAATTTTAAATTATGGAAGTTTGTTTTAAGATGAAGAAAGTAGCACCGTCATTCCAGGACAAAGCATTAGTATGGTGCTTTAGATTCCATATGGCATTTTGCTCTATATAATAAAAGGAAAATGATTGGTGGCCCTAAAAAAGTTGCCCCTAATACCCCTAATTTCTATTTTTGGAAATTATTTTTTTTTTTCTTTCTTTTTTCCTTTTTTTTTTTTTTTTTTTTACCTAAAGTGGAATTTCGGGGCATTCGAGCCCCGAAATTACGGGCCCTCAATCAGCGCCGATAATAAAATAAAACATGGTATGAAACATTAATATGCATTCTTATCACTTTTGTGGAGATTGTATGACATTTTCGTGAATATAACACCCGACCAGAATGGAAAATTAAAGATATAATCCAGTATTACAAACAATAAAAGTACATAAATTTATGGTAGTTAATTCCTTGGGACTTCGGTTTCAAAATGAGCCTAAACACGGCACATCAATGGCAATCAATCAAAGCATAATAGTAACCTACACCTCCGTCAAGCGATTCGTTCATTTTTGGCACAACCAAAAAAGCCTATGGCCTAACTGGCATCCATATATCCATATTGCAACAGCTACTGATTAGATTAGGTGGTCGAATTCAGGAGTTCTAGGTTTACTTTCGATTTATTTTAGTGATTTTAGCCGTATAATTTTTAATATTTTTTTAGTAGATCATTAATAAAAAGTTAAGTTAATTTACTCGTACCATAAAATTGGTCCACATTTTTTTAATACAGCATATTCTCAAAAGTTACACTCCATAGCTTGTTTTTTCAAGATAAATGCATTCCAATTATATGGCTATTGATGTTTGACTAATTTGATATTTTACATTATCTATAAACTTAAAAAGTACTATACGAAGAATTACTAAAGGAAAGGTTGGATATGCCAATTAGTGGGTTTAGGATTGGTTTGGGAAGCGGGTTGATTTTTTAATTTTTTGATTTTTTAGTTTTTTTTTACTATTTTAGTCTGGGTTAAAAAGTTTGGTTTGATAAAGGTTTTTTAATTTTTTTGATTTTTTTAACTTTTTTTTGTGAAAGAATAATGTAATGATTATGGGTTAGATGTGATATTTTATTTTTTGTGACTAAAATAGCATATTTTGTCTTTTGTGGCTAAAATAGCCAAAAAAACCCCTAACCTAACTTGCCAAACTGAGCCTTAGTTTGAGTTTTCTGAATTAAGTTTTTTTTAAATTAAGTTTTTTATTTTTTGTTTTTAGTGAATGTTTTATAAATTCTAAGCATTTTTTTTTTATTTTTTTAAATGCACATTACTTAAATGTATTTAAAAAGTAAAAAAATTGTGAAAAAAATATTTTAAAAAATTAACAAATACATAAAAATACAAAAAATATATTAAATTTTCATAAATTTTTTTTTTGTATTTTTGTTATTTATTGAATTTTTAAAAGATTTTTTCACAAAATTATACTTTTATGTGTATTTATGTTAAGTGTGTCTAAAAATTAAAAAAAAATATCTTTAAAATATTTTTAAAAATTCAATAAAAATAAAAAAATATGAAAAATAAAAAAATAAATTTTCTGAAAACTGTTTTCAGAAAAATGAAACCAAACAAGCTGGTTCAGAATATGCAGTGTTTTTACCACTTTAAAGATGACAGAGGACGTGTGATGCTTTTAAACCGGTGCTTTATACATGTGGTTATATTATACAGCAATACTAGGTATCATGAAAAGTTTTTCATGAAAATGATCATGAAAGATTTGTGACCTTTAAATTACACTTAGAATAAAACACCACACACTAATCAAGATAATCTAAAAGTCATAAATCTTTCATGATCATTTTCATGAAAAAAATTTCATGATCCCTAACATTTCTCTATACCATATCCCTCTTTGTTTCTTTTTGTGATACTCGATGTGTTTCATGGTTTAGGCCGCGATTTTGAAAGATTGCTAAATCTTATTTTTATAGCAGTGAGTGATTGAAATTATCAAAATAAACTCGAAATAAATCCATAGCCCATGAACCCTTTAGTCTACTTAATAGACTAGAGGGAAGCTAAGGTGACGCTTAATAAAATTGAAAATTAAAAATTAAAAATTGAATATTAAATTTTTTAAGTTGAAAAGTCATTTTGTAAGTGTTGAAGTAAAAATAAATTGTTTAATATGTATAAGTTTAAATTTTAAATTTATTATTTTTAATTTATATATTTCAATTTTTATATTGTAGTTGTGGTGGTGGTAGTAATAATGATAGCGTTAATAGTGGTAGCGGCGGTGGTAGCATGGTGGTGATAGCGATAATGATGGTAATAGTAGTAAAATAATGGTGATGCATATAGAAACAGTGACAATAGTGATAAAGGTGGTGATTGTAGTGGTGGTGGTGGTGGTGATGGCGCCATAATGGTGGTGATAGTAGTGGTGGCAGTGATATGGTAGCAGTAGTGATGGTGATGGTGGTTGTGGCATAGTGGTGGTGTGGTAATAGTAGCGGTAGCGGTGGTAGTAGTGGTGGCTGCTGTGGCACGATGATGGTGGTGGCAGCAATGGCATGATGATTTTATATGATTTTAAAAATATTAGATTTTAGTCTTCATTTTAAGAGGCATTTATATTTTTAAATGATATTAATTATAGTTATCAAACGAGGTTTATTGAACCCTGGTTTGGTTTTTATGTTGGGCAAAAAAATCACAAATGGGTAAAAAAAGGGGGGGTCAAAAAGCCAAAAATCACAAATAGACAAAAAAAAAAAGTATGTCATTCTAAAGCTAAAAAGCCAAAAAAACTAAACAAGAAAACCAAACAAACAAAAGTCTCAAGCTAAAAAAGTCAAAAAATCAACTAAAAAAGTCATTGCCAAATAACCCTTAATCAATACTTAATACATTCAACCTTGGTTTGACTATCATTTTAGGGCTTAAAAAGTACAAAATGACAAAATAAACTAATAAAATAAAATATCATATTCAACCCATAATTATTATATTTTTTCTCTTACAAAAGTCAAAAAAGTCAAAAAATTCAAATCAAACAAAGCTAAAAAAGTCAAGCTAAAAAAGCCTCAATACAAAAAAGTTGGCTATATTAGCCAATGCCAAATGAAAGTTCAGTTTTATATACTAGTCTTCGTTTGGCATGTTAGACTTTTAGGCTATTCTAGTCATAAAAAGACAAAATAAATTTTGTAATTCAATAAGACAAAAATATCATATCCAAATAATAATTATTTCATTTTTTCTCACAAAAGTAAAAAATAATCAAAAAATCTATCTTAAACGAAACTTTTCAACCTCAAACTAAAATAATCAAAGAATCTAAAAATTAAAAAATCAACCCATATTCCAAACCAACACTCAATTGGATTATCAAAAACTTTCTAACATGATTTTTTTTTTTTTTTGAACTTAATTATATTACGAAAAATGAGTAAGAGCACTAATTAGTGCTACTACTAATGATGTAACAGTGAGTCCCACCATGAATGATTTAATATTTTGATCATAATTTTATATTTTTTTTTCTTTTTTTATTAAGTGTCATGTCATTAATAATTTTTTTAGAATTCTAAAATTAGTGACATCTATCATTATTGATTATATTAAACGATAACAGCCATCGCATTTATATTGATGTAATGGGTTGGAAATAGGTGATTAGTACCCTATCCATAGCTAGTAATCTTTCCTCTAAGAGGCCTGCCTTAATGAAGCATATTGAAATGAAAGCTGGTACTTCTAAGAATCCCCCTAATTAAGAATGGATGTTTTGTATTCTATCTCCCTTAGCTCAGAAGAGAAAAACAAGATCAAGAAAATTAATACTTTCAAGGGCAAATTACATATACACCCCTCGAGGTTTGGTTAAATTACAGATACCCCCTGAGATTTCGGAAATTACATCCCGCCCCCTGAGGTTTGTATTTTCATAACAATTTACCCCCTGAGATTTATATTTCATAATAAATTACCCCCTAATTTCTTATGCAAATATAGCATTCAGGGGGGAATTCGTAATTTCTCAAACCTCAGGGGTATCTGTAATTTAGCCAAACCTCGAGGGGTGTATATGTAATTTGCCCTATTTTCAAATGAAAGCAAAAAATATATATCCAATTTTTTTTTTTGGAACTGAATATATTCAAATTTTGAAATCCAGTACCATAATATCACTTAAAATTCACAACCATTTTCGTTGATCTCCATAATTTAAAAGCATAATTTTTAGTTTCTTGGCAGATAAATCCAAAAATGTTGTTCATGACCCACTTCCCCAATTAAAAATCAAAGGCTAGATATAGAGTTCGAGTAGTAAAGACCGGACAGCGAAAATATCAAAACGCAAAAAAATTAGTTAGAGGAGAAATTCCATGAAATTTTCCTGCTCAAGTAATTCCCGAGAAAGTGACTGACTAAGGAGCCATGCCTGTACATTCGAATCCGTAGGCGTCAATGAGAAAACTGAAAAACCACAAAAAAAGAAAAAAAAGAAAAAAAAAAAAGAGAAGAAGAAGAAGAAAATCGAGTTTAGATTAATAATATGTAAAACTCTTTTTATAAAAATTCTGATAATACTATTTTTTACTGGTTCGTTTCGTCCATCTTTTGTGTCCTCAGAAACCTCCGTTGCTCTGCTATGAACGACTCTACGGTGCGCCTAAACTCGTCGCTGTTCAACCTATCCACAGCATCATATGACGAAATTGCCCTCCTTCTCACCACTGATCTTTCTTTAATCTCTGTCTCCGATCGCCGGAGCTGTGGACGATGATTCGCTTGAAGGTCTCGCTTCAACTTCTCCGACTCAGTCCTCTGGAACCGCTGTATCTGCTTCTTCGCCTGCTCTATGGCGGTACTAGCCGCATCGCATTGCATCTGAGTAACCGCATTTTCAGAGACGACGATCTGCTTGTCCTCATACGCCGTCTCCTCCATCTCTGCCGCCGTAGGAGGAGGCGGGGTCGGTGTTGCGCCGTCGGAGATGGAAGCGATTCTCTGGTGAGCCTCGCCGTTCCCGTACTCGTCACCGGTGAAGGAGTTGTTTCCGGCTTTGTTTTGGCGGGAAAGGAAGACTATGACGATGATGATTGCGTTTCCGATCACGAAATTAATGTGAGGATTGAAGAGATAATCGGAGAGTTGAACAAGGCACTGGCCGGCGAGTGAGACAATGATCGGAAGCCGAGTCGACGACCATGACAACAACGCGAAAGCGACGAGAAATTCGAGGATTCGCCACATTTTTGCAACGTTTCGGAGCCGGCGGTACCTGATCATCGCCTTGGCTTTCTCCGATTGAATACGGCGAGAATCCATATTTTCTCGAGAAAGTGACGGGAAAATGTCAGAAAGCAGAGGGGGCAAAAAACAGTGAAGAGAAACTGAAAATCAGCCTTTCGGTTCTACGTTCAAATGTTTGTAAGAAACAGAAATATATATATAATTACAATATACAAGGGGGAATGGTGGGTTCTGAAACTGAAAACAGAGAAGATTAGGGAAAATTGCAGATTTTTCAGGAAAATTTAGGAAAGGAGAGATTGAAAAGGAAATGAAAAAGAAAATCTACATAGAAATGGAAGGAGAAGACTCTGTATACTTGGATATACAGAGACAGAGAAAACAACTCTTTGTCTCTTCGCCTTTCTCTTTCTCTTTCCGTTTCTCTCTCTAGGTTTGGTTTGTGAAGTTTGCTTTGGGTTGTTTTTTTTTGGGTGAATATAACTTTGGGTTGTTGCGAGAATGGAGAAAATGATATGCGTACGAATTTATTTATAGGGCTTTGTCAGAAAATATTGCATCCTTAAATTTCAGAATATTGGTAGTAGGAGAAAATGTAAAATAGAATTTTGGTTTAAAGAATGTGTCCACGACGTAAATGTTTGTTGTCTAATCTTAATCAAAAATATATATATCTATAAATAACAATAAATAATGCATGTAATCGTGAATTATTATTTAGTGGTTTTGGATTTTGCCCCTTTGGGTGATCCCGAGTCCATTTCGATAATTATAATTATTTTTATCGGCTCTGCTACAGAGCCCGAAATCCTTTCGAGCCAATTTGGCTCGAATTTGAGAAGAAGGAGGAAGAAGAAGAAGGGAAGGAGGGGGAGGGGGAGGGGGAGGGGGGGGAAGGACTGGAGGGGGCCTAAAAAATGGAGGAGGAGGGACTGAGGCGAGGACGCGATCGGCGGTGGCCGACGCGATCGGAGAAGGCAACGCGATCGGCGGCTGGAGGCGACGCGATCGGAGAAGGCAACGCGATCGGCGGCCGGAGGCGACGCAGGCGACGCGACCTCTCTCTCTCTTTCTCTCCCTCTCCCTCTCCCTCTCTTTCTCTTTCTTCCTCTGCAAATGCAGAGGTCGAAAATGGCGGAAAAAAAAGAAAAAAAAAAAAAAAAAAAACGGAATGCCCAAAACGACGTCGTTTTGGGCATTCGGGGCATTCGAGCCAGGTATTTCGGGCCCTCAAACATTTTCCTATTTTTATTATAGAAAAAATTATATAAAAAATTAAATTAATTAAGTACTTGTAATCTTATGATCAGGGCCTAAATAATAAATAATTTATTATTAAAATTATATTTACAGTTTACTTTTTAAAAAACAAAGGTAAATATTTTTTTGTATTTGTAAATATTCAATTAATTTAATTTTTTTATAAATGGTCTATTCAATAAATCTTATAATATAAACAATTTAAATTATCAAAATAAATCTGATAATTATCTCTATAAGAGATCACGGGATTTTGTTGTGCCTTCCCCATCTCCCTTGTAACATTTCTTCACATCATTTATTACTTAATATTTATCAAATTATTTTTTAAAAACACAATAAAAAATATTAAATTTTATTATTTTAATTAATAAATATTAAGTTGAGATATCACATGAATTTGGCTTGTTTTGGAAACTTAACTAAAATTCAGTTTTTTTACTTTTTAATTTTTTTAAGTCACACTATTTTTTTACTTTTGTATATAATTTTTTTTTAAAATTTAAAGATTAACTTTTAATCTATTTTTTAAAATAAATCTTTGTGTCCGAAACAAAAAAATAATTACTCCCGTCAGTGAGAGTACGGTGAAGTGAGAAGCGAGTAAGTGAACCTAACTGTACATGAACCGAACCGCGACCGAGCCCCTACGACCACGCCTAGGTTGGTACGCAGATGGCTGACACCCAGTGTGATTTTTACGGCAGCGGGATTGGATACGGTTCGCCCCATCATGATCCATGGATGGCTTCTTTTGCCACGTTTCTTACTATGCTTTAAGACTTGAAATTTGATGGCAGCTGATGGAGAAGTTATTCGTTGGCTTTAGTTTAGAACTAAGGATCTTTAGAGTGTTTTTTTTTTTAAGTTTTTTAAAGTGGTGTATTGTGTGGTTGAGATTTAATATTAAAAAATTGATGTGATTTGTCATTAAATTTCAACTACTCTAAGAAATTTTAAAAAACAAACTCTAGAGGATCCTTACTCTTAGTTTAGTGCACTTTAATTAATAGAGGTGATGCGATTTACGATTTCATGTTTTGTGATTGAAAAATATAAATAGACATTAAGATATATGATTAACCAGCAATATGATCACGTGAGTTTCATTATTTAGAGGTCATGTTATACCAAAAAGAATAATTATGGATAAATCTAACACTATTCATAGACTGACCTTATTAATTCTTTTTTTGAATTACATAAGACTAGCCCCTAATTTCCTCATAAACTTATCCATGAGTTTTTTACTGTATATATTTCATGAATAAATTATGGATAAATTCATTTAATTTGTATTTTTTATTAAACTTATATTTCATTTTTTTATATATATATTTTAAGGGCTATTTTGAGAACTTGGCTAAAAGTCACTTTTTTTGGTTAGTAGCAAAAGCCAAAAGTTGGCTTTTTTGGCTTTTTTTTCATTTGGCAAGTTGGTTTTTAGCCAACGGTACAATTACAATTTTACCCCTCATGGGTCACAATGTGTTACATAGGTTCAGTTGTAAATATTTTAAATAAATGGGGGTAGTTTAGTCATTTTATTATGATTTGACATCATAAACAAATATTAATAAAAAAAGTCAAAAGTCACTTTTTACCAACTTCCCAAATCATTTGTCTAAAAAAGTCAAAAGCTTGGTTAAAAGCCAAAAAGTCACTTTTAATCAACTTCTCAAATCAACCCTAAGTGAGACAAAAACTTGATAAATGTAGTTTAGTTATTGTCCAAATAATGGCGCAATTCTACTGGCTTACTTTACTGCGAAAAGTAATCGTTTACCCCTTTTTTATTGGGCAAATTACATATACACCCCTCCAGGTTTGACAAAATTACAAATACCCCCCTGAGGTTTGAGAAATTACGAATTCCCCCCTGAATGCTATATTTGCATAAGAAATTAGGGGGTAATTTGTTATGAAATATAAACCTCAGGGGGTAAATTGTTATGAAAATACAAACCTCAGGGGGCGGGATGTAATTTTCGAAACCTCAGGGGGTATCTGTAATTTAACCAAACCTGAAGGGGTGTATATGTAATTTGCCCTTTTTTATTTTATTTTATTTTTTTTAAACTCAAACTCAAAAGTACTGACCTCAAAGGAGATAGAGAAATAAAATTTTAATTTAATTGAGAAAATCTGATTAAATATATTGGGTCACTTATGATTCCGTTATTCTAATTTACGTGTGAATCTTATTTCTATGTATTTGTTTGAGTTCTTTCTAGCGTTTGCTCAATTTATTGAATTTACACTAAGGCTTATTTTGAGAAGATGGTAAAAAGTGACTTTTTGACTTTTAACTAAGTTTTTGATTTTTTTAGACAAATGATTTGGGAAGGTAGTAAAAAGTGACTTTTGACTTTTTTCATTAATATTTGTTTATAATGTCAAATCATAATGAAATGACCAAAGTATTCCTAGTCAATTGAAAAATTACACATTTTTACCTTTTCATTTTCCATCTATGGAGGGTAATTTCATAATTTTTCTTTTAGCTTATAACCAACATCCCAAATCAATTTATGGCCAAAAAAAAGTCACTTTTTACGTTTTGACAAAAAACCAAAACGCCACTTATAACCTTCTTCCCAAATTGAGCCTAAGCTTCATTCCTAGATTCAATTAAATAATTATTAATATTTAATCAATTTAATTTTTTATATAAATAATATATTTAGCAGGTTCTATAATATGAAAAGTTTAAATTCTCCAGACATATTTAGACTGTGTCCATAATCTCATTAATTGGACTCTCAAACCAATTCCCTCCTCCAATTTAAATTACCTATTTAATTAACAATAAAAAAAAACGAACAAAGAGAATGAAACTCATAGAATTCTTATGTATATTCATAGTAGCATACTTACAAATTCAATAACTATTGGATTGTTGGTGGCATGATATGATGGCCTCGTTTCGGAAGTGACTATTTTAAAGGTTTTTTAGTTTTTTAGTTATTTTAGTAGGCTATTTTAATTTTTGTGTTTGAGAAGATGAGATGAATTTTTATTTGAGTTGTTGTATTGAAAAATGTGTTGAAATGATGTTTGAAATTAAAATGACAAATTTGTCCTTAAAATTACAATTTTTTAAATTGACATAAAAAGGCAAAATCGTAATTTATCCGTTGATGTACCAATTTGTCAATTGACAGTGTAGGCTGTGCCTACACTGCCGGCAGCTGCAACCTATTTTTTATTTTTTATTTTTTTTTGAAAAATTTTGAACAGTGAGACTTTTTGACTTATTTGTAATTTGAGATTATAATAGCCTCAACCCTTTCTTTCCAAACAGAGCCGATATCAATCTTTTAAAGCTTGCCAACAAATTATCATAAATGAGTGTTTCACTCACTCCTTGTATTCTATCACTTTTGGACCTATTTTGACAATTACGAAAAAAGTTTGTCACATTAATTCTTTATTTTTTTACATATATTTTCAAAAAAAAAAAAATCTTAAAAAATGAACTTTTTTTTTCCCTACTTTCCAAAATAGGCCCATGCAGAGTCAAAATAAAATAAAATAAAGTGGTGTAACAGTGGACCTTCCTCCCCAAAATTGAAATTTTCCGTGGATTGAAATTGGGGCAACAATAATAAGGCATCTAAAGTTAACTTTAATGTTAGAACCAGACTTTGTACCTGTTGTAGTGAAATGTTATGAAATACAACTATATTCTATAATATTAATTTAATAATCTTCTGAAAAAACTATTGACAAAGACATGTGGATCTAGTATAAAATTTGCGTTATATATGTGTTTTTAGTTCCTCCTTAGATTCAACTAGTAATTGATTATATAAAACAAAACAAAACAAAATCAAAAAAAAAAAAAAGAAGAGTTTATGCACTTCGAAAAATTATCAGAAAGCTACTTAGAAATTCAAATCTAACATGTATATTTAAACTTTTTGTTGTGTGCTTTACCATGATTGAATCTTAACTTTAAATTTAAAATATTGGGTAATTTTATTAGTCTTTTTCTACATGTATGTAGTGATGTTCAACTTCAAACTTATTTGGTGCAACTTCCTGCACTACAATATATATATATATATATATATAAGTTTTACAGATTAGGTTTTTTCTATTTCTAAAAGTATAAATTTTGTTACAAAAAATATATAGGAACTAAGTTCAATTGTCACGAGAATAATTGTTAAAAAAGTCGTCCTAAAAAGTTAAAAATAATCTTTTTGGGACAAAATACCTTTGTCCCAAAAAGTTTTTAATTTTTTTAGACAAAACTTTTGGTCCCAAAAAGTTACTAGTTCATTATTAAATGTCCAATTTTATTGCTAAAAATAAAATAATGACACTTTTGGCAATAAAATTATTTTGTCCATAAAATATGATTTTGTCCCAAAATTTTTGTATTTAAAACCTTAATTTCTTGTAGTGTTGCAAACTAAAAGTTGATAATAAATAAAAATAAAAATAAAAACTAAAAGCATCCTTCTCCCTATTTATCAATAATTAACTATTTTAAACTTATTTAAGTTGCTTATGTCTTACCAAGTAGAATTTGCACAAACACTCTTACATAGTTTTTCAAAAAAAATAAAAATATTATAAGCAGGCCCATACTATACCAAACAACAGGAAGAATTTTGTTTCGAGTCCAAGAAATCCAAGTCTTTTTTCACAAGCATTGAGGGGGAAACTTTTAAATCAAATTAATTGGAGGATCATAAATCACATAAAGTTGCAGGTTTCTCTAGTGATTTCAAATTTATCATGTTCTGTTGGGTACAAAAAGATAATAAATTAATCAATTATAAAAAATAAAAATAAAAACCTCGTTTTTTTCAACAAGGGGGGGGGGGTTGTTTATTGGTAATTGTGAAAAGTTTAGATGGAACTAAAAATAAGTTAAAATTTAGCAAACAACCATTATGTTAGGCTTAATAATTCAAAACTTATATGTTGTGAACTAAAATTCCAATAACAAATTCGCAATTGAAACGTAATTTATGATGGGCATAGCCTAGGAGGACCCAACCTATGGTTATCCTGGGCTATCCAAATAATTACTTAGGTCAAGTTTGGGAAGACTAAAAAAGTGCACTTTTTGTCTTTTTGGACTAAAAAATTGAGGTTGAAAATATGGATGTTTGGGTTAACTTTTTAACTTTTTATGGAAAAATGTGTAATAAAAAATTGTAAAAATTGGTTTGTAGAGGAAAATTTGAATTGGGAGTTGTGCAGCCGTAATTGTTGACTTTTGGTGAATAGTGTTAACTTTTTAACTTTTTGAGTAACTTTTTGGCTTTTTGGCTTATTTGGGACTTCCCAAACTTAGCCTTAGTTAGTTATCACTGTAAAGCCTAACAAATAAGGCTCAACAAGAAGCCCATCAGAGAATAGAAAAGCCATAATGGTCCAAACCTAGTTACAGCTAGACACGTGTCGAGTATGAAATTAGTCACATGATGGATAAATATTTTGCAGAGTTATTGAGCCATCGCGCCAAGCATTAAATGAGACTGTCAAATCATTAAATGCAACAAGACCTCTCTCTCTGGGACGTGATGAAAACACCATAGCCGACGACAAATAGGTTGCAGGCTTTCGGCCAATGGAATAGCATGAATAGACAAAAAAAATGATTAGTAAGAGATATAAAGAAATTTTTGATAAACGTTTTGGTAACAAGTAATTCACTCTCACTCTTTCTCTATTCTCAATATTCTCTCTAAACTTTTATATCGACCACATGCTCGTCTAACTTGATCTTTGAAGGGTCCGTAGGAAGGAACGACCCCCACTTCGATCCTCATCTAACTTGATCATCGGGGGATCCGCGAGAAAGAACCACCCCCACTTTAGAACCTTCCTACTGGAAAGGGAGCCAAAGAATTTAAATAAAATAAAATAAAAGTAGAAATAGAAATAGAAATAACCATGAAAATGTACTTCTTGCTTCTTTCTTCTTTATTTTTTTTCCAACCGCATGAACGTGAAAGCAAAGGAACTTTTGATCATCTTTGGTGTGTAAATACGTGGGAAAATCATGAATTTTTATTGTCTTTTTAGAAAAAAGAAAAGGCTAAAAGGAAAAAGAATGAGACACCAGTCATCTCGTGTGGCCTTGTCTTCTTCATCCTTCTTCATTGGTGGTTGCTGTTGGAGATTGAACATGACCCGTTCAAAGACTTGACTTGACCGCATCATGTGCAATTCACGAGCTTCGTGTCTTTTTTTTTTGTAAGTAATGATATATGAAAAAAAAAAATCATATAAAAAATTTATACATAATAATTCGCTTAAATTTTGAGCATATCACTTTAAAACTAAGCCCATTTAGAAAAATGGCATATTATTCTAGTGAATTCTGAAAAAAAATATTAATTATCCCGTTTGGTTTCAATTTTTAAAATTCACTTTTCAAAAAATTTTACTTTTTCGTTTTTCATATATTTTTTTTATTTTCACTGATTTTTTTAAATATTTTTAACCAATTTTTAAACACACCTACACTTAAAAAGTATAATATTTATGAAAAATCTTTAAAAAAATTCACTGAATATCAAAAATACAAAAAAAAAAGAAAGAAAATTTAGCACATTTTTCATATTTTTGTGTATTTATCAATTTTTTAAAATATTTTTTCACAAATATTTTACTATTTAAATACATCTAAGTAAGGTGCATCTAAAAAAGTAAAAAAATTGCTTAAAATTTTGAAAATATTGACTAAAAAAAAATATGAAAAATAAAAAAACTCAATTTCTAAAAAACTAAAACCAAACACACCGAATAATTTTAAAACTATAAAAAAAAAAGTTAAAATAAATTTTTGATTGAACAAAAGTATTTTGAATTATTGAAAAATATTGAGTGTGTTTTATATGTTTAACCAATAATAAAAAAATATATAATTATTCATCTAAAATATAGAGAGAAAGAAAAAATGAGATCAAATAATTACACGTGTATTTACAATTGAAAAGACACTACGACCGAGTCCAAAAAAAAAACACGAGATGATATAGAGTTGGTTAGAAATTTCTTTATAAATAATAATATATTTCAGACTTTTATCTAAATATTAATTTCTGGTTCAGATTTAGTTTGTGTCATTCCACATCAATACCTAATTGAATCTCAATCATCAATTTTTGTAATTATTTTTTATAATTTTCTTGATAATCTTTCTAATCCTTAGCATTAACCCATTTCTCAAGAACAACCAAGAAAGTTATTCTCAAATTTAACGGAATTTTACCTGCGCTTTCCCGATCACATTTCCTTTTACTTTTTTGACAAGCCCTTGACAGAAGCAAGCAACTTCTACTTCTTTGCTTTTCTTTTCTTTCTGTTTTTTCTTTTTTTACTCTTTGTCTGAGTCTGTATCTTAGATTTAAGAATAAATTAAATTGACCCTGCTTTACTTTAAATTAAATTATAATCCTCGTTGAAAAAATTTCAACTGACAATGACCTCTTTCTAATTCACTTTTTGAATTTCAGATAAATCCTTTTGTTAGTTCACTTTAAATTATTTGTGTAGACATAAATATTATCAATATATGTGTTAAAAGACAAAAAACACCCCTATAATCCAATACAACCATATATTTTTCCCTTCTCAACCCCACCAACTCTCTTCCCACCTTCACCACTACACATCAACCCTCTCAGTTCTCCTTCCTAGCCCCACAGACAACAACCATATTTCTCTTTCTTCCTACATCCACCACCCTAATAGCCCACTTTTTCTCTTCCACATCCAACACCTCCCAATCTCCTCCAATTCAAACCACCATTACTAATCGTGACAACACCACAATCACCGTCACCGTCACCATCACCATCACCATCAACCCATTCTCTATTGTCAAAAAATCAATTCTATAATCAAATCGAATTTTGAATTATTTAAATTTGACTTGACAATAATAAGATCAAGTGACAAAATTTAGAAGAAAAATGATACACAAACTTACTTTCTAAACTTATTTTTTAAACCTAATGATGTGCAAGTGATATTTCACTCAGATATGTGATATACACTTTAGAATTTGAAATCAATCTTACTAAAATAGTATGATATAAACATTATCTGTGAATAATATTCATAATTTTTTTTTTTTGTAAAATTAGGAAACACGAACCACTACTATATGGGCATTGGTTAATGTTAATATTTGTGTTAAAAAAATTATTAATATATGTGAAAAATGTATATAAATTTTAAAAAAAAAATTGAAAATATATAAAATGCACATTGACATTATAATTTATTATTATTATTTAATTCTTAAAAAACGTCTAATAAAATATCATTAACAGAACCTTTATAAATTGGAAAAATTATCATTCAGGGGGTGTTTTAAAAAACAATTACATATTGGTGATAAAGTTCATGATTTTTAGTTATTAATATTTATAATATTTATCACTTTTTTTATAAATATTTTTTCTAATTACCATATCAGTGTAATTCCCTCTTATTAGTTTGTATGGTATTATTCAAATCAAAATGCTCAGCTCCATTATTAAATAATAAAAAAAAATGAGAGAGAGAGAGAGAGAGAGAGAGAGAGAGAGAGAGAGAGAGATCACCATGTCAAACCTTTCGGCATCCATGATTAAGGGAGTGATTGAGTTGAGATTAGGTCAAGGGGACATTGGAATGTTGAAGCTAAAAAGTTTGCATTGGAAGAATTAACTCAAAAATTCATTGGTCCCACAAAATTAGAAGGTAATGATGCCTCTCCCAATGGGTTTATATTGGCAAAATCAGCCAACCTATCACATTGATTAACCTTTTTCCAAGCCAACATTTCTAGAGATCTTTTTTATGTTTCATAATCTTGTCTCTTGAAAATCATGTTGCTTCCCACTTTAATTTAATTTCTATTTTGCACTTTGGTGGACCATATTAGCATGATCTACTAGTCGATGAATGACTAAACATTTATTTGAGTTTGTAAACCTGTCGAATAGGGCTCGATTAGTATTAATCATAAGATGAAAGATCATTCATTATCTGTACATTTTATCTCCTTTGTTTGGAGATGGTTAACTTCAATCTGTTTGAGATATATATATATATATATAAGAATAGTCCATTCAATTAGTGAACCACTACATATTTAGGTTTGGTACGAATGGTTTTCGTTTTCTATTTTTATTAACTAAAATTTTTTAAAAGAAATTGTAACTTTAAAAAAAAAAAAAACAACACACATTTTAAAAAGAAAAAAAGTTTTTGAATTTTCTACATTATTGAAGATGTTCATAAAGATATGAAAAATGTATCATCCTCCTATTTCATCATTAGAGGTGTAATTGGGGGTGATGAAATGGGGGGGGGTTTGCAGCAAAACTCTAAAGATATCCTTATTCCATTTTTTTTTTTAGTTTTTACACTTTCTTAAATTGTTTTCGTACAAAACATAAAAATAAAAAATTATAAAAATGATAGCTCGCAATTTTTGTTTTTTTTTTAAGCACAAAAATAAAAGCAAAAAAAAATTTAAAATTAAAACCGTAACAAAGAAGTATATGACTAACTGAATTTCTTAAACAACTTCGTTGCAAGCTGTTTACAAAGAAAAAAAAAAAAAAAAGTCATTGGACTAGTTATCCATTGGTCATATTTATGCCTCATTTGCTTGTACAGTTTAACGCTAGAATATTGTGTTAAATAAGATATTATATTAAAATTGAAATGAGATCACTACAAAATAATAATAATAATAATAATAATAATAATAATAATTAAGGCTTTAGAAATTAAAATTTAAGGACAAAATTATTTTTTAAAGATCAAATATTTTTGTTGCGAAATATGTCATTATTATATTTTTAGCAATGAAAATTAGACATTATTGATGAATTATTATCATTTTGGAACCACATTTTTTGTCTAAAAAAATAAATCATTTTGAGATCTAATTATTTTATCCCTAAAAGTTAGAAGTGTTCGCGGTCCGGTTGCGGACGGAGAACCTCCAATCCGCCATTCGTCCGCCAGATTGGCGGATTGAAAAATATAAATCTGCATCCGTCCACCGGATTGATAGATGCGGACTGAACGAATTGGCAGATCAGCGAATGGATGCAAATCGGTTTGGCAGTTTAAACTTTTACAATTTTTGAAAATAATAAAATTTGTCATCATTTTTTTTTGAGATAACAATTCAACTCAACATAATCAAAAGATTATCAAGTAAATTGTCAAATACCACTAATAAATACATATAAGAAAATCATCATTGTCAAAATTATTTCATTAATTTTTTTTATTAAAAAATTATTTAATTTGATTTTTAAAAAAATGACAAAATTAAGCCTTATATTTTCTATACAAAAATATAAAATATCAACACCTGTCATCTGATAAAAGGATTTTCAAATTGAAAACAAATTAAAAACACAACAGCATATCTAAACTTTTTTTCAAATGAAACACAAACGGAATATCTAAATAAATTGAAAATACAAACTCTTACAAATTATCAGAGGTGGTCGCGAATTGGCAGTTCGGTTGCGACCAAAAGAATCTCAAACCCGCCATCCATCCAAAACTAGGCAGATTGAAAAAAATCAATCCGCAACCGTCTGTTCATCATCACGCATCCGTCCAAAACGTGGCAAATCGGTTCGGTTTGGACGGATTGGAATACCCGTTACGCACCCCTACTAAAAGTTTATTTATTAGTGACATTTTTAAAATTTTGTCGCTAGAAGTCTTATTTTTAACTTTTTTGGACTTCATGATGTTAGAAATTTATCCTTAAATGTCTTTTACAACAAAATTTTTACTTTTAGAGACTATAAAAATTGATCTCTAAAACTCTTATATGTTGTAGTAGATAATTCAATTTCATGAAAATTGATATAGAATGCCATAAGATAAAAATTTAAATATACATTATCTTTCATCATCCTCCTTTTATTATGTAGGACCTGTTATTTTACCGTTCATTTCAAAATTATCCTTATCTTATCCGTCGCTGACCAAATGTTGACGAATTGGGTAATCTCTAGTACTGATAAAAACTTGATGTGATTATCATTCACATAGACTAATACCAATGACGTTTTTGTGAGCACAAGGTCAAAGTGAAAGGATTAGAAAGCTTTGCTTAACCAAAACGTTCTGACCCATTGAAGTAGGAAAACGTGGAACATGTTAAGCCAAAATAATAAAACCCCAAGGAGCCTCCCTTTATTGACAACTCATGCAAGTGAAGGTTACAAAGCAATGAAAAAGTAGGTTTAGGATAATGTTTAAAATGTAAACCATAAGATTGGATTCAGCATATCTAACTATACAATTTTTTTCCCCTTATATACATCACCATTTTGACTTACTGTGCTTCCAAGTAAATTATGCTAGATATTTTTGGATTAGAATTTTCTATAATAATTTTGTTGCAATTATCTTACAATTATTCACAAACTGCGCAATTAGTCTTGAAATGGCATTTAGGTGCCAATGTGAAATCTCAATGAGTCTACAGAAAGGTTTCCACTTACATAGTAATCTAACTATTAATTCATTAATATCTTCACAAAAAAAAAAAAAAATTAAATTAAATTAATTGGGTCAAGGCGTAGCCCAAATGGTGAGTAGGGGTGAACAGTTAATTTTTCAAGTTTGGTTTGATAATTTTAACAAGTTTTAAAATTTGTTCAATCTTGGTTCATTAAACTTTTGAATTGATCTCAAACTATTTTTTTTTTATATATTTTATATAATTTTAAATTTATTGAATCGAGCCGAACAAGCAATTAATTGTTCAAACTGAGTTTGAAAACCTTTATAAATTCTAAAATCTTAAAATTATTAACGAATCGAAATTCTAAATTCTAAAATCTAAAACCTTTATGAATTGTTCAAGTTTTGGCTTTTTTATTTAACGAATCAAATTTTAACGAGTTTTAACGAACATGAGTTAAGCTCGAGCAATTTGGTTCGTTATCACCCCCAGTCATAAGAGAACACTTATGAGTCAGTTGAGATCTCAAGTGACTTGAATTGTTGTAATAATCAAATTTTATTAACTTATTAATATCTTTATCTTGTGCAAATTATTTTTAAAAGAAAAACAAAATTTTACACTTAAATCATCATTATTAAATTATTGCACAACAAAATATTATAGAAAATCTTAATTGTATATTTTTTGCATACTAATGTTATAGCTGATAATCGACCAATTATATATGTAGACATGATCAATCAAACATGAAAATACTTTAATTTTGCGTGTTGGATAAGGCAGTAAACTAAATGGTAGTTAGTTAACCTGTAACATGGATCATCATCCTAAGTCAAGTCACCGACAAATTTAGAATATATTATTAAAAGTAATTAGAGTGCTTGTTTTCACTTTTTAAAAAATATTTTTCAGAAAATTTTATTTTCTTATTTTTCATATTTTTTTATTTTTACTGATTTTTTTTAATATTTTAAACAATTTTTTTTTTCTTTTTAGACACACCTAACATAAATACACCTAAAAAGGAAAAAAATTATAAAAAAATCTTTTAAAAATCCACTAAATACCAAAAATACAAAAAAAAAATATAAGAATTCAATATAATTTTTTTATTTTTATGTATTAATTAATTTTTTAAAATATTTTTTCACAAATTTTTTACATTTTAGATACATCTAAGTAAGGTGCATCTAAAAAAGTAAAAAAAATGTTTAAAATTTAAAAAATATTCACTAAAAATAAAAAAATACGAAAACAAAAAAAGTCAATTTTCAAAAAACTTAATTCAGAAAATTCAAACCAAACACACTGAATAGTTTTTCGACACATTATAAGTTTTTTTTTTTTTTAAGAAAGTTACGTCAATACATATTTTTTTTAATTATATAGAATTCTATACGAATCTATCAAATTTAGATTATAATAACTTTGTCTATTTTATATGGATTCTATTTGACAAATATTTATTTTTTATATATTTTTCATCGTAAATTAAAATAATCCACAAATCTAGTACCAATTTTGTGTTTCATGTTTTTTTTTCTTAATTCTTTCATGAGTATTAGGATTTTTTTAAAGTTGCTTTCTTCTTCTTTTTTTCTTCTTCTTATTTTTCTGTATATTATTCTATACTCAATACCAATTCCATATTATTCTATATTATGGATGTATCATTTAAATTTTATAGTGATTATATATATGAAATTATACTTCATTTCCTACATTATTTTATATAATCACAACTTACAAGAAAAAAAATTTGCACAACAATGATGCTCTCGAAGAACCTCTAAAATTTGAATTTACTACTTGAGTTACTTTTTCAATTGTTGAACAGTAAGTTCTTTTATGTTTTGACGTCATATTACAGATGATTAATTACTTTACACCCTAATATGTATTTATTATTTGAATGTTTTCATTGCCTTTTCTTTTGGGGTTTAAATTAAATATTGTTATGTGATTCTTTCTTGGTTAATCATTATTGAATTTCTTTTATATAGTTGATATTTTAATTTAAGTAAGATTGTTTATTTTACAATCTTATAATTTAATATATATCATATAAAATCATATATGATAATCCAACTACAACATATTTATATTTAATTTGTTTAATAAATTTTATATAATTTCTATTTTGACATATTTTTATTTTTCAAATGAATATAAAAGAAAATTAAATAATTAGAATTACTTTTAATTTTTTTGTTACTAATTTTTCTTCTAATTTAACTATTATTTTTAATATCAAAATGAGTACTTATTTTACTATATTATAATTTAATATATATCATACAAAATTATTATATAATAATTACACTTTTATAATACGATAAAACTAGAATTATCAAAATAGAAAAATAATTTAACTAAAATTAATATATATTAGTATTCAAGTAACAATTTTATAGAATGACAGCACCAATATTATCAAAATAAATAATTAAAATCATACTTTAATATTAAGTTTAATTTAAAATTAAAATTAAAATTATTCGTTTATAACACACGTTGTACCATCAAATATTTTTTTTTTAAAAAATAACACGGGCATTACACGGGTCATCTACTAAGTTATTTGAAAAGCAAAAAAAAAATGAAAGTTTGGGGGTTGTGGTTTTAAGGATTCAAGTCTTAAACGGGTAGATATGTTTTTATCCACATGTTAGATGGGTCATATTAGGTTATAGGCCTAAACCCGATGTTTAACAAGATTTGATCTTTTTAATATTAAACATATTTAGACCCTGGGCAACTGTCTAAGTGATTATGGAGAAGAGGGCACTTAACTGTTAAGGTGATTGAGGTTTCAGATTTGAATCTATAAAAAGACATTAGTTACGCTGTAATCTAACTACTAACATATTAACCGCTTATGAAAAAAAAAAATTTAACTTGTTAATTTGATTTTTTATTGTGATTGCAATTCATTGAAATTCATTCTAATACAATATATTTTAATCAAAAAAATTATTTATAAAAAAAAAATATGTCATACAAACCCATGTAACTTGAAAACGCTTTAGTATAACCAATTTAAGAAGGGTATTAAGTTTATCGTATGAAATTTTCTAAATTCTCAAATCTTCATTTTCTTCTCTTGAAAAACATCTATATTCATTAGATCATATCTTAAAATTATTGTATTTTTAAAAATTTTAGTGATTCAATAATTATGTATATTTTAGAGCAAAGGAACAAAAAGATTTAGTACAAAAGAAGTCATTGGCCTTGTTTTATCACTTATGAAGTTGATAGAGTATGGATTTAGTATTATGACTTGTGCAATGAAGGTTCTTAAACTAACCTATTTTATGTAAATCCCTCTTTTTATATATAATAGATTATATGCTCCTTATATATATTTTTTTCTATAGTTGGGCCCCCAAACTAAATCTAGCCTTTATCCTCCTCCTGCCCCACCTACTCCCAAATCAAAATAATGGTATTTATATTATATTTTTATACATGGTGGTGTTTATATTTTATTCTTATATCACAAATCTAACAACTGTTACATCTTTGCATATATTAATTTCCTGGTAAAATTGCCAGTATTTGTAGTTTGCTTTATATAATCATCCCCTTAACCTGGAAGTTACCTTGGTTTTGTTTAGATTTTTTTTTAGAATAATGTTTGGGACCCCTTTTGGGGGTCACCCCCTCACCCCCCTTTGCCACGTGGCAGGGGGTGATTGGTGGAGCAGGAAAAAAAAGAAAAAGAAAAAGAAAAGGTAACCAATGAGAGAGAGAGGGGGTCAAAGGGGGTGGGGGGAAAAGGGGGGATGAATCATTACTCTTTTTTTTATTCCATATTTTATGTATAAATTGTCCAAAATATCATTGTGAAGAAAATAAGGGGTTGTTTGGGGTATCATAAATAAGTGCAATTTTTATCTTTTTGGACTAAAAAATTGAGGAACAAAAATATAAATGTTTGGGTTAACTTTTTTATTTTTTATGAAAAAATGTGTATTAAAAAATTGTATAAATTAGTGTGTAGGGAAAAATTAGGATTGATAGTTGTGCAGCCGTAATTTTTGACTTTTGGTGAATAGTGATAACTTTTTAACTTTTGAGTAACTTTTTAACTTCTTGACAACTTGCCAAACTTGACCTAACTATTAGTTCAAAATCTATTTAATGTTATTTTTTTGAATTAGCATTCATGTACATGTTCCTAAGAATGAGGGTATTATTTTACCCACACTATTTTATTTTTAATTTTTTTTAGGTGGGGTCAGTATAAGGTTAACTATTTGGGTTTTCGGTAAGGCTTGATTTTTGCTTTTGCGGAACAAAACCCAACCCTTACAGCTAGGATTATTTTCATTTGGGCTGAGTAAGGAATCCGAGAAATTCGTAATTCAATCCAATCCAGTTCAGTCTAATTCAGTAGGTTTAGATTGATTTTTTGAATCCGTGGTTCGGTTCTGGATTAAAAAATTAAAAATCTGTAATTCACGGATTGGTTCCGGATTGAACCCCATGGTTCCGGATTGGAACCGATCCGGAACGTATACAAATAGTCTATATTTTTATTATACATTCTCCTGCATAGTATCTTCTCTTATTTCATATAAAACTTAAATCCAAACCTAAACTTGCATAGTATTTCTTTTATTACTTTTGTTTACTAGTTTTTAGTGTAATTTGTAATGGTCTAAATACTTATGGTGGAACTAGTTTTCTTATGATTGTTTAAATTCTAGAACAGTTTGTCGCTATTATGAAACTAATGTGGTGCTATATTTATATTTTTATGAAATTAAAGTGTTATATATATATTTTTGTTATTTAATTATGTAAATCCGTGGTCTTAAACCGATCTAATCCGTGTTTAAATGGATTTGTTCGGATTGGTTCCACGATTTAAACGGATTGGATTGGTTCCAATTTTTCAAGATCTGTAGATAACGGATTGGTCCTGATTTTACTCTAATCCGATCCAATCCGGACCATACTCCCCCTAATTTCCATTGAAAAAATCATCTTAGTCCAACTACTTTGGATTTATAGGATCTAGTGGCCCAATGTTTGAGGATGCATATATGCATGTATTTATTTATTTATTTTACAATCGAAAGAAAGGAGGGGAATAAAGGGAAAAAAAGTTATACTCATAATAATAAGACTCAAATTTAGGCATCACGCCAGGTAAGGAGCGTCTTATCTAGCAAACCAATCTATTGGTCTTACTGATTGTAAATGAATCAAGTTGAACTGAATTTTGAGGTATTCGAACTTGAGCTTTAGTCAAACTTAAAGAATTAATATTAATGGCACAACAAAAATTGGTTGTGGCATTTCTGAACCATTAATTTATTTATTTATTTAGACAATTAAAGTGATTTTTTTGTATGACTGAAAGTTAGAAGATAAAAGTACTATTATACCTTTAACATTAGTAAAATAAAATCTTAATCATACAAAAAATACTCTAAAATTACATTTAAAAAATCACTCTAGAAAATCTCGACTGCTCATCAATCACTCTCCATGATTGCTTTTTTAAATGTTAAAACAATTGTTTCATTCCTTTTAGAAAAATATTCATTTGGGCCTTGCAAAATGACTGCCAATGATGCTTTATCCTGATTGCGTTCGACCATTGCGATTGAGGCCCAATAGTACTTAGTTGCTCTCCACGAAACACCTCATATTTTAAATGGACCCCGTGGTGGCCCACGTAGTTAGTCTACTTTTTTAAAGGGTTTGGATTTGGTATTTTCGGGCCGGTCATATAACCATTTTTTTTTTTTAATTTATAAGTTTTGTTTAATTTTTTACCTATCAATATAATGAAACAAAATAGGCATTTTAGAACTTGTTAGTGTATTAAACAGATATATATTTATATATGACTTATAAGTATTTAAATCCATTCAACAGTACTGACTGATAATTTTTTCAAAAAGAAAAAGTAGACTAACTAAGTGGGATCTACTCCTTGTTAGTGTTCTATGATATATTATGTAATTTATTTTCATACAAATATTTTTTTTTTCAATTGTGAACATCATTTTTTAGAAATATTTATCGTCAATTTTTATTTCGTAAAAGCCATGCATATCTGTAGAATCAATTGTATTTTATAAATAGTGAGACTTAAGTCTTGTTTGAGAATATGTCTTTTTAGTAATTTCTTGACTTTTTAACTAAAATATGATATTAAAAAAAGGAGCTAATATGTTATGAATGACTTTTTAATTTTTTACGAAAAGATGTGCAAAAAGTAGAAAAAAAAGATAATTTTTGACGTTTTGTTATAGGTTATAGGTTTTGATTTTTTTAATAACTTTTTGATTTTTTAACTTTTTGATTGAAATAGTTACTTGTAAAACATGGCCTTACTACATAAAAATTATCCAAATGTGTAGGATCCATCATATTTTATTAATAGTGAGACTCACTAAGAATTTGTATGAAATAAAACTAGTGATAAATAATTAAAAATAAAAATTAAATGTGCTCACATTTCTATATCATATTTTGTTTTGGAAAAAAGTATATCTATTTGTACAAAAATAAATTATAAAATAGACCACAAAACACTAATAAGAAGCTGCAGTGTACTGCACTGCAGCTTCCCCATATACCCAAACAAACAACCAACCTATTGGTCTTAGAGCATCTCCAAGAGGCTTGCTATATCTTATTTTCAACCAAAGTAGCAAGCCAAAGCCCAAAAAGAGACCTCCAGCAGCCTCATCAAATCCTTCTACAATTTGATCCAAGCAACAGTTGCTAGCTACCTGAAGCTAGCAACTGTTCATGTGCTATGTATTTTTTTATTACTTTTTTCCTATGTATTAATGATGATCAAACTATTTACAAATTTATATATTAATATATATATATATATATATATATGAGTAAAGTTGAAAGAAATAATATTTTAAAGGGGATAGTTAAAGTAAAGAGTATTGCTGGAATGTGTATTGAAAAAAGGATTAGCTAAATTAATAAAGTGAAATTTTGGGTAGTTAATTTGGTGAGGATTGCTGGAGATGCTCTTACTGATTGTAAATGAATCAAGTTGAACTGAATTTTGAGGTATTCGAACTTGAGCTTTAGTCAAACTTAAAGAATTAATATTAATGGCACAACAAAAATTGGTTGCGGCATTTCTGAACCATTAATTTATTTATTTATTTAGACAATTAAAGTGATTTTTTTGTATGACTGAAAGTTAGAAGATAAAAGTACTATTATACCTTTAACATTAGTAAAATAAAATCTTAATCATACAAAAAATACTCTAAAATTACATTTAAAAAATCACTCTAGAAAATCTCGACTGCTCATCAATCACTCTCCATGATTGCTTTTTTAAATGTTAAAACAATTGTTTCATTCCTTTTAGAAAAATATTCATTTGGGCCTTGCAAAATGACTGCCAATGATGCTTTATCCTGATTGCGTTCGACCATTGCGATTGAGGCCCAATAGTACTTAGTTGCTCTCCACGAAACACCTCATATTTTAAATGGACCCCGTGGTGGCCCACGTAGTTAGTCTACTTTTTTAAAGGGTTTGGATTTGGTATTTTCGGGCCGGTCATATAACCATTTTTTTTTTTTAATTTATAAGTTTTGTTTAATTTTTTACCTATCAATATAATGAAACAAAATAGGCATTTTAGAACTTGTTAGTGTATTAAACAGATATATATTTATATATGACTTATAAGTATTTAAATCCATTCAACAGTACTGACTGATAATTTTTTCAAAAAGAAAAAGTAGACTAACTAAGTGGGATCTACTCCTTGTTAGTGTTCTATGATATATTATGTAATTTATTTTTATACAAATATTTTTTTTTTCAATTGTGAACATCATTTTTTAGAAATATTTATCGTCAATTTTTATTTCGTAAAAGCCATGCATATCTGTAGAATCAATTGTATTTTATAAATAGTGAGACTTAAGTCTTGTTTGAGAATATGCCTTTTTAGTAATTTCTTGACTTTTTAACTAAAATATGATATTAAAAAAAGGAGCTAATATGTTATGAATGACTTTTTGATTTTTTACGAAAAGATGTGCAAAAAGTAGAAAAAAAAAAAAAAGATAATTTTTGACGTTTTGTTATAGGTTATAGGTTTTGATTTTTTTAATAACTTTTTGATTTTTTAACTTTTTGATTGAAATAGTTACTTGTAAAACATGGCCTTACTACATAAAAATTATCCAAATGTGTAGGATCCATCATATTTTATTAATAGTGAGACTCACTAAGAATTTGTGTGAAATAAAACTAGTGATAAATAATTAAAAATAAAAATTAAATGTGCTCACATTTCTATATCATATTTTGTTTTGGAAAAAAATATATCTATTTGTACAAAAAAAAATTATAAAATAGACCACAAAACACTAATAAGAAGCTGCAGTGCACTGCATTGCAGCATCCCCATATACCCAAACAAACAACCAACCTTCTCACATAAAGCGAGTGTTTTGGATGCTTGGCTATTTTAATAGGTTATTTTACGTGTGGTTTGAGATGTGAGTTGGGTTGACTTTTTGGTTAAATTAATTATAAAAAAATAAAATATTACATTTAAATAATAATTATTTCTCTATTTCTTTTTACAAAAGTAGAAAAAGTCAACTAAAACAAACTTTTTAATTAAGGTTAAAATAATCAAAAAATTAACTGAACTTCCCAAACAAAACCCTGAATAGTTGTGTTTGAGAAGATGGATGGATTTTGGAAGAGGGTTGGATTTTTTTAATAGGCTAAAATAGTTGTGTTTAGAAAGATTGTTAGATTTTTTTACAGTTTGATGTGATATTTGTGAGAGAAAAAGTAAAATGATTATGAATTTGATGTGATATTTTGTCTTATTAACTATTTTAATTTATTTTATCTTTTAGCCACTTTTAAAAATAGACTATTTTAATAATTTTTTAACTATTTATAATAACTTTTTAACTAAAATATCTAGTCGCCACCAAAAAAAAACCAAAAAACCTATTGCCAAAATAAGGAGCTTATTTTGGAGCTCATAATTTTAATCAAAAAATTACTATACAAAGTCAACACTTATCTATCAATTTTTCTTTCTACTTTTTAACATATATTTTTATATATATGAAAAATATATATAAGTTTATTTTTTAATATACTCAATAATATAAAAAATGTTTGAGACCCACACTTTTTGGAAACCCTCACAACTCCCTTTGGATCTCAATCATTGATGTATATGTAGGACCCGCGCATGTATGTATGGGGCCCACACCATCAATGGTGGAGATCAAAAGGAGGTTGTGGGGATTCCAAAAAATAGGGTCTCAATCATCATTTCAATAATATATAAGTGATACGATTGGTTGATGATTAGAGAACGGTGGTGCTATATGCACCAATTAGTATACACACTAGTGTGCTAACACAAGTTATGATATTATTATTGACCCCACTCATTAATCATATTATAAATACCAAAAACCTCTTAAATTGTGACATATCATTAATTAGTACACTAGTTAGTACATTAATTGGTACATATAATAGTATTCGAGATCGAATGTTACCTTTATATCCTAGTTGATTACCACATTAATGGACTTGAAAATTGGACCTAATTTTTAGTCTTGAATTGTAATGTGTATGTGTTTGGTTTGAATTTTTTGGATTAAATTTTTTGAAAATTGAATTTTTTGTTTTTCGTGTTTTTTTTAGTGAATATTTTTAAAATTGTAAGCATTTTTTTTTTTAGTTTTTTAGATGTACTTTACTTAGATATATCTAAAAAGTAAAAAATTTGTGAAAAAATATTTTAAAAAATTAATAAATATATAAAAATATATTAAATTCTCGTATTTTTTTAAAATATTTTTGGTATTTAGTAAATTTTTAAAAGATTTTTTTCATAAAAATTATACTTTTTATGTATATTTATGTTAGGTGTCTCTAAAAATTAAAACAATTGTTTAAAATATTAAAAAAATTCAGTAAAAACAAAAAAAAAACGAAAAATAAGAAAGTAAAATTTTCTAAAAAATATTTTTGGAAAATAAAAAACAAACCAGGTGAATACTCTTTTATAAATAGCTAAAAAATTACTTTAAAAAATCAGTTCTCAAATGTAAATATGTAAGTGAACTGTGTCCCATTTTAAATCGGATAGAGGGACTCGAAAACAAAAGGGGTAAATTATAAATACACATAAAGATTTATTTAAAATATAAATTATTTTTTAATGGTTTGAAAATTACAAATATTTTTTTATCAAAAATTTCTTTTAACAGAAGTAAATAAAAAAACTAAAATTCTTAACTACTTCTCTTATATAACGAAAAAATTAAATGAACTGTGAATTGAAATGTCTTTTTGACATCATTAAAAATTATTAATTGACTTGATAATTTATTAATAAAATAATTTCTTTGTTATGCGATTATAAATTTAAAGCGGCAAAGTGTAAGTTTTAGAATCACAAAATAATTTATATTTTAAGTTTAATCTCATTAAATGTATTAGGGATGTACACAGATCAGATTGGTTTGATATTAGAGTAAATTAGGAATTGAATCCTTTTTTATGGTTCTAGAAAAATTGGAATTGTAATTGAATTGTCAACATATGAAATCGAACTAGAATCAAACCATAAAAACCAATTTAATTCCGTTCAATTTACGATTTTATGAATTTTATATAATAATAAATATGATATATATTTTATATTAGTAAACAAATTAATAATAATTAGTTTGGTTAAGTTAGTTAGAATTTATTAATTTTATAATGATAGTTAGTGTCCAAATTTTTTAAGAAATATTTTATATTTCAATTTTTTTATATAAAAATAATAAATAAGTATGTTTCGATGCAGTTTGATTCAAAACCGTAATCAGAGCATGAGAATGGAAAATCATATTAATTTGAATGATTTCACCAACTTTAAAACTATAATCGTAATTAAAAAAATCTGATCAAACTAACAATTTAAATCAAATTAAATCAGTTTATTGATTTCATCGAATTTTTTTAACACTCCTAAAAATTGTATTGTAATTTAAAATTAATTTTTTTAAAAAAAGAAAGAGGTCGGTGGGGGAACCCCAAGATGGAGAGAGAGCTGGGAGGTGGACAAATATTAGCCGTCAATGTGGCATGGGTTGGTATCTCCGATCTTTGAATGTTGATAACGACCTTCCTTCACGCATCCCCATCTCATCACCTACGTGGCGCCGTCCCACGTCTTAATACATCTGGCTTCGTTTGGCAATGAATTTTTGGTTAAATTAGTTCAAAATAAAAAATAAAAAATAAAATAAATTAAAAAATTAATAAGATAAACTATTACATTTAATTTATAATTATATTTTTTATAAAAATAAAAATAATCATTTCAAATAAATTTTTAATTCTAAACTAAAATAATTAACAATTTTGACACGTTAACCCATCACACTCCCACGCTTGTCTTATATCCCCCCACTCCATTAAAATTATGAGAAAATTACAAATCCGGATAGTTTGAAAAAATAATTACTAATTTATTAAAGAAAAAAATACAAATCTGCTGTACTTTTAAAAATTAATCACTAACATTTGAAAAAGTTAATATTCTTAATAATTAAAATCTATAAAATTTATCATAATTTTGAAATTTTTTTAAATACCCACTGATATATTGTTCCCCTTTTATGATTTTAATTTTCATATTTTTAAGATTTACCACTAGTAATTAATTTTTTGCACATATTTGTTGATTTCTTTTACAAAACATCTCACTTACACATTCGGGATTAATTAAATCAAAAATGTGGATATGAATTTTATTAATGTATATTTTCAAGATACATGTTAATAGATGTTAAAAAAAATTTATATATTTTTTATTATACTCACTCTGATGCCAAATGTTAACAAGTGAAAATTATCATATATTAACTTCATTCAAAGTTTGAGATTAAAGTGAATTAATGTTGATAGTTTAAGATAACTGTTTAATTTGATAGTAGACGCTATAATTTGAGGAGATAAAGGGACAATTTGCCTAATATTGTTTAGAGATGGTAAATACTAATCACACGCGTCAGATTTTAATTTAAGTATTAAAAAATAATATAAATGTAAAGTGTATTAAATGCATAAAATATATATTAAATTACAATTAATATTAATTACACTTTTATTTCCATCTACTATTATTTAATAGTATTTTATCTTCTCAACTTTAAAATTATATATTTATCCCTAAATTATAAAAATTATTTCACTTTCACCCTCCAGAAAGACTGTGTATTTGTATAATTATAACTAGCCTATCACCCGTGCTATGCACGGGATAATTATAGATATTTATATTTATTTTAATTTTTTTAATATATAAATTATGTTTTTTAAGATTTTTTTATAAAAATAATTTAATAATCTTATCACTAACTATAGTGTACAGAAAAAAATTAAAAAGGCTACTGCAGTAACTATGCACAAGTTGTACCTATAATTATTTGTATGAGAGGATTTTAAATGCTAATGAGAAATTTTGACCAAATCAATAAATGCAGGCATGTAGATTGGAAAAAGTTAATAAATGCTGATCAGGATATTTTGACCAAATCAATAAATGCTGAGGTTTTTTTTTTTTTTTTAATCAAAAATTTAGAAAATTATTGGAGCTCTCATAAGGCTTGGGGTTTAGAAACCCCATTTTCGTTAATATATTTACAATTATCTATATATGTTTTTTAAATGTATTCTTTTTTTCTTTTTTATATTATATTAAAGTTTAATATTTTCATAATAATCATATGTGTTGGACTTTTCAAGGAATTAAATGTCTTCTTTTTTTATTATATTATATTAAAATTTAATATTTTGATAATAATCATATGTGTTGGATTTTTCAAGAAATTTTTTTTATGCTTATTCTTAATGCATTAAAGTGTTATTATGAAGTTAAGACTTGGGGGTTAGGAGAAGTTAATAAATGCTAAGGTTTTTTTTTTTTTTAAATTAAAAAATCAAGAAATTTAGAATGGGAGATTGGAGCTCCCACAAGACTTGGGGTTAAAAACCCCCTTTTACTTAATATATAGTATAGATTGATGCGTCTAATTATATGATTTTAAAATTGAGAGTTAAAAATGATAAAATTCAACCTAATTAACTATTATAATTATTTTAACTTGTTCGGTAACAGTGCTTAACATAATCAGCAGATATAGCAATATCCTCTCAATGAAAGCACCAGGTTTTATTGATAGAATCTTGCTGGCTCTAGATGGTTTTCTGAAGTTGGAGAATATAAGAAAGATCATCTTCGAAATTAGGGATCTCTTCAGAACGTAAAACATTAAGAGAAGAAGATCTACCAAGATTCATATTTTGCATTTTGCTAAGCAAAGTATTAGCAAATTCGTCATTTTTTGATGGAGATGATAATTTAAAATTAGAAAGAGCTATTGGAGGTTTGAGATTAACATGCTGAATGGGGGAAGATTGAGTAACATGTGGCTGTATACTTTTGTTACTAAGAATATTCTTTACAAATTCTTCGATACGAGTTAATTGAGAATCAATCGTTTGGAAATGAAGATTGGCATAAATGTTTTGTCTGATTACAGAATTAAGGTCTTTAACCTTACAGTACTATTCTAGCTTGTCGTCACTAACAATAGGTCAGACATAGGCTAAAATGTACTAAATTGGTATTTGTGGGTGAGAGGTGTGGTTAGAGGTAGTCCGGGAAGATGGCGGGCACTTCAATGGCCTGAGATCACCGGAGGTGGAGAGGAGAAGGTCAAGGCAAGCTTGGAGAGGGAGAGGTTGGCAGTGATAGACCTTTGAACATTAATGTAAAGTATGAGAGGGTGTTTAAGCATGAGGTTCGGTTGTATTGTTGTTGTTGTGTCTCGCTGCATATACGATACGTTATATAGGCCACAGGAGTATTGGAGTCCAAGCGAACTGTTGGACAGATGGTTCGTTCTCCTCAACTCTGCCAGAAGTGATATAAGCCCTTTTGCCGTCTGTGGTTTGCCAGCAGGCGGAGAGCAACGTTTCATGGCAGCCAGAAAGTAACGTTTCGTATATATATCGAATGACATGAACGTAAGGTCATTGTTGCCTCTTCTCCAAGTCTGGTCGAGATGGAGTTGTCTTAGCAAGAAGACAATCATCTCGACAATCCCATGACCTCAGCCGCCAGTCCAGTATCCTCTAATGATCTCGAGCAGTAGTGCCTGGGTCATGCTCCCAACCCAGGCATCCAAGTAGATAAATGGGCCAGGGCCCACCTTAGTGTTTAAGAGAGCCAAGGGCTCGCTTCCAAGTGACCAAGTAGGAGAATGGGCCGCGGGCTTATCTCAATGTTTAAGAGAGCCATTGTTTATCAATCTAAGTCCAAGTGAGCCGGGGGTTGATTGTATTGTTGTTTGGCCTTGGAGCAAGGTATGAAGGACCATGGGCCCTGCGGGGCCATGGTATTGCCTGTTGTAGGGCTCTTCATATCTAGATATATTTAGGCTTGTATATATGCTCCCGTTTAGGCTAAGCATATAGTTTTGGTTGTCTTGGCACATGGCGCCCATAGGGCTCGCCATGTATCAAACATACAACGTGGCAGACGTGGTGCCTTATTGGTCTGTCACGCAAGTGTGGTTTTGGTGATGTGGCACCTGTAGGGCTTTCCATGTATTGAGTTTGATATAAGTACCCACAGTATTATTATTAGATACTAATTCTACGGATTCAATAGGAGGATGGAGAAATGAAAAAGTTCTTCCCTTAATAGTAGTCCAGGTTGTTAGGTTTTTGTAATTGGCAATCCCGTTTGACAAAACTCTTTTCAGTTGCAATTTTATTCGATCTTTTATTTCAATGAGGTTATGAGTATTTAGATGTGAATCCAATCTGAATTATGCCTATGCAAAGGAGTTTGTGATCTTAATCCTATCATGTTTGCCACTTCACTGACTATGTCAAGGATCAAGTTGTAAAAGTACTGGGAGTTGTATTTTTACGCTCGAGCGGCCTTTTCTGCGCTCAAGCGTAGATCCTTGTTTTGAAACATGCGTTTTAGTCAAACCGTTTGAGCATCCATTCTTGTGCTCGAGCAACGATCGCGATTCTGTTTGCTATAAATCTATGATTAATTCAATTTCTAGGGTATGGCTTCCAGATCTTCTTTTTGGGTATTAGGGTTTTCATTTAGAGCTTCTTCCTTGTTTCATTTGATATCTGTGAGAGTTTATATCATGAATTGAGTGGATTATATCAAAGGGTTTGTTTATTTTATTTTATTCACAAAAGAGAGAGTTATTCTTCGGTGGATTCCGTGAAATTTGGGCCTAAAGTTATGGTAGATTCTGGAGTGGCTCATCGTCGTGGATTCGACATCAACGTTATGGATTCAACGTTGGACAAGACAATTCCGATGTAAAGACGGTGGTGGAAGAGGTACATTGGGGTCGGTTCAATTTGGGCATGGATTCGATAGCTAATTGATAGTACACTTGTGTAATTCATTTTTATTTTCTTAGTAGATTGTTTTGTGACTTTGGCCCGTGGTTTTTTTTTATCACAATTGGAGGAACTCCAATTATGATTTTTTCACGTTATATCGTTGTGTCAATTTGTCTTTGATTGTTTGATTGTGATTATTAGTTACTGGTTAAAATTGATACATAATCACAAATAAATATCTCAGGGATTTTTAGATTTTTCACAGGTTTAATAAAAATTATCTAAAGTATTGATTTTGTCACAACCCAAACCCGATACCCGGAGGTTTGGCGTTGTGATAAGATAATAATTGAAATCATAACAAATTAATAGTGCAGTGGAGTAAAATAAAAGGATACCCAAAACTTTATTTAATAATAATAGAACATATACATTGGGGCTTCTATTTAGTTTCATTGCCCGAGCCTAGATTATGATTATAAAGTGCCTTATGCCTACCGCACGCGCTGATCCTGACATATCACCTAAAAGTGGTAAACAACTATAAGCATATGGCAAAGTGAGAATATTATACCGAGAGCATAACGGTATAAAAATTACCATAGATAATTATTGGGTTAAACAGAGAATAGTTTGGTATTAAAATACATAATATATAATACGGAAATCATTCGACGTATAATACAGAAATCATATAAACAAAATAATCATAACCACGGTACAGAATGGAACAGAATAGGTGTATGGAGTCAAGAGGTAGGTCATACGAACTTTAGAGGTGGCTTCCACAATAGTATAGCACTTAGCTCCGCACAACACTTTGTTCCACACCAGAAATCAGAGAGTCAGTAGATCCATGACAGATAGAGGGTCACAAAGTGATTAATCAGAGGGCCAATAGTTATTTAAGTCCCTCAAGGTGTGGGACCTCCGTGGTGGTACTTATAAAATAATTACTCAAAACACATTTTAATAAATAGTTATATCCATGGGTTTTCCTTAGTATATAAAATAAGGTTCATAAAATAAATAACATAATTAAAAATGTTCATATAATTTATGAAACATAATTTGCGTAAAATAAATTATGATAAATCAAAACATACGTAAAATATATTATAGTGACTCAAGGTATAATATAACTCACCTTAATATTGAGTTTTACAATTTCCTTTCTATTTCCGTTGATTTTTCAGCCCTTCCCTTGCTCTCTTTTATGCTGATTCCCTTTTCTTTTCTTTCTTTGTTTTTCGTTGGTACAGACCTCACAAGCCCCCTCTTTTTATGAGCCAAGGTTCTCTCCTTGCAGCCTCGTACTTGCGCTCGTCCTTGCAGGCCTTCGGGTATACTTTTAGGCCCAATTTTAATAATCCAAACCGTTCATATTTTATGATTTATTCAGTATATCATACCTGTAAAAAATCAAGTTGATCGGATATCAGAAAACATATGTTCGGAAAACTGTTTATTAAATTCTTAAAAAAATAGTTTTTAGTTCAATTTTTCGAACACATACTTTCTGATATCCGATCAACTTGATTTTTTACAGGTATGATATACTGAATAAATCATAAAATATGAACGGTTCGGATTATCAAAATTGGGCCTAAAAGTAAACCCAAAGGCCTGCAAGGATGGGTACAAGTACAAGAGCGGCAAGGAGAGGATCCTCATTCTCTTTTTATATACACATGGCCTTGGCCTGGGTGATGACTCACCCAATACTAATTTACCTAAATTGATGAATCACCTCCCCCTAGTCCTAGACGGCACAGATGCTCACTTTCCTTCCCCTTAGAGCATCTCCAACGGTGTACCAAATGTTTCACCAAATCTGAGTCAAAAAGGGGTCATTTCCTTAATCTGATACTTCGCGCTCCAACGGTTCAACATCAAATCCGTTTCATCAAATTTGCGCTGGGCAACCGGTTGGTTGACCGGCCGGTCGACCGGTAACGACAAAATTTTTTTTTTTTTTTTTTTACCGGTTTGAACCTTTTTTTTTTTGAACTTTTTGAACTTTTGGTAGTCGACCGGGTGGTCAACTGGTTGACCACCTAGGCAAAATTTTTTTTTTTTTTTTTGACTGGTTTGAACCTTTTTGTGAACGGTGTGAACTTTCTCCGGGGCGACCGGTTGGTTAACCGGTTGGTCAACCGGATGGTCGACCCGTTCGTCTCATCCCAACGGTTAGGAACAGTGATTTGGTGAAATGCTTCGCCTGCACTCAGTTTGGTATCATTTTTGCTGAATTCTGGATTTGATATCGATTTGGTGAAACCGTTGGAGCTTAAAAAAGTGACTTTTTCACCAAATTTTAAATTTGATGCCAGGTTTGGTTCACCGTTAGAGATGGTCTTAGTAAATTTGCAAATCTTCACAATTTAATTACTGTTAACTTCCTTAACTTGGTCCCTAAGTAAATCTATACATCATATTTGTTTTTATATAATTTTTAATTTTAATTTGGCCCAACTAGTATTATAATTCCACAATTGTGTTAATTTGGTTCCAAATAATTAATCACATATTTGATAACCCAATACCAAATTAGATTTATATATTTATTTTATTATTATTTATTATTTAAATTTGTTATTCCTGTGATGTTAATTAAACATTTATGGTGTCACATTTAAAATAATTCAATCGTCAATTTCACCTTATTGAAAATTCTATAATTAAATGTAAAATATTATACGTGGCGGGATCGTCACAGATTTCATATTCGGGGAAGAATTTCCATACCAGTAACAAATTCATAAAACCATTCAGTAAAAAAAATGATTTTTTGATGAACTTCAAAATGAAAATAATACTGATTTTTATAAAATTCCTGCTAATTCTTGGTATATCTTTTGAAATACCATTTTTAATTGCCTTGACAATAGTTAGGACAAAGAACTGTTACCGAACAAGTTAATAAACCAAGAATGAGTTCGTTCGGGATTCATGTAGTAAAAAGTTTTAGCGAAGGCTTCGGTATAATCTCAGTAATTATATTTTTGGCCATGGACAGAAAGAGTGCGGTTTTTTATTAGGGTTTAAACCCCATTTTTTTTGGGTTTCATAATATGTTTGATTATAGCTTTTCTATAAGCAATAAAACTCTTCGAATTATTCTCTTCGGAATAATGATATGTAAAATCTATAAAGGCAGTATCTTTGAGTATTTGCTCATAAATGTAACGATATTGATCAAACTGTAGTGTAAAATTCTGGTTATGCAAATAATGATCCTTGATTTCCCATGGGTTTGCCATCTACTTGACATCATTTTGTTTAGTAAACAGAATTGTTTATGCAGAATTAGTAGAAATCTCAATGTCTTCGGTTAAAAGAGCATCTTTTTCTGATTTAGTAGAAGATTCACCCCTTACTGATGGGGTTGCGGATTATTTATTGGGAACTGTAATCCATGGAAATTCTGCAAGATCTAGGAAAACATTCTAAGAAGCATAAGGTGTAGGTCCTCTGCCACGACTGCGACTGCGGCCTCTAGGCGTTCGGCTTATTCGGTATTCCCTGCAAGTGCTCATGAGTTAGAAAATCAAGGAGACAATTATTTTCACCTTTAATATATTCAATATCAAAGTCAAATGCTAAAAGTTGCCTTTGCTAAGTTGCAAAAATTTGTTTATGAGAAAGATTTTCAACATCTTTTTTGAAAATCTGTTTGGCTGCACTACAATCAACACGAATATTAAAATGCTGGTTGAGTAAATCATCTTGAAATTTAAGAATATATTTAACAATAGAAAATCATTTTTATTTTTATTTTTATCGTGGAATACTTTACTGATGCCTTTTTCCAAGCTCCTGAAGTAAAATGTATAAGTTCTTCCTTAGAAGTGTTCAGATTATACTGTTTAAGGATTCCGCCATAACCTTGATTAGAAGCATAAGTTTCAATAACTTTTTTTCAACTAGGGTTAGCGATGGCTAAGAAGGGCAATTGCTTAACTTTAAGCTTAATTTTTTAGTAAATCTTTGATATGTTCAATAGACCAAGGTTCAAGATTCTTTTTCAATATAGAGTAGAGAATAGCAGCATCGATTGCTAGATTTTGATAATAATCAACAATATAATTTAAATAACTAAGAAATCTTTGTAATTGAGTCTTATCCTTAATTTCATCAGGGATTTATCAAACTCAATACGGCGGTCCATAGGAATGATTGTGCCATTATAAATGTTATGGCCAAGAAGTCTAATCTTTGTTTGAAAAAGTTTCATCTTCTGGGCTGAAACAACAAGTCTATTTTTGATAATAACATTCTTAAAAATATTAAGATGTTTGATATGCTGATCAATGGACGAAGAATATATAAGTACATCATCTATATAACAAATAGTGAATTCGAAAAAAGTAATAAATATATCATTCATAATATTATGAAATTCGGATGGAGCATTCTTTAAACCGAATGGCATGACATTCCATTTGAAATGTCCAAATGGTACAATAAAAGCAGTTTTATATCTCTCTTGCTCAGCAATTTGAATTTGCCAATATCCAAATTTAAGATCAAATTTAGAAAGAAAAATAACAACATCCTGTAATCTGTCTAAAAGATCTTTTTTATTCGGAATTGGATATCTAATCCATTTAAGAGCATCATTAAGAGGCTTATAAGTAATAACAAGTCAGAGAGCACCTCTCTCTTTTTCAGCATTCTTATTAACATAAAAAGTAGTACAACTCCATGGAGAATAGCTTTTCCGAATTAATTTTTTATGAAGGAGAGTGGAAACTTCAATCTTACATAATTCCATATTTTCCTTCTTCATCTGAGCTAGCCTAGCTTTGGTTGGAATATATTTTTCATTAAATTTGGGTTCATAAGGTAGAGTGACAATATGTTTCTTTCTATGCTAAAAGGCATTAGGAATGTCACTACAAATTTCAGCTTCAAATTCTGCTGTAATCATTTTCATTTTATTCCATAAAGAAGATTGCTAAAGTTTTTGCTCAATGCCGAGCACAGGAATTTTTTTTTGTAAAAAATTTAATTGTTTCTCTTTAAAGACTACCATGTCTTTAATTTGATCCAATTTCTTGGTGTAAGGTTCAGTAATAAATTCAAAATTAATTTTTTGATTACTGATTATAGTCTGAATACCTACGAAGTTAATTTTTTCAATTGGCATAAGCATACATAAGAATGGTGTCCCTAAAATCACTTTATTTCCATCAACTATTATTTAATAGTATTTTATCGTCTCATCTTTAAAACTAGGCTAGGGCTTGCCTCCAGGCTGTAGGGTCCAGTCCGGCCCATTAGGCCCACTTTTGAGCCCATTTTTGATAATTTGAACCGTTCACATTTTAGGATTTGTTAAGTACATTATCCTTGTAAAAAATCATGTCGATCGGACAACGGATACTATGTATTCGGATTACTTTTTTATGAACTGTTAATTTTCTGACCATCTATTTTCTTTCCAAACAAAAATGATTCGAATACATAGTATCCGTTATCCAATTGACATGATTTTTTACAAGAATAATGTAATCAACAAATCCAAAAATGTGAACAGTTTTGATTATCGAAAAGGAACCCAATAGTGGGCCCAATGGGCCGAACTGGACCGAACTATCCCAGATCTAGGCTGGAGACAGTCCGGACCCATAAAACTATATATTTATCCCTAAATTATAAAAATTATTTCACTTTCACCCTCCGGAAAGACTATATGTGTATAATTATAATTGATGTGTCTAATTATATGATTTTAAAATTGAGAGTTAAACATGATAAAATTCAACCTAATTACCCTTTATAATTATTTTAACTTGTTCGGTAACAGTTCTTAACATAATTCTATTACTAATATGAAAAAGGGTAAATTACACTGACACCTCCTGAGGTTTATGTTTATTACAGTTTCCCCCCTCACATTTGGGAAATTATACTGACCCCCTTTGTTAATTTAATTTTATGTATGATGATCATTACAGTGTGGGGGGAACTGTTATGAAACTTCAAACCTCATAAAACAATCTGTAATGAAATTTTAAACCTCAGGGAGGGGATGTAATTTTCAAAATGTGAGGAGAGAGCTGTAATAAACATAAACCTAAACCTAAGGGGGTGTTAATGTAATTTACCCTATGAAAAATGGTTTAGAGTACTAAAAGTGATACTCTAATAGCACCACTAATGATGTGGCAATGGGCCCCGCCTACTGCCTATGCCTTGTTTTTTTTTTTTTTTTTTGACATTCCCAATGCATTAGTGCTATTAGTGGTCTTTTTTTTTAGTGGCATGAATCATTGTCGTACTAATATTAATTCAAGTCGCAATCATCATCATTGGCCCATACTGCTTTTCATACTGGTCTAAAAATAAAAAATAAAAAGAGCTTTAAGTGTCAAAGCTAAAATACACAACTATTTTTGCATAAAATATTTAGCATTTAGAACATTTTTCAATGGATTGGGGACCCAAATGAGGTGAACACATGATAACATCATCATCACTCAAGAGATCCTGTGCACACTTAGAGGTAAAAAAAAGGTAAGACTGGGGGCATGGTTCTTAAAATTGATCTTGAGAAAGCCTATGACCGCTTATCCTGGGACTTTATCCTTCATTCCCTCAAAGAGCTTAATCTTAATCCTGATTGGATCACTGTTATTATGAATTGTGTGTCTAATGTCAATTCTGCTATTATTTGGAATGGTGAGACTCTCTCCAACATAACTATGGGTAGAGGTCTCCATCAAGGCGATCCTCTATCTCCTTATTTGTTTGTTCTTTGCATGGAGAACCTCTCTAATATGATCAAATCCAAGTCTGATAATGGAGAATGTGAGGGACTTAAGGCTTCTAAGGATAGCCCTCCCATTTCCCATTTGTTTTTTGCTGGTGATCTTATTCTTTTTGCTAGAGTTACTAGAAAAAACTGTGCCTGCATTATGGATGTATTATCTAAATTTTGTGAAATGTTTGGGCAAAAAATTAATTTACAAAAATCTAAAATGTTCATTTCCTCTAATGTGCCTAGAAGAGAAACTCTTTCCTTAAGTTACACCTGTGGTATCTCTCTCACCAACAACTTGGGTAAGTACTTGGGCACCCCTATTCTCCACAATAGAGTTTCTAAAAACCAGTTTCAAGATATCCTTGACAAAATGGCTCAAAGACTTTCTGGATGGAAAGCCAAAAACCTCTCCCTTGCTGGTAGAACAACCTTGATAAAGGTTGTTACTTCGGCTATGCCTAATCACCTTATGCAAACTATGGAAATCCCTCAGCACACCTGTGACCAAATTGAGAAACTTAACAGAAACTTTCTTTGGGGCAGCACTGACACTCGTAAGAGAGTCCACCTTGTTAACTGGAAACAAGTGTACAAAAGCAAGAAGCATGGAGGCTTAGGAATTAGAAATATCAGAGCTTAGAATTCTGCTATTATTGCTAAATTAGGGTGGAAACTTGCCATTAACTTTGAAGAGCTCTGGTGTACCATTCTCAAAACCAAATATCTTAAACACCATTCTCTGTCTACTTGGCCCAATGCTAGGAAAGCTACCCACATCTGGCGTAGTATTATAACAAACAAAATTGTTTCGGAGAAGAACATTAAATGGAATGTTGGAACATGGGAGCTGATTTCTCTATGGACAGATTGATGGTGTGGAGACCAACCCCTGAGCCTATTAAACCAAGGAGCACATATTAAAGCAGCTACCAAAGTCAGCTTCATTATTGATGAAGAGGGCAATTGGGATTTAACCTCTATCCAGCACCTCATATCCACTCAAGAAAAAGAGGCCATCCTTAGAATATATAGGCCCAGGTACGTTATCTATAATGACACACCTCAGTGGAGGGGCTCCTCCAGTGGCAATTATTCCATAGCAGCAGCCTACCAAGCTCTAGCCAACTCTGAATTTGATAGAACCAACTGGTTTGGGATATGGAAAATCCAGGCACCTCACAAACTTAGAAGCTTCTTTTGGCTTGTCATACATGAAAGACTGCTCACCAATAATATGAGGTTAATTAGACATCTCTCTGAATCAGATACTTGCCCCAGATGCCACTCCACTAGAGAAGACATGCTTCACCTTCTCATAAACTGCCCCAAAGCTAAGGTATTATAGGTGAACCTGAGAAACCTTCCTTGGTGGCAACAAAGCTAACATACTACACTGCAAGATTGGATCAGGGTTAATCTCAAAAGCAAGGACCTCATTAATGATATTCAATAGCCGACAGTTTTTCTGATAACTCTATAGACCATATGGAAAGAGAGAAACAAAGAAGTGTTTGAGAACATTACTCAACCTCCTCACACCAGTGTGAACTTTATTTTGAACAAGGCTTTGGAAACACAGGCAGCCTTCCAGATCTTCCTTCACCTAAACTTTAAGGTGCTGTTTGGTAACACTTACGTTTTCAGTTTCCTGTTTATATTTACAAAAATTTAAAAAACTCAAATAAAAACTTGTTTGGTAAAATTTTTGATTTATAAATCAGTGGTCTCAGTTTATAAATTTAGCCAAAAAATGAAAACACAAAAAATGTGTTTCCGTTTTGAGTTTTCAGTTTTTTATTTTATTTTTTATTTTATCACCTAACACTAGCCATTTTCCACCACTATTTTTCACCACTGTCTTCCGCCACCACCACCCACCCGCCACCACCACCTGCTACCACCACTCACCACCCACCTACCACCACCACCCACTTGCCACCCACTTGCTACCACCACCCATCCCTCGCCGCCACCACCACCACCACTACCACCACCTACCACCCACCTGCCATCCACCCGCCACCACCCATCACCCGCCACTACCATCCATCGCCCGCCACCACCACCACCCGCCACTACCATCCACCGCCCGCCACCACCACCCGCCACCTACTAGCCACCCACCTGCCACCACCATCCACCACCTGCCACCACTAGCCACCCACTATCACCAGCCACCTGCCACCTACCCAACACCACCACCACTACCACCACCACTACCACCACCACCACCATCATCACCCACCACACACCCGCCACCCACCTGCCACCACCACCACCACCCACTTGCTACCACCTACCACCCACCACCGTCACCCACCCACCCACCACCACCACCACCCGCCACCTATCCGCCACCACCCGCCATCTGCCACCTACTTGCCACCACTCGCCACCACCACCCCCAACACCACCATCTACTCGCTACCACCCACCACCGTCACCCACCCACCCAACCGCCACCACCCGCCATCCGCCATTCGCCACCCACCTGCTACCACCACCCACTCGCTACCACCCACCACCCACCACCGTTACCCGCCACCACCACCACCATCCACCCTCCACCACTCGCCATACGCCACCCACCTGCCACCACCACCCACCACCTGCCACCATCCACCACCCACTCGCTACCACCTGCCACTGTCACCCACCCACCCACCCACCACCACCACCACTCACCCGCCACCACCCACCACCATCAGTTACCCACCACCCACCGTCACGACTTTTCACCATCATCTTTCGCCGCCACTTGCCCCCACTTGCCACCACTTGCCATTTCTCACTCTTTTTTATATTTTTAATTTTTTTAAACATTTTGTCAATTACCAAACGCGTTTGTAGTTTATGTTTTTTTAAAAATAAACAAAAAATAAACAAAAATTAGTTTATAAAATTTTTGTAAATATAAACTGAAAACGTAAACGTTACCAAACACACCCTAAGGAACCTTCACTAATGTCATGGTCTTGTCCTCTTGTAGGTAAGCTCAAGATGAATGCTGATGGAAGCTCTAAAGGGGATCCTGGACAATCAGGTTATGGAGGATTGCTCCGAGATGAAGTTGGTACCTGGATCTGGGGATTTTATGGCTACTTAGGCAACTATTCTAGCTTGGAAGCTGAATTATAGGGCATTTACTGGGGTCTAACCATCATTCTGCAAAAGGGCTTGGCCAGCATCCAAATTGAAACTGACTCCCAACTGGCCATGGAACTTATCAGAGGTGGAGCTAGGAAAAACTCTCCTTACAGGGCTCTCATTGGAGATGCTAACTTCCTTCTTAGAAGATGCCAATGCACTATTGAAACAATTCACAGGGAAGCAAACCAATATGCAGATGCTTTGGCTAACTTAGGAGTAAATCAACACGAACACCTCATTTTGAAGGAAGACCCTCCTGTTTCCATCATCTCTTTGTTAACTGCTGACTTGCTTCATGTTGGCTATAGAAGGGATTAAGTTTCCCTAGTCTTATCTGTTATTTTGTGTTGTTTGTCTAAACTCTTCATTTGGATCTAAAAAAAAAAGAATATCTTTTGTGGCTTTACAGTGTTCGCCCTAATTTCATGGCAGGCATGATGTGATCAAATGAGATGAGTCCAATGAGAAAAGGCTCATGTAGTACACTGATTGAGAGTGTGTGAGGGGGGGCGGCCATATATATAACAACAATACTAGATGGCCACAATTTTTGTGGCCACAATTGTGGCCCTCAAACATTTTTCTATATATAATTGAACACAATTGTGGCTTGTTTTGGGAAGTTGGCTTTTAGTCACTTTTTTTGGTTTGTAGTAAAAGTTAAAAGTTGACTTTTTTGAATATTTTTTTTTCATTTGGGAAGTTGGTTTTTAGCCAATGATGAAATTATAATTCTACCCCTCATGGGTCAAAATATGTTATATGGGTGAACTTGTAAATATTTTAAACTAAATTGGGGTAATTTGGTCATTTTATTATGATTTGACATCATAAACAAATATTAATAAAAAAAGTCAAAAGCAACATTTTATTAACTTTCCAAATCATTTGTCTGAAAAAGCCAAAAACTTAGTTAAAAATCAAAAAATTACTTTTTACCGTCTTTCCAAAATAGACTGTAAAGTTTTGCTAATGTTAGAGTTTTTAATATAAAAAACACTAGGAAGAGAGAATTCAATAATAAAATCAAACACAATATTCTCATATTTCACTCTATGAATTTCATTCGATGTACATGAAAGAACTCTTTTGATCTCTTAACAAAAGTAAAGCATCTATTAAATTAGTGATGATAGGCCAATTAGTAACTCTATTTATTTATTTTTGCGTGTAAAACACCGAAATATGCCCTTAGAAAGGAAGAAAAGTATTTTTATCTTTATATTTAATTTATTTGTGTCATATTAACTTTCACTCAATTTATTTTCAAATAATATAGCTGTAAATTATTCATAAATTAAATTTTAATTATAATATCATGGAAGTTATTTTTATTTTAAAAAAATGTAGTCAGGGAGACCTGAAAACTTAGTTAAAAGTTGATTTTTTGACTTTTTTATTTTTTTGTCATTTTGTATGTAAAAAATATGAGAGGTGATGTGATCCAAAATCAGTTAAAAGGTACAAGTTAACTTTTAACTAGCTTCCCAAATTGTCCCCGTATAACATAAAAATATCACTATGTTATTTAAGAATAATATAAGACACTATTAAAGTGAGTTTTTTTGCTAAAGTGTGTGTGCCTTATTATTGAATGTTGAACAACTTTTGTACTAAATTTAATTTAAAATTTAATGTTAACATGAAAATATGTTTTCATATTCATTACTCAAATCTAGTATAATATTAGTAGTAGAATGGTTAAACTAAATTTCTAACATCTAGCAAGTCAAAATTAAAAAATAGGAGAGGGATTCTCTCTTGTTGGTGGTTCCAATTTAAGGCCTAGTTTGGGAAGACTAAATAAGTGTACTTTTTGACTTTTTATGAAATATGGGTTGGGTTTGGGTTGGGTTTGAAGTGATGTATTAGAGAGGTGATGTGACTTAAATAAGATGATGTGACTTAAATAGGATAGTGACTTTTTGACTTTTTGTCTTTTTTCAATCTTCCCAAACTAGGCCTAAGTGTGAGTTTGACAATAAGTCAAATAAGTTGTTTATTATTTTATTAACTGGTTTCTGTCATATTATTTTTTTATATTTTTTTACACTTTTTTTTTTCGTAATAAGTTAAAAAATTTTAAAAAATAATTCACACTCAAACACAAGTGCTATTACTTTTAATTGATAAGATAACTATATTAATATGATAGAATCATATTTATTTTGATAAAATAATTGTTCAAATAATTTAATTTTCTATTTAAATAATATATTTGAAGAATCCTAATAAAATGAGTAATACAAATCATTATCTTGGTCTATGATGGACTCATAACAATAACATGACCCTCAAGTTGAAATTAGCAAAGAGAGAGAATCCCAACCTATAAAATAATGGTGTTTAACTAAGATTTTGTTAATTAGATAATCATTAAATTGAGATCTAAATAAATATTATGCAACTGATTAGAATGAATAATATTATATGGATTAATTAGATTAATATCAACTAGTGATATGTCATAATTTTAAAAATTTTAAACATTTATAATTTATATAATAAATAGAGTATCATAACATTAATTAATACACTAATATGTAAACTAATTAATATATATAATACGACCGGATTATAATTGAAGGGTCGAGCTTGTTTTAAGTCGAGATTAAGACTGGATCCGTCCAGTTCGGTCTATGGGGTTCATTTTTTGGGCCCGTTTTGATAATCCGAATCGTTCAATGTGTAGAAATTGTCGAGTACTATATGTTTGTAAAAAATCAAGTTGATCGGATATTAATAGCTATGTGATCAAATCAGTTTTATATAAAAAAAATGGACCGTGAAACAATTAACGGTTGATAAAAAACTGTTTTGTATACATAGTTATCGATATCCGATCAATATGATTTTTTACAGACATATAATACTTAATAAGTTCTACATATTAATAGTTCGAATTATCAAAACGAAACCCATAATGAATCCTCACAACCCTAAGTCCTAAGTCCAGTCCGATCTTGGACTGGAGGAAAGCGACTGCCATAATTGAAATAGAAAAGTCTCCCACGTTAAAATGGACACCTCGCAATAATGGCATAGAAGTCTGAACCAGAACCGCATTCTGATCTCAGAGACAGAAACAACTGCAGAGCAGAGTGAGGAGGTTCACACGCTTTTAAATGTGGACTCTGGATTGAAATACCAACCAATTTTTCTGAATCTCTCGTGAAGTTCTTCACAAGAAAGTTACAACCCAATCACTAATCACCACTCCTCCCACTTCCCTTCCCTCTTCTCGCATCAATCAATCCCGTTTTGGGTTTGGATCTAAACTTTTATTTGAACTCTAAAACAAGAAATCTCATTGGGTAAATCGACATTGGCCTAGCTTACATACCCTTTTTTTTTTTTAAAAAAAAAGAATGTAATTGGTTTTTCTATCGAGTTAATCTTTTCTTGTTAATTGGGAGTTTTTCTGATCCGGGTATTTCTGGTTTTGATTTCTTAGGATTTGAGTCTCAAACCATTTTACTGTATAGCCACTTGTTCATATTTTATTGGCATTTTCTTGGAAAGCTTGGGATCTCTAGGAAAAGTAGTTTTGCTTTTCTGTTTTAGTAAGTTTATGTGGCTGGGTTTTACAAGATTCCAAACTCTCTGGTCTTTTCATTATCACTTTGTCTCCGCAAACAGTACCTTCTCAGTGAATGGCAATGGATTCTTGCTGTGTCGCCATGAAAGCTAATGTCCACACAGTGCAAGGTGGGAGAGGAGATTATAGGTGTTGGGGTGAGAGAATAAGGGGGAGTCTGAATAGCAAGATTTTGGGTACTCAGTTACGGAAAACCTTTAGGGCTGAAAGTAGAGACTCCAAGGTTAAACCTGGGACGGTTTTCTCTGTTCTTACATCAGATATTAACAAAGAACTTCTGGTGAGTCAACACAAAGCAGCAACTCTTCTGTTTCCTTCATTAATTGGCTATTTTGTCCTAAATTTCCTATTAGTATTTGACATCTAGTCTGTGTTGTCATGATATAGTGTTAAATCCATTGCATTGGGATGTTATTTATTATTTTCTTGTGGGTCTATATGCAATCTCACTATTGGTGAAATGTGTACTGATTTCAGACATTTGAGGCACCATCATTTGAGTATCCAAAAGTAGAACCGAGGAATGTAGCCTCGATCATATTGGGTGGAGGCGCGGGGACTCGCCTCTTTCCACTCACTAGTAGAAGAGCTAAGCCAGCTGTAAGAGAAACCCATATACTCTTTACACTTTTTCTTGATTGTAATATTGTCAATTAAGAATCTCATGCATAAAAAGTTGGATTCAATTTGTATAGTGATCGTGTTTTTTCTCCTGCAGGTTCCGATTGGAGGTTGTTACAGGCTGATTGATGTGCCCATGAGTAATTGCATCAACAGTGGCATAAGAAAGATTTTCATCCTCACTCAGTTCAATTCTTTTTCCCTCAATCGTCATATTGCTCGCACATATAACTTGGGAAATGGCATCACCTTTGGGGATGGTTTCGTGGAGGTGAGATGAATTAGGCGAAGTAGAAGTCATTGGGTGGAACAAAAAAATGGTTATGAAAGTCAAACTTCATCTTTATCTTGAAACTGTGTCAAGTTTTTGCTGTTCTTAGGAAATACATATTATTAGCTGAATTGCCTTTTGAAGATAATTTTTCTGATGTATTCTTTCGGATGATGATTTTTGTGTGAATTAAATGGCGTCTCAAAGAGTTTTTTGATTGGGAACAGGTTTTGGCTGCCACCCAAACACCGGGAGAAGCTGGAAAAAAGTGGTTCCAAGGAACAGCAGATGCTGTGCGGCAATTCATATGGGTATTTGAGGTGGGTGCTTCTAATCATTCATTATCATTTGTGATGGTTTCTCTTTGAAAAGTACTGACTCTGATTTTCATGATTCTTATAGGATGCCAAGAACAAGAATGTGGAGAACATATTGATTTTGTCTGGTGATCATCTCTACAGGATGGATTATATGGACTTTGTGCAGGTACTTTTCTTATGTATTTATTACATTTATCAATGAGAGATGTGGATTGGGACACACTGCTTGGCTTGGTTTGGTTTGGTTTAACAAGCAATGTGATTGCAGAAACATATTGATACACATGCTGATATCACGGTTTCATGTGTCCCCATGAATGATAGGTATGTTATTCAACTTTAGGTTCAATTTGATTTCATTTTTCAATCTCAGGCCATTCAAATCACAATACTTTATCAATGAAGGCCTCTTGCTTCAATTTGAAAGCAAACTTGTTGAATTCAATGTAGGGAAATTTAGTTTTTTTTCTTATGGGTCATGAAGTTCATATCGATATTGATTTTGTTTTGCAGCCGAGCATCAGATTATGGACTGATGAAAATTGACAAAACAGGACGTATCATCAACTTTGCTGAGAAACCAAAAGGCCCTGCACTGAAACAAATGGTAGGTTGATCTATTGGTTGTTCACATTTTCTAATGGATTGGTTTCTTGGTACATCCAAATTAGTTTGATAATCACCATGTTTTTACCTCTGTTTTTATCCCAATTGCTAGCAACCACCAAGTAATTATTCTCATATGTATGGGTCTTGATTATCTAATATTGTTATTTGAAATTACACTCCAGCAAGTTGACACCTCTGTCCTCGGACTCTCTGAGAAAGCTGCTGCAAACTACCCCTACATTGCATCAATGGGTGTTTATGTGTTTAGAACTGATGTCTTACTAAAGCTTTTGAGGTGGAGGTACCCTACAAGCAATGACTTCGGCTCTGAAATCATTCCTTCTGCTGTGTCTGATCATAATGTCCAGGTGATCTACAGAGCGTTTAATGTTAATAATATCAATTTTCTCTTTTGATTAAATATCTCTTTTTTAATGCATTTGAATTGTTCAGGCATATTTATTCAAGGACTACTGGGAGGACATCGGGACAATAAAGTCTTTCTTTGATGCCAACTTGGCCCTTACAGAACAGGTTAGTTCTCTCTTATCACAAGGACCTTTCATCACTCGACACATGTGATCCAAATTTAGAACACGAGTTGACTTCAATGCTCATGAAGAATTTGAAACCTACATGTGAATTTGATAAACAAAATAATTTCCACTGCCATTTTTTTTTTCTTTCCAATTTTACTTATTTGAAATGACTATATATTCATGCAGCCTCCAATGTTTGACTTTAATGACCCGAAGACACCTTTCTTTACATCTCCTAGGTTCTTGCCACCGACTAAAATGGAAAAATGCAAGGTATTTTGGTAATATCAAGCTCATTTGTGGTTTATCTGTGATTCGTTCATGTTGTAATTATAAACTTGTTCTTGCAGATTGTGGATGCCATAATTTCACACGGGTGCTTCTTGCACGAATCTAATGTCCACCACTCCATAGTGGGTATTCGTTCACGTTTAGAGACTGGTGTTGAGCTTGAGGTGAGTTATATTTTTTGTTCAAAAGCTTGCTTGGTCGATTTGGAGCCAGCTTTTCTTCCAACTTTTGGAGTAAATGCTGATTATATTTGATGGTGCATAAAATATTTTCTCTTCCAGGATACGATGATGATGGGTGCAGACTACTATCAAACTGAATCTGAAATTGCATCTCTGTTAGCGGAGGGAAAGGTTCCCATTGGTGTTGGACGGAATACCAAGATCAGGTGAAATACGTGAACGATACCATTACACTCTGAAAAAACTAGCTAATTTGTGTGGTTGCTGAAAATCCTTTGTCAATTTTGTTGAAGGAATTGCATAATTGACAAGAATGCCAAGATAGGAAGAGATGTGATCATTGCAAATACAGATGTAAGTATATCCATGTTGCATATTATTGCATTTTACTTACTACTGATAGAAGCTATGAAATTAAATGATTTGATATCACAGGGTGTTGAGGAAGCAGAAAGACCAGATGAAGGATTCTACATTAGATCCGGGATCACAGTGGTACTGAAGAATGCAACTATTAAAGATCGAACCATCATATGAAATCTTGTCCAGTGAAAACCTCTGGTTCTGGTTTACAGCTTTAGTCTTTTTCGCAATAAAATGCCATTAAAAGGGTTGCTCCTATATGTAAATTACGACCTTTTTTTTCACGTATGTAAGAAGGGATTTTGAGATGTAGTTTAACAGTGTAGTTTTACAATAAATCATGGAGTACTTTACTTTTTATTTTATGTATTTTAGATTCCATTTAAGTATTGTAAAGACATTGTTGAAAGTATATAAAAACTACACAAACTTATCAATCTACTCTCTTGTATAAACATATGAATCCATAAGATAGCATTAAAATTGAAAATCCTCAACAGAAATGTAACATTAGCTTTGTATACTTTTAGATTACTACTACGTGGTTTTTCAGTTTCCAGTATTGCCCCTTTTGTTCATATCCCTTGCTTTCCTCCATATCTCAACATTCCTCAACCTAACATACATCTTTTGAATCTTCTTGAGTTTTTGCGACTGTTGAGCAATCAGACTTGCTGTTCCTTCAGTTAGAAGTTGCCAGAACATTCCTCCGGCAGCTGCTCCTCCACCTCCACCACTAGCAGACGAATAGATTGCTGAGTAGACTGTTTTGAACAAAATGTCCCTTTGTTGTGTGTCAAAACCCGGATCTTTCCATGATTTTCCAAACTCACTGACAAGAAGTGGCATTCCTAGTATGTTTTGCGCATTTTGAATATGAGTGTTGACCCAATTGTTCAAAAATGAAATTTGGCTGTCATCGCTTGTTCCTAGTAACCTGATCATCAAAAATATAAACAAATTCGTGTCAGGAATAACCATAAAGGATGTTTCTTTCTGCCCCAGAATATATTTTGCTCTGATACTTGCCATACATCAGGGTATGAATGAATTGTAGCAAAATCAATGCCGAGGATCTGATTATTTGCAATAAAATCGGTTCCAACTTGGAAATTCAGATTGAATTGTTGTTTCTGAGAAGCTGTTTGTCCATAAAATCCTTCCAGACCAGCTTCAAGTAAGTGATTACTGTCTATGGATTTCAAGTATAAAGCCATCTCTGTAATCCAACCCTGTCACAGAAATTCAGTAAAGTATTGAAAAGCTGTATTTTTATTCTTCTTTATAGTCTGCAAGAAAGAAAAAGGCAATCTAACCCTAACTCTTAAGCTAAACCTCTCCTACGGTGCCGCAAAATTTATTTTTATTTAGAGAATCTGTGTCAAGAGTGTTTGATGTAATTTTCATTTATAGTTTATGAGATGAAAATAGCTTAAATAAACAGAAAAGACAGATTATTAAAACTAGAGAATGGATGCTTTCTGATTATCAATTATCAATTTTCTGATTATCATATGATAGAGTGTCTCGAGATATAATATGATGAGTGTTAGCGAAGAAATGAGTGACAAAAGGTTACATTGATGTAATTAGGGACATGTATGAAGGGGTGGTGACCACTATTAGATCGCCTACTGGAAAGACAAATAAATTTCCTATCACTGTAGGGTTCCTCCAAGGATCTACCTTAAGTACTTATCTTTTTGCTTTAGTTATGGATGAGTTGGTGAGAAATATCCAGGATGATGTGCCATGGTATATGCTTTTTGCAGACGATATAATGCTAGTGGATAAGACTAGAGAATGAGTTAATACAAAGTTGGAGATTTGGAGAAAAACTCTTGAATTTAAAAGATTCCGGATAAGCCGAACTAAGACAGAATACATGGAGTGTAAATTTAGTAACAGTAACAATGAAAGTAGAGGAGAAGTAAAGATTGAGAACCAAGAACTGCCTAAGAGTGAACATTTTTGTTATTTTGGGTCGATTATCACAACAACGGGAGAGATTGATGCGGGTGTGGCCCATAGGATTTAAGGCGGAATGGTGTAAGTAGAAAAGTGTGTCTGGGATATTGTGCGATAAACGAATACCCACTAGACTTAAAGGTAAGTTTTATAGAACGACTATTAGACTAACGAAGTTGTATGGGACGGAGTGTTAGGCAACCAAGAAACAACATGTAAATAAGATAAGTGTGACTGAGAAGAGAATGCTAAGGTGGATGTGTGGCAAGAGTAGACAAGACAAAATTATATTCAACGGAGACCAACAGAGACAGTAGTGAAGAGATGTGATACTGTAACGACAGATGGAAGTGTTAGGGGACGGAATAGACCTAAATTAACGTTAGTTAGCGTTGTAAATAGAGATATAAATCTACTTAATTTGACTAATGAAATGACCTTTGATAGGGTCGCGTAGAGAAAAAGGATTCATGTAACTGACCCTATTTGATGGGACTTAAGACTTAGTTTGGAGAACTCCAACCCCCCTACCCTCATATATATGGATGAACTTCGAACAGGCGCAAACACATGTAAATCACAGGTATCTGAGTGTTTTGGGTTCCATGAGAGTCAAATATGAGACTTCCCGGATTTTCCAACAGTGTAGCTCCCCACATGAGGCCTCCCATTTCTTTTTGTACAATAAAATTCAAATTTTTATATGGCTAATCAAATGAAAAAATAGTTGTTTCCAACTTTCCATGTAGCAGAATGAGTGATTGATTGTAAATATGAACATATATGTATATGTATACAGATGTAGATAATGAAGTTTTGAGAAGAGGTAATAATGACTAACCTGGATGGTACTTCCTGAGGTATCAGTAGTGCACCTAGGCTATGCTCCCAAGCCATTATCGTTGGGTCATCCTTGTACTCAACCCCGGTGATGCTGTTACGCCTTGTAAGAACAGTCTGTGCAGAAGAAGCAGAAACACCGGAAATGGAAAATAATAAATCACAATTCATAAAATTTCTCATTTCATCATTGCTAGTTTTTTTTTTTTTTTTCATAACAAGCGATTATTATAATTGTGACCAATTCGAAACCTTGTCTATTGAGCTAGTGAATCCTCCATGCAAATTTCATGGAAAAGAAAAGAAAAGAAAAACTCCTTGAATGCAAAACAGCAAACCCACCCAACTATAAGAAAATCCCCAAAATACTAGAGGTACAGAAATCAGGGAGAAAGTTCTCACTACAGGACTGAATATTAACTATTTCACTTGTTTCCTGGTTTTGTCTTCTTTGTCTGTTTGCTTCCGGGGAAAACTGCCACTTTTCTGGGTAAAATGTGGAAAAGAAAATATAGAAAAAAAGCAAGAACAGATTCAAATTTTGTGTGTGTGTATGAGAGAGAGAGAGAGAGAGAGAGAGAGAGAGAGAGGAATGACCTTGATACGGTTTTTGTAATATCCCTTAACCACAGAATTGGCAAAGAAATCATCATCAGATGCCAAGTTCTGCCCCTGACTTCTTGCCCAATCCACATACTGCTTCTTCCCTCCGAAATTCTCGTAATTATTTACCAAACTCAAGATCAGCTTACTCCCATATCTTTTTGCTTCAGATACAACAAAATCCAACCCCTTCGTTTGTATCCACAAGCAAAAACAAAAACAAAAACAGAATCAAAAATCCATTTGAAAAACAAATTAATCAGATAAAAAATTTGATATAAACCTGAAGTGTTTGCTCGTTGTAGGAGCCAGGGGAGTACTGTAGGGCTCTGTATCCACCATCACTGAATCCCCAAGTTCTTGCCACAGTGAGACCATGATTTGAAGCCTGTTGAAAGGCGGGTCTCTCTGAGAATAGTTTGCGATGTGGTTGATTTTTTTTTTTTTTGGATTAAAAAGTCATACTTGAAATAAATTTTTTTGGTTTTTTTTTAATTATTTTGAAGAAAAAATGAAATGATTGTAATTTAGATATGACATTTTGCCTTATTAAATTAAAACTTATTTTATTTTATTTTTGACTATTTTAATAAAAAAATCTCATTTTAACTTAGGCTAAACGAAGGCTGAGTTGGGTCAGTTGCTACATATAAAAAGGCCTAACCACAGAGGGATAACCTCTATAGCAAGACCCTAAGGAATTCAGACTTCAGAGATTACCTCTAGGTGGTTGCTATACAACACTCAACTATATAGCGGTAAGTCACGTACTCGCACGCAGGCAAGGATTCAAATCCACACTTCTGACACTAGATACAATTTGCCCAGGGCTAGAATGTTCGTCCTACCAACCATATATGCTGTCCCCGAATGACTAAATCTGAAAAGAATGAAACCCAAGACCGTAGGACTTATGCTTGAAGATCTTGTCAGGATGCCACAATCCCTTGGGACCCCAGGCTACATACATTAACCAGTAGGCGTTGAACCCATTTGCGTAGTAAGAACTACCATTCAACATGAAATGTATTCCATTGATTTTGATGAACTCATCTTGTGCTTCTACTTAGATCAATAACAGAACCAAGAACACCACCTGACTCCAATGCTTCATCTCTCTCTCTCTCTCTCTCTCGCTCTCTCTCTCTCTTTCTAAATTTGTTTAAATGCAGAGAATCAGGTACCGTTTGGGAAGCAAAACTGAGGTTATTTTAGCCACGTCCGGACAAATTAGGCTTATTTAGCCACGTCCAGACAAAACAGAAATCAATGTGTTGGGTTCAATCTCTTGTGGGGTAAATTTACCAAAATACCCTGAAAAGAGAAGAAGCTATTCTTGGCATTGTTCCCTCAGCGTGACTTTTGGGGTACTGACCCACTGTCACTATTTTTTGACATGGAAGGATTTTGGATTTTTTTTCCCCCCTAAAATAATCATAAAAGAATAAAAATAAATTTTTTAGTTCAATAAAATAAAATATTATATTAAGAGATTGTTTAGGGTGTCATAAATAAATATACTTTTTTATCTTTTTTGACTACAAAATTAAAAAAAAATATATGAATATTTGGGTTAACTTTTTGATTTTTTATGAAAAAATATGTATTAACAAATTGTATAAATTAGTGTCTAGGGAAAAATTTTAAAAAAAGAATGACAAAAATGCAGCTCATCCAAAAAAAAAAAAAAGTTTTAAATATTTTAATTTTTTTGTTATGTATTTGGTTATGATTTCAGTGTAGACTTCTGAAAGTAGTATGGAGTTTCAAATTATATGTTTGGTTATGAGTTTTAAAAATAATTTATTAATTGAGTTTTATTTTATGTGTTTGGTTACGATTTGAGTGTAGAGTTGTTTTTAAATTTAAAATATTAACATTTAAAATTATTTAAATTTTTTGAATATTTAAATTATTTAAATTTTTTTGTTAAAATAATTTTTTGAATATTTAAATTATTTAAATTTTTACGCTTTAAATTTTTTGAATATTTATTTTAAATTTTTGCTTATTAAATTTTTTAGATTATTTACATTATTTAAATATTTAAAATAAAATTACAATCAAAATAAAAATTAAAATTAAATTAAAATTAAATATTTAAAATTAAATTAAAATTAAATTATTTAAATTACACAATATACTAAAATAAAACCTCACTTTTTATCATTTCACAGAAAATGAAAATAAAATAAAAATAAAAAACACATGAAAAAACCATTTGCAAAAAAAACTTAAAATACATAAATTATTTTAAATAAAATACGCCTCATTCAAAAATATTTAGTGCGAATTAAAAAATTACAAAAACGTAAATTGAAAAAAAACCGAACGACAAAAATACGCATCATCCAAAAAGATAAAAAAAAAAAACAGAAATTACCAATTGCCATTTAATTTACAAATAAATAAAACACATGAAAACCCATTTTTGAAATATAAAAACAAATTAATGTGTACGAATTAAAAAATGACAAAAACGTAAATTAAAAAAAAATAACGAGAAAAATACGCCTCATTCAAAAATATATAAAAAAAAACATAAAAACATAAATTACCATTCGTCACGTAATTTACAAATAAATGAAACACAAAAATTAAAAAAATGTTATTGTATACCAATAAAAATAAATAAGACAAAAAACGTAAATTAAAAAACAAGAACTAATTAATGTATAAAAAAATAAAAAAGACAAAAACATAAATTTAAAAAAAATAAAAAATAAAGCAAAATACGGCAAATCCAAACCCAAAATAAAAAAAGAAATATTTTACCAAAATATGCCAAAATAAAACCCAAAATAAAAAAATAAAAAAATTTAAGCAAAATACGCCAAATCCAAATCTAAAATAATAAAAAAAAAGAAGTTAGCAAAAAAAGCCAAATCCAAACCGAAAATAAGAAAAAAAAAAAAAAAAAAAACAACAACAACAGCAGGGGCACTTTGGTAAATGAACATGAAGACACCTCACGAAAAAGTCAAAAAGTCAAAAAAGCCAAAAAACCCTTCCCAAACCATGCTTTTTAGCCCCAGGTTAAAATAGCCAAAAAAGTCAAAAAGTCAAAAAGTCAACCCACTTCCCAAACGGAGGCTCAATAAAATATTTTAATAAATTGGACGTGTCTCTCTCTTCCAATAGAGAAAGAAAGAAAGCTTACATACGAAAGAGAACCTTAACGATATGCCCCTTATAAGCACGGAAGAAAATGGTATATTTTTATATTTTTTGGCTCATAATCTAAAGAAAAAGAAGTTATAACCTAACATAAAATATCATAACTAAATATCTCAAATTAATATCATAATTAAAAAATAAAAATTATAACTAAAAAAAATAATGTAATTAAAAATACCTATGATATGAGAGTGTATGATGAAATTCTCCAACAAGGGAACTTCATTAATGTTTTCTGATTATTCATATAGCTGCCCTAACTAATTCTCTTTAATGTCCCCTCCTCTATTTTCCTTTTTCCATTATGTCATTTACTTTTAAAAAAAAAAATTATATTAATATCTCTTAAGATTTTTTTAAAAATACAATAATCTTATAATTTTAATATAATTACATTAGTAAAATTAAATAGATTGAAACTAATTCAAATGGCATGAAAATATAAAAACAAATAACGTAAAATATATATTTTTGTGTAAAAGAGATAACAAAATTAAATTTTCATTTATATAACTAACAAATTATTAATGAAAAGAGATTGTTATATTAATAAAAATCTCAAGAGAGTTCAGTATAATTATTTCAGAATTATGAGATTTATTGTAATTTTTTCCAAACCAGTGTAATTTATCCTCAAAAAGTTTATGATATTCACACTTCATTTCATTTGTGTCTGTTACACTTTTTTTTTTTTTTTTTTTCATTCTTCTTCTTCTTTTTTTTTCCTCACAATATAAGCCTAAGAGATTAACAGATGAGTGAGAATATTATTTTCATTTATTTATCCATATTTTTTATAATAAAAAAAAGTTATTTGGTAGAATAATAGAATCCATATCTTTATGTTTTTTTTTTTTTTAAAAGACAGATAGAAAAACCAAAAAGAAGGGTGTGGTCAGCAATGTCCATGAAAACAGGGCCAAACAATCCATAATAATAACAACAAATAATAAATAAGGAAAAATTGTTGAGACCCCTTTTTTTTTTTTTTTCTTCTTCATCCTCACCTCTCCCAATGTATATTGGAATTAGTCAACTTTTTGTTTTTTATTTTTTATTTTTTATTTTCTCTTCTATTACTCATTGACATGTGTCTGTAGAGATTGTGGGGGTCAAAAAAAAAATAGAGTCTCTATCATTTCTGTACTAATAATAGACTCTCTAGATAATTGCTATTTGTCATTGTTAGTGTCCAAATAAATTTAAATTCTGACACGTCAAAATAGTGTAAATGTCATTTCTTGTAATTTTTAAGAAAAATTATAGGTACATGTCATTTGTGAATCTCATCACTAAATAAATAGAGAATAGTTTTTGTGAAATTTTGATATTTTGACAAATTTTACGTTGCTATAATTTGTCAAATTGACATGAAAAATAGCCCATAATTGAAGATAAATTTAACTTAATTATTATCAATTTTAATCTTAACCTAAAGAATATATCACTATTGCAATTGCTCAAAAATATTGGTCAACATATAATCATTTTATTCATATTTTAAGTGGTCTTCTGACCATTAGGCAACCATTGCCAACCCTTCACACACTCTTTCTCTCTCTTTGTGCTATCATTTCTCTAATTTTTGTTCAACAATTTGGCCTTTTATGGGTGCCTAAATAATGCTTTTGCATGTTTCCAATAGTATAGTGTTATTTTCTAATGGTAATACATTTTTCGTGTAAGCCCGTTAAATAATATCATTTTCTTATGGTGAACAATTTTAACTGACGGTGACTGAGATGTAATTTTAGTTTCATAGATATGTATATGAATAGTTTTTATGAGGTTTTATTCTTGAACAAAAATTTATTTTTTGATTCATTTAATTTATTAATATAAAACTCGTGTTATGCATGATTTTAAACAAATATCTATTGAAATTAAACAATAAAAATATATGCTATCTAAAAAAATTAAAATATATAAATTTAAACAAAAATAGATTAAAATCAAATAAATTTTAACTATTTTCATTTGAATTACACTTCAGCATTTTTAAGACTGAAAATCTTGCCTCAAGATCTGAGTATGGAGTGTCTAAAGACAATTTTATTTGTTATGTTTTTTTTTTTTTTGAGTAATGCTTTGCAAGCATAAAAGTTATACATAATTTTTGGAGTGAATTATACTAACGGTACCTGTACACTACAATAAAATACATCTTTGGTGACTAAAAATTTTTTTAGTTGGCAAAAGTATAATATTTACCTACTGATTTTTTTGAGTCGGATTATATTGATTATTGGCGACTAAAAAAAAAGTAGTCACTAAAAATACTAGAATTAGCGACAAAAAAAATTTTAGTCATCGTATATTGAGTTTTGACTACTAAAACCATTTAGTCGCTGAATGTAAAATAAAAAATTATTTTTTTTTTAGTGACCAAAAATTTGGTCTCCAAAAACATATTTTCAGCGACAAAAAAATAGTTTAGTCGCCGTATATTAAGTTTTGGCTACTAAAACCATTTAGTCGCTGAATGTAAAATAAAAAATTATTTTTTATATTTGGCGACCAAAAGTTTAGTTGCCAAAAACATATTTTCAGCGACAAAAAAATATTTTAGTCGCCGTATATTGAGTTTTGGCTACTAAAACCATTTAGTTGCTGAATGGAAAATAAAAAATTATTTTTTATCTTTGACGACCAAAAGTTTGGTTGCCAAAAACTTATTTTCAGCAATAAAAAGAAATTTTAGTCACCAAAAAATTAAAATATTTAGAGGGAAACATTTCAAATTTTGGAGGAATTTATAAAATTAATTGGCAATTAAAAATATTTAGTCACTAATGGTATAATATATATATATATATATATATATTTGGTTTTCAAACCACAAACCAGCGCCTCTGTCTCTCTCTGTTCGGCGTTTCTCTCTTTTTTTCACTGCCTCTCCCTCTCCGCTGCTCCTCTTCCCTCCCTCTCTCACCACCGCTCCACCAGTAGCGCCTCCATCGCTTCCCCTCGCGGTCGCGGGCAATCGGAGCACTAATTTGCCTAGACTTGCCATATTTTTTCTCTCTAAAGTCTCTCTATATTCGTATATCTGTCTATCCATCAACAGCGAGACCGGCGATGTGCCAGAGAGAGGGAGTGGGTGAAAAGAGATTTGGGTTATTTACATAATTCCAATCAGGTCCTCTCTTTTTTCTTCTTATGCAATCCGTAGTAAGTCCCCTGTATCATTACTATCTTTCTTCTATTTCTTTGTTTTTCTTTCACTTTCTTTTTCCGTTTCACAGTCGAGAAAATAAATAGTGGTGATTTTCTCATTTCTTTTCATCGGTTACATAACTACCGGAAACATATCCATATTAACCTTTATGTTTTATCATAATTTTCTTCAATTCCTTAACTGGGTTTGCTTTATTTGTTGAAGATTTGATGAGAACAATTTGGGTTTTTGATTTCGTTCTCTGATTATATTAAAATATCAAAATTTTTAGGTCATTTCTACGTTTGACAAACTTTTTTGGGGATTTTGGGGTTGATTTTGCCCATTTTAGAGTCAGATTTGGGTGTGGTGAGGATTAAAAAGGGTTTGGATCGATTTGGTTTGTAGTTGGTGGTTTTCCTCAGGTTGAATAACCGAGATATGTTGGAAGATCGGTCTAATCTGATTTCAATCACAGCAGGTGGTGGCCAAGTATTTGGTTCTTGGAAGTGGTAATCAGCCTCTGGATGATAAGGACCTTGATTAATTCATGGTGAGGCTTTTCACTAGGCTCATAATTGTATGTATGTCTACATAATTTCTCTTTATGTGTATGATTATATGTAGGTTTTGTTCAAATTCGATTGTTTTGTTATTGTAATATGATGTGATTTGTCAAATTAGAACAATAGTTTGATGTTTGGTTTATCAACCCTGTGTTGTGCACAACGTCTTCCAATTATCTGCTGCTTCAAATTTTCAATGATTGCAATACATGCCCAACAACTGTTTTTTTGCCCAATAATGAACCATAATCGAATCATAGGTTTTGTTCCACTTTTTTTTGGGTGGGTTTATTATTATCATCAGAAACTACAATTTTTGTTATTTATTTATTTATTTTGAAATTTTCAATGAAAGCATAGAAATCATTTTTGTACAAAAACAGAGACAATGAAAGGGATTTATTTTTTTGCATACTATCAGTTTGATAAAATGTCTCAATGAAGAGTATGAAAGGGGACTTATTTTTGTACAGAAACATAGATTGTGTTTGCAATTGGATGATGAAGAGTATGAATGAATATATAAGAATGCTTTAGATCACAGCTTACTTTTATATTGATGGTAGTGTGTTTTGTTGGAATAATCTTCTGTGTAAATAAAATAAATCGAAACTAATTCAAACAAAATAAAATAAAACTTACAGTATTTATTTTGTCAATCCAAATGGAAAATAAAAGACCAAGTCGAGTGTGTGACACTCTGTCCTTAAGACAGATTCGCTTCGCTACGGTGCTTAGGGTTATGTGGCGTCTATCTCCCAGCATACAATGATCTTAACCAATTTGTAGTAGCACTCCAAAACAAATTGTTCGGCAAACCAAACCTGTGTTCTAACTCTCTGAATATTTATTCTAAAATTAATATGGAGAATAATGCACCAAAGATGAAAATTGGACAGCAAAAGGTATTTTGCAGACTGATTTTTGATGATGCAAGACTGTTGGAAATGGTCTGAATTTATAGGCAAAAAACTGACCCAAACAGGTACCAAATTGAAGTGAATAGGTGCATATCTAAATTGAACAGGTGCAAGCACTATTCAAACAGATATTCAAACAGATAACTGTTGAATAGTGATCTGTCCGTTGCTTAAATCAAATTTTCAAACTGTTTGAAAAAGTATTTGTTGGTGGAACAGTTTTTAAACTGTTTGGAATATTTTTATTAAACTATTTGAATAGTTTAATCAATAAAGGAAAATGTACAATCTTTAAGAAACCACTTAGGAATCCAAAATTTAAATTTTGATTTAAATTAAATTCCCAAAATAATTTTTTATTGAAAAAATTCAAATGAATTTTGTCTAAAAAATTAATGTTAGACCCGAAAACGACATCAACTTCCCATTCACTCATAAATGGTTTTGACGTTTCGTCTTCACCGTGTGACTTGCCACGCGACAAGGAACACTTCACCTCTTCGGACCCACCCCAAAAGACGTTTGGGGCCCATTCAATTTTGGGCTCAAAGTTGGCCAAAAATATGCCTATATTAAACCATTTTTCCAACAATCCCCCACATGAATAGAATTTGATGGAGAGAAAATGTAACAACATGATCTAATTACACAGAGTACATAAATTGGAAATATTTTACAAAGGATAGGTAGCTTTTGGCTTTGAACTTTCCCTTGTGAAACGCTATCAAATTTACTAGCTAACCAGTGAACATGTTGTCTTGAACTGTTCAGCCGTTTGTGTAAACCAAGACAATAGAACTCACACAGTATTTTCTCAGACACAGTTTAGTTCTCACTATTGTGTTCATTTTGGCCCTGAACAACCTGGTCTTTCATGAGTGCTCTAGAGAATTATAGCCCTTCACAAATCTCATAGAACCGGCCCAGTTCACATTCACATAGGTGATTCTTATGAAGAGTATCCTGCCATACTCCACTAGGTTTACCTAGATATAAGAATCATTAAAATTTTACTTCACCTAAAACGCTGCAGTCATCACTATTTTATCATAGAAATGGGTAGGAGTTTAACTCCCCAATAATCCTTCTGAGTCATACACAACTCGGTTATCCCTTTGAACCTAGATCTTGGGATCTCCAGTCAACTAGGTTGGGTTGCCGTTGTCGTAACTCTTATTTAATAGGCTTAAGTCCCATTCCCCTCGATGAATTCTCAACTAACTCTCTTGCTAACCCTTTGGTTAGTGGATCCGCTATGTTGTCTTTAGACTTCACATATTCAATGGAAATAATCCCATTAGAGAGTAGTTGTCTTACGGTATTATGTCGACGACGAATGTGTCTAGACTTACCGTTATACATATGACTCTGTGCTCTACCTATTGCTGATTGACTATCGCAATGTATGCATATAGCAGGCACCGGTTTTGGCCACATTGGAATATCTTCAAGGAAGTGGAGAAACCATTCTGCTTTTTTCCCAGCTTTGTCTAAAGCTATGAATTCTGATTCCATAGTAGACCTAGCAATACAAGTCTGTTTGGAAGATTTCCAAGATACAACCGCCCCACTAAGAGTAAAGACATACCCACTGGTGGATTTCAAGTCTCTAGTATTCGATATCCAATTTGCATCACAGTATCCTTCAAGTACTGCTAGATATCTAGTATAATTAAGCCCAATGTTACGAGTAAATCAGAGATATCTAAAAACCCTTATAATTGCTTTCCAGTGTTCTACTGCTGGGTTACTCGTGTATCTACTTAATTTACTTACTGCATAAGCCATATTCGGGCGAGTGCAGTTCATCAAGTACATTACGCTTCCAATAATTTGGGCGTACTTTAATTGAGAAATACTTTCCTGTACATTCTTAGATAGAAACAAATTAACATCTACAGGTGTTCTAGCAAGATGATCATCATCTTTCCTGAATTTGTCAAGTATTTTCTCAATATAATGGGATTGTGACAAAGCATATCTTTCTGATGTTTTGGTAATTTTCATACCAAGAATTACATCAGCAATGCCTATGTCCTTCATGTCAAAATGTTTATTTAACATTTTCTTGGTAGTTTTAATCATATCATTATTACTACCTATGATGAGCATATCATCTACATAAAGATATACAATGACATAACCTTTGTCTGTATTTTTAATATAAAAACATTTGTCACACTCATTAATTTTGAATCCATTTGACATTATTGCCTTGTCAAATTTCTCATGCCATTGCTTTGGCATTTGTTTAAACCATATAATGATTTACTCAATTTACACACTTTCTTTTCTTTTCCTGGAACTGAAAAACCTTCTGGTTGTTCTATGTAAATTTCTTCATCTAACTTACCATTTAAGAAAGTGGTTTTCACTTCCATTTGATGAATTTCTAGATTGTATAGAGATGCAATGGCAATTAGCATTCTAATGGATGTTATTCTAGTAACCGGTGAATATGTGTCAAAGTAATCAAGACCTTCTTTTTATCTAAAACCTTTGAACACAAGTCTTGCCTTGTATTTTTCTATTGATCCATCTGCTTTCAATTTTCTTTTGAAAATCCACATGTACCCAAGAGGTTTACAACCTGGTGGCAAATCCACCAATTCCTAAGTGTGATTTTGCAATATGGATTCAACTTCACTATTGATAGCTTCCTCCGATAAAGGAGCTTCAGGACTGGACATAGCCTCTTGAAAAGTTAAAGGCTCATTTTCTAACAAAAATGTTAGGAAATCTGGACCAAAAGATTTTGAGGTTCTAGCACGTTTACTACGCCTAGGTTCCTCTTCCTCATTTTGGTCTAACTCTTGCTCTTGTTCTTGATCATGTTCTTGATCCTGACTAGTAATGGCATCATGAGATCTTTTATAGTTACTAGTCTCTTGTCCAGTCTTATTTGGAAATACATGTTCAAAGAATGATGCATTCTGAGACTCAATAATAGTATTTACATGCATTTCGGTATGTTCTGATTTATGAATCAAAAACCGATATGCACTACTATTCTTAGCATAACCAATGAAAATGCAATCAATGGTCTTAGGACCTATCTTAGTCTTTTTAGGACTAGGAATAGCCACATTAGCCAAACACCCCCACACTTTTAAGTATTTGTAGAATGGTACTCTACCATGCCACATTTCATAAGGTGTTTGATTCACTTTCTTTCGGGGTACTTTATTTAAAATATAATTAGCAGAAAGTATTGTTTTCCCCCACAAGTTCTGAGGTAATCCAGAACTTATTAACAAAGCATTCATCATTTCTTTTAAAGTCCTATTTTTCTTTTCAGCAATTCCATTTTGCTGAGGTGAGTAAGGAGCGGTGGTTTGATGAATTATTCCATGTTCTTTACAAAATTCACCAAAAGGTGATTCATATTCACCACCTCTATCACTTCTTAGTTTTTTGATTTTCTTACCAAGTTGATTCTCAACTTCATTCTTATATTGAATGAAACTTTCCAAAGCTTCATCCTTGGTTCGAATTAAATAAACATAACTATATCTAGTATAGTCATCTATAAAAGTGATAAAATATTTTTTCCCACCTCTGGTTTGAATTGATTTAAAATCACAAATGTCACTATGAATTAATTCAAGCGGTTCCGTACTTCTTTCAATTGAATGAAAAGGAGTTTTGGATAATTTTGCCTCAACGCAAATTTCACATTTATGATTTGAATCAATGTCAAATTTAGGTAAACATTCCATATTAATTAATCTATGCAAAGATCCATAATTAACATGTCCTAGTCTACCATGCCATAAATTTGAAGACTCAAGCAAATAAGAAGAAGATGTATTTTTATTAATAACTGAGGGTACAACGGTCATTACATTCATCTTGAAAAGGCCATCAGACATGTAACATTTTCCTACATATATCCCATTCTTAGTAAGTACAAATTTATCACTCTCAAATACTAGCCTAAACCCATTCTTACTCAACAGAGATCCGGAAACAAGATTCTGGCGAATATCCGGTACATGCAGCACATTGTTGAGAGTGAGTTCCTTTCCAGATGTCATCTTAAGTACAATCTTTCCTTGTCCTTCAACTTTGGAAGTTGAGGAGTTGCCCATAAAAAAGTTGTTCACCATTGTCCACGGTAGAATAAGATGTGAACATCTTTTTGTCGGCACAAATGTGACGAGTAGCACCAGTGTCCACCCACTATTCTTTAGGATTTCCGACAAGATTTGCCTCGGAAACAACTGCAGAAAGATTGATGTCATCTACACCGTTGGAAATATTGTCCATTTCAGTCATATGGGCTTGAACAGGCTTCTTGCTTGTTCTTCTTTTGTTTTTGCCTTTACTACGACAATCTTTGGCCTGACGTCCCTCTTTGTCACAGATGTAACATTTGTCATTAAACTTGTACTTTTTATTTTCCCCTCTCTTTAGAGCTTTGTGATGAACTTTCTCCAAAAGACTTTCGTTTCTTGGTTTTTAAAGCATGTTCCACCACATTTGCCTTCGACTCCATAGGATGCTTACCAGCCCGCTTTTCAAAATTGTGGTTGTCTTCCTCAATCATCAAATGCACAATTAATTCTTCCAAAGACATTTCTTTGCGCTTGTGTTTGAGGTAGTTCTTGAATTCCTTCCAGCCTTGTGGTAATTTCTCAATTAAGGCTGTAACTTGGAAGGATTCACTGAGAGACATGCCTTCTGTGTGAATGTTATACAGAATGAGTTGGAGATCTTGAACTTGGCTAATCACAGTTTTAGAATCAACCATTACAAAGTCTAGGAATTTGCTAACCACAAATTTCTTTGAGCCGGCATCTTCTGTTTTGTACTTTTTCTCCAAAGACTCCTAAAGTTCCTTTGTTGTCTTGATAGGATTGTAGATGTTGTATAATGTGTTGTCAAGTCCGTTCAAGATGTAGTTCCGGCAAAAGAAATCAACATGTTTCCAAGCATCGACCGCAACAACCACTTGCCAGTCGGTTTCATCCTCTTTCAAAATAGGAGCGTCCTCACGGAGGAAACGAGTCAGGTTCAGAGTTGTAAGATAGAACAACATTTTCTGTTACCATATTTTAAAATCAGTTCCTGAGAACTTCTCTGGCTTCTCACCGTGATTTACCGGTACTGTCACCACAGGAGAGGGGGTTGGTGCAATTACAGCCACCATAGTAGTACTTGTTTGGGCATTAGTTTCAGTAGCCATCAAGTCTAAATTATAAAACAAAATTATAATTAGAATTTATACTACACAGAAAATTAATCCAAATTTACAGAATTAAATTCTGTAAAAATAAAAGAAACAAGAATGTAACTTTTATTTTTCAATTAATTTGCAAATAAAATAAAATAAAATTTTATTTAACCAAATTAATTCCACACAAAAAATTAATTTATGTAACACTTCAATAATTAAAATATTAAAACAAAATTTTAATTAATGAAAACTCAGAAAATAATTTCTAAAAACCAAAATTAATTTCTGAAAAAAATTCACAAAAATATATTTTGAATTGTTAATGACACTAGTATATTACTACTAGTTGTCAAAGAAAATAGACAGTATATTACTACTATCTATAAAATAGCATATAATCACTATTTGTTTTTCCAACCAGAATATTATTTTGTAAATCCACAGAAAATAATTTTCTTAAAAAAAGAAAGAGAAAAGGAAACAAACGAAAAATTCTGTAAACAAAATAATTCGAATCTGTCTTAAGATTGTTGGAACAATCTTCTGTGTAAATAAAATAAATCGAAACTAATTCAAACAAAATAAAATAAAACTTACAGTATTTATTTTGTCAATCCAAATGGAAAATAAAAGACCAAGTCGAGTGTGTGACACTCTGTCTTTAAAACAGATTCGCCCCACTACGGTGCTTACGGTTATGTGGCGTCTATCTCCTAGCATACAATGATCTTAACCAATTTGTAGTAGCACTCCAAAAGAAATTGTTCGACGAACCAAACCTGTGTTCTAACTCTCTGAATATTTATTCGAAAATTAATATAGAGAATAATGCACCAAAGATGAAAATTGGACAGTAAAAGGTATTTTGTAGACTGATTTTTGATGATACAAGACTGCTGGAAATGGTCTGAATTTATAGGCAAAAAACTGACCCGAATAGGTACCAAATTGAAGTGAATAGGTGCACATCTAAATTGAACAGGTGCAAGCATTATTCAAACAGATAACTGTTGAATAGTGATCTGTCCGTTGCTTAGATCCAATTTTCAAACTGTTTGAAAAAGTATCCGTTGGTGGAACAGTTTTTAAACTGTTTAGAATATTTTTATTAAACTATTTGAATAGTTTAATCAATAAATCCATTGGTGGAACAGTTTTTAAACTGTTTGGAATTATTTTTATTAAACTATTTGAATAGTTTAATCAATAAAGGAAGAGGTACAATTTTTAGGAAACTACTTAGGAACCCAAAATTTGAATTTAGATTTAAATTAAATTCTCAAAATAATTTTTTATTGAAAAAATTTAAATGAATTTTATCTAAAAAATTAATGTTAGACACGAAAATGACGTCAACTTCCCATTCACTCATAAATGATTTTGACGTTTCATATTCACCGTGTGACTTGCCATGCGGCAATGAACACTTCACCTCTTTGGACCCACCCCAAAAGACGTTTGGGGCCCATTCAATTTTGGGCTCAAAATTGGCCAAAAATATGCCTATATTAAACCATTTTTCCAACATGTTTTATATTGAAAAAAGAATTAGCAACTACAAGGACATATACAATATGATTTGGTATTTAATTCACATTGCCCCAATGGTGTTGTAGGGAATAGTGTAATAGAGAATCTCTGGTGTATGCAGCTTTCTTGAGTAATACTTCAACATTTATTTATTTGTTTGGTGTGCGAACAATGCAAAGATAGAGATTTGTAATGGAAGGAGCACCAGGTCCACCTGATATACCGCTAGCTGGTTATCAGAATAAATTGTTTCGGATATTGTTGTGTCAACGATCCCAGTTAATATGTTCACCTGATTTCCCACGGTGGTTATATTTATCGGGTACTAGTCATTACTACCGGCCTCTGTGTTCATTGGATTACTCAGTTTGAAATGCAGGGAGTGAAAGGAAAAAAGGGATGAGATGGAATTTTATCAGCTAAAACTTTTGCTGATCACTATATGAGTTGAGAATACCTTTTTTAAGGTTACCGAAGGCATTATTAGTTGGGGCAAACATGGTTAGGCTTTTGACTTGAGTCATTGAGCTTTACGTAAATTTCGTTATCCAACCTGGTGCTCTTTAGCAGCCTAATCAATGTAGTGAAGTGATGGGCCTGCTCAAGGATTACAGTGAAGTTGGGTGGACCTGATGGTGCTAGAGGTGGCACAATAGACGAAGCAACTGGAGCTTTTGCTGCTGGCAGTGGAGACTGAGTAACTAGAGCTTGTGCTGCTGGCAGTGGAGACTGAGAAACTGGAGCTTGTGCTGGAGACGGAGCAAAAACTGTGGGCAGCAAAGGAAGATCAGTAGAAGTAATAATGATGAGAGAAAGAGCAGCTGCTTCGACATTTTTGTGGACACTCTTAGTATATATGCAGTATGGGTGAATTAATATTCTAGCTAGACAGATTGATGGTGCTGAAGCAGCTAGCTGTAAGTGATTGAAGCTTTTGTGGGTAGTATTGTTATCTTCATTTTGCTTTTTTCTTGGAACAACCTTATGAAGAGTACTTCTTCAGAATTTTGATACAAGTACCAGATCCATTTAACAATGGGCATGATGTGAACTAATGGTTGCCTCATGTTGGTTTCTTTAGAGAACCTTAATTCATTTTGTTTATATTTGAAAGTGGAATAACCATTAAAAAGAAATAATAATAATTATTGTGGTCCATAAGCCTAGTTTCAACCATTAAAAAGAAATAATAATAATTATTTGAACTAATGGTTGCCTCCTGTTAGTTTATTTGTACACTTCTGAATTTCCTTCACCTACATTTTTTTATAGAATTTTCTAGTACATTAATATATTTAAATTATTAATTATATAATTGTTATAATTTGAAACGTCAATTTTATTGAATAAGTGTTAATGATTAATTTTTTTTCTTTTTTTACAGATTGCTTTTGCGTGGGCTATTGTGGATGTGTACGAAGAGCATTTGTTTTGTATATGGAAGACATTTATTTTGGAACAATTCTCTGTTTTGAAAATCTAGTGTTTTTGTATGTAATATTTAATTTAGATGGATCATACTTGGTTTGTATGGATTTATATGATATTTAGAATATGATGTTAGAAGTTAAAGTTTTTGACTAGTTGATAATAAAATGGGTATTATTGATAACGGATTTAGATTATAATTGATAGATGTATTATTTTGTATACGTACATGCTGTGTTACATGGACTCGCCGATTTAGGGCAGAGTACCCGTGTCAACACGACACGACACGACATGGGTGCGAGTGTGAGATATGTGTCGAATTTGGCATGGTTTGATTGAACACGACTGACATGAGAGGAGAAAGAAAAAGGGTTGTTGAGAGAAACTTACAGCGGACCAATGGTAGCCGGAGGTCACAAGTCTTTTCGCCGGAGGTCGCAAACCTTTGTAGTTGGATTAGAGGTCGAAGCCTCTGCTCTGTCATCGCAAGCCTTTTGCCAGAGGTCACAAGCCTCGCCAGAGAACTGACAGAGATGAAAAAGGGGACTAAGAGAGATATGAGAGAGAGATGAGAATGAGAGAAAGAGAAGTTATTCTGAGAAGTAATTCTTTTTTTTATTTGTGGTAAGAGAAGCTATTCTCAATTTCAAATTTGAGAAAAAGATTGTACATAGAGTAGATATGTTCTTACTTCACATGGCTCGAGATAGGTGGTGTTGGACTTGCACAGTGTGTTATAATTATGATAAGAGGAGATGGATTTATATAATATATATATATATATATATGGCAGTGGCTTTGGTTCAGTCCAAGATCGGGCTGGACCGTGTTGTTGGGCCCGTGGGGGCCCACCACGGGTCCCGTTTTGATAATTCGAACCGTCAATATGTAGAACTCGTCGAGTACTATATGCTTGTAAAAAATCACGTTGATCGGATATCGATAGCTATGTGAACAAAATAATTTTTTATCAACCGTTAATTGTTTCACAGTCCATTTTTTTTTTTATACAAAACTGATTTGATCACATAGTTATTAATATCCGATCAACGTAATTTTTTACAGGCATGTAGTACTCGACGAGTTCTACACACTAACGGTTCAGATTATCAAAATGGACCCAAAAAAATGGACCACATGGGTCGAACTGGACGGGTCCAGTCTTGATCTCAACTTGAGACAAGTTAGACTCTATATATATATATATATATGAGTATTGTTATTCTGACTTAAAAATTAGATATATATTTTTTTACATATATTAAAAAGGGGGTAAATTATAAATACATTTCTTAATATTTGATTAAAATACGAATCGTCCTTATAATTTTGGAAATTACATTCTACCCCCTGAGGTTTCTAATTTCATAATAAATCGTCTCTTTTATTAATAAATCATTAAATCAATTAACCATTTTTAATGATGTTAGAAATATGTTTCAATTAATAATTTAGGTAATTTTATTATTGTATAGGAGTGCAATTATGAATTTCATTTTTTTAGTTGATTCTGTTAAATAAAAATTCTAATAAGGGGGTATTTATAATTTTTTAAATCACAAAGAGCAATCTGTACCTTAAGTAAACCTTAAGGGGTGTATTTGTAATTTACCCTTAAAAAGATGATTGGTTGATAATTAAATAAATTAAAAAAGTTATTGAACAAAATAACTGTACTAATCAATGTTTAAACACCATTGGTAAACAATTAGACAAGATAGAAACCAATTTAGAATCTGTTCAAAACACATCCACTAAACAACCTTTAGATCCACCTTTACTTAATCTACCCAGTAATCGTTCCAAATGAACCAGCTTAGTTACTAATGATCAATCCACTGTCAAAGCTATTGAAAAATTATTTACTAAACTATCTACCTCTGATAATGCTTCACCCTCTAAAGATAAAGGTCTTACTGTTTTAAATCAACAACCTCATACTGAAACTGTTTTTACCCAATCTGACACTGAAACCACTGATAATGACATAAATCAATTAGCTCAACAATTCCAATCTTCTAATCTTAATAAAATTCATTATCCCAAAGTTAATCTACAAACTACCAAAAATTGGTATTCTCGACCTACTCCTCCTGATCTCCAATTCGAAGAAACTAATCTTAATAATCAATTTTCTGTTTCTGCTAAAAGATTATACGAATGGAATATTGATGGTCTTAGTGAAGATCAAATTCTCCAAAAATTAAACCATCTATCTATGGTTTCCAATAGTTATCTCTCCAATTATTCCCAATATTCTCAACCTGAAATTGTTACTTTAATTACCTCTGGTTTCACTGGTATACTCAAATCTTGGTGGGAAAAATACTTTATTGAAGATCAAAGAGAATCCATAATTTATACTAATCAAACTGATGATAATGGTCTGCCTATCTTTGATGAAAATATTGGATGTTGCCACCCTGATGGTATTAATGCGTTAACCTATACGATTGTTAGACATTTTATTGGTACCCCTACTAATATTTATTCTTGTATACATGATCGACTTAGTAATCTTACTTGTCCAACCTTAAGTGATTTTAGATTGTATAAAGATGTATTTACCTTAAGAGTTATGTTACGAGAAGACTATACTAAATCATTTTGGAAAGAAAAATTTATTAATGGATTAGCTAGCTTATTTGCACACAAAATTAGAGATGTTCTTAGTCAACCTACTGGTGTTATCGATTATGATAATTTAACTTATGGCGATATTATTAGCACTATTCAAAAAGAAGGATTAAAAATGTGTATTGATCTTAAACTCAGTCAAAAAGCCACTAAAGATAAACATAAAGCTAAATATGAATTAGGAAATTTCTGTGAACAATATGGTTTACCTCCTGTCGCACCCTCTCGTAAAAAATCACATAAATATTCTAAACATAAATATAAATTCAAATATTCGAATAAATATAAAAAGAATTATTCTCCTTCCAAATCCACTGATAAATTTTATACTAAACCTAAAAAGAAATATTACAAAAAATCACATCCAAAATCTAAATCTAATAAAGATATTACATGTTATAATTGTGGTCAGAAAGGTCATTATTCTAATAAATGTAAAGAAAAACAAAAATTAAAAGATAAAGTTAATCAATTACAAATAAATGATGAATCTAAAATTCAAATATTTGAAATCTTTCAATTAAACCACTCTGTTAGTAATTCTTCTTCCGATAACCCAGCAACTTCCTCTGATGATCATTCAACCAATACTGATTCTAATTCTGATAATAATAATATAACAATAGGATGTAATGATGTCTGCTGCAAATCAGTCAAACAAATTACTGTCCTTACCAAACAAACTCAAGAAGAATCTGCTCTAATTGACTTAATTAGTAAATTAGATAATCCTAATTTAAAACAAAAATATATTGATAAATTAAAATCTTTATTACTTCATTCAGATAAGAAACCTAAGTTTGATAAACCTATTATTAGTCTATCTAAGACTTTAGAAAGATTTAAGAACAAAAATAAAGAAATTACACTTCAGGATTTACAATTTGAAATCAACCAAATTAAACAAACTATCAGAGATTTACACCAAAAAGACAAAAAATTAGAAGATGAAATTATTACTTTAAAACTTAACCAGAGTTTAGATAATTTCCAACCTAATCCAAATGCATCACCTAATGCATCTGAACATAATTCTGAACAAGATTCCGATCATACTAATCCCGATAAACTCTTATTTGACAATCGCTCTCATCAATCTAATAATCTTGAAGAAAAATGATTAACTCTAATCAATAAAATTTATATTCAAAAATGGTATTCAAAAATTAAAATCATTGTTGAAGATTTTGAATTAGACTTAATTGCTTTAATAGATACTGGTGCTGATTTAAATTGTATAGAAGAAGGATTACTTCCTACTAAATATTATGAAAAATGTCATGAGAAATTAACTTCTGCTAATGGTAGTCAAATGTATATTAAATCTAAATTACCTAAAATTCATGTTTGTCAAGATAATGTATGTTTTAAAACTTCATTTGTTTTGGTTAAAAATATGACTGATAAAATTATTTTAGGTACACCATTTATCTATTTACCATATCCATTTACTACATCTAGTGAAGGCATAACAACTCACATTTTAGGACAACCTGTTACATTTAAATTTTTATCTCCACTTGAAATGCTAGAATTAAATCAATTAAAAGACTGTTCTATTTCTCATACTATTAACAGATTAACTCGATATTTAAACTTTCTTAAATAAGAAATTCATTATAAACGTATTGACCAACAATTGACTGATCCCGTTCTTATTTATCAAATTAATGAATTTAAATTAAAACTAGAATCCACTGTCTGTTCAACTTTACCTACTGCATTTTGGCATAGGAAAAAGCATGTAGTTACTTTGCCGTATATTAAAAATTTTAATGAAAGACAAATTCCTACTAAATTTGGACCTATTCAAATGAATCATGATTTATTTGAAATGTGTAAAAAAGAAATAAATAGATTATTAAAAAATCGAATAATTAGTTCCAGTAAATCACCATGGTCTTGTCCTGCTTTTTATGTCAATAAAAATGCCAAATTAGAACGAGGCGTCCCTCGCTTAGTCATTAATTGCAAACCATTAAATGTTGTTTTAGAATGGATTCGATATCCTATTCCTAATAAAAAAGATTTGATTAAACGACTTAGTCAAGCCATTATCTTTAGTAAATTTGATTTAAAAAGTAGTTTCTGGCAAATTCAAATTCATCCTAAAGATAGATACAAAATTGCTTTTAATACACCTTTTGGTCAATATGAATGGAATGTCATGCCCTTTGGATTAAAAAATGCTCCTAGTGAATTTCAAAATATCATGAATGACATATTCAACCCATTTAGTCATTTTTCTATTGTTTATATTGATGACATTCTGATTTTTTCAAAATCAATTCATGACCATTGGAAACATTTAACTGCATTCTTTCACATAATTAAAAGTCATGATTTAGTCATATCTGCTCATAAGATTAAATTGTTTCAAACTAAATTTAGGTTTTTAGGATATGATATTTACCAAAATACTATTCTCCCCATTAGTCGATCCATTGAATTTGCTTCCAAGTTTCCTGATGAAATTCTTGATAAAACCCAATTACAAAGATTCTTAGGTTCCCTCTATTACATTGTTGAGTTCTACAAAGACCTTAGAAAAGTTTGTCAACCTCTGTTTGATCGGTTAAAGGATAATCCTCCTCCTTGGTCTCCTGTTCATACTGCTATTGTTAAACAAGTCAAACAATATGTTAAGTCTCTTCCTTGTCTTGGTATTCCTACTGAAAATTCCTTCAAAATTATTCAAACTGATGCTTCTGATATTGGTTATGGTGGCATTCTTCTCCCAAAAATTACTCCTCAATCCTCTGAACAAATTGTTCATTATCATTCTGGTGTCTGGAATAAAGCACAATTATATTATAGTACTATTAAAAAAGAAATTTTGTCTACTGTTTTATGTATTCAAAAATTTCAAGATGATATTTTAAATCAAAAGTTTTTATTTCGTGTTGATTGCAAATCTGCTAAATATGTTTTGGAAAAAGATGTTCAAAATCTTGCTAGTAAGCAAATTTTTGCCCGTTGGTAATCTATTTTGAGTATTTTTGATTTTGATATTACCTATATACCTGGTTGTCACAATTCCTTTCCTGACTTTCTTACCCGCGAATTTCTATAGGGGGTAAGGGATGATTGCACCTGCTACACCATTTATTTCTTACCATAAATCCCGAATTACCCATTTCAGAACCCAAATCAACCAACTTTCCCATCGTATTCACCGCCTCAAATTAGCCCGACCAACCACTAAACGAGCCCAATACATTAATTACCACCAGATCCAAGCCCGTCGAAATTTACTTGCTCACAATTATAATTGTTTAAATCATCGTCAGAATTATTTAGATCTTCTTGCTGGTTGCTAATCATTGTTTCTTGCTTAACAGATGTCTCGTCCAAGACCTCCCTCCAAGGCTTTGGTCCCATCTTCTAGTAAACCTAATCAACTTCTTGTTCCTCCTCCTTCTGAGTCCATAACCCAGTCTCACCCTCTTGAAATGGTTAACCGTTACCAAGTTCTTGGTAACATTTATCGACCCAATTACTCATCTACTTTGGCCTCAGACCCTTTTGCTTCTTCCTGCCAAGCAGTTTCAGTTACTCCATTCCCTGCTAACCCAGTTAGGTCATCTCGATCTGATTATACCAAATCACACACTACTAATCTGTTCTACAAAGAACCTAGTCACCCCAAAGGCCAAGTTATTCATGAAATTGCTAAATCCTATTTTGGCTCTGGATACCATTTCATCCTCTCACATCCAGAGAAAACACTCACCTATTACAAGGATATTTTGATCCATCACCAATCAGTTTTGATCAAACCCATTTATGATCGAACCTATGCTAGCAAGGTTCTGTATCATTCTATTTACATTCATAACATTGTTTCCTTAGCTGAATGGGGTCCTCCTTATCAGCTTCGTGATTTGCCTGGTCACTCTATTCAATACAATTACCATGATTACATTGATGCTTGGTTCAAGATCTTCTTGTACCAAAATGAAACTTTCAGTCACTCTTGGTTCATTTCTTTTGATCAAAAATTCAAGTCTGAATTACCTTCTTGGTTTCTGAGATGGTGGACTCATTATGGCGCCATTTCAGATATCCTCCATGGTGATCTCATTGAACTAATTAATTATTTTGCCTCTGTTTACCCATTCACTGCTCATCAGAGAACACTTCCATTTTTGTAATTTTTTATATCCAAATATAAAATCCCTTGGATATTTAAATGGCATTATGGAATTGATGATAATATAATCATCCGTCAACACCCAGTCAAATGGTGGGCTAAGTTCAATTTGCCCCGCATAATTGAAATTGTTCAAGAAGAACTCCCCATTGATCAATGTGCTCCTACTCTTGCAATTGCTAAAACCGAGCAGAACCCAACTTGTGCAATCAGCCAAGGAAGTCAACCCAGTCTTCCTCCAATCAACCTTGGAAGCCCCTCATCTAGTGGTTCCAAGCCCAATTCATCCAAGTTAAAGATTCAGCCCTCAACTGATAAACCAAAGTCCAAGGCTAAGTCCAAAGCTCCTGCAGTACCAGCTCAGCCCAAGATTCAATCAAAGCCCAAATCAAAATCCAAATCCAAGGATCGGTCAAAGCCCATTTCACCTCTTGCTCAACCCAAAGTCAAATCCAAAAGCAAGTCCAAATTATCCAAAGATGAAGTGCTCCAGCTAGTTCGCAAAATTATGGATCAAGGTGAAGCCCAGTCAACCAGTTTAGAAAATTCAGAAGACAGTTCAAACCAGTCACAATCTTCTGAAGGTTCAACTACTAAAACCATCTCATATGGAAGGTCTGAGTTCCAAGATGCTTAGGACCCATATGCCTGATCAACATAGGATTCTCTATAAATACAAATTAGCTTCAGTCAATACTCTTTGAGAAAAGCTGCCAATTTGTATTTATATTGTTTCCCATAATCACATGTTCCACCGAAAGTAATGAATAGTTAAAGTTACTGTTCACTATAACTTTTTTAATTTCATTATCTTTACTAGGTAATTTGAATGGTGACGCAGGGATTTCAGAACCTTGTTGAGTAAGAAGTATTTTCTCTAAAGGAGGATAACTAGAGCTAACGAAAGTAGTAACAGAAGTTTTCCTTTTATGTTTTGTGATTGTAGTAATCTTTTGGTAATATTTGTCAACATATTCTAATAGAGGTAATTCAAAACCATATTCAATCATAAAATCATACCATTGTCTAGTAATTTTGGACATTTGAGCAGAATTATATTTAGCATAGTAAGCATGTCGGAGTGTTTTTTTTTAGAAGATTTAAATTCAATAAGCAATTTGTCTAAATTAGGTTGGAAGTCTTTTTTAATTGTCATTAATTGAGGATTGACTGGTGGTACAAATTCTTCAAAGTCAGTTTGGGTTGGAGAATTATTAGAAGCAATTTTTGCTTCAGGTAAATGTGTGTGTAGAATAAACAGGTTTACTAATTTGAGTGGAAGTAGTATTATCAATGCCCTTTAATTTACTAGTTGAGGTTTGACCAAGATGAATTTGACTATTTTTTCGAAAGAATGGAGTATTAAATTGTAGACACCCCATTTTTGACCGCCCTTAAGACTTGGGCACTACTGATGGTTTGCTTGGTGTTGAGAGATGTGCAGGGCAAAGAATCAGTTTCTTCGGCAAGAAGAGAGGAAAATCTTTCAAAACACTTTGTTTAGGGGTTTGGAGTTGAAGAAGAGAGGAAAGGAGAGGAGAAAACTAGTTTGGGAGAAGTTCGGCATGAATCCGGGTAGAAAAGAGTCGAGCAGTCCTCGCTGAATCGGGCTTATTAATCTGCATACTTGGATTTTAGCTATGAGGCCACCACCGTTGGAAAGCTTACTTCCGGGGCTTCATTTTGCACTCAAGAATCTCTTAAAGCCAAGTCCGGGTGGGGGAGATATGATTGGTTGAAGTTGGGTATCATCCCGGTTGGATCGAATCTGCGTGGCTTCACGAAAAAGGGCATAACTTTTTGCACAGAAGGAATTTTAATGCAAGGTTTGTGCCATTGGAAAGATAACTTCCGGGGCTTCAATTTGAACACCAACCGGCCATTTTTTGACCTTACCGGCCATCCACCGGCACTATATTTATCCGACCGGCCAGTATAAATTGCAGGTCGGCAATATATTGTGCCGACCGGCCATTTATTTTGCCGATGACCTCCTTTCATGGCCGATATGCCCCTTTTTCATCCCTCAAGCATGGTGCATGCCAGCTGTGCCAGCTGGGATGCACAGACCCTACTCCACGTGCATATATGTGGCTATTTTGCACCCTTTGCACACCCTTTGGCCCCTTTTCTTGCACCCTTTGCTCAAGGCTTCTTGAGGAAGCCTTGACCCCTTATCTTGGCTTCCTCAAGAAGCCTACTAGCTGTCCAAGCTTCTCCAATAAGCCTTGACCTCCCCTTTAAACCCCTTTGACCCTTTGAAGCTTGTCTTAGAAGCTTAGGATTGCCTATATAAGGAAGCCATCCTCCTCCATTGTTTTGGTTCAGCAAAAACCAGACCTAATACATACATATAACATATATATCACCCTCTCTCTCTATATCTCCCTCTCTCTCTACATTTGGGTGTGTTAGAGTGATCAAACACCCTTGTTCTTGGGCCATTTCTTCATTAACTCATAGCACAAGGCATCCAACGCCCATTCCAGCAGCTTGAGGTTGTTCTCCAGAGCTTAGGAACACCTAAACTTGGTCCAAGAGGTGCTGGTTCATTGGTCTACAAAGGTGAGTCCTCTTCTTCCCTTTTCTAGTCTATTCTTGCATCATATCTAAGCCATAGTTTCTTGCATCTTTGGGCTCCGACCCAAACTGTAACTCATCATATTTTGAGGTCCTCTTCATGTTTGATTGAGGACCTCTTGCTGTTTGAGGACAGTAGCTTGCACTTGCTTCAATATCCTCCTTGAATGCCATAATCTTGTATAGAATTTTTGGCTTGCGTGTGATCTATTTTAGAGCCTGATGTAAACTGAAAATAGGCTTATTTTGAGCCCCTCTTCAACATTGAAGAAGGGCTCAACACTTTTTGGGACCTCCATGTTATACTTGCCTTTATATCCTCTCTTTGGTCCCCATTTTTGCATGCTTTGGCAGCCTATCATGCTTCTGTTTTTGGCCTTTTTACAGTTCTGTAAATATACTTATTTTTGGTCCCTCTTCAATGTTGTAGAAGGGAATTTTTCAGTTTGGGCTTTGTATCTACCACTTGCCTCTTTGGCCACCTTTTGGCCCTTTTTCTTGCACAAAAGCTTAGCCATACCTATGTTTGTTTTTAGGGTTTTTACAGTTCTGTAAAGTGGCTTATTTTTGGCCCCTCTTCAATGTTGTTGAAGGGCCCTAACCTATTCGGGGTCAGCAGCTATGAGTTGCTTCAGAATCTCATGTTTAGGGCCGTTTTTGTATGCCATTTTAGCCCTATCTTTGCTTGCTGTTTGGCCATGTCATAAACTGTAAAAATGCTTGTCTCAGAGCTGTCTTGCTTCTGTCTTCATGCTCCATGTCCATATTGTGCATGCTTTGTATAGCTGTAAGCCATTTCATGTGCTTAATCTTGCACTTCGGGATTCATTCCATGCGTTGAGTGTCGTTTCGTTATGTTTCGGGGCTGTTTTGCATCACCTATCGCCTCTGAAATTTGCATGCAAATTGTCCATGTTTGTGCCTTTCAAATGCGTCGAAAAGTTGCTTCATTACGCTTAAGTCTTGGACCATGTATCTATGCATGTTTGCATGTCATTTGCCTCCATGCACTTAGCATTTTGGCCACTGTTTTGGGCCTAACTAGAGCTTCCTAATTCATGTTTAAGACCATCCTTTGCTTATTTGCATGCTCACCTTGCATGTTTGCTTGTATCGGCATGTTGCATCCTTAGCTCGTATGCCTAAGTTGCATTGCATCTTGCATGCATCACCTTGCCTCTTGAGATGAGTATGATAGAGGTTAGGCCTCCTTGTGTGTTTATTTGGTTTGCTTGCATTTTGAAATTGAAGTTGCACACTTGATTCTTTGGGCCATCATGCATGGAAATGCGTGATTGGTGGTCCGAGAATTGGGGCACATCCTCCTTTGAGTCATTAGCATTATAAGGAATGTGATGGGTGCATAAATTGCTTGAACTGCATTGCCATGCAAGATTTTGCCCTCTGCTGCTGTGAGTTGCAGGTTCTGCAGGAATTTATTGCCGGCCGGCAGTATTTAGTGCCGACCGGCAGTCAATTGATGGCCGGTGGATCTATTTTGTGCCGGTGACTAAATGCTACTGCCGGTGGAAATTCTGCTCAGCCAATGATATCCCCCAGTGTCCTGAGAGGCATCCCTGAGACTTTGGCAGTTTTCAGAGGAGCAGAGCAGGGAAAACAGAGGCAAACTATGCATGGCAGTGCGATTCCGAGCCAGTCCCGAGCATGTGTTGCATCTGGCCCTCACCCCGAGGCGGTTTACTGTTTTTCTTTAGTTTAGTTAATTTGTTAATTAATTAAGCAATTTGTAATATTTAATTAGCTTGCGTAGTTAATTAATTTGTATTATTATTTTGGTCCCTCTGAGTGAGGGCGTGTCTGTAATAAGTGTGTGTGCGTGGTGTGCATGTCTTCCAACCTCCACTTCTTTCTTCCCTTTTATTTACCTGCTTATGATGGTAGATTAGGGCACATTTATTTTAGCATACCTTATGCTATGCATGCGTGCATTCATGCATTTGTTGACATGCACCGGGCTCGGTACATCATACAAACTACATTGTACTTTTCAATTCCAAATTGAATACATGTTACTTGTAGCATTTCATATGCCATTTTAGGGTTAGCCGAGCCTGTTTAGATTGCATCTTTGCATGTGTTGCATTAGCCATTTTTAACATGAACTAGGATCATGCATATGATTACTGACTAGTTTCTGTTTTGGCTCGGAGTACTAGGTAAGCCTTTATGCTTTAGCATATCGCATGCGTGTGAGTGTTGCCATGACAGTATGATTACCATGAGGCTAGCTGCTTATGTGATATAACTGCTTGAATGCCTGTGGATGGAGGTTGAATTACCTAAATTGGAATAATGCATTAAAACTGTGAGTTTTAATCCCACTAGATAGTGGCAAAATCATCTTCTCTAAAAGCCCACTTGAGGGTGGCAAAATCTGTATTTTAGCCTACTTGCGAGTAGCAAACCATTTTCAAAACAAACATGAAATGTTTTGTTCCAATTTGGGCGATTTGGTCTATACTTGTTTGCTGTGCGCATAACATAGTAATTCTAGGCTAATAACCGGAATAAGAACACATAAAGTTTTCAAAATCAGATATCACGGTTAGTAGAGGCCGGTCTTCGGACCGGGCGAAAGGGGGTGCTCATAGCTGACCTTCCCCGATCGTACCCAAGCTCCCGAGCCGAGACAACTCCGGTGATGACGGACATGTGGCCTTCGGCACCGAGTCAGGGTTTCCTAAATTCTCCCATAAAAAAATATTTAGGTGGCGACTCTGTATCTGGCAAAGCAGTCCATGTTTGGCACTACTTTTTCAAAAATCTATTTCTCAAAACGATTTGCCAGATTTGGACTCTTTGGTTCAGATTAAGAACCGTGACACAAATCGAGTCCGAACTGTAGCATGAGGCCCACGGGCGCGTCTACATAAATATTTCATCTTCAGTTTCAATTTCTGTCGGAACACTAGATGTACTATGTCGAGAGGATTGACTTCGATTAAATTTAATTCGAACAGAACCATCATTGTATTGTTGAATATCTTGGATATCTTGAATTGAGGATTGTTGTTGATTATGTTTATAATTTTCATTGGCAGTAACCCATTGATCATATAGATCTACATTTTTCCATTCAATCATTTGAGGAACATTAATATGTGATTCATGATTACTACTGCTTTGAATTAATAGAGTTTTATCTTTAGGACTCTTGTGTAAAGCATGAACATTTAAATTGGTTTGTATGCATTTATAATGGACACAATATATTAAAACAATATTATGAACTTTTTCTTTCATGTTAGTAAATGAACCATGTAATTGAATATTCAATGTCAATGCATCTAAAATATGTGGATCACGTAAACTCAGTGTAAAATCAGGAAAACAATTAAAATGTACTGGACCTTTATGAAGACCAGTTTCCATCATACCCATTAAACTATCATTGTAATTAAGAAAGCGAGCATCTCTTAGGCATAATAAAACAGAGGTATTTTTTCCTACCATGGTTAATGGATTAACACCAACTTGAATTAAACCAATATGCATAAAATTGTAACCATTATTTAAATGTCTTTTGATTAATTTAGTTTCAAATAATCTGCAGGTTTCCCTATGTTTTTCCAAAGCATAAACTTGTTCAATTGTTTTAACACGCAGAGCAACTTTAAAAACATTCTGTATAAAAGTAGTTTTATAAATTTCTTTGATTGGTAGTTTAGGTATATTCCATCCTACATCAATTTTATCATTTTGTATTTCAACATCTTCTTCATTTATTACTAATCTGTGATTAGGTATTGAGGGCAAAGTTGTTGACCTAGAACTGACTGATGAGTTACTTCTAAATAATCGATTCATTGTTTTTTGTTAATTAATCAGTTTTACAGATACCTTAATACATACCCTATTCTAGTCATGTCATCACAGACCAAAATGGTATGAGTACAGACCCTATTCGGGAAACCCCTATGTCCTACACTGCCTAACCCTAAGGACTTACTCTGGACAGGGAACGAAAGTGGGTGACTTAAACCAGGTGGATAAACACAGACCGATCTCTTAGGTGATTAAGATGAACTGAAAACTAGATTAATCAACTAAACAATAGAATGGATTAATTGGAAGAAACAAAGCAGTTAGAAACAGGATACAACATAACTAAGGCTCTGATACCATAACGGCGGAAGCAGCAGCACATAGATGAAGAACATGGATTACGAAATCAAATATGACTAAAGCTGCTCATCTGTGCAATCACTCCACTGAAAGCAACCGACAGCATCTGTTTTGCCCCATGCGCTGCCAGCTGCCTTCATCAGTCACATACTGCTTTACTTTACTATATATTGTAAGGCATTCAGTCATTCTTCAATTTTCTTTCCTTCTATTGTTAGAAAAAACCAGAGTGTTCTGAGTGGGAATCATTCACCCCATTCATAACCTAATTAAGATCCTTGCAGTTGCAATTGTAATTGTAAGTTATTTTCTGTATTTCACATAAAACATAAAACTTTTAATTAATTAAAATACAGAAAATAACTTACAATTACAATTGCAACTGCAAGGATCTTAATTAGGTTATGAATGGGGTAAATGATTCCCACTCAGAACACTCTAGTTTTTTCTAACAATAGAAGGAAAGAAAATTGAAGAATGACTGAATGCCTATAATTGATTACAATATATAGTAAAGTAAAGCAGTATGTGACTGATGAAAGCAGCTGGCAGCGCATGGGGCAAAACAGATGCTGTCGGTTGCTTTTGGTGGAGTGATTGCATAGATGAGCAGCTTTAGTCATATTTGATTTCGTAATCCATGTTCTTCATCTATGTGCTGCTGCTTCCGCCGTTATGGTATCAGAGCCTTAGTTATGTTGTATCCTGTTTCTAACTGCTTTGTTTCTTCCAATTAATCCATTCTGTTGTTTAGTTAATTAATCCAGTTTTCAGTTCATCTTAATCACCTAAGAGATTGGTCTGTGTTTATCCACCTGGTTTAAGTCATCCACTTTCGTTCCCTGTCCAGAGTAAGTCCTTAGGGTTAGGTAGTGTAGGACATAGGGGTTTCCCGAATAGGGTCTGTACTCAAACCATTTTGGTCTGTGATAACATGACTAGAATAGGGTATGTATTAAAGTATCTGTAAAACTGATTAATTAACAAAAATATAATGAATCGATTATTTAGAAGTAACTCATTAGTCAGTTCTAGGTCAACAACTTTTCCCTCAATACCTAATTAAATATTTTAATCGATAATTAAATATTTTTTAATTATCAACCAATCATCTTCTTGACAAATCACTAAATTTATAAAATAAATCAAATTTTTTATTTTTTTATTAAATCTTTTATTTCTTATTTCTATGATATTTTCAACCTACAAAATAAGATAATGTGAATAAAAAATAAAATATTAATTAAAAAATTCTATTCACGCATAAAATTATATAAAAAAATTTATAAAAATTTTGTGGTAATATAATTATTATAAATAAATGCATCTTCAATAGTTTTTTATTTTGAAGTGAATGGGACACTTGTTAAGGAATAATATGGATAAAAAATATGTTAATTCTGAAACAATTATCATTAAATTTAATATATATTTTTAATTTAGTACACTTTTTATATTTTTGAAACTATATTTTTTTTACACATTCTCAATATTAACAAGTGGCATGGGAACACTTATTAATATTTGTCTAATAAAATTATGCTTGAATTTTTTATTTATAGCATTACTAATCTATTAAGTATTTTTAATATATTTTATTTATTAATTTTATATTGTGATGTTTTTAAAAAAAAATAGAATTCAATTGAAATAAAGAAAAAAAAGAAGAAGAAAGATTTTATTTAAAAATGATAGTCTTATTAGGACTTCACGTGACTCGAAATAATTGTGAAGTGCGTATAATTATGACAGATGTATATACAAATAATGTATGTATATTTTATTTTTATTTTGTGTCTTTTACAATATAATTCAATGGTAATAAAGTAAAATTATTATATTTATATAGAAAATAAATACAAAAATATTTTTTATTTAGGGTTGATTTCAGAATATCAAAAATTAGTCAAAAAGTTATAAATAAAATCAAAAAATTGAACAAAAAAATTAACTAGTATTTCTTTTTCTCTTTATTTTTTTACATATTTTTTGATAAAAAATTAAAAAATTATTTCAAACATACAAATTTTGTTACCTTATATTTTAAGTAAAAATTTTAAAAATTATCAAAACAGTCTATTCTCAAGCTAATATTACTTTTTACTTATTTTTTAAAAAAAAAATTAATCTTGTCACCATTTTTAATTTATTCTTTATAAAAATATCAATACTAAACAATATCCCAAGAACATTTAATATGTAATTATTTCACCATTTATAAATAAATAAGATTAATATATTTTATATATTATAAATTTATATTTGAAAATGTTCAAAAAATTTATACCATCTTATATGAAAGTAAATACAATAAAAATATATCATATTCTCAAATTTACTAACATTTTAACAATAGTTTGGTCATGATAGTAAATAAAAATAATATGCAAATAATAAATTTATTCATAATATATGACATTACCTATTAAGCATAAATTTATAATTAATTTTGGTCTCTTATGCTTATTTTTTATTTTTTCAAAATTGTAATTGTGTATAATTTTTTTAAGAAAGAGAAATTATTTTTTATCATATTCTCTTATGCTTATTTTTTAGTTTTTCTATCCTTTCTATATTCGGCATAAATTTTTTTCCTCCATATCTAATTTGTATTAATACAAATTTTACTAATTATTTTAATATTATCCTATTTATTACAATTTTCACTTAAAAAGCTCATTATGGTTGAGGCAGATACTCTATTGTAGGGGTATTGTCTAGTTTGTATTAAAAAGCTTGACAATTCAAATTGAAAAAACTAAATCAATAATCATTATAATTATTTGTCAAAAAAATAATCATTATAATTAATGAGTAATGTTATATAAGCAAATACATATATATATATATATATATAATTTTTATATATAATAATGTAGTTCATTGTGGACCTTTGATTTTAAAATAAAACACCATTAAAAATGAATTTATTTAATAACGCAGTTCGTTGTGGACCTTTGATTGTAAAATAAAACACCATTAAAAATGAATTTATTTACAACACTAATAGTATTATTATATCATTCTTATGAATAAATTTGTTTATAATTTTTTTTAGATGAGAATTTTTTTTTTTAATTTAATAAAGAAATAACAATCACTTTACCCAATGATTTCGTAAAGATATTGTATGATAGAAATAGACACCATACCATGCATCCTAAATTATTTATTTGTAGTAATTATATTATTTATGACTCATTTGGGAACATGCTATTTTAATAATTTTTTAACTATATATAAAAATATATACACCTTTTTAAATGTCTAGAATAAAAAAATTGAGTAAACAAGTTGGGAAATTAAATACAAATATATATATATATATATATATATATATATATATATTGGAAAAGTCACAAGCTATGATATTTTCTTCATATTTGTAAATAATTTTCATTGATTAATAAAAAATATTGAGCTAATTAGGTTTATAAATTTAATTTTATATAAGTTATTTTTACGTAATAATGTAAGTAAAACTTGTGCTCCCTCCATTTTAAATTGTTGGGAAAATTACAAAACATAAAAAAAATCCATAATTTAAGCCTTTTAACAAAATAAATCCTGACTTTTGAATTTTGTCAATTTAAACTATAAATTTTTGATTTGTTTTCAATATAAACCACTAGACTACTTCCGTTTAAGTAAAATTGATGAAAATAATCTTTTAATCATTAAAATCAATGTAGGTATATATAAAATATTTAAAATATATATAAATTTTCGTGATTTAACAACTAAACTACCTATTTTTCTATCAATTTTACTTAACAAAAATATGCAACCCATTACAAAGAAAACGATTAAAAAATAATTAGTATTGAAAATGAATAAATTATATAATATATAATTATCTGTTAGATGAAGATTAATTATTATTTTATATTTATTTGCTAAATGAGAAGATGTTATTTACTTGGTAAAAAAATTACTATGACAAAATAAAAAAGAAAGATTTGTGTTCCATGAAACCATTATGGAGAAAACGATTAGCTAAACAAAATTTTGTTAGTTTGTCGTTAATCTCACTCAGTAGTTACTAACACCGATTTGTGTCATCTTTTATGTTAATTACACTTACAAGTCTAATTTCTCACACTAGTTACTAACACCAATTTGTGTCATTCTTTATGTTAATTGCACTTACAAGTCTAAGTTCTCACATTTTCCTTTATGTTAATTGCACTTACAAGTCTAATTTCTCATACTAGTTACTAACATCGATCTATGTCCTCATTTATGTTAATTGCACTTATAACACAGTAACTCATTGTGTACCCAATTTTACTCTCTTCTTTGAAGTCTAAAATCTCTCACAAGTTATTGTTAACGAGGGCATGTTTGTTTTGAGAGATGAGAGGACTTTCGGATAATATCCTCACTAACAATGTATACATTAACAATCCTACTCAACTTAACTCTAAAAACAATCTATATGTATTCTTTTTTTGTTAATCACACTTATAACATAATAATCATATGTGTAGCCTAATTTCCAGAAACATGCCAAATGAATTACTTGAACTATTTATTTGAATATCTTAGTCTGTTGGAAGTATAATCTCTCTCACTGTCTACAAAATGATATGTTGGAAGTCTAATTTCTCTCACTGACTATAGGATCCGTTTTGTTTTAGGTTATAGAAGATGTGATTGGATTAGGATAGATGTGGGGGTTCACTGATATTGTGTTTGTTTGCAAAATGGAAGAAGATATTCACAATACCTTGGGACTATGATAGGCTTCTATGGATGAGATTAGTAGTCTCCCATGAGAGATAATATGAGAAAAACAATCCCTTGGGATTCGAGGGGGATTTACTTTTTACCCTCTATTATCCTGCCTAATTTACTTACTCTTCTTGATTAGTATGCTCGTTTCTCTATCATTTTTTTTAATTATTCCACCTTTTTTTACTACACCATTCTTTCTATCAAAATAATTTAATATTAAAATATAATAGTATAATAATATTTATACTAAAAAAAATTATATTAAAAAAATAAAATAGTACCAAAAATATATATATTTATGAAATAGAATTCTTAATATTAAAATATAATTTTTTAGAAATTTGAATAGGAAAATAAAGTATAAAATATAAATAAATTTGTTTTTATTTATAAAATTATAAAAATAATTTCCATTTTAATCATAAATTTTGTTTTGTTTTGTTTTGTTTTTTTTTTTTTTTTTTTTGCATTTTAAGTTCATTTTTTAAAATTTGATAGGCATTACCTTATTGATTTAAAAAATGATATAGGTTTTAAATTTTCTACCAAAAAATGACCAAATATCTCACATGAGTGTGGGGTCCATAAAATATATAGACCCCACACTCATGTGAGACCTTTGATTATTTATTTGATAAAAAATTTGATATCCCTAACATTACCATATTCATTTAGTAATTGACAAATCAACACGATAAACGATAAGAAGCAGATTGTCATCTCTATTTAATGCTCTAACCTGCTCTGGTACAAACAAGCTTTGTGTACTTATACAAAAAAGATGTGAAATGTCTCTCCACAATAGTTTGCCGCTAGTTCCACCATCTTCTTTTGGAAGCTGATTGCCTTCTTTAAAACAGGTTTTTGGAACTTTAGTCTTTTTCTGAACCATTTTTCTTCCTCTCTTTTATTACACCTCTACCTTTCTGAACCATTTTTCTTCTTTTCTTTTATTACACATCTACTTCCCATTTTAGAGGAATTAAAGCTTCAATCCCATTTCAGAGAAGGATTTTAAAGCTCCCTCAACCACCTGAAAAAAAATTTAAAGGTACATTAGAAAAATCAAGCAAAGACATGTTTTAATTCTCTTTTTCTCTTACTTATTTCTTTCTCCTCAAGTTTAACAACACCAAGGAAGTACTGTTAACTTTGATTTCACATAACAATTATATATTTTTCATATAATAATCATAAAGGCTCCATTTGTTTGAATTTTTGGAAATTTGTTTTTATTTTTCAGCTAATTTTACAAAAAATTAACACAAAAAATTATTTCAAAAATTAAATTGTAAAAACTATAGTAAACAAAGTTTTTTTCAAAGAACTAGAATCACATAATAATCATAAATATTGTCACCTAATTTTTTGTACATACATATACTTCTACAGGTATAATTAATGTCATCCTCAACTGGCAAGGAAAAGCAGAAGGGAAAAGGAAAAGCTGTTGTCCAACGTCCAGCAAAACCTCGAGGAATTGAGTTTGATGATAAACCATTGTGGAATCATGTGAAGGTTCTTAGTATACCATTAGGTGGGGGTGAAAATAGATGTTGGTCCTACAACTATTGCAATAAGAAAGTAACAGGCTCATATTCAAAAGTCAAGGCTCATTTGCTGAAGTTTCCTAACTGTGGAGTGGAAGCTTGCAAAGCTATAAAGGATGATGTTTTTGAAACACTCAAAAAGGAGCATGAAATGGCAGAAAAAAGAAGAGCTCAACAACAATTGGATGTAAGAAAAAAAGAAGATTATGTGTCTCTACCTGAAGGATCAGACTTATTTCAAAACAAAAAAAAGAAAGGGTTCAATTTTAGGACCTTTGACAGCTGCATTTAACGTGGCAGAAAAAGACATTGCTGATAAACAAGCTGCTCGTATGTTCTATGCCTCTGCTCTGTCATTCAATTTAGCAAGGTGTCCTTATTTTAGAAAATATTCGCAAACCTTGGCAAACAACAAACTATCTGGTTATTCTCCCCCAACATATGATAGGTTGCGGACAACATTGCTTGCACAAGAAAAGGCACATGTGAATAGAAAGCTTCAGCCCATAAAAGATTCATGGAAAAAAAAAAAGGAGTATCCATATGTTTTGATGGATGGTTAGATAGACAGAAGAGACCGCTCATAAACATAATGGCAGTATCTGTTGATGAAACAATGTTTGTGAAAGTAATTGATGCAAGTGGAAATATAAAAGATGTAGATTATGTTGCGAACATATTTCTATCAGTGATTGAACAAATTGGGAAGTAGAATATTGTTCAAATTGTTACAATAATACGTCTAATTTTAAGGCTACTGGGTTGACAATTGAAAGTAAGTATCCTCACATTTTTTGGACACCATGTGTAGTGCATAGTCTGAATTTGGCATTAAAGAGTATGTGTGAAACCCCCTCCCCCCCCCCCCCCCCAAAAAAAAAAAAAGTTCATCTCAACATTCTGAATGTAAATGGATAGCCAACTTAGTCACTGATGTTCATAATATAAGAAATTTCATAGTGAATCATAGCTTGCCAAATGCCATTTTCAAAAGTTACTCAAATTTGGAATTACGAGGGTTGCAGAAACAAAGTTTGCATTACACATTGTCATGGCTAAACGTTTAAAGGAAGTAAAGCCAGCATTAGAGAAAATGGTGATGGATGCAAGATGAAAGATTTACAAAGGAGATGGAAAGAATCCAATGGATGCTAAAGCCTGTGAAGTGAAGCAACTCATAGTAAATGATGTTTGGTGGGATGACTTGGATTACCTTTTGAGTTTTACAAAGCCTATTGTTGACATGCTAAGGGTTGCAGACATTAATGCTCCTGTGTTACATTCTATATATGATGTGTGGGACACCATGATAGAAAATGTGAAAGCAATTACATTTGAGCATGAAAACAAAGTTAATATCATAGGACAATCAAATTTCTTTGACACAATTCATGAAATTTTAGAAGCTAGATGGACCAAAAGCAACACACCTCTACATTGCATAGCTTATTCCTTGGTTCCTAAGTATTATCATGAGTCTTGGCTTCAAGGTGGAAGTAATGGCATTCGGCAATTGGCACCACATGAAGATGAAGAAGTGTCTACTAACTGGAGCAAGTGTTTTGAGCGGCTATTTCAAAAAAAATACAACTCATCTGCGAAATGTTTATGTTGAATATGGTGCTTTTTTAAGTGGATCTGGCTATTTCAATCAGCCACATGTTATTGAAGCAAGAATGTATGAGGAGCCAATTTCTTGGTGGGCTAATCATGGTGCTTCAACACCATTGTTGCAAGGGTTAGCATTTAAGTTGTTGTCACAACTAGTTTCTTCATCATGTTGTGAGAGAAATTGGAGCACCTATGGTCATATTCATAGCATCAAAAGAAATAGGTGCAAGTAACAGAGCTGAAGATCTGGTCTTTGTACATTACAACATAAGGATGTTATCAAGTGTAGACATCCCATTTTTGACCGTCCTCAAGACTTGGACGTCATCGCTTTTGCACTCGATGATCATGATTGCATGTGCTCATTTTAGTGCCCTGAAGTCCTTTGTGGAATGCCCTGTCTTTGAGCCTTGAAACCTTATCCATTCTATGCCTTGTTTTGGACCAAAGCCTTCAAACCTGCAACCCCTGGTGGCTAGCCGGTCACTATTTGAACCTGCCGGCCACCAATTGTGCTTTGTTGGCCATTTAAGTGGCCTGCCGGCCAATGGTGATGGCCTGCTGGCCACATTAGTGGCTTGCCAGCCATTAGTGTCTTTTTTAAGATATTTTGTTGATAGTTATGCTAGCTGTTGGCACAATTGGCTGCATCGCCCTACACGTGTATGGAGGGATATATCTCAGCCAAATGGATGTTTTTCTATATATAGGGGGTCTCCTTCCCCATTTTTGAAGGTTAAAATTTTTTGAGCAAAAATTATCTCTCTCTCTTGCAAGTTTGTGCACATTAGCCTACATCACAAGAATTTTCACTTTTGCTGACTAAATTTTTAGTCAACTAAAATTTAGTTGCCAAAAGTCAATTTTTAGTCGCCGAAGGGCTTTAGCGACTAAATTTTTCGGGAAAGCTAATTGGCGACTAAAATTTAGTCGCCAAATGTATTCATTTGCTGACTAAATATTTAGTCGCCAAAAGGTTGGACATTAAATTAAATTAGACCCTTTTTGGCGACCAAACTTTTAGTCGCCTAAAGTCCCACCTTTTTAGCTACTAAAATTTTAGTCGGCAAATAGTTATTTTTTGACTACTAAAAATTTAGTCGCCGAAAGTCCCCATCTTTGGCTACTAAATGTTTAGTCGGCAAAGAGTTCCTTTTTTGGCTACTAAATATTTGGTCGCCTAAAGTTCTACATTTTTTGCTACTAAAATTTTAGTCGGCAAAAGTGTGTTTATAATTTAGTTTTTTGTTTTTAGCTATGAAATATTTTAGTCGCCAAATGTTTGATTTTCTTTTGGCGACTAAAGTTTTAGTCGCCAAATGTCTATTTTTTTTTTGGCTACTAAAGTTTTAGTCGCTAAATGTCTTTTTTTTTTTGGCTACAAAATTTTTAGTCGCCAAATGTCTTTTTCTTTTGCTACTAAACTTTTAGTCGCCAAATGTCTTTTCCCAATTTTTTTTTTGCTACTAATTGTTTAGTCGCCAAAAACATGATATTATGTTTTATCGCAAAATTATGATTTCTCCACAACCTGTCTATATACAATGCAACCTGTAATACGTATAAAAACAAAATGATACATACTATCAATCATTCCACAATCTGTATCCATATACCAAAAATAAATGACATTAAATATCAAAGTCCATACAAATCAACTATTGTCCAACTAAAATAATAATTCCATTCAAAATATATCATACAAAAATCAAAACCCTCCGTATATAAAAAAATACATTTACTACCAAACGAAATTATCATTTGGCATGGTACAGATTACCATCGTAATTTGTACCACAAAAAAATGTGACATATGTACCACAACAAAAGTTTTCTATGGACCATGACAAAACGTCATATATGTACACTGACAAATGGTATATATGTACTACGACAGAAGGTGATCTATGTACAACGACAGTCATTATCTGTTTATTACCAAAAGTATTCTGTATCAAGTAATAATGAACTACACAAAAGCTGAGGACGACAAAAGTATTATATTAGTTCTAAACAAAAGTAAAAATTCTTCTCCATACACCAATATGGATTATCCACAAGTCCACGCAACAAAGCCATCTACAAAGAAAAATAAAAAACGAAACATTAGAATTGGTTACAAAATATCAATTCAGTCAGCCATATGGAACATGTTCTAACATGCATTTAAGGTAGAACAATCAAGAAATGTCTTCTTGGAAATAAAAGAAAGTATATATGTATATATATCATGCAATATTTATTCCAACCAACTGCACAAACAATGTAATATGTACTTTCTTCATCTATAAATATATAAAACAATTATTAGAATATGTCGATATTATTTTAATAAAGTTGTTGCTATTTTAACTAAGTGTTGCAAGTTTTTCGACTAAGTGTAAGGCATATTCGGCGGTTCTTATGAATTTTGGTCCTGAAAAGCCCTTTTTCAAGTAAGTTTAGGGCGTATTCGGCTTTAACTTCCAACCTACGGGTCCGAATTACATTCCGTCAATTCTCACAAGTCCTATTTGTCATGGGGGAACTGTCTGTGTGAGCCACATGGTGGTTCGGGTGCTATTATAAATTTTCGCCCACAGAAAATCCTTTTCCGACTAAATTTAGGGAGTATTCGACTCTAATTCCCAACCTACGGGTCCAAATTATGTTCCGTCAGATCTCACAAGTCCTATTTGTCATGGCGAAACTATCTGTGTGAGCCACACGATTATTCGGGGGCTGTTTTGAATTTTCGCCCCCAAAATGCCATTTTTCGACAAAGTTTAGGGCGTTTTCGGCTCTAACTCCCAACCTACGGGTCCGAATTATGTTTTTTTAATTCTCACAAGTCCTATTTGTCATGGCAAAGCTATCCATGTGAGCCACACGGTCGTTCGGGGGCTGTTTTGAATTTTCGCCCCCGAAACGCCCTTATTCGACTAAGTTTAGGGCGTATTCGGCTCTAACTCCCAACCTACAGGTCCGGATTACATTCTATCAGTTGTCACAAGTCCTATATGTCATGGGAAAACTGTCCATGTGAGTAACACGATGGTTCGGGGGCCGTCGGGGGCCGTTTAGAATTTTTGCCCCCGAAACGCCATTTTTCTACTAAGTTTAGGGTGTATTCGGCTCTAACTCCCTACTAACGGGTCCGAATTACATTCTGTCAGTTCTCACAAGTCCTATTTGTCATGGGGAAACTGTCTGTGTGAGTCACACGGTGATTCGGGGGCTGTTATGAATTTTCGCCCCCGAAACGCTCTTTTTTCGACTAAGTTTAGGGGGGATTCGGCTCTAACTCCCTACTTACGGGTCCGAATTATATTCCGTCAGTTCTCATAAGTCCTATTTGTCATGGCAAAACTGTCTGTGTGTGTCACACGGTGGTTCATGGGCTGTTTTGAATTTTCGCTTTCGAAATGCCCTTTTTCGACTAAGTTTAGGACGTATTCGACTCTAACTCCCTACCTACGGGTCCGAATTACATTCTGTCAGTTCTCACAAGTCCTATTTTTCATGGGGAACCTGTCCGTGTGAGTCACATGATGGTTCGGGGGCTGTTTTGTATTTTTGCCCCCAACACGCCATTTTTTTGACTAAGTTTAGGGTGTATTTGACTCTAAATCCCTACCTACGGGTCCGAATTACATGCCGTTAGTTCTCAAAAGACCTATTTATCATGGGAAACCTGTCCGTGTGAGTTACACAGTGGTTCGGGGGTTGTTTAGAATTTTTGCTTTGGTTTGGTGCGTGCAAAGGAAGTGAAACTAGATTCTACAGGTTAGATTCATCTTTTAATACTGTTATCCATGGTTCAACTGAAAATCTTTGTTACAGAAAAATAATTAAATATGATTCTCATTGTGGTTGAAAATAGAGAAAATTGGAGACTAAGTTTAAGACATTTTTTACTCTAACTCCTAACCTACGCGTGCTAATTATATCACGTCTGTCCCCGCAGGTCTTATTTGTCATGAGGAACCTACCGGTGACATCAACAGAGTGGTTCGGGGGCTATTTTATATTTTTGTCCCCGAACGGCTTTTTTCGACTAAGTTTAAGGCATTTTTTACTCCAACTCCCAACCTACGTGTGCTAATTACATCCCATCTATCCCCACAGGTCCTATTTGTCATGAGAAAGCTACTGGTGACATCCATATAGTGGTTCGGGGCTATTTTCCATTTTCGCCCCCTTATCATTGACCTAAGACTATCACACTCCCATAAATTTACTTAATTCTACATCTAGAATCTGACTTGAGATTGGTTTGATCATTACATCTATAACAGTTGAAATAATCAATTAAGTAAATGTACATGACGTGAGGATCACATGCATATTTTTCCTGTATGTGCGATGTTGCACCATTGATAAAACGTTGAACCAAAGTCAAAACAGAGTTTTATAAGCTAGAAAGTGTCATTTCATTACTCTAAGCACTATAAATGCAAATAGACTCAAACGTTGATGGCCAAAGTAATTTGTCCACAAATTTTTTTAGTAATTTTCAAATAATGTTTGACAATCAAGAATAGAGTCACAAATTCATATAATTAATTTGATGTAAACATTCATGTATTCAGAAAAATGAAGAAAATGAGGACATGTTTACCATGAGTACAAACCAGGCAATTGAGAATCTGTAGGCATCCATTCCCATGTCCTTCATAAGTTTAATATCCTCCTGTATCCAAACAATTACAAAAGTTCCTAAAATATATCTCTGAGCAACAAAAAGAAAAATTATAAAACAAGAAATGGGTTTGTTGCCACACCCATGGCTACTTTGCCTAGGGCAACTTGGTCACAATTTCATTTCTTAGCAAAACGGTGACTAGGTGCAAGAGACCCTTGCTAAAATGGGATGTAAGAAAAGAAAAATAGACCACAAAATAGATTGTTACCATAACTTGAACCCATGCTGCCACCAGGATGCCTTTACCTTAGGGCCAAACTATCCTTTATATTTCTTTAGTGTTGATTAGGAAGAAAAAAAATGTTTGGCCATTTGGCTAATTTAGCTGACAAAAGGGGAAAATTAAAAATTCACTCAACTTTACATCTCACAAAAAAAAAAAAAAAAAATGCAACTTTTTAACATTTGTCAAATGCATTAGCGTATTTAATATCTACTTTCTCTATAATATATATATATATATATATTGTATTTGCCAAGCCTCAGTGGCAACCCCAGGGCAAGTCCTTGCACATAATCCACTACTTGAACAAGCAAGGTAAACTTACAGAAAATGTTTAAATCTTGAACATGGTCTGCAAATAGTCCACAAACATCACTCAACAGCAACAAAGTTTGCTTAATGATCATCACAAAGAGTCAAAGAGTTTGCTACTACGTAATCTCTACACTCAAGTGCATATTTGAATCACTAAAGCTTTGATATTTAATAGTTTGCTACTCAACTCCCTGTTAATGACAAGACTTTGAACTCGTATATAGAACATCCCAGATCTTATTCATTTTTTACCCAAATTACAATTTCTATTCATTCCCCATGAATTCCACAAACAAAATGAATCAAAACAAAAATATAAAATACATTCACTACTAGTGTGGAGGTATTTGCTTTGCTGTTACAAGTAATGGTCAATGCATCTGTTTTATAACCAAGCCACCAAGTTGGGGATCATTAGTTATGAGATTATTACCTTTCACCTGAATACTCTATTTTATAACCACAAATAGATCATAAGAGCATCTCCAACGGTAGTAGGCATTTTACCTATCTGAATATTACTATAAAGTATATATTTTATTTTGCCTATCAACTGTTTTATGTTTTTACTCCAACCATGCTCTTTATTTTAGCTATTTATCCAAATACTATTAATTTTATAGAATGACACGTCAACAACAAAGATGGAGGGAAATGATCCTAATGAATGAATACATTTTGCCTAGCGTTGAAGGCTAGCTACATGTAGCTAGTGAATATGAGTTGAGGCAAAATGCCTAATCATATGCCTAGTGCATTGGAATTGAAAAAAGTGAATCACACTAGGCATTTTAACTAACAAGTATTATATGCCTAGTGCATTGGAGATGCTCTAAGAGTCTTTTATTTAAATAATGCAAGTCTCTTTTTATTTCACAACTACAAGAGTCTTGCTATCCTCAAGTTATGAATATAGTTTTAACTTAATGTAGCAGAAATCTCAAAGCCACCACAACAACAAATAATGTGCATACCAAATATCCACACATTATAGAAGCCATCAAAGAAGTCAGTTTTGTGACCACAACAACTTATTATTTCTAACACTCATTTTGCAACCTGTATAATTAAATCACAAGTAAAATTAACATGATCTATATAAACTCCACTTCAAATTAGCAAGGTTAAATTACAACTAATCAATATCAGTACATAAAAATACACTAATCATGTGGTTCTAAGAAATGAATTTCAAACAGTCAGCAGCATAGTTACTGCTAAACTTCCCATCACATAGATAAACAAACTTACACCATACACCACACACCAAAATTAGATATAACAATTAGACTCCAAAATGAATTATGGCTGGGTTTGAGGCACAAGAGGAAACTAGTCCAAAATGAATTATGGCTAGGCTTGAAAACAAACTTAGCAACGTAGACCTAAATTTGCTGCTACAAGAGGAAACTAGTTCATACAAACCATGTGGTTCTATATAAAACACACACACACACACACCCCTATACATATATACATATGACAAACAACCATTGACAATTATTTTCTATCTAATCCCATTGCTATGTTAATCTTAGTAGAAAGGCCAGACAAACCAATATGCTTTTTCCCTACCACCAAACAACAATTTCCTTATCCAAATAATGGAACTATGCATTTCCAACAAAGAAGAAAAGAAAAGCAAAAGAAAATTGCATGATAAAATAGAATTAGAAATTTGTGACAAAAAATGCAAAATAAAAAAAGAAACCCTAAGATGTAGAACACAACACATGAAAAGAAACCATAGATCAAATGCAAAAAAGCATTCCCAAAAAATAGAAATATAGAGACATAGAAGAAAAAGGAATTAACTAGAAAGGCAAACAACTAACAACCTATGAAATTGATTTGCTCCAATTAACTAGAAAGGCAAACAACTAAAGATGAAAATATTGTCAAGTATGAGACCACAAGCCAACTTTGAGGTTACTCATGAAAAATTGAAACCTAGGCTAGAAGGAAAAGATAGGCCAAGAACCATCATCAGAATGCTAAAGCCTAATCGCAGGAAATTAGATCCCATGCCAATTTTAGCAGAGGTCGAATGCAATAAAAAATTTCAAGGATTTTGACTTAAAAAGATTACTACAAAAAATTAACTGTGAGCTAAGTGGTTACCCATCTAATCTCCTCTGGCTTGTATTCCAATCTCCATTTCAAGGTCTCTTTCATCATTTTAGTTGCCTTCTTAACATTCCAGGTCCGTGCCCTTAAATATCTAGAGATTGATGCATCGGAACAATAAATAAATGACTTATCAGGCAATGGCCCAAGCAAACTCCTCAACTCATTAATCTGCAAACATTCTAGGTCCATGCCCTCAAATTATGACTCACAAGTTGATTTTGAGTTCCCTTTGAAGGCACATTAAGTCCAATTTTTTCATTACCATAAAGGTGATATTGTAACGGTGAGCTCACATCGGGGGAAGAAACATCCATTACTCTATTATTCTCATACTAGTACCTGAAGTAGAAGCACATACCTAGGACTGATTTTTCTATAAAAACCAAGTACTGCAATGGTTTAACATAAGGGAGCTTGTTGATTAATAAAATTTAGAATTATTTTAAACTTTCTCCAACTCTTCAAGTATTATTATGTGTAAATCAACTATATATGGTAACTTTAATCATGGTATTTGTATTGAATCAATAGTTTCAAGAGCAACTATATGTGTAAATCAACTATATGTCAAACCTCTAACCTTTTAGTGATATACATGGACTCATGGCCAACTAGCTAACTTTGTATATATTAAAAAATAAAAAAATAAAATCACAATTGTTTATTGCATGAAAATCCATTGCTTTAAATCTAACCTCACTTATCTTCCTATGTTTGTTTTTGGCCCCCCCAATGACCAAATTCTGGGTCCGTCCCTGGATTAGATGGATCGAATTTCACACCTTTGGGTAATCCTGGCCACTCTTGAGTCACCTGAAAACATGATGAACATAAATATAGAAAATTAGGTATAAACATAATTAAAGCAAAACTTAGATAGAATAGAAGAGTACTAATCTAAAGAGCAACAAAAGGTCACCAAGAAAATATACGACCCAACCAACACATATCTCAATCCAAGGACAAAAAGTGTGTCAAAAAAGCAACGCAAAGCAAACCAACTCAAATATGTCGCCCTTCAGCTTGCTCTGTTTTAGCCTATTAGATTGACCATTTATTTGCTTAATAATCTAATTCAATAGAAATGTACTTCACTTCAGTTGTTCATATTGGGTCAAATGTCTGAAGACTCTATATATAAACTGGAAGCACAACCAATTCTCATATCAGGTCGATTACATGCAGCATCAACTCATCAGCCAAAAAAAAAAAAAAAAAGATCCAGGGTCATTTTTTACTTGTCATCTCGCGGAACATCACATGTTATTATAATCCCAACAAGCTATTAATCCCTGCCACCACTCCAGTAAATAGTGAGCCTGTTCTAATTTTGTTTTAACATTTTGTCAAACACATGGTGAGCAAGAGGGTGGAAAACAACAACAATAAAAAGCATAGACCAAACAACAGCAACAAATAAACTACCAACGACAACAATAGTAACATCATCACATACAAACTAATTGATTAAAAGAAAATTAGAATTGAATGTGTCACGACCCAAACCCGCCCCTATGGGTTTAGCACCGTAACCGGCCAGTAATCCGAGATTACCGAAGGCCTGCTTAACAGTAATACAGTAATACAGAGTATAGGGGCTGGCGGAAGCCAATATAGTAATTAAACAATGTCCAATGAGCTGTGACAGTCTGTATGCCAAAAAGACTTGTTATTCAAATGTATACAGTCAGACAAAACAGTATGTACAAATATACAGTCATTCAGTTTAGGGACCTAATCCCTATTAAACAGTACAGTAACAGTCTATACAGTCGTACAAAACAGATACAGAGACAGACGGGGAAATTAAAAACACCCCTAAGCCGTAACTTGACAGGCTCGGAACCTCGCATTGAGGCACATAGGTTGGCTTGACAAAATTGGAGTTACCCCGATGCTTCTAGCTGTGGTCTGGTGCCTGTACACCTACATATATATATATGAGCAATGAGTTAAAGCCCAGTGAATAACACAATGCGTAAAGGGGTTAAGAATGAATGTCCTTACAATAATGAAAACAGTTCATTAAATCAGTATTTCAGTCGTTCAGTCAGTGCAGTCATATGTGGTACATCCATTAGCATAACAGTACAGTAAACAGTATGTCTAAAAAGACTGAGCAGTAAATGATGGCCATCAGTCAGTAACAGTAGTGGTTCCAACGAGGGAACCGACAGAGATCTCTGTAGCAGTATCAGTAAACAGTAGGTGCTAAGGATGCCACAATACAGTTCAGAATATAGGACATACATTCATTCAGTTAATAGTAATCAGTTCAGAAAGCAGTACAGTTCAATTGTTCAGAAGATAATCATTTTGAACATATCTTTACACAGATGTTACTCACAGAGTTCTGGGTTACAGTAAAGCTAGAGCGCGTCCCCAGTCGCCAGCCCTACACAGTTACAGATTAACACACACTAAGCCACACAGTTGGGAAAGATAACAGCTTAATCCTTAATGTCTCGGTGTGTTTCTACATCTATATCCTCCTTAAGATGTCTTAAACTAGGCCTAAGGATGTAAAGATGCACTTTCAGACTTTTCAGAAAACAGGGGTCACGCTCGAGCGTAGGTTACTCCGCTCGAGTGGACATGTAGACAAAGGTTTCCGCTTGAGCGTAGACTTACCCGCTCGAGCGTTCTACAAAACAGTCAAAAGTGCTGGATAGGCGAAAATCACGGTCGATTGGGCAGTCGACACCCGCTCGAGCATGAGAGACAATGTCCCACTCGAGCGTCAATTAATCCGCTCGAGCGGACTTCAAAACATAACAAAAATGCTGGGAGCATGATTTCCACGCTCGAGCGCCAGTCACCCCGCTTGAGCGTGAGTCCAAATTCTGGAAATTCCAGATTTGAACCTCAAGCTCAAAACCAAGTTTTAAACCATAAATTTCAATCCTCTTGGGCCAATTTTCCAGAAAACACATCAAAACTCATAGTTTAACATGATTCAAAGCTCAATTTGCAAAATCAAAGCCCGAGGGTGTTTCAAATAAATCCAATTCAAACCAATTTCCAAGAATCTGAAAAGCATGCAAACATGCATGAATTCAAACCAATTTCCAAGCTTCAAAACATGCTCTAGAGAGCCAATTGTTCCAAAAACAAGATGAAAACATGGACTACTCTTAAAACATGGATATGCATGTGAGGAATGTGAACTACAACCTCAAAACTTCAATATATATATATATATATGCATGCAACAATTAAGCTACAATTCAACAAGTAAGAGCCATAACTTGGCTCAAGGCTTCAATTTGCTGTAAATCATGCAAGAATTAGCTCAATGACAACAATAAGAAGATGAGTTTCCTACCTTAGTCTTGTATGCAAGGTTTAGGAGCTCAAATTAACAATCAACCTTCAATTTCTTTAATTAGCAAGCAAAACTCAAGATGGAATCCAATTTCTCTCACTCTCTCCCTCTCTTCTCTCTTGGTCGGCTAAGGCTCAAGAAAAAGGGCTGAAGGAGTTGTGTTGTGATCAAGTGTAAAGCTCTCAAAGGTGTTAAGCTAGTGGCCCACTAATGGTGGCAAAATGGTGAATAAACCAACTCATGCAATCTTTCAATATTTAATCTAGTTTAATCGTACCTAATCGATTTTCAAATAAATACGCTATAAAATCACATAAATTACGATGATCATAAAACACCAATCTATTTCTGGTTCAGCCGCCGATAAGGCCTTCAATTAATAGTTTAATCATAAAAACGCAAACAGATAATCAAACAATCAAACAGATAGACATACAACTGAACAGGTATACTCAGTCAATTCAGTTTCAATTTCAGTCAGTTAGTTCAGTAGTTTATTCAGTTCACTTATCAGTCATAATCAGTTCAGTTTAACGGTAATCAGTAGTTTATCGGTAAACAGTAACGAGGGTTGTTACAGAATGGGAGTACGATTAAGAATCATTATGTAGGACAATAGAAGAATGAATTGGATTTAACAGGGTGTGCTCCAATGGTTGAGAGAGAAAAAAAGGAAAGGGAACAAGAAGGGGAAATACCAGGGTGTGCTCCAATGGTTGCTGCGAGCTAGAAATAGAGAGAAAAAACACTGCTCTTAGGGAGATGGGTTGTATCGTCGCCGATGAGGAGGTGGTCATACCGTCGCCGATGAGAAGGTGGCCGTACCGTTGCCGGTGAGGAGGTGGGTGCTCGTGTGCGACAGTGGTGGCCGGTAGGAGGGTCGCCTGCCATGGAGTGAGAGAAAGAGAGAGAGAGAGAAAATCGATGATGAGAGAGTGAAATAGAAGATGACTGAGTAGGGTAATTAATTAAGGAACAAATGCTGACTAAATTTTATTTTAATAGCCAAAACCTTAACTAACAGCGACTAAATATTATTTTAGTCGCTAAAAGTAATAGTTTGGCGACTAAACATTTTAGTTGCTAATTAATTTTATAAATCCTGCCAAAAATCAAAATTTTCCCTCCAAATATTTCAATTCTTTGGCGACCAAAGTTTTGGTCGCCAAAAGTCTAAAAGTAAATTTTTTATTTTTCATTCGGCGACTAAAAAATTTTAGTAGCCAAAATTATCTATACAGCAACTAAAACATTTTTTAGTCGCTAATTGTGGCCTTTTTAGCGACTACATTTTTTTTTAGTCGCCAATAATCAATATTTCTCAACTAAAAAAAATATTAGCTAAATATTGTACATTTGCCGACTAAAAAAAATTTTGGTCGCCAATTCGACATGTTTTGGCGACTAAATGTTTTTTAGTCGCCAAATTTGGTCACCAAAAGTGTATTTTGTTGTAATGCTACATACACTACACTTTTGCCTACACCTCCTTAATCAAAGTTGATCACCTTTGTACTGAGGTTCCTTGAGGCCTTCTTGGAGCTCTAGAAGGTGGTTTTGGCTTGAATTCTTGCCCTAGAGTTGATCTTCCATTCAAGAGGTATAACACTTACCCTTTTAGCTTGTTTTGCATACTTGTTTTTCTATCTTTTTCCCACTGATTTTGGACTGTTTTTGGGTTATAAGAACTCTGTTTTTGTGGGCTGAAATTGGTGGTTGTAAGCCATTTAAAGTTAGGGGGTGGTCTACCCTTCTTTCTTCCTTGTTTGTAAGGCCTTTCCACCTTTGTTTCTCATTTTCAAACCATCTTTTTTTGGGCTTTTGAACACTAAATTTTAGAGTATTTTCAGTAGTGAAAATTATGTTTTGAAGTCTAAATTTTGAGGGGTTAGCCTCCCCTCCTTTTGTTTTGTTTGTTAGCCTAGATAGCTCTATGTGTTAGCTTGTTTTTCTAGCCATTTGTAGCATAATTCTAGCATGTTTTAGGCTCTGATTTGGACTGTTTTAACTCTATTTTTGGCTGGTTGTTGCATTTGAGTCATGTATTGCATGCTTGTAGTGTAAGTATCCTCACAAGCTTGGTGTTTTAGCCCTTTAGACACCACTTGTTTGATTTGATTGCATCTTTTAGTGCTTTTCTCACTTAATTTCAGCAAGCATAATCTCTGCAACCTCCCCAATTTCTTGACTTTTTGCTTTGAGAGTTGTTTCAACCTTAGGATTGTTTAAGCTTGAGATTGAAGTCCATGCTTAATGGTTTAATCCTCTTTTGGGGGTTCATTATCAACGGCATGACATCTTTGTCTTGCCTTAAACTACCCCTTGTTTGACACTTCCTTCTCTTTTAGAGGACTCAACTCACCAATGGACTTAATTAGTTAAAGAATGGAAGGGTAATTAAAATGAGTAACTAAAAGTGGAAATTAAAATTGTGTAAAGATAAGAATTTGATTGTGTTTTTGTGTGTTCAATCAGACGTTAATTGAACACAAGGAAAATTGGGGTATTTTATACTCAAAGTGATGAAATGTGCCAAGTTTCCTAGGTCTCCATTGCCTTTGATCATGCAAGATAGGGTGAAGGTTGTGAGTCTTGTTTGCGTATTTATTAACTTGTACACCTTGGCTCTTTGGCCATCATGCAATGAAATTGCTTGATTGATGGTTTTTGAACTAAGTGTATCACTCCTTTGAGCTTGTTTTGATGATAAAGAGGGATACACAGTACAAATAACCTGTGAGAATACCCTCTCTTTGCTCTGTTTGCTCTTTGTTGCAGTAAGAAATGGTGCATCATCAGTGGCCGGCCGGCCACTGTTTCTGGCCGGTAGGCCATCAGTGTTAGATGGCAACCCCCTATTGGTGGCAGGCTGGCCACCACTTCTGGCCTGTCGGCCACTAGTGAATTTTCAGCAGTGTGCTTCTGGAGCAGAGCAGAGCAGAGTTGATCTGGAGAAGGAAAACAATATAAGCGTTGTGTAACAGAGGCATACAACAGCTAGACAATGGCTGTTTTCGGATGGAAAACCTTGCATCCTTGTGCATTCCTCAATTCCTGAGGTGGAATAGCCAGTTTAGCATAGTATTTCATTGCTGTAATTAGTTAATTTCTAATACGTAATTAATTAGTTAATTTGTTGTTGTAATTGTTTAATTAGCTAACTAGAATAGTTAATTAGTTGTTTTTGTAATTAGTTGGAATAGTTAATTAATTTGTTGTAATAATTAATTAATTAGCATAGAATAGTTAGTTAATATATTTCATTCAAGTTTTTTAATAATTAGTTTAGCTAGTTTATTCATTCGGACCCTCCTGCGCAATGGCATGAATGTTGTAATAATATGTATGTCTTCTAACCCCACGTGTTTCTTCTTTTTATTTATCCGCTTTTGATAGTTAGATTAGGGACATCACATTTCAATTAGCATATCACATGTTTGCATCCATTTATTTGTCTTGCATACACCGAGACTCGGTTCATCACTCAAACTTGCATTATCGTTTATTACCTTGTTAAATATGTGTTTAAACGCGTGCTATGAAATTGTTACAAATAACATGTTAAATAGTCGAGCCTATTTTAGTTGCATTATTGCATGCATTGCATTAGCCATCTTGTATAGTTAGGTATCATGCATATTTTTCTAACTCTTTTATTTTATTTTAGCTTGGAGTACTAGGTGAGTTTTTAGTGCTTTAACATACTTGCATAAGTGTAAGTGACTGCCATGACTAGCATGCTTGCCATGAGGTTAAATGCTTACTTGTTGAACTGTTTGAATGCTTGTAAATGAAGGCTTGTTTATTGAATTGGAACGATTCAATGAATGTACGTTTAAGCCCACTTTGACAAGTGGCAAATTCACAAACTTTAAGCCCACTTTAAGTGGCCAAATCAAACCCTTTTTGAAAAATAAACGTGAAATTGAATTGTTCCAATTCGAGCAAACTAGTCTATACCTTGTGTGTGCACGCATCACATAGTAAATGCTAGCCTAATAAATCGGAACAAGAGCATATAATGTTGATAAGATTCATATCATGATTAGCAGAGGCCGATCTTTGATCGGGCAAGCGGGGTGCTCAATTCATGACATTCCCCTCCGTACCTAAGTTCTCGAGCCGAGACAATCTTGGTGATGACGGACACGTGGCCTTTGGCACAAGTCATGGTTTTCTTAAATTTCCCTATAATAAAATATTTAGGTGGCGACTTTGTATTTGGTAAAGCAGTCCAACTTTGGCATTTTTGATTCAAAATCGATTTTTCAAAAGATTTGCCGGATTTTGACTCTTTGATGTTTATCAATTTCACATTGCACTTGTGAGATTAAATTCATAACCGCGAGAGTCTGAACTGTAGGGCTTATATTCGAACTTCTGAAAGGGGGCGCAAAAAAGTCAAGCTACAGTTTCTAGCGACTCCCCTGGGGATTTAGAGAACTTGACTCGAACTCATGATATGAAATTTTATCTACACTTATATGTTTATTTGCATTGCATTGGTGCATTGGTACATTTAAGTCACTGTATTTACTATCTGTTATTCCTGGACGGTTTGTCGAAGGCTTGCTTGGAAAGCTTGCCAAAAGGCTGACCGGTCACGGGCTCTGCCATGATGAGAACACAACCCTTGGATCTGGATTACCACTGTACCGTTTTATCCGCCTTTCACTTTTCGGTGTTAGGTGTGAGAGGTATATTAGGTGGTCTTGTTGAGGTACCCTTTTTGACCATTTGGCCTAGTTACATATCGAAAACCATAGAGACTACTCTAAACTAGGACATGATGTTTACCCGAATTCAGGATTGCGTGAAACCGCTTTGTTTGAATAGTGAACCCTAGTTCTTGACGAAACTAGGACAGGGTAACCCTACCCCCTCATAGGGGTGTTTTGGTTCTCACTTAATTCGTATGTGTTTTACAGTGAAACTGTACAGGAACGTGCGTATCAGTTGTAAGTTGGGTATTAGTTTTGGGGACAGAATTCAGTGTTGAATGCAGTCCTACAACTTTGCTTACATCTGTGTATAGTTAACATCTGAGCTAAGGTGCTGTGTAATTTCTAACTTTTTTGCTTTTATTTTGCTTTATTTCTTTTGGCTAAGTAGTTTATCACAATTGCTTCGGACAGTTCGGATATCTCCCAAGTGCTTTGGACCCATGTCAGAAGGCTTTACAGATCTGGAGATCTTGTTAGAGGACAACCAGTGTTTGTTTCGCTCCCACCGGTTACCAAATGGAGAAGAGTTAGGCACAATTCACCAGTCCAGTAATCACCCCTTACTTTACCTGTATCTAGTCAAGCTCAATCTTCTACATCCAATCCAGCATAAGATTACTCGCCCATTCCGATGGCACAATAGCCCCCAGTTAGCATGGAGGATCTAATCCACCACCCTCAGCAAACAGTTGAAACCATGCAGCAAGATGGTGCTCATCAGGCTGAAATCACAGCACACTAGGCTGAGGTCATCAATAGGCTGCAATAACAGCCACAGCCGGCAGTAGCCTCTACATCTTATACACCTCATGTAGGTATCCCAGCACTCGGAATTACTGCTAATGCCCAGGTTGAGAATCAGGGCAACCTGGTAGACCCCATTCCACCATAAGCCTTTAAGGTACCAGTGTACCAAACTGAGGCGCCGTTTGAATTTGAAGTTAAGCCGACTGTAATTAAGGTTAACAAGCTGGAAAAGCTTTTCAAGCGGGCACAGGGTGTTAACTCAATCCCCAACATCGAAGATGGATATACTGATTCTGCAGTAACCTTGCCAGATCGGTTCAAAATGCACACATCGATTAGTTTGATGGCTTTTGAGACCCGATGGTTCATCTTCAGCTGTTCTCAAACATTCTGCGGTCGATGGGCCTAACCAGATTGTAGAAACTCTCACTCTTTGGCTGGACCCTATCAGGTACAGCTGCCATCTGGTACGCAAAGCTGGAGGATTTCGTGAAGCAGAGTTGGGAGGAAATGGCTGAGCCCTTTATTACACAGTACTCCTACAATACCCAAATTGAGGTCACAACCCGTGATCTCGAAGTAATGCGCCAGGAGCCAAATGAAGGCTTCTCAGAATTTGTGACAAGGTGGAGGGCTAAGGCTTCAATGATGACTACATGACCTTTAGAGAAAGACCAGATAAGAATGGTAGTTCGTGATCTGCACGGGAAATTATTGCAGAAAATGATAGTTTTACCCTTGTTCACATTCACCGAGCTTCATGAGATGGGAGTTTAGATTGAAAATGCCATGAAACAGGGGCTGATAACTGATGAGAAAGAGCAAGCCAAGAGGCCTTTTGTGCACAGTTCCAATGCAACCACTAGTGGAAGTATAGCTGCGCGACCATTTGATGTGAGTGTTGTCACCACCACAACCAAGACCGCCAATCCTTTCGCCAGTACAACCCTACAAACTTCAAACAATTAGGCCTGATCCTAGAGGACCTTTACCCTACTCTATATGCCTTTATCACATGCCCTAAGGGTGCTGATCAAAAAGAGGCACCTCAAGTCGTTAGAGCCTCGCCCACTACCTGACCCTCTCCCACCGAAACACAACCCAGCCAAGTACTGTACATTTCACCAGCAACACGGTCACGACACCGACCAATGTTTCAGGCTACGTCATGAGATTCAATATCTTATCGACAACAAGGTGATCACACCACCCAAAAGCCAAATGTAACCACCAACCTTCTCCCGGCCGACAATCAAGTTGCTCCACCTCACAACCTGAACCTAATCTATACACTAGCCTTCCCCAACGACCCCAGCATATATATTACCCCTTCCTACCTACCCAGACCGACGGTATTCATCCCTGAAAGCAGAGATTTGTGCATGATGGACACGTCCACACATTAACCTAAACCCGTGGTGGTGATAGTGGCCGAAAAAGGGAGGTTGGCCTTAGAGGAGAGTATGAGTCCGCTGCCTGAGTGCTTTGAGGATTTGGCTGAGAGGGAGTATGATCCGTGTGGCTACATTATGCCAGTTGATCAAGTCAAGCCGGAAGTGGCATTGCCAACAGCAGTAAAGGTTGATGTGGTTAGAGAGGAAGGCCTAAGCCAAGGTTTGGATGATCTAGTAGAATTAGAGGAGGACTTAGACAATCTGCAGTTCTATGACGAACAAGATCAGGAGGACATGCAGATTGACTGGTTTGATTTGAATGGGTCGACGGACAACTCGGGGTGGTTAAGTGATGAACCTGATAGAGAGGAAGGAACTAAACCAAAACCTAAAGAAAAGAGAACCAAAATTGCTACAGTGGTCGAAATGGCTGAGAAAAAGGGAAAGTTACTGGAGAACACCGACGTGAATGATTCAGCTCAGGAACTGGGCGTCGTGAGTACTGCGACAAGAAGTTGCGTTAAAGAAGTTTGTGCAAGAAATGGATCAAGACAAGTAGGAAGCTGGAATGGCCCAATACCCTACGAGGGATACTCATGATGTGAGAATGATTAGAACAAAGTCGGACAATTGTTTGTCAATTGTCGGAGGTGTATAGTGGGAGGATGCTGATCTACATATGGCCTACACTGATGGAAATTGGGAAGAGTCCCTGCCAGACAACACATGGTACGCTGAAGAGATAGACCATATGACTAGAAATGGGCGGTATTTCAAGCCACCGCACTTGAACCAAGCTGACGCCTCTGGGAAAGATAGAGAAGTTAAGAAGTAGAAAGAGAAGCAGTTGGAGGAAGAGGCAGTGTTGAAACAACTAAAAAAGATCCAAGCAGATATCTCAATCTAGGGGTTGCTCATGGTTTCTCGACTGCATCAACAGGCTGTACTATCAGCAATGGATAAAGCCAAACTATCCATTGACACCACCCCTGAACAACTTGTGGGATTAGTTTTCCCAGGTGGTGCTAGCCTAATCCTAACCTTTTCCGAGAAAGAACTATCGCCAGAAGGCTCATCACACAACAAATCTTTGTACATAGCTATTGAGTGCAGAGAAAAGTGGGTGCCAGTGCTATTGGTCGATGCTGGGTCAGCTATCAATGTCTGTCTATCTCGTATAGCTTATGCTATCGGTCTGAAACCAGCAGATTTTGTGCCCACAGTCCAAGTGACTCGAGCATATGATAACACAAGTAAGGAGGTGATGGGCACAGTACAAATCTGAGTTCATGTTGGCCCAGCTCAACAGGACGTCGTGTTTCATGTCCCAGACGTCCCAGCCACCTTCAACTTACTTCTAGGAAGACCCTAGCTGCATCTGGTGGAAGCAGTCTCTTCTACCCTCCACCAAATGCTGAAATACCCTCACGAGAAGGGAGTGGCTATTGTGTTCGAGAATTCGTCCATATATCCTCCGCCAAAGGTAACTACACCAGTGCTGGAAATCGACCATGGCAAGGAGGATGTATTCCTTTCAGGGTTTACTCTAGTCGAGGCCCCGGGCAATGCAGAACATCTTGGCAGCTGATGAGGGCTTGTATGTCAGTGCCCAATCAATCTATTTCATGAACAAGCTCCAACACGTGCCAAGAATGGGATTGGGAAGAAGTGGCTAGAAAGGCATCACAATATTGACCGATGTGCCGCATAATCCATATGCCTTTGGTCTTGGCTATACGCCCACCAAAGAGGATTGGGTCAAGAAAATAGAAGAGATGGTAGGTAGAATTAGAGCCAAGTAAGCTGGGAAACGCCATGAGCTTATTCATAGGCCGATCTGGGGAGCGCTAAATGGTCATTTTGTTTGAAAGGGTGAAGACTTTCCATTTTGCGGCTTTCCCGAACCCTGGATGAATTCTGTGAAGCAGCGTGTCTCTGCCTTCAAAATCTTCTTCGATCTCTAGTTACAAGATAATGATGCCGAAGAAAAGGCTGAACCGAATGCTAAAGCTGAACAGAGTGTGGAAAATGATTCAGACAACAGCGAGCTGGGAATAGGGGTAGCACTAGCATGTCTTCTTTCAGATTCTCCGGCCGGCTCAGAGAGCTTGAGGGATAACTTAACTATCTCCATGATCGGGGACCAACCGGGTGTGAACCCATCTAGCAGCATTTTGGATGCATCTGAAGCACCATCTCTCATTTGGAAACTGGAGGAGGGCTACCTGTCTAGTAGTTCTAAGTCAGGTAGTGAGCCAGAATCTGATTCCACAAAGTCTGTGGAGTCGGAATCAGATTCCGGTTCTTCTGAGTCTGAGTTCGGTATTTCTAGGGGTGATAACTCGAATGCCAAGGTCTTGTCCAGGTCCTCTGTTTCTTTTGCTTTTGAGTCGGTTGTAATCGAAGAGCTGGATGAGCTAGACTTTATGAATGAGAATGCCATTGCTGATTCTGAGTATTTCTTTGTGCCGCTTGTTTATTGCATTGATCAAGATTTTCAAAGTTTTAATGAAAACGAAGAGGAATGAATTCCCATGGTTTTGAAAATTTTGATTAATCGAGAGAATGAGAGGTTTGTAAAATCCCTTGCTGATGAACTCATTGCTTTTAATGGGGTACTGAGAAGGATCCGTGTCTGGTCCAGATCAGGTCCACGTTGTCTTTGGAGGAGCGTGAGCGCTTAGTCGCTTTATTAACAGATTTCAAAGATGTTTTTGCATGGTCCTACGAAGACATGCCTGGAATCGATCCTGAGATTGTGCAGCATCAGATCCCTTTCGATCCCGAGGCCTGATCCGTCAAGCAGAAGTTGCAGAGAATACATCCGAATTGAGCTTTGAAAATTAAGGAAGAAATTACCAAACAGATTAAAGCAGGGTTCTTGCTTGTGTCTGAGTATCCAACATGGTTGGCCAACATTATTCCAGTTCCAAAGAAGGATAACAGAATCAGAGTCTGTGTCGACTTCAGGGATCTAAATAAGGCTAGTCCAAAAGATGATTTTTCCCTGCCACATATTGATGAATTGGTAGAGTTCACCACGGGCCATGCATTGTTCTCCTTCATGGACGGGTTTTCCAGGTATAACCAAATTCTGATGGCGCCCAAGTATAGAGAGAAAATTGCCTTCACTACGCCGTAAGGAACCTATTGCTATCGGGTGATGCTGTTTGGATTGAAGAATGCCGAGGCTACTTATCAACGGGCTGCGACGATTATTCTGTATGATATGATCCACAAAGAGGTCGAGGTGTACGTGGATAACATGATTGTCAAGTCCAAGAAAAGAGAGGGCCACTACATCGCCTTAAAGAAATTCTTTCAACGGATCGGAGAATACAAACTGAGGTTGAACCCGCAGAAGTGTACTTTCAGCGTGATAGCAGGGAAAATGCTGGATTTCTTGATCACATAGAGGGACATCAAGGTAGATCCTTCCAAAATCAAGGCCATCTAGAAATGCCACTAGCAAGGATTGAAAAGGAGGTGCGAGGCTTTCTGGGTAAAGTGCAATTCATAAGATGATTTATTTCTAAATTAACCTTGACTTGTGAACCACTTTTTGGTCTCCTGAAGAAATGAATGAAATTCCGATGAGATGATCGATGTTAATTCGCTTTTGAGCAAATTAAGCAATATCTTCAGAATCCGCCTATGTTGTCGTCACCAGAGCTGAAGAAGCCTTTGATTTTGTATCTGTCAGTCACGGACACAATGATGGGATACATGCTTGCTCAGGAATCTGGGGATAAGGTGGAGAGAGCCATCTATTATATGAGTAAGAAAATGCTGGATTACGAGACTCGTTATAGTCCGTTAGAGATAGCTTTCCTAGCCTTGGTATGGGCTACCAGAAAGTTGAGGCACTACTTGTTAGCTCACTCCGTAATTCTGGTTTCGAGATTAGATTCTATCAAATATCTCTTTGAGAAACCAGCGCTTCCGGGTAGGGTAGCCCGTTGGTTGCTTCCTCTTTCCGAATTTGATCTAAAGTATGTCACTCGCAAGTCGGTCAAGGGGAGAACAGTAGTGGAGTTTCTGGTAGATCATCTAGTAGAAGGAGATGAAGCGGTAAAATACCTATTCCTAGATGAAGCTATTCTGCAAGTCGAGGAGAAGACTTGGACAATGTACTTTGATGGAGCGTCCAATCAATATGGCTATGGGATAGGTGTGCTGCTGATAGCACCTGACAATTCCCATATACCTCTAGCCTTCAAACTCCGGTTCAAGGTATCGAATAATGAAGCAGAAGATGAGGCGTGTATCGCTGGTTTGGAAGCCGCCTTGGAACTAGGGGCAAAACGGTTAGATGTCATCAGGGACTCGAACCTAGTTGTTTCTTAAGTAAATAGAGACTGGAAGGTCAAAGAAGAAAATATGAAGATTTATCACCAAACCCTGAACGTTCTGATTCGTAGGTTTGAAAAGTTGACTTTCACGCATCTACTAAGAGAGAACAACAGGTTCACTGACGTCTTATCAACTCTATCTTCTATTATAGACATCCCGTTGGAAGTCCAGATATGTCCGATCATTATTGAGCAGAGATATACGACGGCCTATGAGACTATCGCCGCAATAGATGAAGCGCAAGATCAAAACCCTTAGTACTATGATATCTGGAACTTCTTGGAAAAAAATGTTTATCCACCAAGGGCAAATGCCAAAGACAAAAGGGGAATACGGCGAATAACCGCCCAATTTATCATTTGTGGAGGTAAACTGTACAAGAGAGGTCATCTGGGAATGCACAAGTTGTGTAGAAGAAAATGAGTCAAAGCGCCTGATGGAGGCCATCCATGGGAGAGAGTGTGGAGCGCACATGAACGGGAGTAATGTTGGCTTGGAAGATTCTCAGGCAAGATTACTACTAGTTCACTATAGAGGAGGATTATATGGGTTTTGTTCGGCGATGCCACAAATGCCAAATTCATACAAATCGCATGAATATCTCGCCGATGAAGTTATATAACATGACTTCATTATGGCCTTTTTCAGTCTGGGGAATTGACGTCATTGGGGCGGTCACACCAAAAGGGTCGAATGGGCATGAATATATTTTGGTGGTAATTGATTACTTTACGAAGTGGGTGGAAGCCTAGTCATACGTAGTGTTGAAAGCAGCGCATGTGGCTAAGTTCATTTGAAATAACATCATTTGCCGATATAGAGTCCCAAACGAGATCATTTCAGATAATGGTTCCCATTTCAAGAAAGAAGTGATCGACTTGTTGGCAAAATACAATGTGATTTTCCATAAGTCATCTACGTACCGGCTGTAAATCAACGGGGCTGTTGAGGTCGTCAACAAGAACATCAAGCATATTCTGCAGAAAACGGTTAAGACCTATAAGGACTGGCCAGATAAATTGCCATTTTCACTCTGGGGCTAAAGAACTTCAATCTGGACGTCTATAGGGGCAACTCCTTATTCTCTCGTCTATGGGATGGAAGTTGTTCTACTAATTGAAATAGAAGTCCCGTCGCTGCGAGTTATGGCTAAGTGTCAAATAGCAGAGGTAGACCAGCAACAGAGCAGGTTTGAAGAACTAATGTTGTTTGATGAGAGAATGTTGAAAGCATTGTACCATGTTCAGAGCTATCAATGCAGGATTACTAGGGCTTTTAACAAGAAGGTTAAGTCCCGAAATCTCAAAGAGGGGATTTGATGCTGAAAGACAATCAGGCTCCCATCCATAACCTTAGGGGCAAGTTCAGACCCAATTGGACTGGTCTGTACATCATCAAAACTATTTGGTCGGGTGGAGCTATTATTCTCATCGACCTGGATGGCCAAGAATTTTCCCAACCGATCAACATGGGCAAGTTGAAGAAATACTATCCCTAAGAGGCTCGCTAGGCCGAAAACCCGAAAGGGCGACCTAGGCAAAAGTTAGAGCATTGAAAAATTAGAAATAAAGAAAAATCGAGCTCGCAAGGTTGAAAACTTTGAAAGGGTGACCTTGGCAAAAGTTAGAGCATAAAAGGAAAGAGTTAATACTCGAGTGAACCTAAACTGAACTACGTAAGGCCTAATTCTCATCTTTGGGATATGTAGGCAACTTCATCCTGAAGTCCGACCGTAAACATCTCCAAATCAACTGTCCTGTCCATGTGTCTGATCAGGTCACCTTTTTCTGTTCTTCACCTGAGGGTTTGGTTGTGATCTCTACTCTGAGAGAAGGGATGGTTACAGTACAGAGTAGTGGTATTCAAACAAGGGGCAATTTGTGACTTTTTGATTCGGAGTTGTGCATCTCAATGATTGATTCCGTGCGTGTCAAGTGGTGATCCTTCTCGAAAATGGTTTTGGAAAGTTTTAATAAAAGTTGATTTTTGTTCAAATTTTACCTTTTACAACTTAGACCATTTTTGGGCCAAAAGAAAAATTTTCAGTGCTCACAACTTATATTTCATTGATTTCAATACAAAGTTCTCCAACTCTCAATACAAATCAAAGTTGCTTTTATTACATCTTAAAAACTAGAAAAAAAAGATCAAAGCAATAAACTAGGGGCATAGATGAGTCAGGTGCTCCTGCGTCCCCCCCTCGTGCTTGTAGAAGCTTCTGAAGCTAAAATGGGCCCAGTTTGTGCCTCCTCATCAAGCCAAGCCAAGCATTCACCAGAAAGGGTGCAACTGAAATCAAGGGCAGGGGCCAGAAGCTCCTTCGTCCTTCAAGCAGTGAGGTACCTAGCCAAGTGTGAACCTCAAACAGGGAATGAAACTGGGTACTCTACCCTTTTCTCCTAGTGGATCTGATTATTTCCAAATTGACGCCTGAACCGGAACAGGAAGTAAAACATACAGTGTGTCAGGCCAATCAGCTGAATACCAGACTGCCAAGCCATGCTGTGACTCATCTCAGTCAGATTAAGCCAGGGGTAGCGCCAAACTATGTCAGCAGCAGACCTGTTAGCCAGGGACATATCTGATCATGTCCAAACTGACGCCTAAATTAGAACGGGAAGTAAAACATGCAGTATGTCAGGCTAATCAGCTGAATGCCAGACTGTTGAGCCATGCCATAGCTTATCTTGGTCAGATTAAGCCAGGACCGGCGCCAAGCTATGTCAGCAGCAGACCTATTGCACATCCATTCGTACCACCACCCTTCATTCAGGAACACCACTAGTTGGTGGCGGAAAAAGTAGCCTCGAGCTGAATACTCAAGGCAAGAGTCCACTACTTTCAGCTTATCCATAAGCCACACCTGGGAAGGGATGAAAGAAAAGAGAAATGTATGTTGAGAGAAAAGTAAGAAACGGGTTTTGAGAGAAACATAGAGCATGAGTGCCGAGCGATGTGAGAAAACATATATTAGAAAAGGGTGGGACGCATTACCTAAAGAAGTAGTGGACTCTCTGCGAATCTGTTAGTCTCATGTCGATGAAAGGCGTCTAAGCCCATCAAGGTGTCGGCCAGCACCAAACCAATGCAACTCTTACCTTCTTTCAGGCTTTGCACCACTTCGATCAAGCGGATGCTGGACCTACCGAAACTAAGGGCAAGAAAGAAATGAGCTAGCATACATAAGCAAAGGGCATGTTGCCGAAAACCCCGCCAAAGATGATTGTCGCGATCACCAGTGTCGAAAAATCGACGAATTAGACTGGGAATATCCAGTTCTCGATTATGGGCTAGAGATTAAGCCTCGTGCAGAGTGAGCCCACACATCCGTTCGAAAGCTTAGGCGTGGCCAAAATGGGACTGAGGCATGATTTCCTCATCCCGCCGGGATTCCATTAGCGCTGAAAATTCTTCAATTATCGGGCATATTTCTTGTCCCCCGAAGCTGAAGACATGTGTAATCGGCCTCTAGCACCTAGCCGCGGCATGAAGAAACGGAAAAAAAAGTGGAGTCTGACTCAACAGAAAAACTGCATTTATATCGAAACCCCAAAAATTCACCTTTTTCGAGTTGTCCAAAGTCGCAATCTAATCGGCGAGGTTTTGAGCAAGAAATGGCTCTATTTGTAGCAAAAAACAACAGCTAGAATGAGTTTTGGAAAAGAAATGACGAATATGAACCTTTTGTAGAAAATAAGACAGTGAGTGGAAGCCTCAACAATCTGAAGGTTCTGTACATTGGTGGCTGGCAGGCCATTTCCGATCATCGGCAGGCCACTGTTGGTGGCCGACAAGGTTCATCCATGGCCGGTAGCCTTTCTCCTCTGGCCGGCAGCCTCCATTTTTGGCCTACTATCCACCTGTGTGTTAGAAAGTGTGGGTAGCTTGTGTTTTGTGTCCTTTTTTTTGTGTGTTTTGGGTGGTCTTGTTTTGAGTCTTTTTGGTTTTAGCAAGTTTGTTGAGTTGTTTTGTTTATCGAGTTGTTGTTATGTTGTTTATCGAGTTGTATATTGCATTTTGTATTTTGGTTGTTGGTCGGTTCGTTACCCGATTAAGCATCTTGTTTTAATCAAGCGCTCTTGGCCATTTCAATTCCCTATCCATTTCATGCATATATGGTGCTCAAGATGCAAAAATGATAACACACTTTTCATAAAACTGCGAGGTTTTATTCCGATCATGGCTTTTTACAAAAGAGAAGTGCAAGTTTTAAAGCAAAGTAGAACTTCCTAAAAGCTATACATACGCTAATGCTACCAAACAAAAAGAAACTAAACAAAAATACAAGTAAATCAGCGCCAGTCACCTCAGGTTCAAGAGACCCTCTTCGTCCTCTTCCAGGGTGGGGACTCAGCACTGTCTCCATCAGCGCTGCTATCTGAATCAGATGCCGAGTCGGAACCAGAATCATCATTGTTCTCTGTCTCAGAGCCCGACTCAGCATCACCTCTGCTCTCAGATCTCGAGCCACCATCATCCATCATCTCCACTCGTAGAGGACTCAGACTGCGTACTCATTGCCTCCTCGAAGTCACTGCACTCAGCATCGTTGTCACTCATCATTGGCTCCAAGGGGTTCCTTTGGCCTCGACCACGACACTCCTCTCGGCTGCATGCTAAGGCCCGTCTCTCCCTCTCCTCTGCTGCTGGAAGAAGTGGTGATGGTGTAAATGCAGTCGCCACCGCTGGTGCTCTTAGTGTGGCCGAAATCTGAAAAGATACAGTATTGGCATATAAGATACAATGTATAGTTACAGATGCAATATGATGAAAGTGGTGGAATGCAATGAGCTAGATACAGTACAAGTGCAGTACAATGTGCCAGTGTAACATATCAGTGTGATGTGACAAGGGGCAAAATTTATACTGTGATATGAGTACCAGTGCTTCAGTGAGAACGATGTGTACAACAGTGTAGAAAATGCTGAAATGCGTGCAAAAAATAGGAGAGAATACCTGGATGCCATGGAGACTGAGCAGTGCCTCTCTCCTCAGTATTATGCCCTCGAATGAAGCCAGTAGCTCGAGCAGTCCCTCAGTGTACTCCGGAGGTGCCTGCGAATGCATTGGGAATGATCAATATCCGGAAGGAACAAATATTAGAAAGAAAATAGAAAGCTTGAGAAAATGTGGTACATACCAGAGGTGCATTGCAAGCTCTGACGTATCTATGTCCAACCTCCGCTGGCTCGATCAGAATCTGGTAGGCCATCCCGGTCGGCCTCAAGCATGTCAGCATGGTCGAGATCTCTGGCCAACCGATAACCTGTCCAGCGGGAGGAGCCCCCCCAGTCCTAGCCGTCATTGCTCGAGTCCCTCTTGCCCTGGGGGCACCTGCTGCCTTGCCTGCATAAGCACCCATCAAGGGAGGCATGAGATATGTCTGGATGCATGTTGATTAGTCTCCCTCCCCGAGGAAGTAGTCAACGTCTAAGCCCACAGTGAACTAATTATCTCCTGGAATGAGAGGCTTTCTGTAGCCCTCATAGATACTAAGGGCGACATGGGAACTACTGGCTCAGGCAAACCCATAGTCTGGCGCACGAATCGCTCGCCCAAAAACCAGGCTCGGCAAACTAGGCCCTCCAGTAGAAGCCAAAAACGAGAGGCCCCACAGGCTCCGACGTACTAGTCCCGAACTCCAGCTGGCATCGTCGCCCAGGGCTGCCAAGTGATCTGTAAACAAGGAATATATACAGATTATTAGTCGTTGTCAGTTGTTGATGAAGCAAAAATAACTGTGAGTTTTAGGTTACCTCCTCCGCAGTCACTGTGTTAAAGTAATGGTGGAAGAATGAAAAGGTCTCTCGGGTCCTACGTAGGTATCTGCCATCATACCGATGAGAGTACGGCACAACGGGAGGAACCTCATCCTCTGGCTCTGGAGCAAGGGTCGGGAAATACGCATATACCCAGAGCTGTAAGGAAAAGGCAATAGTGAGTATACAATATATAGATACAGAGAATGCAGAATGCAGAATGCAGAAAGCAGAATATATGGTACAGTGTATAGAAAGTACAGATACAGAGAATGCAGAGTGCAGAATGTAAAAATATAGTGTACAGATACAGAGAATGCAGAGTGCAGAATGCAGAAATATAGTGTACAGATGCAGAGAATGCAGAATGTGCGATACAGAAAACGCAGTGTATAGATGAAAAGAATGCAGTATACAGTGTACAGAAAGTGCAAAGCAGAAAACACAGAGATAGAAGATAGAAAATGTAAAACAAAAATGTAAAGCATACCTCCCAGGAACGCCAGTAGCCTCCAACCCTGTCTCCCCTCCAGCGGGATGTCGAGCTCATGTAGCCATATAGTGTGGAGAGGCCCGCTCCTCCTCATTCATAGAACTGGACCTGAGGTAGGGTCACCAGAGCGCTCAGTAGATACAACCCTACGGTGTTCTACTTGTTTGCAAACAAGGTGGTACTGAGGAGGAACATCAAAAAGCCCCGGGCATAATGCTCTGTCCCTTCTAGGGTCTGTGGCTCTCTCCCGCGGAAGTTGTTAGCGAACCAGCTGTACCGGACTATGGCCAGTCTAAAGAGAAGTGGACGTGCTTCCAGCAAGTGTATCCAGGCGACCTCTCACTTGCCTATGCCCATGTCATAAGGGATCGGATCACCCTTCTATTCCTACTTCCGTGAGCATGGAGAAGTCATAGGGAGTCATTGTCATCTCCCTAGCAGTGGAGAAGTGGAAGAAGTTGGTGGTATCCCACCACTGCTCCACCAGTGCGCCAAGAAGTAGTTGGCTCACAATGTGACGTGATTGCCCAGTGCAAAACAGGCCAAAACCAGCCTCATCGATGATGTCGCGTACACTGGCAGGGAGCTCCAGATACCAATTCCTCACTGTCGTGGCTCCGTAGCCCCTGATGGAGCGAGAGTCCTCCTGTGATCAGAATAGTGATATACAGTGATATAAGAATAAGCAGATAAAAGGCAGTGTGAGAGGTACCGTGCAAGAGTGTGATTAAAGAAAGAAATACAGTGTAACCATATAGTTGAAGCAAGGAATACAGTTAAAACAATAAATACAATGTAAAGTGAAAAAAGCATAAGAATACAATGTGTACCTCAGTAGCGCTGTGGACAAATGAGAGTCTGGCTCCCACAACAAAAGGTCCTCCAGCGCGCATCGCGCAAACTCTCTGAAATGCCTAATACCCCCAGGTGGCAATACATGTGTCTGGAAATGGTATGTCGCCGAATCGAAGGGGCGTACTCCCAACAGTAATATCTCAGGCTCAGACTTAAGAGCAAAACCCACCTCCATCTCTATCGGAGGTGATAACTGGGGTGGAATCTCGAAGGGAGCTCCGTCATAGGGTAGATCGTCATCTGGAAAGAAGATGAGAAAGTGGGTGAAAAATGAGGAAAAACGGAGGAAAATAGGCAAACTTGGAAAAAATCAACCTTAGGAGAGAGAAAATGGAAGGAAAAGTCAAAGCCTAGGAAAAGGCACAAAACCCGAGAGAAACTCGAGGGGAATAATCCTCAAGTGGTGAAACTCCAAGAAAAAGAACCGAAATCAAATTTCAATCGGTTCAAAACGGAGGAAACAAAGAGGGTTTAGCGAATAAACTTCGTGTGGGGTGTTGGAAAACACATAGAAAGCCCGGATCTAGAGAGAAAAAAACACCTATAGAGAGAGGGGGAGAATTTCGGATGTGGGGTAGTGAGGAAATGAAGTGTCAAGCCCTATACTTAAAGACCTGCGGCAAAATGTCCAAAAAGCCCTCAATCTGCCACGGGTGGCCGGCAGGCCACTTTTGTGGCCCGCAAGAGCAATTTAAAGCCAACAAGTGGCCAGCAGCCCCCTCTAGTGGCCGACAAGTGGCCTGTGGCTCTCTCTGGTGTCCTAATGCTATTTTGTGCCTCTTTTTCCTAAGTGGTATATGAGACGTTCTTGATTTGAAAGCTTACAATCACATTCCGACGTATGACTATGTCTCATTTTCCGTTATGAACAAAGTGTATCTTTTTGTTGTTTCTAAGTCTCTGAGAGGTCAATTGGAGGTTGCGTCAAGTATTTGCTTTTTTAGTTTAATCGAAATAGCATCTTTGTCATTTTAGTTTTCTTCTATTATATCGAATATGTATTTCTTATATACGTACATTGCACGCATCCCTTGCATCTTTTTTTTGAATTGTGCATAGAACATGCTCATGTCACTCATGCATAGAATATGCATCTCATTTCACGCATAGAACATGCCTTCAATTAACATTGTATCCCGGTTGTTTATCTCACATAGAACATGCATTTTCACTGTATCGCCCTTGTTAAGTTCTTTACTTTCTTCCTTTGCCAACCGGCAAACGATATTGTATGTACAGTTCATTCACGTTGTGCATCTATCGCACGCATTTATTTTGTGCATCTATCGCACGCATTTATTTTGTGCATCTATCGCACACTAACCAACAAACGATATTGTATATACGGTTCATTCGGAGGAGTTCCGAACAAATTCATTTGTATCTTGGTAAAAGAACCTGCACCTTCATTTTGTGTATCTATCACACTTGTTTACCTTCGTGCATCTATCGCACACCGCTTTCCTATTTCTCAGGACGTGTGAAACATGGCCCCGAGCGGTTTTTGTTTCTCAGGATACGTGAAACGCGGCCTTGGGTGGGTTTTATCTCGGGACGTGTGAAACATGGCCCTAAGTGGTTTTTGTTTCTCAGGATGCGTGAAACAGCCCTGGATGGGTTTTACCTCGGGACGTGTGAAACACGACCTCGAGCGGTTTTTGTTTCCCAGGACGAGTGAAACGAGGTCTTGGGTGGGTTGTATCTTGGGACGTGCAAAGCACGCTCCTAAGCGGTTTTCTTGTTATCCCAAGACACGTGAAACACGGCCCTGGGCGGGTTTCATCTCGAGATGCCTGAAATGCGAACCCGAGCGGCTTTTTTCATCTTCTCACAATTTCAACGTGATTAGAGTTTTTCAAGATGCGTGAAACGTGGCCTTGGGCGGGTTTTACCTTGGAACGTGCGAAGCACACGCCCAAGCAGTTTTCTTATTATCCCAGGACGCGTGAAATGCAGCCCTGGGTGGATTTCATCTCGAGACGTGCTAAGCACGTGCCTAAGCACGTTTTATCTTGGGACGTGCGAAGCACGCACCTGAATGGTTTTCTTGTTATCTCAGGACGCGTGAAACGCGGCCTTGGACGGGTTTCATCTTAGGACGTGCAAAACACGCGCCCGAGCAGGTTTTATCTCAGGACGTGTGAAACACAACCTTAAACGGTTCTTAGTTTCTCGGGATACGTAAAACGTGACCTTGAGCGGTGTTTTCTTTCCTTATCTCATGTTTTGACATGGTTAGAATGCATTTCATCTCTTGTATGGAAACCTGTGTTGGTTTTAAGCTTGAAGCTGCTCATTCATGTGTTGTTTTATTGTTGTTATCCTTATTTATCGCATGTTATTATTTCTTTTTGCATCATCGTGTCTGATCATGAGTTTTCAAAATCATCAGCTTCGCGAGGCATGTAAGTCCAATCATCAAACTACTTTGCATGTATATCATTTGCATCGTCCCAGAACTATGCTGGTTTGATTCCTAGTAAAGGGATACGTAGGCAGCCTGTGGGCGCAACCATTCTTTGTCTTGTTTGTTTGTCCATGTCTTCGACCTTGTTAAAATGGGTCGTCTTCAAGCTTTGACATTCATTCACGTCATTTCATAAGTTTCAAGTTCTGTCAAAGAGGAGCAACTGTAGACACCCCATTTTTGACCGTCCTCAAGACTTGGACGTCATCACTTGTGCACTTAATGATCATGATTGCATGTGCTCATTTTAGTGCCTGAAGTCCATTCCATGCCTTTTTTTAGACCAATGCCTTCAAGCCTGCAACCCCTGGTGGCCAGTCGGCCACTGTTTGAACTTTCCGGCCACCAATTGTGTTTTGCCGGCCATCCAAGTGGCCTGTTAGCCAATGGTGGTGGCCCGTCAGCCACATTAGTGGCCTGCCGTCCATCAGTGTCTTTTTTCAGATATTTTGTTGACAGTTGTGCTAGCTGTTGGCACAATTGGCTGCATCTCCCTACACATGTATGGAGGGATATATCTCAGCTAAATGTATGTTTTTCTATATAGGGGGTCTCCTCTCCCATTTTTTAGGGTTAGAATTTTTGGAGAAAAAATTATCTTTCTCTCTCTCTACACTTCTCTCTCTCTACATTTCTCTCTCTCTCTCTCTCTTGTATGTTTGTGCACATTAGCCTACATACACTACACTTTTGCCTACACCTCCTTAATCAAAGTTGATCACCTTTGGGCTGAGGTTCCTTGAGGCCTTTTTGGAGCTCTAGAAGGTGGTTTTGGCTTGAATTCTTGCCTAGAGTTAATCTTCCCTTTAAGAGATATAACACTTACCCTTTTAGCTTGTTTTCTGTACTTGTTTTTCTATATTTTTCCCACAGATTTTGGGCTATTTTTGGGCTATAAAAACTCTGTTTTTGTGGGCTGAAATTGGTAGTTGTAGGCCATTTAAAGTAAGGGGGTGGTCCACCCTTCATTCTTCATTGTTTTTAAGGTCTTTCCACCTTTGTTTCCCACTTTCAAACCATTTTTTTTTTGGGCTTTTGAACACTGAATTTCAGAGTATTTTCAGTAGTGAAAATCATGTTTTGAAGTCCAAATTTGGAGGGCTTAGCCTCCCCTCCTTGTGTTTTGTTTGCTAGCCTAGATAACTCTATGTGTTAGCTTATTTTTCTAGCCATTTGTAGCTTAATTCCAGCATGTTTTAGGCTTTGATTCGAATTATTTTAACTCTTTTTTTGGCTGGTTGTCGCATTTGAGTCTTGTATTGCATGCTGATAGTGTAAGTGTCCTCATAAGCTTGGTGGTTTAGCCCTTTAGACACCACTTATTTGATTTGATTGCATGTTTTAGTACTTTTCTCACTTAATTTTAGCAAGCATAATCTCTGCAACCTCTCTCATTTCTTGACTTTTTTTTTGCTTTGAGGGTTGTTTCAACCTTAGGATTGTTTAAACTTGAGATTGAGGTCCATGCTTAATGGTTTAATCCTCTTTTGGGGGTTCATTATCAACGGCATGACATCTCTCTGTTGCCTTAAACTACCCCTTGTTTGACACTTCCTTCTCTTTTAGAGAACTCAACTCACCAATGGACTTAATTGGTTAAAGAATGGAAGGGTAACTAAATGAGTAACTAAAAGTAGAAATCAAAATTGTGCAAAGATAAGAATTTGATTGTGTTTTGGTGTGTTCAATCGGACGTTAATTGAACACAAGAAAAATTGGGGCATTTCATACTCAAAGTGATGAAATGTGCCAAGTTTCCTAAGTCTCCATTGCCCTTAATCATGCATGATAGGGTGAAAGTTGTGAGTCTTGTTTGTGCATTTATTAACTTGTACACCTTGGCTCTTTGGCCATCATGCAATGAAATTGCTTGATTGATGGTTTTTGAACCAAGTGTATCACTCCTTTGAGCTTGTTTTGATAATAAGGAGGGATACACAGTACAAACAACCTGTGAGAATACCCTCTCTTTGCTCTATTTGCTCTCTGTTGCAACAAGAAATGGTGCATCATCAGTGGCTGGCCGGCCACTGTTTCTAGCCGGCAGGCCATTAGTGTTGGACAGTAACCTACTATTGGTGGCCCGCCGACCACTACTTCTGACCTGTCGGCCACCAGTGAACTTTCAGCAGTGTGCTTCTAGAGCAGAGCAGAGTTGATCTGGAGAAGGAGAACAGTATAAGTGTTGTGCAACAGAGGCATACAACAGCAAGATAGTGGCTGTTTTCGAGTGAAAAACCTTGCATCCTTGTGCATTCCTCATTTCCCGAGGTGGAATAGCTAGTTTAGCATAGTATTTCATTGTTGTAATTAATTAGTTAATTTGTTTTTGTAATTGTTTAATTAGCTAACTAGAATAGTTAATTTGTTGTTTTTGTAATTAGCTAGAATAGTTCATTAATTAGTTAATTAATTTATTGTAATAATTAATTAATTAGCTTAGAATAGTTAGTTAATTTATTTCATTCAAGTTTTGTAATAATTAGTTAAGTAGTTTAGCTTAGCTAGTTTATTCATTCGGACCCCTCTTGCGCGAAGGCATCAATGTTGTAATAATGTGTAATAATGTGTATGTCTTCCAACTCCATGTGTTTCTCCTTTTTATTTATCCGCTTTTGATGGTTAGATTAGGGGCATCACGTTTCAATTAGCATATCGCATGTTTGCATCCATTTATTTGTCTTGCATACACCGAGGCTCGGTTCATCACTCAAACTTGCATTGTCGTTTATTACCTCGTTGAATATGTATTTAAACGTGTGCTATGAAATTGTTGCAAATAACATGTTAAGTAGCCAAGTCTATTTTAGTTGCATTATTGCATACGTTGCATTAGCCATCTTTTATAGTTAGGCATCATGCATATTTTTCTAACTCTTTTGTTTTATCTTAGCTTGGAGTACTAGGTGAGTTTTTAGTGCTTTAGCATACTTGCATAAGTGTGAGTGGCTGCCTTGACTAGCATGCTTTCCATGAAGCTAAATGCTTACTTGTTAAACTGTTTGAGTGTCTGTGGATGATGGCTTGTTGCTTGAATTAGAATGATTCAATGAATGTACGTTTGAGCCCACTTTGACAAGTGGAAAATTCACAAACTTTAAGCCCACTTTAAGTGGCAAAATCAAACCCTTTTCGAAAAACAAACATGAAATTGAATTGTTCCAATTCGGGCAAACTAGTCTATTCCTTGTGTGTGCGCACATCACATAGTAAATGCTAGCCTAATAAACCGGAATAAGAGCATATAATGTTGATAAGATTCATATCATGTTAGTAAAGGCCGATCTTTGATCGGGCAAGCAAGGGTGCTCAATTCATGACCTTCCCCTCTCGTACCCAAGTTTCCGAGCCGAGACAATCTTGGTGATGATGGACACGTAGCCTTTGGCATAAGTCATGGGTTTCCTAAATTTTCCTAAAATAAAATATTTAGGTGGCGACTCTGTATCTGGCAAAGTAGTCAAACTTTGGCTTTTTTATTCAAAATCGATTTTTCAAAAGATTTGCCGAATTTGGACTCTTTAGTATTTATCAATTTCACATTGCACTTGTGAGATTAGATTTAGAACCACGAGAGTTTGAACTGTAGGGCTTATATTTGAACTTCCGAAAGGGGGCGCGAAAAAGTCCAGCTACATCAAGAAAGGAAAAAGAGTACAAGGAAGGGCCTTCAAAGTATTGGGATTTATGTAAGTTTTCTAATTTATTAATCTTGTTTATTTCTTCTACTAGTTAAACTTAAACACTTTTTTTTTTGGATTAGTTATTGACTTTTGCATGATTGTAGGTGGAGATAGGTTTGACATTAATGGATCTCCAATTGAGTTTGCTGAACTTTCCATCAATGAACCTGAGTTGGAGCTTGTGACTTTTGATGATGCAATGGAGGAGGTTCAACCTGATGATGTTGATCATGGTTAAAACTTAGATGCTTAACTTTTGGACTACCTTGATTTAATCTTTTGCTTTTTCATATATTGATGTTTATGTAAAGACTATAATTTGTTTTTTTTTCTTTTTTTAAAATTTTTTGATATTTTGTGGTGTGGTGGAGATGATCAGTCAACTATGAATAGTTGACTTGACATACAAAACTTATCATTTTTGTAAATCTAAATTTGATTATCTCAATCAACTTGAAGCTAGTTTTTTTTTAACATAATGTTTATATTTGTATGCAGATGAGGTTTTATGGAACACAATCAGAGATATTTGTGGGGATGTTATGAATCAATGTGTTGGTATAGTTGCTGACAAGATTAAGGCTAAAGCATTGAAGAGCTTAGAAGCTTAACATTATTGGATGATTAATCTTCCTTGTCAATTTCAAGGATTCAACAGTTTGATTAAGGATTTTACTCAAGAGCATTGACATTATTCACAATTTGAATTTATAATATGCTATGCTGCAATTCTAATGATATAGAATATTATAGGTGTGGTCAAAGTCACACATTTTAAACTTGATCAAGTAAGCATCCATATCCTTTTCTTGTCTTTTTTTGCTTAATTTATATTTTATACACAATGATTTTTTTTTTATTGCCTAAACTGATGGTGATAAGAAATTATGCATCTAAAATGGTGAAAGAACATGTGAATTGTGGGAGGTTGGAAGCACTAATTAATCAGGTATGTATGTAGGTTTTACATTCATTTCAACATAAATTACTTTTTTCTTCTTCTATGTATTTTTTTAGAGTTTAACAATCTGGTTATTGATCATCATGATGCATAGATTATGTGGTTAGTTAGTACAATATAAAATTTCTACTAATATTTTATATGTCGTGTCCCCGTATCCGTATCTATTTCTTGGACACTTTTTAGCCAAGTCCCTGTATCCTTATTTTTACGAATAGGCGAATCTGACACCTAGACACATACCTGTAACAACCCCGACCTCTAATTTACGTTAATATATGGTTAAATAAGCCTAATTAGAAATTAAGAGAAATTCTGAATTAAATTACATGTGTGTTGCATTATTGTGCTTATATTTGTCTATCGTAGAAATATCTGTTTCCGTTTCTGCTTTGTTCTATGAATTGAAGGCCTTATCGGCATCTAATCACGAAATTGACTTGAATTACGTGTTAGTTAAAATTTTTAGAACATTATGGTAGGTTCAATTGAAATTTGATTCGAAACGAATTAATTTAGAATAAACTAATGTCCAATTAATTAGTTGATCAACAAATCAAATAAGCCATTAGCCAAGCCTATATAAGGCATTAGTGGACTCTCATTCACACTTTACACTCATATATCTACATCCTTGGTAGCAAAAACGTGAGAGAGAGTGAAAGGCCAAGAACTTGAGGTCAACTTGAGGTAGAGAAGGACATTGCTTAGAGACTTGAAGGATTGCTCAAGATTACCTTTAAATCTTAAGGAATTGAGAAGCTAAGGTGAGAACTCAAGCCTTTAGTCTTGCTTTTGAATTGGTAAATTCATGAATTCAAGAGAATTGAGTGGGTTAACCTGAGTTTTGAGCTAGAATTGAAGAAAGTTAAGTCATTTCATACATGCATGCATATTACATAGCAATTGGAAGTTGTTTTCAAAGCTTTCCTCACATGCATGTTGTAATTCTAGCATGGTTTGACGAATTCATAACATTTCTCACCATTGGATCTCATTTGATCATGTTTTGGAAGCTATGAACTCAAATGAGTACATGCATGTCATGTTCATATCATATTCTTATATTTCAAGTTGAATTTTTGCAAAATTAACATGTTTTTAGGCCTTGATTTCATGAAATGATCTTTAACTCTTAAAGTTTTCAAGTTTAAAACTGATTTTCTCGAGTTTTGGGGCCCAAAGGTTGAGTCAAACGGCTTTGAATTCGAGTTTGGAGCTTGGAAGTGCAATATGAAAATCCCAAATTCTACACTTCCGCTCGAGCGGCAGAATCTGCGCTCGAGCGGCCACCCTATGATTTTACACTTCCGCTCGAGCGTGAAATGCATGCTCCTAGAAGTTTGCATGTTTTGCAGACCGCTTGAGTGGCAAAAGTTGCGCTTGAACGAGGGCATGAGTCTCATGCTCGAGCGAGAGTCGAGCAGCCATTGAGCGGAGATTTTACCTAACCAGTACTTTTGCAAGGTTTACAGAGCACTCGAGCGAGGGAAGTTGTGCTCGAGGGTCTCCTCACATGTTTGCATGTCCGCTCGAACGAGAGAGGTTGCGCTCGAGCGGAACCCCTGTTTCCAGCATTTTTGACTGTAACAACCCCACCACGTATAATGATTACCACTTAATTAATTAAGAAGATTTGGAATTTAATTGCCAATTATTCTAATTTAATCTGGGATTTACGAAAAATTATAGAGATTGATTTATATATGATTCAATTGAGGATTTATTTTGGAATTAGAAATTGAAAGTCTAAATGGCTCAAGAAAGTACAAATGGTGAATTGAATTATTTAAATTTTGAGTATCAGACCATATAGGAGTTTAATTCAATATTCGATTCAGATTTATAAAATTGAGATTTGATTAATTGGGTCCGAATTGGAGTTAATTAAGTTATACGAATTAGGAATTAAGATTATTATGAATTAAATTTATTTATGAGGTGTTCAATTGAATACCTAATTTATTGACGAAGATTTTGAAGTTTAAGCTGAATATGAAGGCCTTAATGATTTAAGAAACCAAAATAGATGATGGAAATAAATTTAATTTGATATTTGGAACCTTTTGGGAGTCTGACTAAAAATCTGATTCAGATTGGTAAAATCAAATATAATTAATTGGGCCTTAATGGAAGTCAAATTAGACTAATTAAATTATGTGGGATTTATGATTTGTTATAATTAATTTAATTATGTGTTGATCAAGATTTATTAAGATTAAGTGATGCTTAATTAAATTAATCCTGAACATAAATTAATTTATGAAAGAATCAAGAATTAGTGGGTGTATTCAGCAAATTAGTGGGTGTGTGTATTTGTGTGTGCACATGTAAGGCTGAGGACAAGGGGTGAGTTGTGTATGTGTGTGCTAGTGAGTTCAAGAAGAGGTGTAATTTCATTGGGCCCAAAACAAACATTTGATGAAGAAAAAGAGTTAAGAGGAACAGAGAGAGAGAGAGAACTGAGAGAGAAAAGAGAGGAAGAAGAGGACTTCGTGAGACATCAAAATTCAAGCCAAAAATTGTGGAAAAATCATCCTAAGATAAGAAATCTCATCCTCTTTCTTCTATTGTTTAAATAATGTAGATATAAATTGATTTAAGATGAGTTTTGAAATGATTAAAGATGAGTGTTGAAGAGGTTTTGGGGTAAAAATGGGTTTCATGAAAATTTCATGGAAAGTGTGTTTAAGTCAATTAGTCCCCAAATTCTTTGTAGACAAATGTTTTTCTAGGTTATATTATTCTATATACGGATTAACTCTTAAATCTGAAATTGATGATCAAATTAAGAATTAGTTTGATTTTGGATTCTTAATCTATGCATGTAAATCTAATTTGAGGGTTTTTATTTTTTTTCAATTTAAACATGTTTTGGAAGCTCTATGGTCATAATTTAAGGTTGGGTTGTACATGCAAAAACAAAAAACAAAAAAACAAAAATTGATATAAACCTTGATATATATGAGATGTATATTTGCATGCACCATGAGTTTTGGAAGGATTTGAGTCATGAAAGTTTATTATACATTTGATTTTGAAGAAAGGTTTGGAAGCCATAAGTTCATGAAATGTGGGTTTTGTTTTTTATTATTAACCCATGCATGCAAGTAACGTAATTTAAGAATTTTGTTTAATTTAAACAAATTTCAAAATATATTAAATTAGTTAGTTTTATTTGAATTACATATGTTCAATGTTTGCTAGGGAATTGACAAGAAATTGAAGAATTGGAGCTAAGATCAAGTTTATAAAGTTAAATTAGAAATTAATTATTTTGGATTTAATTTAGAAAGTTGTTAAATGAAGCTCCATAAATTCGTGCAACAAAGATTTATTGAAAATTGATCATGGCTCATAACTATTTTCAATTTTGATGAAATTTTGCATGAGTATTGAACATGAAATTGGGTTTTAAAAACTTAATTTATATTTTAGAATTTATGAGGTTGAAATTGGGTTTGATATGAAGAAAATGAATTAAATATAAAATTGGTCAAATTAAGAAATAAGTTATAACTTATATTTGAGAATAAAAAATTGGTTTGGTTTTGATTTAAATTTCTTACTTGTAAATATTTTGAAAGGGCTTTATAGCTTTAATTTATATTTTATAAAACAAAGAAGAAGAATGTTGGAATTATTATATTCATGAAATTATTGGTTTTAATCTTAATGATCAAAGAGATTTTTGTGTTAGAAATTGGAAAATTAGTCATGGGTTCATCTTTATTAATAAAATTACATGTTTAAATCGGTTCATGCAAGAGTTTAAGTTTTGAAAATGTATTTGGAAATTATTTTGTCGATTTTGAAAGCACAGGGAATTGTCTGGCCGCTCGAGCAGAAAAGTTACCGCTCGAGCGAACATTAAGGCTAACCAGTATTTTTATAAGCTTTGCAGACCGCTTAAGCGACCAAAGGTCCGCTCGAGTGAAGACCCTATTTTCAGCATATTTTGAAAAATTACATTTAATCCACTTTTTTTATTTTCATCTCTTTCCAATGCATTCTAGACATGATTTATGGCTTAATAAGAATTAATAAACTAACAATCAACATTAATTAGTTGATTAAAGAATAAGTCATCAACTTAGTGATACTTGATTAAGAAGCCAAGTGGTTTGTGAAATGAGAACCCGATTCAAAAAAGAATGATTTAGTAATAAAAGGGGTTTGTCAAATGAGAACCCGATTCATTTGACTAAAGAAAGGATAAGCGTAGTGGACCTTCGAATTATTTAGACAGAAAACAAGAAAGTCAAGTTTGATCAAGGAAGTAATATTGTTCTTCAATGTGTATATGTTATGTGTTTGTGTAGGTCACGCTCTATTGTCTGCTTGATCGATCTGCTTCTGCTACTATCTGTGAGTAATAACTCTGTAAAGTTATGTTTAATTTTAATTATTTTCTGATGATATGAAATGACAAGTTTTCTGAAATGCTATGTTTTGTATGAATAAATGATTGTCCAATTTTCTTTGAAACGTGTTTGTGGTATTCTTAGTAAAGGCCCTCGCCCAGGGGACATAATACTGTGGCTTATGGTCATGAGGCCCTAGCCCGGGGGATAATACCGTGGCCCAGGCCCTAGCCCAGGGGATAATACTGTGATAACCCTGTTCTGTATTATGCTAATTAATCTTAGTTATGAATGTGATTATGTGTTTAATATGATTTTGCGTGCCATTTATATGTATATATGTGGTTTTGAATTTCTATCTGTTCACCGTAGGAAAATCTGTTTGATTTTCTGCTTTAGAATTTAAATTGAAGGCCCTATTGACTACAGAAACCGAAATTGATTACGCCATTGTGATTAGCGTAATTTTTAGAGCCTACGGTGAAATTTAATTAGAAATTGATTCAGATCGAAATAATTTGAGTAAATTGATTGAATTAAGTACCATTATTAACCTTAATCAATTTGATTACGTGAGAGACTATAAAAAGAGCCAATATGCACTCTTATTCATTTGGTTTTGAGCTCAAAATCTGATTTTGCTCTCTAGAGTGAGAGAGAGAACCGAGATTAGAGAGAGAGAGGGGTCAACATTAAAGAATTGCAAGAGAATTCAAGAAACTAAGGGGATTAGCTCAAGAATTGGCCATAGTTGTGAAGATTGAAGCTCCTAGGTAACTAATTGAGCAAAGATTTATAAGTTTAAGTTTGTAATATTGTGAATTCAAGTCATAAGGTGATCAAGAACATAAATTGAGTTGGTTTTGATGAATTGGAAGTCAATATACACATGCATGTAAGAAATTGCCATGAATTTGTATGTTTGAGCTTGAAATACATGATCCATGTTGAATTTTAGATGAAGTTCATGCTTTTGGTCATCTCTACATCATGTAAATTGAGAATGGGAGCTATATTTCACATGCATGTGCAATTCATAGGAGTATGAGTTTTGAATACATGAATTTGTTATGTTCGAAATAAGTTTGGTGTAGTTTGGGGCATGCATGTAATTAATTCATAAGATTTGAGTTTCATAATGTGATAAATCTGGTGTTGTATCATGTTAGTGAATGTATATGTGAGGTATGGTTCATAATATGTAGGTTACATTAGTTTGAATGCAAGTTTGAAGCTCAAAATGGTTGTTGGAAAACCCAGAATTTGGCATGTCCGCTCGAGCGAGGCAATGGCCGCTCGAGTGTGAAATGCTAGCTCCCAGAACTTTTGCAGACACTAGTGTGTTCGCTCGACGGGGATATTCACGCTCGAGCGTCAGTCACATTTTTTGAACTCTCATCTCGAGCATCTGAAGTCACGCTCGAGCGTAAAAATGAGGCAACCAGTATTTTTGCAGACCTAAGGGGCCGCTCGAGCGTCCAAACCCACGCTTGAGTGGGGAGCCCTGTTTCTGAAATTTTGAAAATATGTTTTGTGTTTCATTTTTCCGTTCTCCTTCATTTCTAAGCACTCTTAGGCATACATTAAGCATTGTGAATGAGTTAAAAGGATAAGAAAGAAGCCTAAGAGCGATATATGAATTAAGAACGGATTGAATTGTTTGTGACCCATTATGTTTATGAAATGTGTAGGGTCAAGCACGAGGGCAAATCCATCGGCAGAACACTGTGAGTAATATCTTAGTAAAGATATTTGAAGTATGTTATTTGTCCAATTGCTTATTTCCATATAAGCCTTATAAGTTTGTTAAATTGAATTGTGGACAAATATTTGTTATGCCAAATGATTGGGCCAAAGGCCGTTGGATACAATTGACTGGGCCGAAAGCCGTTCGACATGCAATAATGATTGGGCCGAAGGCCGTTTGATATGAATGATTGGGCCAAAGGCCGTCGGATACCGTTTAACATAAATGATTGGGCCAAAGGCCGTCGGACATCTATGATTTGGGCTTGAGGCCGTTTGTTAAGGAACGAAGTGGGCCAGAGGCCGTTTGATATGTTCGGGCTTGAATCGCCTAACGTACTAAAAATGCACTAGATAGAATTCTAAATAGGCCCAAGGCCGTCTGATATATGTGAATCGCATTCGTGTACCTTCTTTATTTAATATTATTCACTGGGCTTTCACTCACACTCATTCATGTGTATGTAGGTGAGCAAAGAGATGTCTAAACCCAGCCCCGGTGAAGTGTGAGAAAAGTCAAAGTTTTGAGGAGTCAGTCTTAGCGTCTCACGCACGAGACTCATTTTTGCCCTTTTATTCTTTCGTTGTGTTACAATCTCGAAATGTTGGCGAAAACGTTGAATCACCCTTGTATATAAGTTTGGCTTGGCCGACTAAGACTTGAATGATCCTGTGTGTATAAAACTTTAAGTTATTTTCCTTTTGATGTGAGTTATTAATGAATACATATGTTTGACACGTTTGATGTGCCACGTAAGCACAGCTCTATAGACAAAAGTTTAAGTTTGCTTCCGTTTGGCCCCTTGACTCTGATGGAATATCTTTTGTTTGGTTGAAGGCTGTTGGTAATCCCTTGATTACTGGCCGGTTATGACCTTAATCTATAGGGGCGGGTTCGGGTCATGACAGAGTAGTATCAGAGCACGAGTTAATAACTCACACACTTGTCCAAATGAGCAATAAGCGTCTAGAAAAGATCTAGGATGCATTCATGTGATAAGTATGAATTGGAAAACATCAAGAATATGCTTAAATGTTTCAAAGTGAACAATTATGTGTTATAAGTTTGTGATTTACTTGCATTGCCAATTATGTGAATATGTGCACTCTTTAGTATATGCATACTTGTGAATCTTTTATATAAAGAATAATGCAAGTCTAATCAGATAGTGAGAATGAGAGGTGATGAAATAGAGGAATCTTCTACTGCCAAAATGGATAGAATGGAAAGATTGATTCAAGAAATGGCAGAAACATTAAGGCAACAACAGCAGTGGCAACAACCACACCCTCCGCCTCCTCCTCCAGTACCACCTGTTCAAGATATTCAGAATGATGACCGAATAATAGCTCTCACCAAAGAGTTTAAGAAAATGAAACCGCCACAGTTTCATGGGAGATTAGATCCATTGAAGGCCGAAGCATGGGTTCTAGGCATTGAAAAACTATTTGAAGTGTTTCCTTGTTCAAAGACACAGAAAATATTGCTAGCCACTTTTACTCTTGAAGATGAGGCAAGAAGGTAGTGGAGGCTAATACGTGAAAACAATAAGGATATTGGTTGGGCACGGTTCTTGGAGATTTTCTATGACAAATACTTTCCACAGTGTGTCAGTGACAGAAAGGTGTCAGAGTTTATGGAACTTAAACAAAACAACATGACTGTAGCCGAGTATGAGGCCAAGTTCACTGAATTGGCTAGGTTTGCACCGCATGTGGTCGACACCGACTACAAGAAAGCGAGACATTTTGAAGGGGGACTCCGGGATGATATTCTTGAAAAAGTGAATGTTCTCAAACTGGAGACCTATATTGAGGTGTTAGACCGGGCCATAATATCTGAAGCTAACATAGTCAGACAAGCTAAATCAACAACTAACTGGAAGAGTAGTAAAAGACAAGGCTTCTTTTTGAAGAAAATTTTTTCAAAGAAGCAGAATACAGGCTCCTCAAGTACTTCCAATTCTTCCCGAGATACATCTCCTATGTGCAACATTTTTAGTAAAAGGCATCGGGGAGTTTGTTACCGTGTGTCGGGAGCCTGCTTTAAATGTGGTAAAACAGGGCACATGGACAGGGATTGTAATCAAAATAGTGGAAAATTAGCTGCTAGCTCAATAGCATCCATCCCAAAACCTGGAAATACTATGAGATCTACTATCACTGAGGATACCGTGAGGCAAGGAAGAGTTTTTGCGCTTGTTCTGGGTGATACACGGAATGTTGAAGCCGTTGTCTTAGGTACTATCTCTATATGCAGTCGGGATGCTTTTGTGTTAATTGATTCTAGATCAACACACTCTTTCGTAACTTGTGCGTTTGCATCTAGATTGGGTAGACCCCTAGAACCATTGCCATATTTGCTATGTGTGTGTGCTCCATCTGGGGAATCTATGTTGTGTGCATCTGCATATCGATTTTGTGACATACGTGTTAGGAATGATATTCTATATGTAGATTTGTTGCCTTTGAACGTTAGACATTTCGATGTAATTTTGGGCATGGATTGGTTAACCAAATATTATGCCACCATTGATTGTGTAACAAAACGGGTTTTGTTTAGACCACCAGAACAGGAAGAAATTGTGTTTGTGGGTAATGGGGTAGTGCCTCTATCTTATTTAATATCTGCAATGAAAGCATGTAAATTGATCAGCAAAGGGTGCCAGGGTTACTTGTGTTATGCGCTATCTGAACAATCTGTGAATGTTGAATTGAGTAGTATCCCTATTGTTAGCGAATTTCCAGATGTGTTCCCAGATGAATTGCCAGGGGAATTAGTAGACAGAGAGATAGAGTTTACTATTGAAATTGTGCCGGGCACTCAGCCTATTTCTAAAACTCCCTACAGAATGGCTACTGTTGAAATGAAAGAATTGAAAGAACAGTTGCAGGACTTGCTTGACAAAAGGTTCATCCGACCTAGTACTTCACCATGGGGTGCACCGGTGTTATTTGTGAAAAAGAAAGACGGAACCTTGCGCTTGTGTATTGACTATCGAGAACTGAACAAGGTGACAATAAAGAATAAATATCCCTTACCTCGTATTGATGATTTGTTTGACCAGTTGCAGGGATCACAAGTGTTTTCCAAAATTGATTTGAGATCCGGATACCACCAGTTGAAGATGAAAGCAGAGGATGTTGAGAAAACTGCGTTTTGAACAAGGTATGGCCATTATGAATTTCTTGTTATGCCATTTGGGGTAACTAATGCCCCTGCAGTGTTTATGGACCTAATGAACCGAATTTTTAAGACCTACCTTGATGAATTTGTCGTGGTTTTTATTGATGACATTTTGATATACTCAAGGAATAGACTTGAACATGAACAACATTTGAGGACTGTTTTGTAAACCCTAACAGAAAACAAATTATTTACCAAACTAAAGAAATGTGAATTTTGGTTGGATGAAGTCATCTTTTTAGGGCATGTTATCAACAATGAGGGAATTTCAGTGGACCCGCAGCAGATAGAAGCGATTGTGAATTGGCCTACACCGACTAATGTAACAGAAGTCCACAGTTTTATAGGCTTAGTTGGGTACTACAGGAGGTTTGTGAAGGACTTTTCAAGAATAGTTATGCCTCTTACCCAACTGACACGCAAAGGACAACCATTTGAATGGAATGACGAAAGAGAATTTGCCTTCCACGAACTAAAAACGAGACTGACTATTACACCAGTATTGACACTGTCCACAGGTATAGAAAACTTTATAATTTTCAATGATGCATCTTATAAAGGTTTGGGTTATGTACTAATGCAGAACGGAAGGGTAATTGCCTACGCCTCTCGGCAGTTGAGGCCACATGAGAAGAACCACCCAACACATGATTTAGAATTGGCCGCAATTGTATTTGCTTTGAGAATCTGGCGGTATTACTTATATGGGGCAAAATGTGAAGTCTACACGGATCACAAAAGTCTGAAGTACTTCTTTACACAGAAAGAGTTAAACATGCGGCATAGGAGATGGCTTGAGTTGATAAAAGATTATGATCTTGAATTTCAGTATCATCCCGGGAAAGCCAATACAGTTACTGATGCCTTGAGCAGAAAATCGATGGGAAATTTGGCTTGTTTACTTACTGAACAGAAAGACATCTTGCAAGATTTTGAGAAGTCCGAGATTGAAGTGGTATTGTGGGAACATGGCAGATTGATAGCCGCTATTTCAGCCGAACCAGCAATCATTGATGAGATTAAGCAAAAACAGAAGGAGGATGAATTCCTTAAAAAGATAGTTGATGAATTTGAAATGAATCCGAGACCGGAATATAGTGTGGTAAATGAGGTGCTGAAATTCCAAAACAGATTGTGTGTTCCAAACATTCCCGAGTTAAAGAAGAGAATTCTAGACGAAGCCCATAAATCAGTGTTTTCTATACATCCGGGTAATAACAAAATGTATCGGGATTTGAAACAAAATTGTTGGTGGCCCAAAATGAAGAAAGAAATTTCAGAATATGTGTCCCAGTGCCTTCAATGTCAGCAAGTTAAGGCTGAACATCAGAAACCGGGTGGTCTACTTCAATCTCTCCCTATTCCGGAATAGAAATTGAAGCATGTGACTATGGACTTTGTTGTTGGTCTACCCCGAACTCCTCGAGGTATGGATTCTATTTGGGTTGTAGTTGATAGACTAACTAAATCTGTGCACTTCCTGTCTGTTAAACTACATTTGATGCTTATAGACTGGCTACTATATACATTGATAAGATTGTCCGTTTATATGGAGTTCCAGTATCTATTGTGTCGAATAGAGATCCGAAATTTGTATCTAGATTTTGAAAGAGCCTACAAAGAGCAATGGGAACAGAATTGAGATTCAGTACTGCATTCCATCCACAAACAGATGGGCAATCAGAACGGACCATACAAACCTTGGAAGATATGCTCAGAATGTGTGCTTTAGATTTTCAAGGGAGTTGGGAAGAATATTTGCCACTAGCGGTGTTCGCATATAATAACAGTTTCCACTCCAGCATCGGTATGACCCTATATGAAGCTTTGTATGGTAGAAAATATAGGTCACCAATTTGTTGGATAGAAGTCGGAGATAGAGCTTTACTTGTGCCTGAAATTGTGCAAGACACTTCTGAGAAGATCAAAATTGTTCAACAAAGGCTCAAAACAGCTCAGAGTCGACAAAAGAATTATGCAGATGTTCGAAGGAGACCTCTTGAGTATGAGATTGGTGACCATGTGTTTATCCGTGTGACTCCGATGAAAGGCCAAGTAAGATTTGGAAAGAAAGGTAAATTGTCGCCCCGTTATATTGGGCCGTTTCAAATTTTGAAAAGGCTTGGTCCAATTGCTTATCGAGTCCCTTTGCCACCGGGATTCGAACAAATCCATAATGTATTTCATGTATCAATGTTGAGGGCTTATCTTCGGGATCCAGTTCATGTAATTGATTATCACCGGATAGCCCTTGATGAAAATATGGAATACGCAGAATGGCCGGAACGAATCATTAACCGGCAAGTGAAACAATTGAGAAGCAAGTCCATCTCGATGGTGAAAGTGGAATGGAAAGAACACTATGGGACGGATGCTACGTGGGAAAAAGAGGCTGAGATGCGACTACGCTATCCACATTTGTTTCCCAACGAAGGTAAAATAAGTTTGGAGGACCAAACTTCCTAAAGGGGGGAAGACTGTGATATCCCTGTTCCGTATTATGCTAATTAATCTTAGTTATGAATGTGATTATGTGTTTAATATGATTTTGCGTGCCATTTATATGTATATATGTGGTTTTGAATTTCTATCTGTTCACCGTAGGAAAATCTGTTTGATTTTCTGATTTAGAATTTAAATTGAAGGCCCTATTGGCCACAGAAACCGAAATTGATTACGCCGTTGTGATTAGCGTAATTTTTAGAGCCTACGGTGAAATTTAATTAGAAATTGATTCAGATCAAAATAATTCGAGTAAATTGATTGAATTAAGTATCATTATTAACCTTAATCAATTTGATTAAGTGAGAGACTATAAAAAGGGCCAATATACACCCTTATTCATTTGGTTTTGAGCTCAAAATTTGATTTTGCTTTCTAGAGTGAGAGAGAGAACCGAATTTAGAGAGGGAAAGGGGTCAACATTAAAGAATTGCAAGAGAATTCAAGAAACTAAGGAGATTAGCTCAAGAATTGGCCATAGTTGTGAAGATTGAAGCTCTTAGGTGAGTAATTGAGCAAGGATTTATGAGCTTAAGTTTGTAATATTGTGAATTCAAGTCATAAGGTGATCAAGAACATAAATTGAGTTGGTTTTGATGAATTGGAAATCAATATACACATGCATGTAAGAAATTGCCATGAATTTGTATGTTTAAGTTTGAAATACATGATCCATGTTGAATTTTGGTTGAAGTTCATGCTTTTGGTCATCTCTACATCATGTAAATTGAGAATGGGAGCTATATCTCACATGCATGTACAATTCATAGGAGTATGAGTCTTGAATACATGAATTTGTTATGTTCGAAATAAGTTTGGTGTAGTTTGGGGCATGCATGTAATTAAGTCATGAGATTTGAGCTTCATAATGTGATAAATATGGTGTTGTATCATGTTAGTGAATGTATATGTGAGCTATGGGTCATAATATACAGGTTACATTAGTTTGAATGCAAGTTTGAAGCTCAAAATGGTTGCTGGAAAACCCAGAATTTGGCATGTCAGCTCGAGCAAGGCAATGGCCACTCGAGCGTGAAATGCTAGCTTCCAGAACTTTTGCAGACACTAGTGTGTCCGCTCGAGCGGGGATATTCACGCTCGAGCATCAGTCACATATTTCGAACTCTTAGCTCAAGCGTCTGAAGTCACGCTCAAGCGTAAAAATGAGGCAACCAGTATTTTTGCAGACCTAAGGGGTCCGCTCGAGCGTCTAAACCCACACTCGAGCAGGGAGCCCTGTTTCTGAAATTTTGAAAATATATTTTGTGTTTCATTTTTCCGTTCTCCTTCATTTCTAAGCACTCTTAGGCATACATTAAGCATTGTGAATGAGTTAAAAGGATAAGAAAGAAGTCTAAGAGGGATATATAAATTAAGAACAGATTGAATTGTTTGTGACCCATTATGTTTATAAAATGTATAGGGTCAAGCACGAGGGCAAATCCATCGGCAGAACACTGCGAGTAATATCTTAGTAAAGATATTTGAAGTATGTTATTTGTCCAATTGCTTACTTCCATATAAGCCTTATAAGTTTGTTAAATTGAATTGTGGACAAATATTTGTAATGCCAAATGATTGGGCCAAAGGCCGTTGGATACAATTGATTGGGCCGAAAGCCGTTCGACATGCAAGAATGATTGGGCCGAAGGCCGTTTGATATGAATGATTGGGCCGAAGGCCGTTTGACATGAATGATTGGGCGGACACCGTTTGATATGAATGATTAGGCTGAAGGCCGTCGGACACCATTTGACATAAATGATTGGACCAAAGGCCATAGGACATCAATGATTTGGGCTTGAGGCCGTTTGTTAAGGAACGAAGTAGGCCAGAGGCCGTTTGATATGTTCGGGCTTGAATCGCCTAACGTACTAAACAATGCACTAAATATAATTCTAAATGGGTCCAAGACCGTCTGATATATGTGAATCGCATTCATGTACCTTCTTTATTTGATATTATTTACTGGGCTTTCGCTCACACTCATTCATGTGTATGTAGGTGAGCAAAGAGATGTCTAAACCTAGCCCCGGTGAAGTGTGAGAAAAGTCAAATTTTTGAGGAGTCAGCCTTAGCGTCTCACGCACGAGACTCATTTTTGCCCTTTTATTCTTTCGTTGTGTTACAATCTCGAAATGTTGGCGAAAACGTTGAATCACCCTTGTATATAAGTTTGGCTTGGCTGACTAAGACTTGAATGATCCTGTGTGTATAAAACTTTAAGTTATTTTCCTTTTGATGTGAGTTATTAATGAATACATATGTTTGACACGTTTGATGTGCCACGTAAGCACAGCTCTATGGACAAAAGTTTAAGTTTGCTTCCATTTGGCCCTTTGACTCTAATGGAATATTTTTGTCTGGTTGAAGACCGTAAGTAATCCCTTGATTACTGGCCGGTTATGACCTTAATCTATAGGGGCGGGTTCGGGTCATCACAAATACCGTGGCCCAGGCCCTTGCCTGGGAGAAACAATACCGTGGCACAGGCCCTCGCCCGGGGGAAACAATACTGTGGCCGATGTATGAGATATGTTACCCGGTACCGGAGGTTCCTTTATGGAACTTAATATGCTTGACCAAAGAGACATGATTATGCTAATGGATGTAACACAGATGATTATATGGATAAGATTATGATTCTATTTCTGTCATCTGAATATGATTCTGGTTTGCTATGAGATTTGAAATATGTTATGGGCATCATTCATTAAAGTCTTTACTCGGTTATTATTCACTGGGCACCAGCTCATTGTTTATATATATGTATGTAGGTGATCAGGGTGTGACCAAGCTTAGAGGCTCCTGGAATCAATTTTTGACAGCCAACTTATGTGCCTCTCGTGGAGGTTCCATACATGTCTAGTGGTTATGGCTAAGTGCATAAGTTGAAGTTTTGTTTTCCTGTCCAGTTAGACAAGTCTTTGTGTATTTTGTAAATAGGGCTAAGTCCCTTTTTGTCTAGCTTATATATGTATATATATGATGATGTGTATATATATGTATATAAAGTTTAAAATTTTTTTGTCTCATATAAATCTGCATAGCTCAATGGATGTTGTATAATTGATATTTGCTTCTGTAGCCCCTAATTATATGTTAGTCTGTTAAGAGGCTTTTGGTAATCTAAGGATTACTAGCTGGTTATGCCGCTAAACCTACGGGGGCGGATTTGGATCATGACATTTACCAAGTGTTTTCAAATGCATTTTTGCATCCTCATTGTATCCTAAGCATTCCTAGGCCAAGATTAAGACACTATAATAAGGATAAAGAAGTAGAAACACACCAAAATAAGAGAGGAATAAGTTAATATTTCCGGGTGTGTAATTCAGTATGTGTTCGTTCTGTAACTGTGTAGGTCACGCGCCACAAGACGTCAAATTTGCCCATTCTATTTGTTTTCCTTGGAGCCATCTGTTAATCGTGAGTAATAACTCTATAAAGTTATGTTTGACTTTAATTATTTTCTGATGATATGAAATGATCAGTTTTCTAAAATGCTATGCTTTGTATAAATGAATGATAGTCCATATTTTGAAAAGTATTCATGGCAACAATTCCATGGCTCAAGGGTGTTATCCGTTCCCGGTTCGGAAGTTCCTTTGTGGAACTGACAAGTTATCTGTACCCAGCCGGAGGTTCCTTTATGGAACTGACAAGTTTTCCGTACCCGGTCTGGAGGTTCCTATATGGAACTGATAAGTTATTTGTACCCGGCTGGAGGTTCCTCTATGGAACTGACAAGTATGACCCTTGATGCTTTGTACCTGATCTGTTAGCGCTAACGGATATAAGATTAAGTATGTATTTTGATTTCTGTTATTAACTTGTAAAAGAATGTGAATGTAAATCTGTTTTTGAAATGAATTCTAATTTTTGACTCTGTGATGGACATCATTCATTAAAACTCTTTACTTTGTTATTATTCACTGGGCTCCCGCTCACTATTTATTTTTATGTATATAGGTGAGCAGGCGTGTGACTAGGCTTAAGTTGCTACCTGGCAAGTTTTGGAGTCAGCCAGCCGTCGTGCCTCCCGTGGAGGTTCCATTTTGAGATCTGACCAAGTTTTGAGTCTTTGGGATTTTTGTACTCTCTGATGTTTATGTTTGATCTGAACATGTTTGGAAGTTCTGTGTATGTGGCTCTGGTGACGTATGACTAATGCATTTTTGACGTCACATCTATATATAAAAATAAGTTTGTTTTGAAAATTTTTGTCCCATGTATGTCTGCACAACTCTATGGACTATGTATATTTTATATTTTTTTCTTCCGCAATCCCTAATTATATGTTATTCTGTTAAAAGGCTTTTGGTAATCCAAGGATTACTGGCCGGTTATGACGCTAAACTTATAGGGGCGGGTTTGGGTCGTGACAGAGTGGTGTCAGAGCACGTGTTCTACCACACATACGAGTCCATATGAGCTTAGGATGTCCTAATAAGAAGTGGGGGCATTCCATCTACACGTGTAGGTGTGTGTGATCTTTAAATGTGAAGACTGAATTGGACCATGACCTCATGAAATTGAAATAAATGACCTGAATGTTGAAAACAATGACCATTTGCATATGTTTACGATGTTCTATTTACCTATATCAAATGGAAAACACAATAAGCGATGGAACAGCCGAGTCATCTGAGGCTTGAATGAGTCGAATGGAGCAAATGCTTGCAGCTCTAACAGAGGCACTAATACGGCAACAGAGGCAACAACCTATACCCCCTTCGCCTCCACCAATACAAAATGAGTCGGATAATAATGACGTAATCAACATGACTTAGAAATTTATGAAGATGAAGCCGCCAACTTTCTTGGGTGGCACTGAACCCTTAAAAGCAAAAACTTGGTTGCTCGAAATGGAGAAATTATTTGAGGTATTTCCTGGCTCCGAAGCACAAAAAGTTCTTTTGGCCACCTACACGCTAAAAGATGAAGCCCAGAGAAGGTGGTTACTGATCCGAACCAATAATGGGAACATGACGTGGGCTCAGTTCAATGTGATTGTCTATAACAAGTATTTTCCCCAATGCTTCAGAGATCGAAAATTGTCAGAATTCTAAGAACTCAAGCAAGGCAGGATATCAGTGGCCGAATATGAGGCCAAGTTTACTGAGTTAGCCCGTTTTGCCCCACATATGGTGGATACCGATTATAAGAAGGCACGAAAATTTGAAGGCGGTTTGGACTTCTAAGTGTTTGACCGCGTTGGCGTCTTGAAATTGCCGACATATGTGGAAGTTCTTGATAGAGCATTGATGGCAGAAGCCATTTTGGCAGCTAAGAGACAAGCTCTAGCTCCAACAACTCAGTGAAAGGGTAAACGGTCCAAATTCAACTTCAAGAAGGGCCGATCATTTTCAAAAAGGCAAAATACGAGATCCTCTAGTAGCTCTAGTCAGAGTAGTGGCTCTACTCCTAATTGTCCCGATTACAAAAGGAAGAATAAAGACCTGTGTCACCATGCCTTTGGTGCATGTTTTCGGTGTAGCAAGACTGGCAACATGATTTAGGATTGTCCACTGAGGTTTGAGAATGCTAACTGCCTTGCCGCAAGTTCAACCGGATCCGCTCCTACAACGAGGACCAATGCAAGAACTAATGTCAGAGGTAACACCGAGACTGAAATGCTAAGACAATGGAAAGTGTTTGCATTGGTGCCTGGAGAAGTGCAAAACACCGAATCTGTGGTGTCAGGTATAATCACTATATGTGCTCAGAATGCCTATGTGTTGATTGATTATGGTTCCACGCATTCATTTGTGTCGCATGCTTTTTCTCGGAAATTAACTAGACCATTAGAACCTATGAACTGTTTATTATCTGTATCTACACCGTCTAGGGGTTCTATGATATGTGCTTATGTTTATCTGGCATGTGATATTATGATTGGTGAAATGACATTGTATGTAGATTTGTCACCCTTGAGCACTGATCATTTTGATTGTATTCTGGGTATGGAGTAGTAGACTAAATACTGTGCCACCATTGACTGTGCAAGTAAATTTGTTGTGTTTAGACCACCTGGCATGCCTAAATTTATTTTTACTGGAAATGGGGTAGTTCCTCTACTGTACCTGATTTCATTTATGAAAGCTAGGAAATTGTTGAGAAAAGGTTGTTGGGACTACTTGTGTTGTGTATTGACTGTGTCTTTGGATAGTACCAGTGTGGAAACTATTCCTGTGGTTTGTGACTTTCCTGATGTGTTTCCTAATGACCTACCAGGGTACTTAATTGATAGAGAAATTGAGTTTACAATTGATGTAGTACCTGGAACACAACCTATTTCCGAGAACCCTTATAGAATGTCAACCTTTGAACTCAAAGAGTTGAAAGTTCAACTCCAGAACTCTTAGACAATAAATTTATCCGCCCAAGCACATCACCTTGGGGTGCTCCAGTCTTATTCGTAAAGAAAAATGATGGGTCTTTGAGGCAATGTATAGACTATCGTGAATTGAATAAAGTAATCGTGAAGAACAAATACCCACTTCCCAAAATAGATGACCTGCTTGACCAACTTCAGGAGCGCAAGTGTTCTCCAAGATAGACCTTAGATCTGGATATCACCAGTTAAAAGTCAAAGCAGAAGATGTTGAGAAAACGACATTCAGAACTAGATATGGGCATTATGAATTTTTAGTTATGTCATTTGGAGTAACAAATGCACCAGCAGCTTTTATGGACCTAATGAACAGTGTTTTTAAATCATATCTGGGTGAGTTTGTTGTTGTGTTTATTGATGATATTTTGATTTACTCCAAAAGCAGGGAAGAACTTGAGAACTATTTGCGGACTGCTTTATGAACATGTTTGGAAGTTCTGTTTATGTTTGATCAGAACATGTTTGGAAGTTCTGTGTATGTGGCTCTGGTGACGTATGACTAATGCATTTTTGACGTCACATCTATATTCAATTCAACCTATCATAAAATTCTAAAAAACTCAAATAACATAGAAATCAAATCAATTTCGTGATCAGATGCCGATAAGACCTTCAATTCGCCGAACAAAACAGAAATACAAACAAATATTTCTATGATAAACAGATAGAAACATAAATAATGCAACACACATGTAATTAATTCAGAATTTCATCTTAATTACTCATTACGCATAATTAATCATGGTTTATCGACTAATCATAGATCGGGGTTGTTACACTCATTAAATGTATTAGGGTGTACATGGATCAAATTGATCTGATTTTAGAATAAATTAGGAATCGAATAATTTTTTATGATTCTAGAAAAATTAGAACCGTAATCAAATCGTCAACATGTGGAATTGAACTAGAACTAAACCATAGAAACGAGTTTGATTCAGTTCAATTTACGATTTTATGAATTTTATATAACAGTAAATATGATATGCATTTTATATTAGTAAACAAATTAATAATACTTAGTTTGGTTAAGTTAGTTAGAATTTATCAATTTTATATGGATGACTAGTGTTTAAATCTTTTAAGAAACATTTTATATTTTAATTTTTTATATAAAAAATAATAAATAAATATGTCATGATTTGATTTGTTTCGGAATCGTAACCAAAGTATTGGAATCGAAAAATTAGACTGACTTGAATGGTTCCACCATTTTCAAAACTAAAACCATAACTAAAAAAATAGACCAAACCGACAATTTAAAACGAATTGGATTGGTTTATCCGTTTTATCCGTTTTTTTGGGATAAATTATAAATACACGCATAAGGTTTGCTTAAAATACAAATTGTCTCTTGTAATTTGAAAAATTACAAATATTCCTTTGTCAGAATTTTTTATTTAACAGAATTAACTAAAAAAATAAAATTTATAATTGCTCTCTTATACAATAATATAATTTTCTAAATTATTAATTAAAACATATTTCTAATATTATTAAAAATTATTAATTGACTTAATGATTTATTAATAAAAGAGATGATTTGTTATGAAATTAAAAATTTTAAGAAATAAAATATCATTTTTAAAAATACAAGAATAATTTATATTTTAATTAAATCTTTAGAGACGTATTTATAATTTATCTTTTTTTAACACACCTAAAAAAATGTATTTGTAATTTAAATTTTTTTCTTTTAAAAAAAAAAGGTCGCAGGGGGAACACCAAGATGGAGAGAGAGAGAGAGAGAGGGGGGGGGGACACCAAGATGGAGAGAGAGAGAGAGAGAGAGAGAGAGAGAGAGTGGAAGAAATATAAGCCGTCAACGTGGCGTGGGTTGGTATGTTGATAACGACGTGAATAATGCTGGAAAATTCTAAAGTTTTACTAAAAGACTTTGTTGGGCAAAACTTTCCAAACATGATTCCATAATATGCTTTAAGTGCTCTGTTGATTTATAATTTTTAAAAATTAATTTTATATTTACTTTTCAAAACAAGTGTATTCTGTTATATTTCCATATAATCTTGAGATTTCTGGCCGTTTGATTAGAATAATATTTATGTTTTTATTTTATTTTTTTGGACTTGTTATTTTTATATTTTATGAATTTTTTTAAAAAAATTTATGAATTTTGAATAGAATTTTGAGTTGTTTACTTGGTTATAAGTTGTAAATTTTTTAATCAAATATTATATGTTACATCATTCAATTTAAACTCAATTCAAAATTCTTTTTAAAACTCATAATCAAACAAATTTTCTATACTCAAATCATAATTTCAAACTCACAAATTCAAAATACAATTCTATTCTCAAATCATAATTCTAAAGTTCTATCAACGCAACCTAAAATTTTTATTAATGTAGGACCTATATGTGATTCACATAAAGTTTTGCTAAAATTTTTATCAATGTGAGATTTATATGTGACTCACATTATGTAAATTTTGCACTCAAATAAAATATTTGATAAAAAATTAGTAAGATTTTAAAATTTTTTTTTTTTTTTAGCTTAAAATCCCGAGTACTTTACTACCAACCTTCCTTCATGCATACCCATCCATCACCCACGTGGCGCCGTCCCACGCCTCAATACATGCAAAATATATCATGGGATATTTTTAATTTTGACACGTTAACTGCCACACTTGACTTATTTCCCTCCACTCCATTAAATTATGGAGAATTTGAAAAAATAATTACCAATTTGTTGAAGGAAAAAAAATACAAATCAATTGTGCTTTTAAAAATTAATTACTAACATGCGAAAAAGTTAATATCCTTAATAATTAAAAATTATAAAGTTTATCATAATTTTATTTTTTTTAAATACCCACTGATATATTGTTCCCTTTTCTTGAAAAAATTTAAAATTTTAATTATTAAAATTTTTAAGACTTATCACTAGTAATTAATTTTTGCACATATTAGTTGATTTCTTTTACAAAACATCACACTTACACATTCGCGATTAATTAAATCAAAAATATTGATATAAATTTTATTAATGTATATTTTCAAGATACATATTAGTAGATGTTAAAAAAATTATATGCATATATTTTTTATTATACTTACTTTGATGCAAAATGGTAACAAGTGAAAATTATATATATCATATTAACTTCATTGAAAGTTTGAGATTAAAGTGAATTAATGTTGATAGTTTGAGGGATACTTGTTTAAGGAAAATGTTTGGTAGTTCAAAATTTTGTAACTCAAATGGCTCAAATCTGTCAAAACGACGTCGTTTTACACTCAAAACGACGTAATTTGAACCAATTGAGCCATAAAATTTTGAGCTACCTAACATTGTTGCTTGTTTAATTTGATAGTTTTGGGAGTAAAGTAACAGAAATGTGGTAATTTGAGGAGATAAAGGGACAATTTGCCTAATATTTTTTAGAGATCTTAAATACTAATCACACACGTCAGATTTTAATTTTAGTATAAGAATATATATATATATATATATATATATATCATAATATATATGTATAGCGTATTAAGGCCTCGTTTGGGAACAGACTATTTTAGTAATTTTTTGGCTTTTTTGCTAAAATAGTGAAATAAAAAAAACTAACATGTTTGGGGTGACTTTTTGACTTTTTACGAAAAGATATGCAAAAAGTAGAGAGAAAAATGGAATCTTTGATTTTTTGATATAGATTATAGGCTTTTTGACTTTTTAAGTAATTTTTTGACTTTTTGACTAAAATGTTAACTTGTCAAACGAGGCCTAAATGCATAAAATATAGAATAATGTTTGAGAGCTCGAAATTCTTCCCCCCTAATCCCCCTAATGCCCAAAACGACGTCGTTTTGGGCATTTTTTTTTTTCCTTTTTCCTTCGTCTTCTTCATGCAGCTCTGATACTGGGAGAGGGAGAGGGAGAGGGAGAGAAAGAGAGAGGGAGAGGCAGAGGCAGGTCGCAGCTCGTAGCCGTCGCAGGGAAGAGCTCGTCGCCGGGATATCGCAGCTCGTCGTCCCCGTCGTCGTCCAGCCCAACCTGATCGCCGCCCAGCCCAGCCCCGCCTCTGCCTCCTCCTCCCCTGTGATTATGGCCCCCTTCAGTTCCTCTCCTCCTCCTCCTCCTCCCTCCTTCCTTCTCTTCTCCTTCTTCCTTCTGATTTTCTACTTCTGAAACAAAAATAAAATAAAATAAAATAAAAAAAAATTAGGGGGATTCGGGGAGCTCATTTTCGAGCTCCCTAGCACGACCATAAAATATATATTAAATTATACGATTAATAGTATTTATTGCACTTTATTTCCATCAATTATTATTTAATAGTATTTTATCCTCTCAACTTTAAAACTATATATTTATCCCTAAATTAAAAAAAATTATTTCACTTCCACCTTCAAGAAAGACTGTATTTGTATAATTATAATTGATGAGTCTAATTATATGATTTCATAATTGAGAGTTAAAAATTATAAAACTCAACCTAATTAACCTTTACAATTATTTTAACTTGTTTGGGCACAGTTTTTAACATAATTACTAATATTAATTCAAGTCGCTATCATCATCACAGGCCCACACCACTTTTCATACTGGTCTAAAAATAAAAAATAAAAAGAGGTTTATGGTTTGTTTGGCAAGTAATTTTTTTAGTTAAAAATTATTAAAAAATTAAAAAATTAACAATTTATATTAAAAGGTCAAAGATTTTTTTTTTCTATCTGTTTTTTGTACATCTTTTCATAAAAAAGTCAAAAAGTTATCCCAAACATATTAATTTTTTTACATCACATTTTAGTCAAAAAAATTAAAAAATTACTAGAAAAACCTATTCCCAAATGAGGCCTCAGTGTCAAAGCTAAAATAAACAACTCTGTTTGCAGAAAATATTTAGCTTTTAGAACATTTTTCAATAGATATTGGGGAATCCAAATGAAGTGGACACATGACTTGTTGAAAATCTTTTGTGGCTCTACGGAGTTTGCCCCAGTTTCATGGTATGATATGATCAAATGAGATGAGTCCAATGAGAAAAGGCTCATGTAGTACACTGATTGAAAGAGAGGGGGAAAGCGACCATATATAGTTGAACACAATTGTAAAGTTTTGCTAATGTTAGTGTTTTTTAAATATAAAAAATACTAAGCAGATAGAATTCAATAATAAAATCAAACACAACCTTCTTATATTTCACTTTGTAAATTCGATTCGATATACATAAAATAACTCTTTTAATCTCTTTGCAAAAGTAAAACATCTATTAAATTAGTGATGATAGTCCAATTAGTAACTTTATTTATTTATTTTTGTGTGTAAAACACTGAAATATGGCCTTAGAAAGGAAGAAAAGTATTTTTATCTTTATATTTAGTTTATTTGTGTCATAGTAACTTTCACTCAATTTATTTTCAAATAATATAGTTGTAAATTATTTATAAATTAAATTTTAATTATAATATCATGGATGCTATTTTTATTTGAAACTTGTAATCAGCCGAAGGTGTAGCATAAAAATATCACTGTGTTATTTAAGGATAATATACAACACTATTAAAGTGAGTATTTTTGCTAAGTGTGTGTGCCTTGTTATTGAATGTTGAATAACCTTACGTTTAATTTGAAATTTACTGTTAACATGAAAAAATGTTATTAAGCCTGTGTTTGGCAAGGGCTTTTTCAGGCTTTTTTGGCTATTTTAGCCACAAAAAACAAAATAGACTATTTTAGCCATAACAAACAAAACATCACATCCAACCTATAATCATTACATTATTCTCTCACAAAAAAAGTCAAAAAAGCCAAAAAGCCCTTCCCAAACCAAGCTTTTTAGCCCAGGTTAAAATAACCAAAAAAGTCAAAAAGTCAACCCACTTCCCAAACGGAGGCTATATCCACCACTCAAATCTAGTACAATAATGATTTTTAGCATCCTGCAAGTTAAAATTATACAATAAGAAGGGGATTTTTCCTTGTCAGTGGTTCTAACTTTAGTGCATTCTTACTTTTTAATTGATCAGATAACTATAGTAATATAGTAGAATCACATTTATTTTGATAAAATAAATTGCAAATATAATCTAACAATTCATTATAATTGTTCAAATAACTTAATTTTTTATTTAAATAATCTATTTAAGAATCCTAATAAAATGAGTAATACAAATGATTCATCTTGGTGATGGACGTCAAGTTTTTTTTTTTAGATAGTTAACATGATGAGTTCCCGGGCGGCCTTGAGAGTAGGCAAAAAAGGCTTGCGCCTTGAGCACTTAAATTAGGGTTGAAAATAAGGGTCTCCAAATATAATATTTTGTTTTAGATATTAAAAAAAAAAAAAACAAATCCAAATATTATAAGTCCAATTGAACATAGGGTCCAAAAAAATGTAGCAAGACTAGATTTTTATTTTTTTTAAGTATATGTAATAATTGTTTCTTATTTTAATATATAAAATTAATTTTTGTTTATAATTTTAATGATTATATGTGCAAATAAATTTTTTTTATAATTACAAATAAATAAAAAAATTATAACTTATCATTTTATTCATAAATTTCTTTTTTTTTTTATTATAAGACGACTCCATCTTCAAAGTTTATTCCGACGCGTTCAAATCCTCTCTTGCCATTCTCTCCAACCCTTCCTCCGGGGACGGGTCAAATTGGCCACGTCACCCCTCACAAACAATTTGCGGCTCAAATTAACTCAAAAAAAAAAAAAAATCTCCTGACACTCTGTGACACTCTCTGTCTCCCAGCACACTCTCTCTCTCTTTCTCTCTCTCTCACACACACACTCTCTCTCGCTCTTCTGATAAAAATTTAAAAAATTATTTTAATCTTTTTAATTTTATTTTCACAATATATATAATTTTTAATATAAAAATTTAATTTTATAAAATTAATATTATTAAAAATATACCTTTAAAATGAGACTAATATTAAATACTAATATTTAATAAAAAAATTAAAATAATAAAAGTAATTACTATGTTCAGTTAAGTTTTGAAATTATTATTTTTTAAATATAAAAATTAATTTGATGAAATAAACACATAAAAATCATATATTTTTGAAATTCTCAAAAACAATCTTCATTCAAAAAAAATCATATGAAAATAATTTATTTTAAAGGAAATAAAAAACACACAAATCCAATCTGTGTATAAGTGCAAATCAAATACAAGAGAATTTTGAGAAGATGATTAAAATTTATTTTTTAAATTTCTTTGATTTTTTTTAAAAAATGTGAGAAATAATATGATCCAAAACGAGTTAAAAGCTGATAAGTTAACCCATTTCTTAAAAGAGGCCACAACATATTTTTTATTTTCATATAATTTTTTTTAGAATAATTTTTTTTTTGAGAATTTCAAAAATATATGATTTTTTTTGTGCTTATTTCATGAAATTAATTTTTATATTTAAAAAACAATAATTTTAATACATAACTAAGCATAATAATTACTTTTTATCTAGGGGTTGTTTGGGATGTTCTAAATAAGTGTACTTTTTGACTTTTTATGAAATATGGGTTGGGTCTGAAGTGATATAATAGAGAAGTAATGTGACTTAAATAAGATGATTTGACTTAAATAGGATAGTAACTTTTTGATTTTTTCAAAGAATGCCAAACTTAGCCTTATTTTAATTTTTTAAATATATTTAAATTAGTCTCATTTTAAAGTTATATATTTATTGATATTAATTTTATAAAATTAAAATTTATATTAAAAATTATTTATATATATTATGAAAATAAATTAAAAAAAATTAAAATAGTTTTTTTAATTTTTTATTAGAAGAGAGAGAGACATGTGCGTGTGTGAGAGAGAGCGACATACAGAGTGTGTGTGTGAGAGAGAGAGAGAGAGAGAGAGAGAGAGAGTGTGTGTGTGTGAGTGGTGGGAGACAGAGAGTGTCACGACAAATTTTTTTTTTTTTTTTCAGTTAATAAGAGCCGCAAATTGTTTGTAGGGTGAAGGGTCTAATCTGGCCTGCCGGGGAAGGGTTGGGACAGAATGACAGGAGAGATCCGAACTTCATCATGACCCTCAAGTTATTAGTAAAGAGGGAGAATCCCAACTCAGAAAATAAAAATAATCGTCGAGAGTTTTAATTTTAAAATTTTAAGAAGAATTTTAATGATGTGATAGGAATAAAAAATATATATAAACATATACATTACATTTATATGGGTTTTATTTTTTATTATATCACTAAATTTTTTTTTAAAATTTTAAAATTAAAATTCTTAATCTTTATTTATAAAGGGAATGGCTTCTGTCCAGTCCTTAATCAGACTGGACTGTGCTGTTGGGCTCATGGGACCTTATCACGGGTCTCATTTTGATAATCTGAACCGTTCAATATGTAGAACTCGTCAGTATTATATACCTGTAAAAAATCACGTTGATCGGATATCGATAGCTATGTGATCAAAACAGATTTTTATCAACCGTTAATTTATTCACTGTCTATTTTTTTATACAAAATTGATTTGATCACATAGCTATTGATATCCGATTAATGTGATTTTTAACATTCATACAGTACTCGACGAATTCTACACGTTGAATGGTTTAAATTATCAAAACGAGATTTATGGTGAATCCTCACAGACCCAACAATACAATTCAGTCCGATTAAAAACAGAATAGAAGCTATGCCCATTTATAAAATAACAACAATGTTACACGTCCCTAACAAATGACGAATGAATGACCAAACATTCAAGGTAGACTGTCACCTAAAAAAAGTGAGTCCCACCACTGAATAACTCTCAGCAAGTGATCATTCAAAACTTTCGACAATAAAGATTTTATTTATATAAAGTAGAAGGGTACAAAAAGAAATATACCTCAATTCTATCAATTGATATTGAGACAGAGCACCACATATTTATAAAAGAACAAAAAATTGAGGCGAAGCAGCATAAACTTTCATAAAGATTGAAAAAGACAGCACAATACAATAATACAGCCCAAACTTTCATTAAGATTGAAAAAGATAGTACAATACAATAAAACAATTCACCGTTTCATTCTTTCTTTCTTTTTCTTTTAAGATTTTTAACAAACATTTAGATTGATTTAATTTATAAATTTGAGTAAAGATTTAAAAAATAAAAGAAAAAAATAAATTAAATATAAATATATTTTATTTATATTTTACTTATCTTTTTATTTTTTTAAATCTTCACCCAAATTTATAAATCAACCATATTATTAGAAATTTGAAAATGAAAAATAAAAAGGTGAGACGCATTTTCTTTTTTTAAAACCTCACTCAAATCTATAAACCAAACATAGGTCTTGTTTGGTTTGTTTTTGAGAAACAAATTTTCAAAAAAAAATTCTAAAATTTTGTTTAGTTTATATCTCTTACACATCAATTAATTATTTTTTTTCTCTCTTCTCTTTTTCTCAATCACTTTTTCTCTCACATATATCTACTCAATTATAATAAAATATCAAATTATCCCAAACTCTCACGCTCTAAAACTATTTCAAAAATATACAACCAAACAAATCAAAAAAAATTTAAAACTCTTCCCTTAAGATTTTTTTTGAAAATTTATCTTTCAAAACCAAACCAAACACAGCACATCCATAACCTAAGAGTATGAATTTCTCAATATAAAAAAAAAAATCAATTTTCAATCAAAAAAATAATAAACCTACAAATATATAATTCCTTGCAAAATTAGAAAAAAAAAATTTCAAAAATTTAAAAATAAATTAAAATTTATAATTTTAACAAGTTAGACCATACCAAAAAAAAAAATTAGATCTCACAAATTAAAAACTTAACATTCGTTTGAGATATAGGTTATTTTTTAACTTTTTAATTTTTTGACTTTTTAAATTTTTATAAAAAAAATAAAATAATTATAATTTATATGTGATATTTTATTTTATTTTATTAAAATAATTAATTTTATCTTATATAACTAAATTAATCCAAACGAACGTACCGAAGCGACCCTTACTTGATCGACCCGCTTCTTCGACCAGGTTGCTACTTTTCTTCCGCGATGATTTTGCCTTTTCTTCGGTGATGATTATTACGCTTTCAAATGGACGGACCAAAAAAATAACAAATGAGTTGATGGATTTTGACGCCTCTTTAATTTTATTTTATTTTTTAAAATATCTTTCCATCACGTGAGAGGAAAATGAAAATTGTTTAGTGGTGGAACCCACCCTTCTTTGGTGGCTGTTCAGCAAGATGTTTCCGTCATTTATTCCACCATCAATAATGATTCATATCATTAAAATAAAAATTATTAATATTATTAATATATTAAAAATGTCAAAAAATAAAATAAAATAAAAAACAAAAAAGATCATTACCACATTATTAATGATGTTACTAATACATTAATTTTAATACTCTCAACTATTTTTATTCTATCATTTCCTTGCTGCCTGTCATTCATTCTATCATTTCCTCGCTGCCTCTAGCATTAATGACAGTTGTTTAGTGGTGAGACCCACTCTTCTAGGTGGCTGTCCAGCTGATGTTTGGTCATTCATTCTATCATTTCCTTGCTGCGTCTAGCATTACTGGTAAAATAATGGAGTTTAATCGAGGTGTTGTTGGGGTGTTTTAAATAAATATATTTTTTTATTTTTTTAAATTAAAAAATTGAGAAAAAAAAAATATGAATATTTAGGTTAATTTTTAAAATTTTTATGAAAAAAATATATATTAAAAAATTATATATATAAGTGTACAGGAGAAGATAGCGAAGTAGGCCGTATAGGTTGGGCAGTGTAGTCGGTTGCGTAAAAAATGAGAAAATATTGCCTCCTTTTCGGACTTTAATTGGGCTATGTTGTTCGGCCTGTGGAGGCTCACCACGGGTCTCGTTTTTCTAATTGAAACCGTTTAATGTATAGAACTCATCAAGTACTATATGCTTATAAAAAAATCACGTGATTGGATATCAATAACTATCTAATCGCGTTAGTTTTTTTTGTCAACTGTTAACTATAACATTATCATTTTTTATACAAAACTAATTTGATCATGTAGTTAGCAATATCCGATAGACGTGATGAGTTCTACATATTGAACGGATCGGATTATCAAAACGGGACCCATGGTGGCCCCCACGGACCCAATTTTACCATCCAACTTAGTAAATATACACATTAATTTTTTTTTCCCCTTTCACGGCCTTTGGTTTGATGTCAGTCCCTAGAGTAGCGTGAGTTTGATTTATATTTTAATATTATGTATATTAATTTTTAATATTTTTTTTGATAAATAGTGATAATTTTTTAATTCTTTTAATAATTTTTTAACTTTTTAATTTTTTTTAAAGTTCCCAAACCAACCTAGTGGCATTTTGGGGGCTTGTAAAAAAATTAATTTTTAATTTATTTTAAGTCATATTATTTTAAAAAAAAATTAGTTTTTAACCAATTTTTTAAATTCCCCTAATTAGGCCTCATTTGGCATATTATAATTTTAATTTAAAAGTCAAAAAAATTATTAAAAAATCAAAAAGTCTATAATATATATCAAAAAGTTAAAAATTTTCTTTTCTCTCTATTTTTTACACATCTTTTCGTAAAAAATTAAAAAATCATTTTAAACATACTAATTTTTTTACCTCATATTTTAGTTAAAAAATTAAAAATTTACTAAAATAGTTTATTTCCAAACGAAACATTAGATAATCATTAAATCTATACTATATATATAATCAAATATAGTTCTATTGGCAAAAGTCTCCGAATATTCATTCCTAAATTCTCATAATTTTAAAGTTCTCTCTTTCATACATGACAACCCTCTTTGATTGTCTTTCATGTTTTCTATTTTCCTTCATTTTCCATTTATTTGATTAATTAAAATGAAAATTAATTTCACGATTTATAGATAAAGATTTGAATTTCAAAATTCCTCCATATAGATAAACATATAAAATTGATAAATAATTTATGAGAATTAATTTAATGGTCCACAGATAAAGATAAAAATTAAATAATTAATTAATAAAATTAATTAATTTCATAAGGGTTGGTTTGGAAAGTGGGTTGACTTTTTGACTTTTTGGCTTTTTTGGCTATTTTAGCATGGACTAAAAAGTCTAGTTTGGGAAGGACTTTTTGGCTTTTTGACTTTTTTTGTGAAAGAAGAGTATAATGATTATGGGTTGAATGTGATGTTTTATTTTTTATGGCTAAAATAGCCTATTTTGTCTTTTGTGGCTAAAATAGCCAAATTCGTCCTTCCCAAACGGACCCTAACTTATAGAAATGTAGTTATATTGGCAAAAGTCTCCAACTATTCATTCCTAAATTCTCATAATTTTAAAGTTTTCTCTTTCCTACTTAGCAACCTTCTGTGATTGTCTTTCATATTTTCTATTTTCCTCAATTTTCTATTTGTTTGATTCATGGTTTATGAATAAAGATTTGAATTTCAAAATTCCTCCATATAGATAAACGTATAAAAATTGATAAATAATTTATGAAAATTAATTTAATGGTCTATGGATAAAGATAAAAATTAAATAATTAAATTTAAAAAATTAATTTCATAACTTATAGATAATTTAAAAATTTTACCCATAAATGAACTTATAAAAATTGATAAATAACTTATAAAAATTAATTTCATGACCTACGGATAAAGATAAAGGTTAAAAAATTGATTCAAAAAAAATAAAATTACTCCTTTTTTTTGGCCCTTCATTTTGTACTTTAATTAATTTCATTATAGATAAACATATAAAAATTCATAAATAATTTATGAAAATATATTTCATGACTTATAGATAAAGATAAAAATTAAAAGAATTATTTAAATAAAAATTGATTTCATGACTTATAGAAAAATAAACATATAAAAATTCATAAATGATTCGTAAAAATTAATTTCGTGGTCTATAGATAAAGATAAATATAAAATGATTGATTTACAAAAAATTAAAATAATAAAATTTAAATAAAGATATGATTTGTTAATCTGTATCTATCAATAACAAATCTATCTAAATCTTTATTTTGATTTACTTATATTTTTTTTCTCCTTCTATCACATATTATCCATTTTTTTATTTTGAATTTTTTATCTTATGAAATATCGTTATCAATAACTTTTATCTCGTATTAAATCCTTAACTTTCTCTTCTTAATTTTTATTATTCGTTATTATCTATCAAGTGATAAAGATATAAAATAAAATAAAATAAATAGTTGGCTCTGAATGAGAAGAATATTAATAATGAAATTTTTTTTTGATCGGCAATATTAATAATGAAATAACGAAGGATGCATGGGAGGAGGCAGCACAAAAATCTCACAAAATTAATTTTCGCCACTATATTTATCTAAGGTAATAATTTGGTGTTCTTTCTCTTAGTTGTTAAAAATAATTTGTATTAGATCATTACTGTATGTTTTTTCTTTTTCTTTTTCTTTTTCTTTTTTTTATAAGGTTGTGATTTGTTATAGTATTTATTCAATCCCATCTCTAAATTCTCTCTTTGAAAATTTTGTTTTTTTAATAATAAAGTTTTGAACTAATTTCTTATCAAATTTGTTTTCTCAGTACTTATTTCATTAAAAGATCGAGACGAGTAAAACTTTAATATGATATATGAAATTAATAAACATAATACAAAAATGGTAAGAAAATACTATATACTTGTAGTATTATGTAGGAAAATACTACATATTTGTCGATATCTCTCTGTTATTATTAGTTGATTTGTTAGATTGTATTATCAATTTAGACTCCATATAATTTAATTCAATGTCCATAACTTGCATTCGATCATTTTTTCATTGAGTAACATGTATAATTTTTTTGTTAGTATATAATGATTAAAGCTATCTGAAAAACCTAAGCAATTTGTGCTTAAATCAATATTTAATTGTACCAATTCCCAAACAATCAAAACTAACAATCTAAATCATCAAGCACGTATGAAAGTGATTTAGATTGTTGTTTCAAAAACAATAAATCGACACAAATGATTTTTACGTGAAAAAAATCACTATTGGAGCACCTGTAATTGTGATTAAAAAAATCACGGGCGAAATGCCACAAATCAATCCACTATGAAGGAAAGAAAGAATACAAAATACCCAAACAAATTACCCAAACTTTGTTAATTTGTCTTCAACGATTTGTATTTCTTCCACCACAACCTTCGTCTCAGAACTAATTAGATTGATGTTGATTCCATAACATCCACGTCAACTCAACGATTGCGCACAGCTTCGAACACCTTCAAACACTCCACGCTTGAATCTCCGGATTCTACCAAAGAAGAACACTCTTGAAGATGATCACTTAAGCAACCCTTTGATGTGAATTGTCAAACCATGTGAGTTTAATATTCAAGAAAACATCAAAGGAAAACTAGCAAAATAGCCTTAAAAGAAAACCCTAGAGCTCTCAAAATAGATCTGGAAGCATTAACCCTAAAAACGGACTGAATCGCATATTTATAGCAAACATGGCCACCATCTCCGCTCGAGCGCAGGACTTGCCGCTAAAGCGGTGTCGCTAAAATGAGTCTACACTCGAGCGCTGGAACTCACGCTTAAGTGCAACAACATGCCTCCCAGTATATTTGTAGACAAGCCAAACTATTGGAGGAGAAAAACCTACCCTCGAGCGCAATTGGTCGCTCGAGCGGAAAGACCAAAAAATAAGGAAAAATTACAACTCAATTAAACTAAGCTTGTTCGCAGAATTGGCAACAAGTAGGGACCTAACAATCTCCCATTTTGTCAATTCCTGGACAAAACTTTTCTAACAATTTTTCCTAACAACACACGCACTAGACACACTAACTAACTCAAACAAAAGAACTGGCCTACCAGACACAAAAAAATTGCAAAACCACAAATGTCGATTTGATTGAGAAACATTTGGAACAATCCACCTGTGGAAACGACCAAAATATCACAAAAACCAAAACTGTGGAACGAAGTAAGATACAAATAGAAATAATGCATTAATGAAAAAAGAAAAAAGAAAAGAAAAAAAAAAAAACCCACAACCATCACATTTCCAAGATATCCCATAATCCAAAAATATGGGTGTGTCTGTGTCCAGCATGTACAAACCAGCATGTAAAAACCAATAAATATCCAAAAACAACCACCACAAAAACTACTCTCCCTTTTTGTCCGGGAGACAAGAAAACAAAATAAGAGAAGCCAGCCAAAAAAGAAGAAAGACATGAAAGATAAAAGAAAAAAGAAACAAAAACTGTCCAAAAATAAACAAGCCAAAAAAAAAACAAACTCAAGGATCTGGCGGTAGAGGATGGGCCGGCTGCAACTGAAGCAATAAAAGAATCTAATCCAACTGTAGGGTGGTCTGTGTAGCTGACTGCTCAAGATGGCCAAGCTAACCATCGAAAGCATCCATGAGGTCCAACCGTTGAGTTAGGGACTGCTCGAAACAACAAAGCTGGCCACGGAGAGTCCGAGAATGAATATCAGGCTCCTCTGCTCCTGTTGTGACGGCATCAAACTCGGCCTTCTCAATGATAAGATCATTATCACTTGTAGAAAATAGACCTGCCCTAGAAGACTTCCCCTTAACATGTGCCCGACTTTGAGAGATGGTCTTTGTGGTAAAAGGTTTGATAGGGAAGGCAAACTCATCGTCCTCAAGAACCGAGACTTCTAATTTGGACAAGAGACGGTTAAGGAGACACCTATAAGGTAGCCCTAAAGACTTTCTCTCAAACGGGGCTACCATTTTTTGAAAAATGAGAGTGGCAAGGTCGATAAAACGATGGCGACCAATGCAAAAGAGAACAAAGCCTTGGTCTTGATTGATTTCAGAACCATAGGTTGTGACGATAACATTGGCACAGATGATTAGGTTGAGCAAACGGAACCTGGAAAAGAGCTCATGTTGTTTGATCAAAGTGCCCTTAACCCAAGTACGAGGTGTACCGCACAATGCAGTGGCCACCTCGTTGAAATCACAAGTTAGGCGGACTAGAAAGGGATAGTGGATTAGAAAGACACTGTCTATGCCTAAAAACTCTCGGATAAGATCTGGGGTAATAGACATGGACTTAGACCGAACCCAAGTCTGAAACGAAGGACCAATATCATCAATGCCCTCAATATTACAATAAAACTCTCGGACAACCGGCGAAAGAGAGCACAAAATCACCCTCCAACGGATTGAACAAGGGGCGTATAGGTAAAGACTCAAAAGTGTTGGGTAGGACATGACGCTCAAGATGGACAGTTCTAGAAGCGTAAGCCTCTCTAAAGGACTTGGCTTTTTCGGCAGATGGAAACCAGTCGGGGTTATAAGATGGGTGAGTGGCAGTGGACTCCCTATGTTTGGTAGTGGACATAGCTAACCCAAGGACACCCAAACCAAGTTAGACAAACCCCCAAAACCATTAAAAAAAAAAAAACATTAGTAACACAAATGAGTAAGAACAAAACCAATACTAACAAAAATAGTAGAAAACATGAATGGACTTAGTATCATTAGTGAACACAAGCCTACGACGGTAAAATCTAAAGCAGAAAAAACAAAACAAAAAATCAAAGAAAACAAAATATATATATATATATATATATGACAACCATGGCGAACAAAGAGCATAACCAAAACCATGTGGAACTCAATGTCACAAATAGCAAAGTTCAAACATTGACAGACTTAGGAACTGCAATGGACAACCGAGGAAAAGACAAAACAATGTGGAGATAATGACAAACCAAACCCCAATAAAAAACACTCAATAGGTGAAACAACCTTTTGTGGGAGTGGGTGAAAAAATGAAGAATAAGAACAACCACATAGACCAAAGCACAAAACAAACAACCCCAAAGAAGACCGAATAGAGAGAGAAAAAAGAGAGAATAACACAAAAAGTATGGTGAGAGACTGACCTGAGATGAACCAGAGGAGCATACGAAATCACCAAAAACACAACCTTAACCAGTTGCAGAGGATGGAATGGAACCACAAATGAAGGCTTAGGAGAGAGATAAGAATAAATTTGGGGAAAAAAATGACTCTAAAGCGACGGGTTGCAGAATATATACTAGGGCTTACCGCTTAAGCGAGAGACTCAACCCTCGAGCGGACTCACTTACGTGCGCCTCTCCGCTCGAGCCGAGAATATGGCGCTCGAGCGAGAAAAGCAAGCTCTCAGAGTCTCGCGTATACTGTAAAAGTATTAGAGGAGAAAAATCTACGCTCGAGCGTAAAAGTTGACGCTAGAGCGGGGAACAAAAACAACAAAGGCCAAAATACTTCTCTTCTGAGTAATTAAAATCAACTCGCACTATTAAGTGGGACCTGAAACAAGAAGAAATGAGCACAATAACAAGAATGTAACGCTAAGATGAGATAATCCACAAACCATGAAGCCCAATATCATGAGGAAACACAATTATGACAAGAGGAAATACAATATCATGAGCAAATCAGATAAAAATTGATCAATGAACATAAGCGACATGAGAATGCGCAACTCAAAAACAAACATGAGAGCTCACATAATGAATGTGCGTGTGTGCAATCCTTGAGAGGCCATAGAGCTAGAGTTAATCCTCGTAGTGATCGGATGGCTGGACCTCCGACGAGAGTTACTAAACATCACTGAGAAAAGTCAAACCTTTAGAAATCAAGGGGTATTTGTTGAGTAAATGCGGAGGCTCCTCCTCAATCAATGAGTTTTTTTTTGTTTTTTTTAAATTTCTGACTTTTCTTTCTTGGGGTCACTCACTGGTGGTATCCACGCTCAAAAGTATGGAGACCAAACCAAATAAGCATGGAATTAACGATGATGGCCTTAATGATGCCTCTGAGGTAGCCTTTTCCTAATGCCCGGACTTCAATGAACTGAGGGAGGAACCATGAAGATGAACAATGATGGTGGATGGTTAAGAGACTCAACATCACCCATGATATACCAATATAGGTCAATTCCTCTAAAATTGTATAAACGACATTGTTAGAGGTCCATAAAGAACTTTGATCACTTGTGCGGAAATCTCTGCAAAAGTTTATCTCAAGGATGCGTACAGAATGAGATCATGAAGTCAATGAGTATGAGCATTCAGAATGAGCTATGATCAAAGACAAATAAAATCTTGCAAGCAGCATGAGAGGTGCTCATATGAGTCTAAATGCAGTGATGACAAGAATCAATGGCAATGAGATTATAGAATCCAAGCACACATAAAGCCAATCACTCTCACCCATTCAAGTAACAGGTCACACCCTAGTGACTAAGTACAACACTCAAGGTCTTTCTACGGAACTCAAACCTAAGAAGATCAAGGGGTTTTGTAAAAATATCAACATTTTGATGTTCAGTGGGTACATGTTCAAGAATAACAAGACCCTCTTCCACTAACTCTCTTGAGAAAATGATGACGAATGCCAATGTGTTTGGTGCCAGAGTGTTCGACAGGATTTTTGAAAATATTAATGGCACTAGTATTATCACAGAAGAGAGTGAGAGTGTTCTGGTCTATACCGTACTCATGAAACATTTCCTTCATCCACAACATTTGGACACAACAACTCCCTGCAGCAATGTACTCAGTCTCAGCGGTCGAAAGAGAGATGGCATTTTGATTTTTTCTATGCCAAGCAACCATATTATTCCCAAGGTAAAAACACTCCCTGGATGTGCTCTTACGATCATCAACACATCCTGCCCAGTCGGAATCAGAAAAACCAGTGATTTCGGCAGTAATGTCGGTCGTGAACCAAATCCTATACCCCAATGTCTCATTAACATACTTAATGATACGTTTGATTGCAAGTAGATGAGACTCTTTATGACAAGCTTGGTAACGGGCATAAACACCTACACTAAATGCAATGTTAGGACGACTGGCTGTGAGGTATAAAATACTCTCTATCATACTCCTATAAAGAGCAGGATCAACCTCAGTCTTTGGAAAGGTGAAGACTAATGCTCATGGAAGTGCGAGCATATTTGGCTGACTCAAGACCAAACTTAGACACAAGATTTTTGGCATACTAAGTCTGAGAAACAAGCATACCTAAAGGAAACTGTTTAATTTGAAGACCCAAGAAGTAAGACAACTTTCCCATCATGCTCATTTTAAACTCATGTGTCATGCAATCCGAGAAATATTCCATAAGAAAATCAGCAGTGGATCCAAACACAATATCATCAACATAAATTTGAGCAACAAGTATATGAGACTTAGTATGTTTCACAAATAAGGTCTTGTCCATACTACCCCTTTGAAAATCATTATCAAGAAGAAATGTAGCAAGCCAATCATACCAAGCCCGAAGGGCTTGTTTCAATCCATACAATGCCTTGTCTAACTTGTAAACATTGTGTGGACATTTTGAGTCCTCAAACCCTTTTGGTTGCTCAACATAAGCCTCTTTTTTCAAGTACCCATTCAAAAAGACACTTTTCACATCCATTTGGAACAATTTTATACCAAGAAAACATGAAACACCAAGTAAAATACAAATAGATTTGAGACATGCAATAAGGGCAAACGTCTCATCATAGTCAACACCCTCTACTTGTGTATAGCCATGAGCAACCAACCTAGCTTTATTTCTAACCACAGTACCATTCTCATCAGATTTGTTTTTAAATATCCACTTGGTACCTATCACATTCATGTCTCTAAGTCTGGGAGCAAGAGTCCAAACTTTGTTACATTCAAATTGACCTAACTCTTCATGCATAACATTGACCCAACTATCATCTAGTAAGGCCTCTTTTATATTCTTAGGTTCAATTAATGAAACATAACACATATGAAATACCTCTTCCCGAATTTGTCTTCGAGTTTTCATTCAATCTGAGACACTTTCAATCACCTGTTGAGCAGGGTGATTCAGTTTCACCCTTGTTGATGGTTTGAACTCTGAACTTGTAGTGACAGAAGCATCAGAAGTGGTGTCTCTTTGTGCATTCTTTAGACTCGGACTTACCTTAGAAGTTGGTGCTGGCTTACCTTCTTAAGCTTGGTCTTCTGCGTCTCCTTGACTTTGTGGTTTAATATCCAAGATGGGAGACTCACCATTTTCTTCTTCATTTAACGCAGAAGTAGAAGAACTTGTGTCATCTATAACCGCATTGATCAACTCTATTAAAGACAAAGTACGTAGGTTATAGACACAAAAAACTTTACTAGAGGTTGAATACCCTAGAAAAATACCTTCATCACTTCGGGAGTCAAATTTGCCCAAAGGCTTTTTATCTTTGAAAATGTAACATTTACTCCCAAAAGTTTTGAAGTATTTTATATTAGGTTTCAATCCCTTCCACAATTCATATGGAGTTTGTAAAGTGCCGGGCCTTAAATACACACGATTTACAACATAAACAACGGTGTTTAAGGCTTCAGCCCAAAACTTTGGAGGAGCTTTCTTACTAAGGAGCATAACCCTAGCCATCTCTTGAACAACTTGTTCTTCCTCTAAACAACTCTATTTTGTTGTGGAGTAATCGGTGTAGAAAATTCATGCTTAATTCCATGCATATCACAAAAATCCGAAAATGAGCTATTTTCAAACTCACGACCATGATTAGTTCGAATTCTTATGATAAGCCCAATATAAACACCCTATTCATTTTGGATTTTAAGGACTAAAGCCTGGAAAGCATCAAACGTATCAGATTTTTTTCTTAAAAAATTTACTTATGAAAAACGAGTATAATTATCAACGGTTAAAAAATGTATTTTTTACCTCCAATGCTTTCAGTGCAAGTAGGATCCATATGAACCAGTTCAAAAGGACGTTTGGTTGTGAAACTGTTTACCTTTTTATAAGGAGCACGATTTTGCTTCCCAAGTTAACATAGTCCACACACATGGTTCACATTCTTACCCATTTTGGGTACTCCTCTCACAAGCTCTTTGTTGGCAATCTTAGTTAGGTCTTTGAAATTGATGTGACCTAATCTTTGATGCAACATGTCAAGGTTACTTATGACGGCCGAGTGCAAGTAAGATCATTAGTGGTAACAATCCCATAGCAATTATCAGATGTGCGAACCCTATGCATGACAGTATTTCCTTTCTTATCCAAAATTTCACATTTATTTTTTGAAAATAATATTTCATGATGGGAATCACACATTTGACTAATGCTCAACAGATTAGCTTTAAAGCCGTTAACATGAAAAACATTTTCAAGTTTAGGAAGACCAGCGACACTTATAGAGCCCTTACCAATGACTCTAGAAGTGCCACCATCTCTAAAGGTAACAATTCTTCCGTCATATTTATTAAGAGATGTGAAGTAGGATTTGTCACCAGACATGTGACAAGAGCACCCACTATCAAGATACCACATGTGTGAGTTACGTGTTTTCAGTGCAATGTGAACAACGAAACACGTTAAGTCGCTCTTTCTAACCCATATCTTTTTGGTCTTAGTGGAAGTAGGACTAGCAGTCTTGGTAGACGTCTTAGGTTGTGAACACCCTCATGAATCTTGGTGTTCCGCCTAGACATGTAAGGTTGTCTCCTAACCCAAGAAATATTAGAATTTCTACCATTTTTAGATACTATACCAAACAACTCCAAACAATAAGGACGAATGTGGCCATACCTCCCACAATAATGACAAACAAACACAGGTTTTACCTCCAGTTTGTTGATCTTACCGCTTTTGGGTTGATGGAGAGAAGTATCACCCTTGGGCTGTCCCTTTGTTTGAGTCTTCAGGTCATGTGATGTAGAGGCTTGTCCCTTTTGAAGTGTTATAGTAGTATAGCCTATCCCATTTTTATCACCACTCATTTGTTGAGACCTAATGATGCTTTCAAGTGTCTTCGACCCTTTGGCCCCGTTTGTTTGGAGAGTTAGAGGGGGGATTGGGATTGGTAATGAGGTAAGACCTACTAACATTGTGTTTTTTTTTGAGAGATGGGAAAGGAATTGATAGTGAGCTTCAGATTATAAATCCCCTTAGGAAGAGAATTCAGATGGGTCTTCAAAACTTGATATTAGAAAAATAGTCCGCCAAATTAGAAAATTTTTATTTTTTTATTTTATTTTTTTACATATTGGGAATTTTTTTTTGAACATTAATGTTTATTTTTTTGTATTTTTTGTTAAGTAAAAATTATTATTTTATTTGTTTTATTTTTTTCTGGAAATTTTTTATTTTTTTTATTTAAATTTTTTTTTTACATGTTGGGCATTTTTTTTAAAACATTAATATTTAATGTTTTTGTATTTTTTTTATTTGTTTTATTATTTTATATAAAAATAATTTAACAATCCCTACACTAATAACTATCATCAAAACAAACACAATTTTACTTAATCCCCTCACTATCAATCCCCTCACTATCAATCGCCTCCATTCTACCTCTAAAAACAAATAGCGCATTTGTTCCACATATCAATCGTGGCTCTAGCAACTTTGAGTTCTTTCTTTTTCTAACCAATCAACTATTCCAACGTGGCTTGTGACATATCAAGAATTCCAATCTTCTCTTCAAATGTGGCATAGATGCTAAGAAGTTCATTTCTTTCAGTTTTACAAGCTAGAAGCTTTCTGCAAAAGTCTTACCTGTCATTTGAGATCTTGATGACATCTCTTTTTGTAGCTCCAATCTCTCCATTTAGCTCAACATTCGCGCTTTCACATGCTTTGAGCTTGAGAGTGAGTTTGTCATTGATCTTGGACAAATTCAGGGATTCATCGTAAAGCTTCTCATAAGCTTGTTGTAGGTTATTACCATCAATCTCATCATTGTCTTCCGAGGTTTCATCATCTTTTTTTTGCTCCTCTTTCTCCTGGACCTCATCCAGTCGAGCAACGAAGGCATGAAAGTTGATAGATGGTGATGAAGATGACTCTTCTCTTTTATAAAATTGACTCAAAATGTCCCATGCATCTTTGGTCTTTGTGCAGTGAGCAACCTGTTGCTGTTCTTCGTCAGAAATTGCTTCACGAATGGTAATTAGAACTCTTTGATTGCTTGGATTGTCAATACTTTCAACATCCTCTTCAATGACTTGCCAGCCCTCAGGGTCGTGAGCTCTCAAAAACATTCTCAGTATGATATTCTAGAACAAGTAATTACTCCCATCAAAGGTAAGAACACGGTGCAGATTCTGACCACGAGCAAATTCTACTGGCTTTGGAGGATGTTGAGTGATAGTAGACCAGAATGTCGTGTAAGTACTATCTTCGTCTTCACTGGATTCGGTTTCTTTGGGTTCTTGCTCTGACCCACTTTCATCATCTCAAGTCACTATATAGACTTTCTTCCTATTTTTTTCTGATGGACAATCAAGAGCAATATGTCCAAACTCTTGGCATTCGTAACACTTGACACCTTATCCCTTCACAGTCTTCTTTTTAGTTTTTGGAGCAATTTTGGTGGAAAAGTTTTGGATTTTTCATTACTCTTATCTTTTGAAATAGGGTACTTGAAATTAGGCTTCGTTTTCTTTAATTTTTTTTTGAATTATTTAGTAAACATAGCCTTCATTTCAGACTATAGATCAAACTCAATCTCAGGGGTCTTTGCAGTCTCATAAGCACTAGTAAAAGTCACACTATCTTTTTGTTTTTTCTTAGAAATTTTTTGGGCTTCATAAGTCTACAAGTTTCCAACCAACTGATCAAGCTTGAGGGTATCAACATTCTAAGCCTCCTCAATAGCTGTAACTTTTGATTGGAACCTCTCGCGTAAAGATCTCAAAATTTTTCCAACAACCTTAACTTCGGGGATTTTTTCACCGAGTGTGAATACAAGAATTCACGATGTCACTAAGTTTAGCATAAAATCATCGAGCGTCTTATCATCACGCATAAAAAGAGTTTCAAAAGAAGATGTGAGACGTTGAAGTTTTGGCCTTTTAACAGAAGTAGTACCCTCGTAAATAGTTTCAAGTATGTCCCAAGCCTCTTTTGCTACCTCACACGTGCAAATACGACGAAACTTTTCAAGTGTGATGGAGCAAAAGAGGGAATTGAAAGCCTTACTGTTCCAACTCGAGTTTTGATAGTTGAATGTGTCCCATTTATCAAGAGGTTTGGGAATATTAACACCATCAATGGTGACAACAGGTGTACTCCACCCATAGATCACACAGTGTCAAACTTTCTCATCGATAGATTTTAAAAACGCTCTCATACGAGTTTGCCAATAAGAATAGTTTGTACCATCAAGTAACGAAGGTCTATGGGTCGAGTTACTTTTGCGAATTGAATCCATATCATCAATCACATAAAATTACACTCCTATAGTTTTGATAAAATCAAAGAGTGACCTGCTCTGATACCAATTGAAAAACCTAAGCGATTCGTGATTAGATCAAGATTTAATTGTACTAATTCCTAAAAATTAAAACTAACGATCTAAATCAAGCATGTACGAAAGTAATTTAGATTGTTGTTTCAAAAACAATAAATCGACACAAACGATTTTTTTGTGGAAAAAACCACTATTGGAGCACCTCCAATTGTGATTAAAAAAAATCACGGGCGAAACGTCACAAATCAATCCACTATAAAGGAAAGAAAGAATACAAAATACCCAAACAAATTACCCAAACTCTGTCAATTTGTCTTCAACGATTTGTATTTTTTCCACCGCAACCTTCATCTCAGAATTGATTAGATTGATATTGATTCCACAACATCCACTCCGACTCAACGACTGCGTACAGCTTCGAACACCTTCGAACACTCCACGCTTGAATCTCCGGATTCCACCGAAGAAGAACACTCTTGAAAATGATCACTCAAATAACCCTTTGATGTGAATTGTCAAACCATGTGAGTTTAATACTCAAGCAAACATCAAAGGAATACTAGCAAAATAGCCCCACAAGAAAACCCTACAGCCCTCAAAACAGATCTGGAAGCATTAACCATAAAAACGGACTAAATCACATATTTATAGCAAATAGGGTTGTGATCTCCGCTCGAGCGCAGGACTTGCCGCTCGAGCAGCGTCACTTAAACGAGTGCGAATAGACAGGTCTAAGCTCGAGTGCAACAATATGCCTCCCAGTATGTTTACAAAAAAGCCAAACTACTGGAGAAGAAAAACCTACGCTCGAGCGCAACTTTGGCCGCTTGAGCACAACTTTGGCCGCTCGAGCAGGAAGACCAAAAAACAAGAAAAAATTACAACTCAATTAAACTAATCTTGTTCATGGAATTGGCAACAAGTATGGACCTAACACTATCATTTATTATATTTATTCAAGAACAATTCAAATAATTTGTCATCATTTTTTTAAAAAATAAACTGGATTAAAATTATTTTCTTATATAATTTTTATAATCTTACAAAATTCTTATCTTGATTTAAGTTTTTTAAATGTTGTAGGAACCATGCAAGTATTATTCAAGTTTTGGGGAAAATGATTATGAAGAAAGATTTATATGCATATGTGTCATTGATATAGGAAATCGAAGATAGAGAGTTGCTGACATGATCAATTAATGATTTATTTGAGAATTTTTTTTTTTATGAGTAGGGTAACAAAGTTGGATTAAATTTTTTTAAAAGCTATTTTGAAATTATAATTAAAAATTAAGATTTATTCATTATTTAGTCCCACGATAATAATATAAACCACTGATTTACAAGCTTCAGTAAATTTATGATAACTTTTCTGAGTTTATAGAATTTCTCCTTTTTAATACTTTGTTTTTGTTTTTTTGTTTGTTTAACAGGATTAATTAATGATTTATTTGATAAGTTTTTTTTATGAGTAGGGTAACAAACTTAGATTAAATTTTTTTAAAAACTATTTAGAAATTATAATTAAAAATTAAGATTTATTCATAATTTGGTCTCACAATAATAATATAAACCACTGATTTAAAAGTCTAAGTAAATTTATGATAACTTTTCTGAGTTTATAGAATTTCTTTTTTTTAATACTTTGTTTTTGTTTTTGTTTTTGTTTTTTGTTTTTTTGTTTTTTGTTTTTTGTTTTATGCATGATACTATAGTTTGATACAAGTTATTTATGTTATCAAGTGATTGTGATACTATTATTTCTAACTAATCTTTATAATTAACAATTTTTTATGCATATCAAATTTTATTTTGAAATTCTGTGGATTAATTATGGTTAACATCTACCAAGATGGCCTAATATCGTGACTTGTCTCTATTAAAACATAATTCAAAATTAGACTAATTTATTTATCACACAAAAATATATATAATCTATTTTTCCATCCTTAGCACGGATTACTGCTAGTTAAATATTATGCAACTGATTAGAATTAAATAAAAGTGTTTTAGAATTTTAATTCTTGAGTTGTAAAGCCAGCTCTAATAAACTGACAGTGAGTCTCACTCATTATGATATATGTTTTTAGTCTTGATTTGTTTGTTTTTGTTTTTATTTTTTTTTTCTCCTTACCATATCATTAATTCTTCATTAGATCACCCCAATTATTGCTATGAATCATAACTGCCTATGTTTGGGAAGTAGTTTTGGGGTTTTTTTTAGTTAAAATAGTCACAAAAAAATAAAATACATTTTTTAGTCTAATAAAACAAAACATCACATCCAATTCATAATCATTACATTTTTTCTCTCAAAAAAAAATAAAAAAAAAATTAAAAGTCCTTTCCCAATCAAACTTTTTAGCTTCAAACTGAAATAATTAAAAAAATCAAAAAATTTAAAAATCAACTCGCTTCCCCCAACGAAGCCACTGTAGAATTGAAATAGGAAGGCCTTCCACACTTAAAATGGACACCTCCCGATGGCATAGAAGTCTGAACCCGAACCCCCGGATTCTGATCTCACAGACAGACACAAGTGCAGAGCAGAGTGAGGAGGTTCAGACGCTTTTAAATGTGGACTCTGGATTGTAATACCAATAAATTTTTCTGAATCTCTTGTGAAGTTCTTCACAAGAAGTTACAACCCAATCACTAATCAACCCTCCTTCCACTTCCCTTCCCTCTTCTCTCATCAGTCAATCCCGTTTTGGGTTTGGATCTACACTTTTATTTGAACTCTACCAAACGGGGCCATTGTCTCTGCAAACAGTACCTTATCAGTGAATGGCAATGGATTCTTGCTGTGCCGCCATGAAAGCTAATGTCCACGCAGTGCAAGGTAGGAGAGGAGATTATGGGTTTTGGGGAGAGAGAATAAGGGGGAGTCTGAAGAGCAATGTTTTGGGTACTCAGTTATGGAAAACCTTTAGGGCTGAAAACAGAGACTCCAAGATTAAACCTGGGATGGTTTTCTCTGTTCTTACATCAGATATTTACAAAGAACTTCTGGTGAGTCAACACAAAGCGGTGACTCTTCTGTTTCCTTCATTAATTTGCTATTTTGTCCTAAATTTCCTATTAGTATTTGACATCTAGACTGTGTTGTCATGATATAGTGTTAAATCCATTGAATTGTGATGTTATTTATTATTTTCTTGTGGGTATATATGCAATCTCACTATTGGTGAAATGTGTACTGATTTCAGACGTTTGAGGCACCATCATTTGAGTATCCAAAAGTAGAACCGGGGAATGTAGCCTCGATCATATGGGGTGGAGGCCCCGGGACTCGCCTCTTTCCACTCACTAGCAGAAGAGCTAAGCCAGCTGTAAGAGAAATCCATATACTCTTTACACTTTTTCTTGATTGTAATATTGTCAATTAATGATCTCATGCAGAAAAAGTTGGATTCAATTTGTATAGTGATTGTGTTTTTTCTCCTGCAGGTTCCAATTGGAGGTTGTTACAGGCTAATTGATGTGCCCATGAGTAATTGCATCAACAGTGGCATAAGAAAGATTTTCATCCTCACTCAGTTCAATTCTTTTTCCCTCAATCGTCATATTGCTCGCACGTATAACTTGGGAAATGGCATCACCTTTGGGGATGGTTTCGTGGAGGTGAGATGAATTAGGCGAAGTAGAAGTCATTGGGCCAAAAAAATAAATGGTTATGAAAGCCAAACTTTATCTTTATCTTGAAATTGTTAGATTAAGATGGGTGAGACACAAAATAAAAAATAAAAAATAAATCAAACTCACAAGAACCCAAGAATTTACATGGTTACCCTATAATTCGGCTACGTCCACGGCTGCTGCGGTTTTCACTATGATCAGAAAAATACAACTCTCTCTTAACTTAAAAAGGCGCCCCTTGGGGCAGGCTCCCAAACCTCCCGTTGGATCCCGTGTTTGAGTGAACAGTAGCATTGAGTGAAAAATATTTATTAGGGTCCACTAACCCAACAGAAACTGTGTCAAGTTTTTGCTGTTCTTAGGAAATACATATTATTAGATGAATTGCCTTTTGAAGATAATTTTTCTGATATATTCTTTTGGATGATGATTTTTGTGTGAAATTAAATGGCGTCTCAAAGAGATTTTTTTGATTGGGAACAGGTTTTGGCTGCCACCCAAACACCGGGAGAAGCTGGAAAAAAGTGGTTCCAAGGAACAGCAGATGCTGTGCGGCAATTCACATGGGTATTTGAGGTGGGTGCTTAGAATCTTTCATTATCATTTGTGATGGTTTCTGTTTGAAAAGTACTGACTCTGATTTTCATGATTCTTATAGGATGCCAAGAACAAGAATGTGGAGAACATATTGATTTTGTCTGGTGATCATTTCTACAGGATGGAATATATGGACTTTGTGCAGGTACTTTTCTTATGTATTTATTTCATTTATCAATGAGAGATGTGGATTGGGACACACCGTTTGGCTTGGTTTGGTTTAACAAGCAATGTGATTGCAGAAGCATATTGATACACACGCTGATATCACGGTTTCATGTGTCCCCATGGATGCTAGGTATGTTATTCAACTTTAGGTTCAATTTGATTTCATTTTTCAATCTCAGGTCATTCAAATCACAATACTTTATCAATGAAGGCCTCTTGCTTCAATTTGAAAGCAAAATTGTTGAATTCAATGTAGGGAAATGAAAATTTTCTTCTTATGGATCATGAAGTTCATATCAATATTGATTTTGTTTTGCAGCCGAGCATCGGATTATGGACTGATGAAAATTGACAAAACGGGACGTATTATCAACTTTGCTGAGAAACCAAAAGGCCCTGCACTGAAACAAATGGTAGGTTAATCTATTGGTCTAGTCTACAATTTCTAATGGATTGGTTTCTCGTTACATCCAAATTAGTTTGATAATCGCCATCTTTTTACTTCTGTTTTTATCCCAATTGCTACCAACCACCAAGTAATTATTCTCGTATATATGGGTCTTGATTATCTAATATTGTCATTTGAAATTGCACTCCAGCAAGTTGACACCTCTGTTCTCGGACTCTCTGAGAAAGATGCTGCAAACTACCCTTACATTGCATCAATGGGTGTTTATGTGTTTAGAACTGATGTCTTACTAAAGCTTTTGAGGTGGAGGTACCCTACAAGCAATGACTTCGGCTCTGAAATCATTCCTTCCGCTGTGTCTGATCATAATGTCCAGGTGATCTATAGAGCGTTTAATGTTAATAATATCAATTTTCTTTTTCGATTAAATTTCTCTTTTTTAATGCATTTGAATTCAGGCATATTTATTCAAGGACTACTGGGAGGACATTGGGACAATAAAGTCTTTCTTTGATGCCAACTTGGCCCTTACAGAACAGGTTAGTTCTCTCTTATCACAAGGACCTTTCATCACTTTGACACATGGTCCAAATTTAGAACACGAGTCGACTTCAATGCTCATGAATAATTGGAAACCTACATGTGAATTTGATAAACAAAATAATTTCCACTGCCATTTTTTTTTTTTTTCGAATTTTACTTAATTTGAAATGACTATATATTCATGCAGCCTCCAATGTTTGACTTTAATGACCCGAAGACACCATTCTTTACCTCTCCTAGGTTCTTGCCACCGACTAAAATGGAAAAATGCAAGGTATTTTGATAATATCAATCTCATTTATTGTTTATCTGTGATTCATTCATGCTATAATTATAAACTGGTTCTTGCAGATTGTGGATGCCATAATTTCACACGGTTGCTTCTTGCACGAATGTAATGTCCAGCACTCCATAGTGGGTATTCGTTCGCGCTTAGAGACGGGTGTTGAGCTTCAGGTGAGTTATATTTTTTGTTCAAAAGCTTGCTTGGTCGATTTGGAGCCAGCTTTTCTTCCAACTTTTGGAGTAAATGCTGATTATATTTGATGGTGCATAAAATATTATCTCTCCCAGGATACGATGATGATGGGTGCAGACTACTATCAAACTGAACCTGAAATTGCATCTCTGTTAGCGGAGGAAAAGGTTCCCATTGGTGTTGGACGGAATACCAAGATCAGGTGAAATACGTGAACTATGCCATTACACTCTGAAAAGACTAGCTAATTTGTGTGGTTGCTGAAAATCCTTTGTCAATTTTGTTGAAGGAATTGCATAATTGACAAGAATGCCAAGATAGGAAGAGATGTGATCATTGCAAATACAGATGTAAGTATATCCATTTTGCATATTATTGCATTTTACTTACTACTGATAGAAGCTATGAAATTAAATGATTTGATATCACAGGGTGTTGAGGAAGCAGAAAGACCAGATGAAGGATTCTACATTAGATCCGGGATCACAATGGTACTGAAGAATGCAACTATTAAAGATGGAACCATCATATGAAATCTTGTCCAGTGAAAACCTCTGGTTCTGGTTTACAGCTTTAGTCTTTTTTGCAATAAGATGTCATTAAAAGGGTTGCTCCTATATGTAAATTATGACCCTTTTTTTTTCACGTATGTAAGAAGGGATTTTGAGATGTAGTTTAACAGTGTAGTTTCAGAATAAATCAAAGAGTACTTTGCTTTTATTTTATGTATTTTGGATTCCATTTAAGTATTGTGAAGGCATTGTCGAAAGTATATAAAAACTACACAAACTCATCAATCTTCTCTCTTGTATAAACATATGAATCTATAAGATAGCATTAAAATTGAAAATCCTCAACAGTAATGTAGCATTAGCTTTGTATACTTTTAGATTACTACTACGCGGTTTTCAGTTTCCAGTATTGCCCCTCTTGTTCATATCCCTTGCTTTCCTCCATATCTCAACGTTCCTCAGCCTAGCATACATCTTTCGAATCTTCCTGAGTTTTTGCGACTGTTGAGCAATCAGACTTGCTGTTGAAGTGCTTTCACTCAAAACTATCTCATACCCATCACGGAAAGAGTCCATTCCTTCAGTTAGAAGTTGCCAGAACATTCCTCCGGCAGCTGCTCCTCCACCACTAGCAGACGAATAGATTGCTGAGTAGACTGTATTGAACAAAACGTCCCTTTGTTTTGTGTCAAAACCTGGATCTTTCCATGATTTTCCAAACTCACCGACAAGAAGTGGCTTTCCTAGTATGTTTTGCGCGTCTTGAATGTGAGTGTTGACCCAATTGTTCAAAAATGAAATCTGGTTGTCCTCACTTGTTCCAGGTAACCTGATCATCAAAAATATAAACAAATTCGTGTCAGGAATAACCATAAAGGATGTTTCTTTCCGCCCGGGAATACATTTTGCTCTAATACTTACCACGCATCAGGGTATGAATGAATTGTAGCAAAATCAATGCCGGGGATTTGATTATTTGCAATAAAATCGGTTCCTACTTGGAAATTCAGATTGAATTGTTGTTTCTGAGAACCTGATTGCCCATAAAATCCTTCCAGACCAGCTTCTAGTAAGTGATTACTGTCTATGGATTTCAAGTATGAAGCCATTTCCGTAATCCAACCCTGTCATAGAAATTCAGTAAAGTATTGAAAAGCTGTATTTTATTCTTCTTTATAGTCTGCAAGAAAGAAAAAGGCAATCTAACCCCAACTCTTAAGCTAAACCTCTCCTACTGTTCGGAAAAATTTATTTTTATTTTGAGAATCTGTATCAAGAGTGTTTGATACAATTTTCATTTACAGCTTGTGAGATAAAAATAGCTTAAATAAATTTTAAAGGCTGATTATTAAAACTAGAGAAGGGATGTTTTTTGTTTCTGATTATCAATTTTCAATTTACAAAAAAAATGCAGAAATTAGTCATAACACTACTAGCAATTTTTGAGACGATGGAGAACTCCAACCCACCTACCCTCTTATATATGGATGAACTCCGAACAGGCACCCTCTTATATATGGATGAACTCCGAACAAGCACGAACACTTGTAAATCACACGTATCTGAGTGTTTTGGGTTCCATGAGGGTCAAATATGAGACTTCCCGGATCTTCCAACAGTGGAGATCCCACATGAGGCCTCCCATTTCTTTTTGTACAAGAAAATTCAAATTTTTATATGGCTAATCAAATGAAAAAAGAGTTGTTTCCAACTTTCATATAGCAGAATATATGATTGATTGTAAATATGAACATATATGTATACAGATGTAGATAATGAAGTTTTGAGGAGAGGTCATGACTAACCTGAATGGTACTTCCTGAGGTATCAGAAGTGCACCTAGGCTCATTCATAAGCTCCCAAGCCATTATCGTTGGGTCATCCTTGTACTCAACCCCGGTGATGCTGTTACGCCTTGTAAGAACAGTCTGTGCAGAAGAAGCAGAAACACCGGAAATGGAAAATAAATAAATCACAATTCATAAAATTTATCATTTCATCATTGCTAGTAATTTTATTTTTTTATTTTTTTATCTTCTATTTTTTACACAATTTCATAACAAGCGATTATCATAATTGTGACCAATTCGAAACCTTGTCTATTAAGCTAGTGAATCCACCATGCAAATTTCATGGAAAAGAAAAGAAAAGAAAAGAAAGACTCCTTGAACAGTAAACCCACCCAACTATGTGAAAATCCCCAAAATACTGAAGGTACAGAAATCAGGGAGGAAAGTTCTCACTACATGACTGAATATCAACTATTTCACTTGTTTCCTGGTTTTTCTCTTCAGTCTGTTTGTTTCCGGGGAAAACTGCCACTTTTCTGGGTAATATGTGGAAAAGAAAATATAGAAAAAAGCAAGAACAGATCCAAGTTTTGTGTGTGTATATGTGAGAGAGAGAGGACTGACCTTGATATGGTTTTTGTAATATCCCTTAACCACAGAATTGGTAAAGAAATCATCATCAGATGCTAAGTTCTGCCCCTGACTTCTTGCCCAATCCACATACTGCTTCTTCCCTCCGAAATTCTCGTAATTATCTACCAAACTCAAGATCAGCTTAATCCCATATCTTTTTGCTTCAGATACAACAAAATCCAACCCCTTTGTTTGTACCCACAAACAAAAGCAAAAGCAAAAACAAAAACATAAACATAAAACAGAATAAAAAACTATTTGAAAAACAAATTTATCAGATCAAAAATTTGCTATTAACCTGAAATGTTTGCTCGTTGTAGGAGCCAGGGGAGTACTGTAGGGCTCTGTATCCACCATCACTGAATCCCCAAGTTCTTGCCAAAGTGAGGCCATGATTTGAAGCTTGTTGAAAAGCAGAGGACACTTTGTCTCTCTGAGTTGGGTCAGTGGATACATACATTAACCAGTATGCATTGAACCCATTTGCGTAGTAAGGACTACCGTTCAACATGAAATGTATTCCACTGGTTTTGATGAACCCATCTTGTGCTTCTACCTGGATCAATAACAGAACCAAGAACACCACCTGACTCCAATGCCTCATCTCTCTCTCTCTCTCTCTCTCTCTCTCTCTCTCTCTCTCTCTCAATTTGTTTAAATGCAGAGAATCAATAAAATGTTTTAACAAATTGGACGTGTCTCTCTCTTTCAATGGAGGAAGAAAGAAAGCTTACATATGAAAGAGAAGCTTAACGATATGCCCCTTATAAGCACGGAAGGAAATGGTATATTTTTATATTTTTTAACTTATAATTTTTAAAAAAAAAATTATAACCTAACACAAAAATATCATAACTAAATATTTCAAATTAATATCATAATTAAAAATAATAATTATAACTAAAAAAATGACGTAATTAAAAATACGTATGATATGGGGTATATAATAAAAAGTAATGTTAGGAATTTCAAATGTTTTACTAAATATTATACAAAATATTTCACATGATTGAAGTACCCATTTGGACCCAAATAATATAGGTCCCACACCTATATAAAATATTTAACAAAACATTTAATAACATATTTAGGACTTCTAATATTAGTCGTAATGAAGGGAAAAAGGTTATTACGGCTTTATTTTCATAATCTAAATAATTCATTTTTATAGAAAAAATGGTCACTACGGTGCCAAAAGCAGTTATGAATTCTCCATCCAGGGAACTTCATTAATGTTTTCTGATTATTCATATAGCTGCCCTAACTAATTCTCTTTAATATCCCCTCGTCTATTTTCCTTTTTCCATTATGTCATTTACTTAAAAAAAAAATTAATAAAATTATATTAATATCTCTTAAAAAAATTTTAAAAATAAAATAAATCTCATAGTTTTAATATAATTATATTAACTTTTCTTCAAATAAAATTAAATAGATAAAAACTAATTTAAATGGTACGAAAATATAAAAATAAATAACATAAAATATATATTTTTATGTAAAAGAGATAACAAAATCAAATTTTTATCTATATAACTAACAAATTGTTGATGAAAAGAGACTGTTATATGAATAAAATTTCAAGAGAATTCAATATAATTATATTAGAATTATGAGATTTCTGTAATTTTTCTAAACAAGTGTAATTTATCCTCAAAAAGTTTACGATATTCACACTTCATTTCGTTTGTGTCTGTTACACTTTTTTTTCTTTCTTTCTTTCTTTTTTCATTTAAACCCTCACAATATAAGCCTAAGAGCATCTCCAACTGTTCATTTCTTTTTTCATCAAATCTGAATAAAAAATAGGTTGTTTTCTCAATTTGATACGGCTTTCTCCAACGATGAGCATCAAACCTGTCGAACAAAATATATGCAGAATTGAAGGAAGGGTCGACCGGTTGGTCAACCGGCCGGTCGACCGGTAAGACTAATTTTTTTTTTTTTTTAAAAAACCTGTTTGAACCTACCTATTTGAAAGGGAACCGGTCGGCCAGTTGGTTAACTGGCTGGTTCACCGGTTGGTTTCCTCCAATGGTCACGCACAGTAAAATGGTGAAACCTGGAGCCTGTTCTCACTTTGATGAATTTTTGTTTCATTCTCATTTTGATACCAATTTGCTAAAAACCATTGAAGCTCCAAAAAGTGACTTTTTCACTAAATTTCAAATCTGATGCAAGGTTTCATGAACCGTTGGAGATGGCATAAGACATTAAAAGATGAGTGTGAATATTATTCACTTTATTTGCTTCTCATTTTCAGAAAATTATTTTCAAAAAAATCTACTTTTTTTATTTTTTGTATTTTAATATTTTCAATGATTTTTTAAAAATATTTTAAGCAATTTTTTAAATTTTTTAGACACACTAATATAAATACACTTAAAAAATATAATATTTGTGAAAAAAATATTTAAAAAATACACTAAATACCAAAAAATAAAAATAAAAAATAAAAATCAATACATTTTTCGTATTTTTGTGCATTTGTTAATTTTTTAAAATATTTTTTCACAAATATTTTACTATTTAAATACATCTAAATAAGGTGCATCTAAAAAAGTAAAAAAAATGCTTAAAATTCAAAAAATATTCACTAAAAACAAAAAAAATACGAAAAATAAAAAACTCAATTTTTTAAAAATTAAATTCAGAAAACTGAAACCAAACACATTGATTGTCATTTATTTATCTATATTTTTTATAATAAAAAAAAGTTATTTGGTAGAATAATAGAATCCATGGTAGCGTTTGGTAGGACTTTCTAAATATGATTTGAGAATAGGAGTTGTATTTTAAGTTTGTGAGTTTTGAAATTATGATTTGAGTGTGGAAAATTTGTTTGGTGAATGAGTTTTGAAATGAGTGGAAAATTTTTGATGTGACATATGATATTTGATACAAAAACTTACAACTCATAACCAAACACACAACTCAAAATTCTATTAAAGCTCATAAAAAATTTTAAAAAATTCGAAAAATATTTTTTGTTGAATATATAAAAAAATAACATGTGTCAATTGCAAAAAAAAAAAAAAAAAAATATTTACACTGTTCTGGTCAACCAGTCGGATGAGGACTTCCGGTGGAACAACCGGTTAGTCCAAATTTTCCCGCCTTCGACTGAGTTTTCAAAAGTGAGCGTGAAATTAATTTTTTAAAGCTGCAAACAAACATCATATGCAAACTGAAGGGTGGAATTCCAAAACCCTTCCAAACACAGCATATCTTTATGGGAAATTTTTTTTCGTTTTTGATAAAAAAAAAAAAATAAGACAGGTAGAAAACCAAAAAGAATGGTGTGGTTAGCAATGTCCATCAAAACAGAGCCAAGCACTCCATAATATAACAACAATAATAATAATAATACGAATACCCTCCCTGGATGATTGCTCTCTGTCATTGTTAGTGTCAAAATAAATTTAAATTTTGACACGTCAAAATAGAATAAATGACAATTTTTGTAATTTTTAAGAAAAATTATATGTACATGTCATTTGTGAATTTCTTCATCAAATAAATAGAGAATAGTTTTTGTCAAATTTTGATATTTTGACAAATTTTGTGTCAAATTTAAGGTTGCTGTAATTTGTCAAATTGACATGAAAGATAGCTCATAATTGAAGATAAATTTAACTTAATTATTATCAATTTTAATCTTCACTTAAAGAATATCACACAATTGCAATTGCTCAAAAATGTTGGTCAAGATATAATCATTTTACAGTAAGGGAAATGCTATGTATCTCAAATATTATACCAAATTTCTCGCATGGGTGAGACTCACTCAAATCCACTTGTGTGTAGGTTCCACACTAATGTGAGAGGTTTGATAGAATATTTAGTAAAATATTTAGGGTCCCTAACATAACTCTTACAGTAATGATACATAACTCTAATACTGAGCATTAAATGAAATTTTAGTGAGGTGGAAAAGAGAGTGGGTAGAGAGAGATAGAGAGAGGAGTATGGGTCCCATCTTTACATAAGTACTCTCCACATCATTAGAGTTATATTAAAGCTCTCAAATTAGAGTTTTCAAACATTATTCATATTTTAAAGAATAAAGATTGAAAACTCTAATTTTAGATTTCTAAAGAGATCTAGTGATGTAATAAGAAATGGGACTCACATATGATATGATATGTATACCAATGTTTTCATTTTTTTATTTTTCTTATTACATCACTAAAACTCTTTTTAAAATTCTAAAATTAAAGATATATATCATTGTTGTATTTTAAGTGGTCTTGAGACCATTAGGCAACCATTGCCAACCCATCACACACTCTTTCTCTCTCTTTGCACTGTCATTTCTCTAATTTTTGTTCAATTTCCAATTTGGCTTTTTATGGGTGCCTAAATAATGTTTTTGCATGTTTCCAATATTATTGTGTTATTTTTTAATGGTAATACATTTTTCGAGTAAGCATGTTAAATGATTGGATAAATTACAAATATATCTCTGAGATTTGATTAAAATACGAATCGCCTTCTGTGATTTTGAAAATTACATTTCACGCCATGAAGTTTCTAATTTCATAACAAATCGTCCATTTTATTAATAAATCATTAAGTCAATCAATAATTTTTATTGATGTTAAAAATATGTTTCAATTAATAATTTAGGTAATTTTATTATTGTATAAGAATGCAATTATGAATTTTATTTTTTTAGTTAATTATGTTAAATAAAAAATTCTAATAAGGAGGTATTTGTAATTTTTCAAATCACAGGGAGCAATCTGTATTTTAAGCAAATCTCAGGAGGTATATTTGTAATTTATCCTAAATAAATATCATTTTCTTATGGTGAACAATTTTAACTGAGGGTGACTGAGATGTAATTTTGGTTTCGTAGGTATATATGAATAGTTTTTATAAGGTTTTATTCTTGAAAAAAAATTTATTTTTTGATTTATTTAATTTACTAATGTACAACTCGTGCTATGCATGGTTTTAAACATATATATATATATATATTGAAATTAAACAATAAAAATATATGCTATCTAAAAAAAACAATAAAAATATATAAATTAAATTTTTTTGATTAAAATCAAATAAATTTTAACCATTTTCATTTGAATTACACTTCAGCATTTTTAAGAGTGAAAATCTTGCCTCAATATATGAGTGTGGAGTGTCTAAAGGCAATTTTATTTGTTATTGTTAGATTTTATTCTTGGCAATCTCGTTTGACAAAACTTTTTTCAGTTGTATTTATTTTCGCACTTTTATTTCAGTGAGACTATGAGTGTTTAGATGCGAATCCAACCTGAATTGTGCCTTTCAGAGAAGTTTGTGATGCTAATACTTTCAAGATTGCCACTTCGCTGATTATGACGGGGATCGAGCTGCCCGGTCAGCTTGCGGGGGTCGAGGGGGCAACGCCCCTTGGCAGCTCCGGGGCAGCGCCACGACGGGGTCGAGGGGCAGCGCCCCCGAAGCAAAATGCAAAAATGCATTCCAAGTTGCCTGTCCGCTCGAGCGGACATTACCCCGCTCGAGCAGAGAATCCCTGGTTCCAACAGTTTGTCAGGTCTGTAAAAATACTGGAAGGTATGATTTCGCGTTCGAGCGGACCTCTGTTATATCACGCGCAGATTTTACTGAAGACGCTCGAGCGGGATGTTGGGCGCTCGAGCGGACCGCGCGAACACAGTTTTCCGGATTTCAATAAGGATTGGGTTTTCTTCCAAATCTAGGATTACTTTTGGTTTTTCTATAAGTAGTTGGTTTTCTCCCAAAAACTAGACTAGTCCTCAAGTCCTCCAGATCTTATTTTTTGGATTCTAAGGTGTATATCTGGGGAAATTTTGTTAGTTTACTTTAATGTTTTATTGAGTATTCAACTCATGGTTTAAAGAGAGTACATCAAAGGTTGTGTTTTGTTTTACAAAAGAGAGAGTTATTCTTCGGTGGATTCCGGAGTGGCTCATCGTAAAGACAATTCCGAGGTGAAGAGGGGTTGGAAGAGGCACATAGAAGTTGGTTCAATTAGGCGTGGATTCGCTAGGTAATTGAGAGTATACCTGTGTAATTCTTTTAAATCTTCTTAGTGGATTGTTTTGTGGCTGTTGTCCGTGGTTTTTTTATCACAGTTGGAGGTGTCCAATTGTGGTTTTTTCCACGTAAAATCGTTGTGTCTCTTTGTCTTGATTGTTTGATTGGGATTGTTATATTCTGCTTAAAATTGATACATAATCACAAATCAATATCTAGGGAATTTCTAGATTTTTCAGTTATGTTTTGTCTTGAGTAATGCTTTGTAAGCATAAAAGTTATACATAATTTTTGGGCCGACTTACACTAACTAACGATTTTTGTAGTTTGAGACTTGAGACACTTTAGTTTTTAACTTTTTAATTATGATATATTTAACTCTAAATTTTGAATATCGTTCTAAATAAGGGCAATTGAATATATTGTTACACAATTTCAAGGACAAAGTCTCTATTTGACAAAATATATAAAAATAAATGTCAAAAAAATATTTTTAAATTTTTTAAAATGATTTCTACTCACCAAAGATAAAATTATATAAAAATGATAAATCTTTACAGTTTTATTTTTTTACCAAATTACTTTTTAGTATGTATTTGGAGGATGATCATGTAATGGGTGGTTGTTTTGTTGATATTTTTTTATGGTTATCATGTAATAGATGGTTGTATTTGTTGTTAACATATATTTTTGGATGGTTATTTTTTAATGAATGCTTATTAGGCTTTTAATATATAATTGATATGTTTAATATATGAAACAAAAATGCTAAAGATCCTAAAGATTCTACCAAATGTCTCACATAGGTGTGGGACTCACATGAGATCCACTTTGTGTGGGTCCCACACCCATATGAGACATTTAGTAAAAATTTTGGTAAATGTTTTGGGATCTCTAGCATTACTCTATAAAATATTTTTTGTTTTGAGTTTTTTAATAATGACATCAAAGTTGTCGCTATGGTTCACTTTTGAAAAAACAAAAACTAATTTAACAAAAAATAAATATCAAAAAAATTATCAAAAATTTATTTCTACCCTCTCAAAAGATAACATTATATAAAAATGATGTATTTTTAATTTTTTTTCACCAATTTAATATTTAGTTTTTTTAGAGAAAAAAATTTTGAAAATATATTCTGCAAACCAAATCAAACAAAACTCTATAACCAAAAAAATTCCAACATTGTTCATTAAAAAAAGATCATTCTATTTCAAATAAGTTAACCAACACAAAATAAATTATATAACTACTTTACCTTTCAAATATAGCTCTTTAATTATTCTTATTTGGAATGAAATTCAAAATTTAAGATAACATATATCACAGTTAAAAAGTCAATGACTAAAATCACACTGTATGGTTGTTTGGGATGTCCTAAATAAGTGCACTTTTTGTATTTTTAGACTAAAAAGTTGAGGAAAAAAATATGGATGTTTGGGTTAATTTTTTGACTTTTTATGAAAAAATGTGTATTAAAAAATTGTATAAGTAAGTGTGTAGGAGAAGATAGGATAGAGGCTGCACGGGCTGACAGTGGATTGGCAGTGGAGTCGACTGGGTGAGTAGATGAGAAAATATTGTCTCATTCTCAAGCTTTGATTGGATGGTGTTGTTTGACCCGTGGGGCCCCACCACGGGTCCCGTTTTTCTAATCGGAACCGTCAATGTATAGAACACGTTGAATACTATATGCTTGTAAAAAATCACGTTAATTGGATATCGATAGCTATATGATGGTATTAGTTTTTTTTGTTAACTGTTAATTATAACACCATTCATTTTTATACAAAACTGATTTAATCATATGGTTAGCGATATCCGATAGGCGTGATTTTTTGCAGGCATATAGTACTAGACGATTTCTACATATTGACAGTTCAAATGATCAAAACGGGACCCATGGTGAGTCCCCAAAAGCCCAACTTTACCATCCAACTTTGTGATTGGCCAATTGTAATTTTTTTTTTCTCTGTCATTGACTAGTTGATCATGTTAGTACCAATCTTGAGCCAAAAAATTGATTTATTTTAATATTTGTATATTAATTTTTTAATATCTTTTTTTGTAAATAGTGATAACTTGATAACTTTTTTAGTAACTTGTTGATTTTTTCTGAAGTTGCCAAACCTATAGATACTGTTGGTGTAACTCACTATATTTTGTATGTTGAAATTCTACGATACTGCATGAATAAAGACTTTTCATTTTAAATAAATACATTCATTAATTTCAAGAATGCCATCCCCTTATTAATTTGGATATATTTTTATATAAAATTTATAAAAGATTGAAATAAAAAAAAGGGCCATTTTTTGATAAGTCCTATTTATAACTGTTTTGTTCCATAAAACCCAAACTGTTTCTAAATATTCCATTAGGTCCATTAATTGTTAAAGGACGAAATAACCCTCTCCGCCTCTCCCGCGTGAAACCGATTCTGCCAAAACCCATTCCTATTCGAAATATTCAATCCACAAAATTTCCAAAACAAAAACTCAATCGACGAAACGATACTGATATTGCATCCAGTAACCCTAGATTCCTCTTCGTCTCACCACTGCGAAGCTTCACATCGGAAGGAGGGTGCTTCGTCGTTCGAAGATTCTTGTCGCCCCATTGAGTTTATTTTATCCACTGAGTGTGATCCATACCCACCAACCATGACGAACAAAAGTAAGGAATACCATTCCTCCTTCTGCTTCTCAATCGTAATGTCATCAAACATAGATGTTTTCGGGATTAATTTTGTAAAAATATATGTAAACATTCACATTGGCCTCTAACTGTTGTAGTTTTCGGGATTTGTTTTTGCACACATGAATGATGTGAACATTCACATTACTATTGATTAGTTGGTAAATTTAGAGTAGTACACACTGATGTAAATGTGTTATTGGGTGTAGTTTGGCGCTGTTGGTTCCCTCCTTTGATTTTTAGAAAATTATAACATAATGTGATCACCCATGTGCGCATTCACATTGCCCAGTAACTGTTGTCGTGTTCGAAATTTATTTCTCAAACATGGATGATGTGAACATTCACATTACTATTGATTACTGGGTAAGTTTAGGGTAGTGCACACTGATGTGAACATTCACATCATGTGAATGTTCACATTAATGTCAGAACCCCCAAACTTCACTCAATACTGTGATGGCGTATGATGTAAACATTCACATTGTGACATGTTCACATTACTATTGATTACTGGGTAAGTTTAGGGTAGTGCACACTGATGTGAACATTCACATCATATGAATGTTCACATTAATGTCAGAAACCCCAAACTTCACTCAATACTGTGATGGCGTATGATGTAAACATTCACATTGTGACATCAATGCCCAAGTTGTTTGTGTTATTGGGTGTAGTTTGGCACTGTTGGTTCCCCCCTTTGATTTTTAGAACATTATAACATAACGTGATCACCCATGTGCGCATTCACATTGCCCAGTAACTGTTGTCGTGTTCGAAATTTATTTCTCAAACATGGATGATGTGCACATTCACATTACTATTGATTACTGGGTAAGTTTAAGGTAGTACACACTGATGTGAACATTCACATCATGTGAATGTTCACATTAATGTCAGAAACCCCAAACTTCACTCAATACTGTGATGGCGTATGATGTAAACATTCACATTGTGACATCAATGCCCAAGTTGTTTGTGTTATTGGGTGTAGTTTGGCACTGTTGGTTCCCCCCTTTGATTTTTAGAACATTATAATATAACGTGATCACCCATGTGCGCATTCACATTGCCCAGTAACTGTTGTCGTGTTCGAAATTTATTTCTCAAACATGGATGATGTGCACATTCACATTACTATTGATTACTGGGTAAGTTTAAGGTAGTACACACTGATGTGAACATTCACATCATGTGAATATTCACATTAATGTCAGAACCCCCAAACTTCACTCAATACTGTGATGGCGTATGATGTAAACATTCACATTGTGACATCAACGCCCAAGTTGTTTGTGTTATTGGGTGTAGTTTGGCGTTGTTGGTTCCCTCCTTTGATTTTTAGCAAATTATAACATAATGTGATCACCCATGTAAACATTCACATTGCCCAATAACTGTTGTCGTGTTCGAAATTTATTTCTCAAACATGGATGATGTGAACATTCACATTACTATTGATTACTGGGTAAGTTTAGGGTAGTGCACACTGATGTGAATGTTCACATTAATGTCAGAACCCCCAAACTTCACTCAATACTGTGATGGCGTATGATGTAAACATTCACATTGTGACATCAATGCCCAAGTTATTTGTGTTATTGGGTGTAGTTTGGCGTTGTTGGTTCCCTCCTTTGATTTTTAGCAAATTATAACATAATGTGATCACCCATGTAAACATTCACATTGCCCAATAACTGTTGTCGTTTTCCCAAATTATTTTTCCAACATGGATGATGTGAACATTCACATTACTATTGATTACTGCGTAAACTTACAGTAATAAACACTGATGTGAACATTCACATCACTGTATAATGATGTGAATGTTCCAATTACTGTCAATGCTGGATGTTGAATGTTGTTTGGTGCTTCGGGTTCCATCCTCTGTGTTTCAACCAATTACATGTGCTCATTTGAACACACAGGTCTTCCCCATAAAGTTGATGGCAAGCGAAAGCGAGGGGAATCCCGTTTCGAAACCAAGCCTGATCAAACAGCTGTTCCTGAAGAAGTGAACATGAAAAAAGTAAACTACCAGTCAAATATAACTGGATTGGTCAAACTGTTAAAGGATACGAAATTTACAAGTGGCCAATTGAAGTGCCTTAGAAAAACACCGTTCTGGCCATTATTTGATAGCTTGATCAGTAACGAAATTGACCTCAACCACTGCATGAAATATGATGATGTCATTGTGCGTATAGTACAAACATTTAAGCAATCTAGTGGAAGGTTTTACATTGGGGATAAGAACATCCAGATTTTTAGAAGCGACGTATCACTGATTTTTGGGGTGGACTGCGGCACCAAGTCGATGGACCTCTCTTATGGCGCAAAACCAACAACCGGCATCATACACCGAATGTGCAAGGATGTTAGTCGGTTAAGTGCTGCCAAAATACGAGAAATTCTGAGGGAAGCATTGAAGGGCACAAAAAAACATGACAATGAGGAGGTTGCACGATTAGTTTGCATGTATGCATGCGTCAAGCTATTCTTTTCTACATCCGGAGAAACAATTGGATGGGTTTTCTACTCATACATGGACCCATTACACAAGATGATCGAGTATGATTGGGCTGAGAGCATCCGGGCAACCTTGATGGGTTCATTGGGCCAGAACTGTGGAAAACCAGGACGAGTCACCGGATGTGTGATGTTGTTAATGGTAAATCAAATCTCATACAACTTATTCTATGTTTAATATGAACATATACGGGCTCTGAACACTCTGATGTGAATGTTCACATTTCTCAGCTTTGGTGTGGAAGTTGACAACATTGATGAAAACATTCGCATTATTGTTTCAGTAATGTACAAACACACATTAGTAGATGCTGGTATAAACTTTCACATTAACAGATGTGAACATTCACATCAGATGTACCACTCACATTACCAGATGTGAATATTCACATCAGTAACATCACTCACCATTAGCAAAATGTGAGCATTCACATAGTAATAACACTAACATGAACAGATGTGAACATTCACATCAGTATCATCCCCCACCATTAGCAAATGTGAACATTCACATCAGTAATAACACTGACACTAACAGTTGGGAACATTCGGGTCAGTAATATCACTCACATTAACAGTTGTGAACACTCACATCAGTAGTATCACTCAACATTAGGAAATGTGAACATTCACATCAGTAACATTACTCCACATTAGCAGATGTAAACATTCACATCAACGGATGTGAACATTCACATTACTGGCCTAGTGGTGCACTGTGAACATTCACATTACTGGACCAGTGGTGTAAACATTCACATCAATGTTAATTCATATCCACATTCAAATTACTGATATTTGTTATTTGTTTCAGTATTGGCTGTGTGAGCATACAACAATCTTACAACCCCGCAACCCCAATGCCATTCCACGATGCGTAAAATGGGACCTCACAGCCTTACATAGCAACATGAAGTCCATAACTCTGGCTAAGCTAGGTTTAAATGAGGTAGAAGTACAACCAAATATATTGTGCTTATTCACATAGTAAACGAGGAACTATCTAACTAACATACTGTCTCGAAATGCAGGTATATGGCGGCGAGCTAATGGCATCACCAACTGAAGCTAAGATGTATCGTCATACAAAATTGAATGTGGAGCCAAAACCTGAGATTTTGTCAAGTGCATTAGCAAAGAAAGATGAAAGCAATGAGGATCAAAGCAAAGACAGTCAACGCAGTGATGACAGCGATGCATTTTCTGTCGATGCAGTGGACCTGAATGATGTTGGACATTATATCAACCCCAGCTGTAGCACCCCCAATGCTGAGAAAGGAATCATCATAGCACAACCAACTGAGCCCGACATTGTGGAAGTACTCATGAAAGAAAACCAAAAAGCTTGGGCTCTTGTACGGCAATGGGAAGCGAAATACAAACAGTTGGAAGAATCATGAGAGTTGAGGGCAAGGGTGATTGCTGCCCTTGAAGCCAAACTATTTGACCAATCGGGCTCATCCAATGTGGACATGGACATGAAGACTTGCATGGAGTGGAAAGATACAGAAATTCAGCGGCTGACAAAGTTGGTCATCAACTTGGAATGTGAAAAAACAATACTTCAAGACCTTTTTGATGATCAGTCCGTACACATCATCACTCAAGTTGAAGCACAAAAGGCTCATGACAGCCTTAACAACAATCCCACTACAGCATTGGAACATATTATCAGCCCCCCATCAAGGGTAAAGCGCATAAAGAAGAAGGTAAGGAAAGAACACAGGTTGGACGAGTTTGAATACCCCAACCTGCCTGGTCAGAAGAAAGGGAAAGAGGGAGCCCAACAGAAATCACATGCAGTCCAAATTGCACAAGATTTAGACAAGCAACCACCAAAAAAGCAGCCAACAAAGTCCAAGAAGTTATCCTTGAACAACAAACTAAAGGTCTGGGCTAACATGAACAAACTCAACAAGCAAAAAGTCCAAAATTTGCACAAGAACGGCGGTGATGAGTAAGTGATCTTACATATCCCCAACTGTTTTTTTTTCCATCATGTTCAGTTTACATACATACTTAATGAATTAGACCATTTCATAAATGTGCAATGTTGACATTAACATTTTCTGTAATCACAATGCACAGGTTGCTAGTGTGGCGAGGGGACTCAAAGACTAAACACGTGTATTTTGATGACATCATACACCTCATCAAGGAAGAATCAATAACCAACAACGTATGGCAACTGTAAATGTGTACAAAACACACACACACACACACACACACACACACACACATACACATAGGGTAAAGACACTGTAAATAATGTACTGCCACCCCTCCGGTTCTGCAGGTGATAGATGCTTATGGTGAAATTCTACTTGAACTACAAGGGCTAGTCAACCCAAGTTTGGAAGATTCATCATTCATCTTTACAAGCACATGTTTGGTAACCACTAGACTTTAATTTTGATTATGTTTCAATACATGTGGATGTTATTCTCAACATTACATGCTTACATTGTTAATTTAAATAATAGGCAGATGTGAATGTTAACAAAAACATAAAATGACCTTTGAGAAGATTCACATTGACAGATGTGAACATTCACATCATTCGCATTGAATATTATATGCTTATTATGTTGATAAACTTAAATGATACGCACATGTGAACATTCACATCAGTAATATAACTCATAGTAACAGATGTGAACATTCACATCAGCAGTATTACTCACATTAACAGATGTGAACATTCACATCAGCAGTATTTACTCACATTAACAGATGTGAACATTCACATCAGTAACATCACCCACCATTAGCAAATGGGAACATTCACATCAGTAATAGCACTGACATTAACAGATGTGAACATTCACATCAGTAACATCACTCACACTAACAGATGTGAACATTCACATCAGTAACATCACCCACCATTAGCAAATGGGAACATTCACACCAGTAATATCCCTGACATTAACAGATGTGAACATTCACATCAGTAGTTTCACTCACCATTAGGAAATGTGAACATTCACATCAGTAACATAACTCCCCATTAGCAGATGAACATTCAAATCATTAACACCAAACATCGATATAAATACTTGGTACATCATTGTATGCCCTTTGTGTGCAGAAAATCATTGAACAGTACCCCCCCCCACAAGAGGAATAAACTAATTGATGTACACATCAAGGAGTATCAAGGCCAAAGATTCTTAATCTTCCCAATACACGACAACTTTCACTGGACAATTGTTGTGTACGACGTGAAAGAGAATGTATGGAGGCATTATAACTCACTGCGCCCAAGAGAAGGCATACATGACCCACATATTGACAAGGCACAAATACTGGTAAGTGGCTGTCAAAAACAATACTTGTCGTGATGTGCAATATTTGAACTTGGACGTATGCCCTATGTTGGTTGGTGCCTAATATGAAATTTCATTGTTGGCAGAGGGACTACATCACAGCTTTGGTGCACAACATTGGACCGTCATCACCATTATGGACCAATTTATCAAGCCAAAATACTTCGAAAACAATCATATCAATGGACATCTGTCCTCAGCAAGCATCAAATTCGTAAGCCTAAAATCGATTTCTACACATGTTCCACAACCTTTACCCACCTAAATTTCAAAATCTAACAAGAAGTTTGCATTTTCAGGGTGGATTGTGGGCCTGCAGTTTGTTACATCATGAGGGCGCATGTATATCGTGAAGACATTGTTGCCAGCCTAGATCGCTTTGAATGGTGTCAAATAAGAGACTCATTAGTACACCTTTTCCTGAACCATAGAAAGACAGTGCAATGTCAAAACCTATAGGTGGGGGGTGTCCACCTATCACTGTTACCCAAATCTGTTATCCACATTTAAGACAATTTAGTTTCAGTAGCTTAATTGTAAATGAAGTCTATGTCACTGCTTGTACAGATACTTTTCAGCCAATATATGTATATGCATTTTCAGGCCTATTTTGCAATGGTCATGCACATTGAGATTGTATTTTCTTTTTTTTTTTTTGGATACACATGACATGATGTCAATGTTCACATCACAGAATGATCGTACACTTTCTTCTATTTTAAACCATACTACATGGATGTGAATATTGCTTAAAGTGTTCATGTAACACAATATGACAGGTGTGATTATGATATTTCTTAACACAAGTCAATATTCACATCTAACAATTTGATGATGTGAATATTCACATCATAACTTCTGATTATGCGAATGGCAACAATGATGTCATGAATATTCACATCTTATGAGTTGATGATGCGAATGGTTACATTGATTTAAAAATTACTGTGATTCACATCATGTGAATGTTCACATCATGTGAATTTAGAGTAGTGCACACTGATGTGAATGGTTACATTGATGTAAACAGTAACAACAATGTGAACATTCCCACCACAGAAATGTTTGAAAGTTGAACAATGTGAACATTCACATAATGTGAATGTTAACAGCATGCATTCATCCAAAACACAACCAACATAAATGTCAGATTGGTACCTTAAACAAGTAAAAATAAAACACAAATCAAACACTAATGCATTATTATGTTTGCCAACGCAACGTAATCTTATTGCCACCCAATGTTTCCCAACACAACACAATCTTATTTGGAAAATGAATATAAGAATCCAATGTAAAATACAATGTTGAAATGAAAAAAGGTACATCTTATATCGACTCCGTGCATGATTTTCGATTATGGTTCCCCAACTTATCACATCTCCCGCACCTTATTTGCTTCAATTTCTCACCCCTTGATGGGATGCTATTCTTCTTCGGCCTTCCGGGTGGTCTTTTCACGGTAAGCGGGTATATAGTAAAGTCCGTGGGATCAAAAGGCGGCTTCTCCACCGATGGTATAGGGAATATGGCTCCCGAATAGGCTGCACGATATGTCTCTACATGAAAGTAATGTTCTACACAATCATTGAGATTGTAACGGCTCTTCTGAATGGCAATAACAGCATGGTCACACGGGAATCCGTTGATTTGCCATTTGAAGCATGAACATGTACGCCTCGCAACATCAACTGTAACCGATGGTATCGAATGAACTTCAAACACATCCTCGTTGGCTTTGCTAACTTGCCAAGACTTGCTGTCATTGAACGAATCCATAAGCCTTGTTTCGAATGTCGGACAAATAATCTCATTCCATTTGTTTGATTGGTCACGCCGTGCAGACATTTGCCGCATCAACTAAGTACGAATTTTGTCCACCATTTGAGTGATAGGAAGATTACGTGCTTCTTTAATCCAGTTATTAAATGACTCCGCCGCATTGGATGTCATTTCCCCATAACGCATGCCCCTGCACAGTATATCACAAACATTGTACAATACGGAATTTAACAGGCCTGACCATTAATGTTGACAGATTTGAACGTTCACAGTACTGCCATTAGTATACACTGATGTGAACATTCACATCAGGGTATAATAATGTGAATGTTCACATCTGCTACCAGGTTATAATAATGTGAATGTTCACATTATATGCTTATTACGTTGTCAACTTAAATGATAGACAGATGTGAATGTTAACAACAACAACAAAATATGGCACGTGTCAACATTCAAATCTGTAATACATTGCATGACTATTTGACAAATTAACAGATGTGAACATGACATCAGTCATCATTAGCAGATGTGAACATTCACATCATTTACATTGAAGATGAAACACAATTCGAAGATTGTCACCATTATAAACTGAAAATTCACATCACTACCATTCTAAACTTCAAAAATGGAACACCTTAGGAATCTATTATTACCTGAAGTATGAATTTGCCCAGTGCTCAGGTGCTAAGTCCTTGAAAAAATTATGAGCTCGTTGTTTACCCTCCTCTTTTAATTTTGCAAGCTTTTCATGGAACCCTACCACAGTTGGCTCGTAGGCACAGTCACCCAAACTCCTTACTAGGTGATCCCTGAATCCATTATCAATTCCTTTCATCCGGTCTCTTAAATTGCTCTTTAAGTGTTATAAGCAATAACCGTGATGAGCCGATGGGAACACCTTTGGCATAGCTTCTAACAGACCAAGATTACGATCCGAAATAAAAGTAATATGGCGCTTCCCATCAACAACCTTCCCAAGTTCATGCAAGAACCACGACCAATTAGCCGTGGTCTCCGAATCAACAATTGCAAATGCAACAGGAGACAGACCTACAACACAACACCAATACACAACTGTTCACAATATTCCAAAGTGAATAGAAAAATAGTATAAACAAAACAGGTCATGTGAATGTTCATATGTACATTGCCCTCTTTACTATTGCTGTTTTTGGATTCAGGTTCGTAAACATCAACGATGTGAACATTCACATTAACGACCATTAATAATTCATTGTTGCTTGTTGAGTCACTGAAAATGTTAACATTTACAGTACTGTTCATTAATAGATCAACTAACATTAGTATACACTGATGTCAACATTCACATAAGTCTGTAATAAGTCTGATGTGAACATTCACATCAGTCTGATGTTAACATTTCTGTCATTAGCATACAAAGGTGTGAACATTCACATCAGTGCATACTAATGTCACTGATGTGAATGTTCACATTACTTATAATTTAGCAATCACTCTTTCGTCCAGACTATGCTGCTCAGAGCGAATATTGACATGAATAGACAGGTAAAAAAAACTTCTAACCATTGTTCCCGTCTTTCGCCGTTGCCGCAAGTAGCTGACCTTTGTACTTTCCTTTGAGGAATGTTCCATCCAGGAATAATAAAGGCCGACAAGCATTGAACCCAGAAATACACGCAGCGAATGACACAAAGAAGCGACAAAACTGTTGACTACTCGCATCATAGTCAATATTGACATAACTCCCCGGATTGTACCGCATCACAGCATCCGAATACCACCGCAACTGGTCAAACGATAACGAGTGATCTCCATGGATACCAGCCTTTGCTTTCTTCACACCCAACCATACGACATGGTAACTCACATCTAGCCCATAATCCCTCTTTAAAATAGTCACCACTTCACACGGCCGAGTCAACGGCTTGTCCCTCACAATTTCAGATATGGTACTCGACACCAAATCCGAACTAACTCGCGGATTCTTCGATGTTCGAACATCCGTACCACAAGTATGAACATCACTAAACCTCTTAATGTAGAAAAAATCATTTGCTCGTTGTGCTCTACAATGTATAGCCCACAAACACCCCCTCTCCTCCCGCATCGCACACACAGCAGTAACTCTTATTGTCTCGTTCTTCACGTATGTGAACTTAAACCCACATTGGATGGCATACTTACATAAAACGTCACGAAATTCTTGTGCACCTCCAACAAACCGTTGTCCTACATGCGTAATACCATTTGCCCAAGGGGCTGACAACAACACCTTCTCCTTATGGTGGCAAAATCTCCGTAGTGCATCAATTTCATCCTCAACCCCCACACGCAGCAATCCCAAACTACTTGACTGACCAATATCACCCTTCAACTCAACCACAACTTCTACATGTTGTACCCCCATTGATTTAGCAAGCAGTACCATGTTCTGAAATTCTTCCTCATTGTCCAAATGACACTTATTAATCTCAGGTAGTTTACAGAACAATGAAATAGAACCAGCAGACAACTCATCCCATTTCTCACACAAACACTCCACCAAACGAGAATAACACATTGCGCGGGCAACATTTATTACAGTTGTACTACAACCATATGTACACACCAATAGCATAAAGCTATCCATCTCCTGTAAAAACACAAAAACACAATAATGAACAGTAATGAAAATCGATATGAAAATTCACATTGTGCAAAAAAAAAATGACTACGTGTACATTTCAACTGCTAAATCCATAATTCACAATATGAAGATGTGAACATTCACATTACTATTAACAAGATGTCAACATTAAGCAAACATCAAAGTCCAATGACAACATCAACAATCTTCACATAATACACTGATGTGAACATTCACATCAATGTATGATGATGTAAACATTCACATCAGTGTATAATGATGTGAACATTCACATCAGTTTATGATGATGTAAACATTCACATTGATATTAACAAGATGTTAACATTAAGCAAGCATCAAAGTAAAATGAGAACATTAACAATCTTCACATAATTATTAACAATCTTCACAGAGCCTCATTAAGCAAACATCAATTTAAAATGAGAACATCCACATTCTTCACATATTCCACATTCACAAAATGTGCAGATTGACATTGATATATATACTGATAATCAAATCATCCACACAGAGCCTCATTACGCATGCATCGAAGTCAAATGAGAACTACACAATCTTCACATAATACAAATGAACTCCCCTCCACATAACCACGTAAAATGCATATAATTGAAAAAACAGAGCATTCAATCCATATAAATCCAAAAACAGAGCATCTGATCCATTACACGAATGAAACCATAAACTGAACATGTATTCATAACCAAATTGATACTAACCTTGATCATGCAATCCTACAATCGTACAGAAAGTTGAAAAAAACTAATTTGAAGTAGTTATAATCCGGCAAATGTAACAACCGAACACCCTCCTCTTCGTCGTCTTCACTCGCAAACCACAGAACCAGACACCAACAACAAGGATGAAACCCTGGCACAACCAATCCTTGCAACGAGCATGCAAAACATAAACGTAACTCCCGGAATTGGATTGATGATGAAAAGCGTAAAATAGAAACTGCCAAACTGCATGAACGAAGAAACAGGCACCTATTACGTATTAACACTGTACATATATATATACAGGGGCAAAATAGTCCAAAAAATTATATTAAATTAGAAAAATGGACTTTATGGAATATCTAGAAAATTTTATGGGACTAATTAGGTTATAATATACTTTAGTGGACCTAATGGGTTATAACAACTCTAGAATGGATTTATCAATAAAAATCTCTAAAAAAAATTGTTTAGACGTTAGCCAATTAATTTTACATTATTTCCAATAAAATAAAAAATAATAATTCTATAAAAAATTTTGTTAACATATGTTTTCAGAATATATGTTACGAAATTTTTAAAAAATTATATATCTAACATAAAAATGCATATTATAAAAAATATATCATGCATACGGCCGTGTGACTCCCGTTGTTGTTCCCTGCCATGGCCCATTCGGCCGTGACTCCCGTTGTTGTTCCCTGCCATGGCCCATACGGTACCGTTTTATCTTTTTTTTTTTTTTTTCAAACCCTTCTCTCATGGTACTGTTTGCTGGAGAAAGATATTTGCAATAATATAATATTTTTATGGGATTTTTATTGATAAGTCCAATTTAGAAGTGTTTTGACCCAAGAAGTCCATGAATGAATTTTTTAACTCATTTAGTCCCATGTATGTATAGTTTTATTCCATAAAGTCCATTTTCTTGATTTGCACTATTTTCTTGGACACTTATGCCCTTATATTTAATTTTGATACCCTTATAAATATTTTTTCAACGATTAACAATTTAATGATGTGAACATTCATATTTTAAAATTCACATTTGTAGAAATGTAAATTGGCCCGTGGGCGGCCCGAAACCCGCCCGCGAGCCAGAGCGGGCTCGGCCAGTTGACAATGTGAATATTCACATTGACATGTTAAAATTCACATTAATAGGAGTGTAAAATTGGCCTCCGTCCCGTGGCAGCGCGAAACCCGCCCGCGGCCCATGGGCGGCCCGATGCGGGACTGGTCCGGCCCGTTGACAATATGAATATTCACATTGACATGTTAACATTCACATTGATAAGAGTATAAAATTGGACCGCGGCCCATGGGCGGCCAAAAGCCCGCCCGCAGCCCGGGGCGGGCCCGGCCCGGCCCGTTGACAATGTGAATATTCACATTGATATGTTAACATTCACATTGATAGGAGTGTAAATTAGCCCGCGCCTCGTAGCTGCCCGAAACCCGCCCACGGCCCGTGGGCGGGCCCGGCCCGGCCTGTTGACAATGTGAATGTTCACATTGACATGTTAACATTCACATTAATAAGAGTATAAAACTAGAGAGCAGCCCAGGGCGGGCCCGACTCAGCCCGGCCCGGCCCGTTGACAATGTGAATATTTACATTGACATGTTAACATTCACATTAATAGGAGTGTAAAATTGGCCCCCGTCCCGTAGCAGCGCGAAACCCGCCCGCGATCTATGGGCGGCCCATTGACAATGTGAATATTCACATTGACATGTTAACATTCACATTGATAAGAGTATAAAATTGGCCCGCGGCCCATGGACGGCCAAAAGCCCGCCCGCGGCCCGGGGCGGGCCCGACCCGGCCCGTTGACAATGTGAATATTCACATTGACATGTTAACATTCACATTGATAAGAGTGTAAAATTGGCCCGTAGCCCGTGGGCGGCTTGAAGCCCGACCACAGCCCGAGGCGGGCTTGGCCCGACCCGTGACAATGTGAATATTCACATTGACATGTTAACATGCACATTGATAGGAGTATAAAATTAGCTCGCGCCCCATAGCTGCCTGAAACCCATCCACGGCCTGTGGGCGGCCCGGGGCGGGCCCAGCCCGGCCTGTTGACAATGTGAATATTCATATTGACATGTTAACATTCACATTGATAGGAGTGTACAATTGGCCTGTGACCCGTGGGCAGCCCGAAGCCCGACCTCGGGCTAGGGCGGGCCCAGCCCGTTGGCAATGTGAATATTCACATTGACATGTTAACATTCACATTGATAGGAGTGTAAAATTGGCCCGCAGCCCGTAGGCGGCCCGAAGCCCGATCGCAACCCGAGGCGGGCTTGGCTCGACCCGTGACAATGTGAATATTCACATTGACATGTTAACATTAACATTGATAGGAGTGTAAAACTTGTCCGCTGCCAGAAGCTTACCCGCGGCCCGGGGTAGGCCCGGACCCAAACCCGGGCCACCCTGGGCCGCCCATGGGCTTCGGGCCGCCCATGGGACGCGAGTCAATTTTACACTCTTATCAATGTGAATGTTAACATGTCAATGTGAATATTCACATTGTTAACAGGCCGGGTCGGGCCCGCCTCGGGCCGCCCACCGGCCGTGGGCGTGTTTCGAGCAGCCACGGGACACGGACTAATGTTACACTCTTATCAATGTAAATGTTAACATGTCAATGTGAATATTCACGTTGTCAACGGGCTGAGCCCGCGTCGACCCGAGGCCGGGCTTCGGGCTGCCCACAGGTCACGGGCTAATTTTACATTCTTATCAATGTTAATGTTAATATGTCAATGTAAATATTCACATTGTCAACGAGCCGGGCAGGGCCCGCCCTGGGCAGCGACGGGCTTCGGGCCGCCCACGGGCCACGGGCCAATTTTACACTCCTATCAATGTGAATGTTAATATGTCAATGTAAATATTCACATTATCAACGGGCCGGAACGGGCTCGCCCCGGGCCGCCCATAGGACGCGAGTCAATTTTACACTCTTATCAATGTGAATGTTAATATGTCAATGTGAATATTCACATTGTCAACAGGCCGGGTCGGGCCCGCCTCGGGCTGCCCACGGGCCTTGGGCTAGTTTCTAGCAGCCACGGGGCGCGGGTTAATTTTATACTCTTATCAATGTGAATGTTAGCATGTCAATGTGAATATTTGCATTATCAACGGGTCGGGCCGGGCCCGCCCAGGGCCGCCCACGAGCCGCAAGCGAGTTTCGAGCCGGCCACAAGCCGCAGGCTAATTTTACACTCCTATCAATGTGAATGTTAACATGTTAATGTGAATATTCACATTGTCAACGGGCCGAGCTGGGCCCGCCCCGACCCGGGCCCGGACCTCGGGCTTCCCACGGGTCATGAGCCAATTTTACACTTTGTCAATGTTAATGTTAATGTTAATGTTAATATGTCAATGTGAATATTTATATTGTGAACGGGCCCGCCCCGGGCAACAGACTGGTTTCGGACCGCCCACGGGCCGCAGGCCAATTTTACACTCCTATCAATGTGAATGTTAACTTGTCAATGTGAATATTCATATTATCAACGGGCCGGGTCGGGCCTATATTTTTGGTTTGTGGGCCGGCCCGGCCCGATTCGAATTTTTCCGGGCACCCACGAGGATCGACATGAGCCGGGCCCCTACACATTGACGATATAAACATTTATATTGACGGTGTGAATATTCACATTAAGGGTATTTTGGTAATTATGTCACCCATAGGACTTGTTGAAACATAAGAAAATAATGTGAACTAAATGGAACATAAGTAGATGAAAAGGGTATTTTGGTCTTCTTATCTCAAATTGGACCTAATGGAATAGTCAAAAAGAATATGGGTTGGATGGAATAAAACTCTTAGAAAATGGATTTATCAAAAAAGTTCCCTATTTTTATTTATTAATCTATTAATATAAACACAAAAGAATGTTTATATATATGGGTACACATGAATAAATTAATTTAAATTAAAACTTATTAATTTAAGTTATATTTTTATAGTATGATATAACTGAAATTACATCCCATGCCTTGTGGTTTTGAATCATATAACAAATGGTCCCTCTGATATTTGTAATTTTCAAAATGTGAGATTTTTTTTTTTTTTGACGAACCTCAAATGGCGTATTTGTGATTTATCTTAAAATTATTTTAAAATATACTGTGACATTTATAATGCAAAATAATAATTTTAATTATATCATACTATAAAAATATAACTTAAATTAATAAGTTTTAATTTAAATTAATTTATTTATGTATACCCAAATATATAAACATTTTTTTGTGTTTATATTATAATAGATTAATAAATAAAAATATTATATTATTACAAATATCTTGCTCCAGCAAACAACATCCTGAGAGAAGGATTTAAATATAGGGGGATGCACCAATAAATCCCAAATTAATAACTTATGCACTGTTTAGTCCTAAAAGTTTTCTTATAGACTGAAAGGTCCCATTACAATGTTAATAACATCAGATACAATGTTAATAACATCAGAGTCATGCTACAAACATTGGATTTCAAACATCTAATGTTCATCAAATTTCAATAATGTTTGAAAATATAGGATGAAAAACATCTAATGTTCATCAGATTTCAATAAATTTTCAAATTATGGAATGAAACATCAGATCATTTACATCATTCACATCATGTTGATGTAAAAATGAGACTAAATGGAATATAAGAAAACTTTTAAGACTAAATGGTTCAACGTTTCAAAAACTAGGACTTATGGGTAAATTTTCCTTAAATATATATATATATAACGGTACCATATGAGCAAGAAACAGTAGCGGGAGTCACACGGCTGTGACCCCGCATCGGCGTTAGTAAGACTTTTTAAAAGTAGAGTAGCATTTATACTTGGATGACAATGAATAATCTGATTCTTAGGTTATCATTAAACTCAAGAAATTTATTTATTTTTATAGATAAATTATAAATACATTTTTAAAATTTGTTTAAAATACAGATTATCTCTTGTAACTTGAAAAATATAAACATCTCTCTGTTAAAAAATTTTATTTAACAAAACTAATTAAAAAAATAAATTTATAATTGTTCTTCATATAATAATAAAATTACCTAAATTATTAATTGAAATAAATTTTTAATATCATTAAAAACTATTAATTGACTTGATGATTTATTAATAAAAATGGCGATTTGTTATAAAATTAGAAATCTCAATAAGTGGGATGTAATTTTCAAAACCACAAAAGACAATTTGTATTTTAATCAAATCTTAAGGAGTGCATTTGTAATTTATCTTTTTATTTTTTATAATTATTATATGCTAAAATGTTGAAATCATCTTACTGTTTGCGGATAATCCGATGTCTAGGAGATTAACTGTGGTGAGATTTCAACCGACAAAACACTTTTGATTACTTTGCTACTTAAATGGATATATCCCCACTTTAATTTGAGTGGGCAAGGTGCTTGTTTGACTCCGCAAGTCACTTTAAATTATTGGGAAAATTATAAATATATTTTTTGAGATTTATTTAAAATATAAATAACTTTTTATGATTTGAAAATTATAAATATTTTTTTGTTAAAATTTTGTATTTAACAAAATTAATTAAAAAAATAAAATTTCTAATTACTCTACTATGTAGTAATAGAGTAGTGATAGAGAGTTCTAAAAGTAAAGCTCTAAAATGAGCTATACTGAGGTGCCAGTGGAAAAAAAAAAACAAAACAAAAAAAGCTAGCACACACATCACATCATAGTAGGATCCAACTCATTAGAACTCATGTTTTAGAGTTCTAAAACATTTTCCATAATAATAAGATTGAGAAAATTATTTATAAGTCCTATTAGGGAGACTTATGTTGCATATGGACTAATTTCAATTCACCTAATCCATATGCAATTTCTATAACAATCAAAGTTATCCTCAATCGATAGCCCAATGCAGATATTTCTAAACAGATATATAATCTCAAGACAGATAATTTAATCAAAATTTCCAAGGATATGAAGCATTTCATATTCAATTCCACCATCCATTCCAATACTCACTCAATTTCATATTTACAACACCAATTTCAACTATTTATACAAAATAGATATGATAGTCATTTGAGGGCAAAAATCTCCCTTTTCAAAATATCAATCTAAGTACCAAAATCACCCATTTTGGCACAATAAGACTTCATTTTCAAACCCCAAGTCCATTTATTTCATTTCCACCAAAAACCCCTCTTTTCCATTTACATCCAAACCCTAGGTTTGTTCAAAATGCTCCAAAATACTACCATTGTTGCACAACCACAAATAACTAAGTTAAAAATCATAACAAAGTGTAGAAAATCTCTACCTCAAGCTAGAAGACCAAGCAAAGCAAAGGTGAAACTCCAACAATGCCGAAACCAACTTCCAATGGATAAAAATAAAGATCTTGAGAAGCTCAATCTTTTTATCAAAGGAATGAGAGTGGATAGATCACTAGATCTAGCTGGAAAAGTAGAGAGAATGTGAGCTTTAGAGAGAGAGACTCTTACCTTTAAGGTTTAGGATGAAAAGATATGAAAAAGCGATGTAAAAAGTCATTTTCATAATCTGATATACGCACAGTCCGCTCGAGCAGAGAAGTTGACGCTCGAGCATCAGACACAAAGTTTTGTTCCGCTCGAGGGCAATAAAGCCCGCTAGAGCGCTGACCCACTCGAGCGTGGAAAACACTTCTCCAGTATTTTGCAAACGATCAAAGTACTGAGGGTTTGCAAACCCCGCTCAAGCACAAAAAGGCCCACTTGAGCGGAAGACCAAAATTCTGGGCAACACAGGTTTTGAAAAACAAGCAACCAACCTGTTTCACACACACAACTACAATCCAATAACCAAAACAGAGGGGAGACAAGGGAAACAAGATATGAATCACCATTCAAAACCATACCAACCCGAATCTGGAACACAATAAATGACGGGTTAAAACCGAAATCGCTATAACCTCCCCTCCTTAAGGAATTTTGTTCCCTAAATTAGTTAAGTTCAAAATCAACATTAAACCATTCATAACAAAGTTATTCTTACAAATCCATCACCATAACCCATTCTCTGGTCATCCATTCTTATCGACTCGATACACAAGTCCCATATTTAAATGAAATTTAAAATTTTCCAAAACATTCACAATGCTTAACCAAAATTCGAGTTTTCAAGAAATTTACACCGTATGTATAATGCTTCCAAAAGTGATATAATACATATGATATTCCATATTCTCAAACATACGCAATGCTCATAATAAATTCATACTTCCAAAATGTAAACAATATATACAATGTTCTCACATACTACCAATCATAATTGCAATACAATACATGTTCAAATATCAACAAATAAGTCCGAATACTTCTCTCGAACTTCCAATTCACGCTCCCAAGTTGCTTCCTCAACTCCATGGTGTTTTCACAATACTTTAACTAAGGAAATCGTCTTACCTCGCAAAACTTGGTCCCGAGTATCCAAGACCCTCATCGATCTCTCCTCATACGAGGTATCCTCATTTACCTCCAAGTCGGTCCAATCCAATACGTGCGATGGATCCAGCTCGTATTTCCAAAGCATACTAATATGAAACACGTCATGAACCCTGGAAAGTTGTGGTGGTAACACCAAACGATAAGCAACCTCCCCAATTCGTTCAAGGATCTCAAAAGGGCCAATAAATCGAGGGAATAACTTCCTACTCTTCCCAAATCTCATCAAAACCCGCCTAGGTGATATTTTCAAAAAGACATGATCTGCCACCTCAAAAGACAAAGGTCTCCTCCTACGGTCGGCATAACTTTTCTGGTGACTCTAAGCTGTAACCAACCTCTTACGAATAAGTGCTACCTTCTCCGTCGTTTCCCGGACTAACTCTGGGCCCAACAAAGGTACATCACCTACTTCGGCCCAACACACTGGAGATCTACATGGTTGACCATACAAGATCTCAAACGGTGCCATGCTAATACTCGATTAGAAGCTATTGTTATAGGCAAACTCCACCAAGGGCAGATGCCTCTCCCACAAACCCTTAAAGTCGATGACACATCCTCGAAGCATATCCTCAAGGATCTGAATAGTACGTTCGGACTGCCAATTAGTCTGAGGATGATACGTTGTACTAAAGGTCAATCTAGTGCCCAAGGCACTCTGCAAGCTCTGCCACAATCGAGCTGTGAAACGAAGATATCTATCCAAAACAATAGTCACAGAGACCCCGTGCAACCTCACTATGTCCCGAATATAAAAGTCGGCAATGAATTTTATCGAATCTCTCACGCGTATAGCTATAAGGTGCGCCGACTTAGTTAACCGGTCAACTACCACCCAAATGACATCATTACCCTGTTGAGTCCTCGAAAGACCCACAACAAAATCCATCGTGACATGCTCCCACTTTCACTCAGCTATAGGCAAGGGTTGTAACAAACCCGCTGGCCTTTGATGTTCGGCCTTCACTTGCTGACAAGTAAGGCATTTCAATACAAACACTGCCACGTCCTTCTTCCTACCTCTCCATCAAAACTAGCGACTTAGGTCATGGTACATCTTTGTGCCTCCTAGGTGCACTGCATGGCGTGAATGATGAAACTCTCAGAGTACTTCCTTTCGGGAAGATTCCGGCACAAACAAATGGTCATGGTATCTCACACTCTGGTTGGGATACACATTCAAGCCTCTTTCTACTTTCTCATTGGAAATCTTCTCCCGGAGGGATTCTATCTCAAGGTCACTCTTTTGCGCTTTTAACACTCGGTTCATAAGTATAAGTTAGGCAACTACCGTAAACAAGGCCGCAGATTCAATAGACTCACCAAGATTGTCACGACCCAAACCCGGCCCTATGGGTTTAGCACCATAACCGGCCAGTAATCCGAGATTACCGAAGGCCTGCTTAACAGTAATACAGTAAAACAGAGTACAGGGCCTGGCGGAAGCCAATACAGTAAGTAAATAGTGTCCATTGAGCTGTGACAGTCTGTATGCCAAAAAGATTTTTCATGCATTCATACATACACAAACAGTACAGTCTATACAAAAATTTACAGTCACACAGTACAGGGACCTAATCCCTTGATAACAGTACGGTAAACATTCAGTCTATAAAGAACAGTAAAACAGTACAGGAGGGGAAATTGTAAAAGACCCCTAAGCCTTAACAGATAGGCTCGGAACCTCGCGGTGAGGCACAAAGGCTGGCTTGACAAAACTGGAGTAACCCTGACGCTCCTAGCCGCGGTCTGGTGCCTGTACACCTACATATATATATGAGCAGTGAGCTAAAGCCCAGTGAATAACATAATGCGTAAAGAGGTTTAGAATGAATGTCCTTACGGTAATGAAAACAGTTCAATTCAATCAGTACTTCAGTTGTTCAGTACAGTAAACAGTCATATGTGGTACATCCATTAGCATAACAGTAACAGTAGGTCTTGAAAGACCGAACAGTAATGATGGCCATCAGTCAGTAAACAGTAGTGGTTCCACGAGGGAACCGACAGAGAATTCTGTCGCAGTAACAGTAACAGTAAACAGTAAGTACTAAGGATGCCACAGTACAGTTCAGAAATAAAGGACATACATTCATTCAGTAAATAATACCAGTTCAGTAAACAGTTCAGTTCAGTATTCAAAAGATATCAGTTGAACATATCTTTACACAATTGTTACTCACAGAGTTCTGGGCTACAGTATGCTAGAGCGTGTCTCCCCAGTTGCCAACCCTACACAGTTCACAGGTTGAACACACACTAAGCTACACAGTTGGGAAATATCATAACTTAATCCCTAATTTGCCTTGGTGTGTTCTACAACGATATCCTCATCTAAATGTCTTAAACTAGGCCTAAGAATGCCTAGGATAGGATGAGGATGCAAAAATACACTTAGAAAACATTTTGCAAACTTTGCTGAAAATAGGGGCCTCGCTCGAGCGAGACTTTCTTCGCTCGAGCGGAAGTCCAAAATCAAAGGCTTCGCTCGAGCGAGGAATCCTTCGCTCGAGCGGTCTACAAAATAGTAAAAATACTGGATGCTGAGATTTTACGCGCGATGGCCGCTCGATGGTCGCTCGAGCGGAGCCCTGGACAAAGGTGCTCGCTCGAGCGGGGAACCCTTCGCTCGAGCGAGGAAGCCAAATCTGGAATTTCCAGATTTGCCTCCCAAGCTCAAACCAAGCATTCAACCACTCCAACTCGACCTCTTGGGCCCAAATTCTGGAAAACATAACTAAATTCAATGTATAACAAGTTTCAAAGCTCGATTTATGAATTCAAGGCCCAAAGGTGAGTCAATTAAAACCATATTCAAACCCATTTTTCAAGAACAACATTCAAACATGCATGGATGAGTTTTAAACCAAATTAAAGCTCCAAAGCTTGCTCAAATGAGCTCATTTCTTTTCAAAACCAGATGAAAACATGGTCTATAACAACAATATGAGCATGCATGTACTAATGTCCATATAATCAACCTCAAAATGCAACAATACTAACATGCATGCAAGAGATGAGCTTCAATCCACCATTAATGAACCAAATCATGACTTAGCTCTACAAATTAACATGAACCATGCAAGAATCCACTCAAAACATGAATAAGAAGACAATGGAGCTACCTTTAGTCTTGTATTTCAAGAAGGGAGCTCAAATATGCAATCACTTCAACAATTTCTTCAATTACCAAGTAATTTACAAGCAAAATTGAGATGAACTCCACTCCTCTAGTTTTTCTCTCTCTATGGTCGGCAATGAGAGGGGAAATGGCTGAGGAAATGTTGTCTTTGGCTCAAGTGTATGAGTGTATACAAGGCTTAAAGATGTGTGAGATAGTGGCCCACTCAAGGGCAAAACGGTAATTAAGTCCAACTCTTTAATTAGCTTAATTTAATCATACCTAATCAATTTTCAGATAATTATACTATAAAATCACATAAATTATGTTGATCATTAAACATCAATCAATCTTGGATTCGGCCGCCAATAAGGCCTTCCATTAGCAGTTTAAACATATAAGCATGAACAGATAATCATACAGGCAAACAGATAGAATGCAACTTAACTAACATATACTCAATCAATTCGGTTTCCAATTTCAGTCAGTCAGTTCAGTACTTTTAATCAGTTCAATTATCAGTCAATTATCAGTCATTATCAGTTTCGTTTAACAGTAATCGGTGATTATCGGTAATCAATCGGTCATTAATCAGTAAACAGTATGAGGGTTGTTACAGTCTCCCCTCCTTATAAAGAGTTTAGTCCTCTAAACTCGAGTTACCTTCATTCTGGAAGAAAACAGGATTCAGTGGAAACAGTTCAGGATATCGTTTGGCCATGTCATCTTCCCTTTCCCATGTGGCATACACGCCACCATGGTTCTGCCAGTCAACTTTTACTAGCGGGATCTCTTTGTTCCTCAGTTTCTTGATCCGTCGGTTTACAATCTGTATAGGCCGTTCTTCATAAGTGTAGTCATCACTCAACACTACGTGGGTAGGCTCTATTACATGGAACGGATCCCGGAGATAATCTCTTAACATAGAAATGTGGAAAACATTATGCATGTGTTCCATTTCAGGAGGGAGCGCAACTTGATACGCCACCGGATTGATTTTCTCAATAATCTCATACGGTCCGACGTATCTTGGTGCTAACTTGCCTTTGACTCCAAAACGAGTCTGGCCCTTCATTGGTGTCACTTTCACAAAAACGTGATCACCCACTTCATACTCTCTGTCCCGTCTTCTGACATCTGCATAACTTTTCTGTCTACTCTGTGCAGTTTTCAGTCTTTGCTGTATCAGTTTCACTTTTTCAGTTGTTTCATACACAATCTCGGGCCCAAGCAAAGGCCCATCTCCAACTTCTGCCCAGCAAATCGGAGATCTACATTTCCTGCCATACAATGCCTCGAAAGGCGCCATACCTATACTCGAATGGTAGCTGTTGTTGTAGGCGAATTCAGCCAAAGGTAAATGGCTTTCCCAATTTCCCTGAAAATCAAGGACACACATTCTCAGTAAATCCTCCAGAGTTTGGATGGTCCTTTCTGATTGGCCATCTGTCTGAGGATGATAGGCACTACTCAGCCTCAATTCAGTACCCAATGCAGTCTGTAGGCTTTGCCAAAACCTCGATGTAAACTTCGAATCCCTGTCAGAAACAATAGACACAGGCACTCCATGCAGTCTCACGATTTCATCAATATAGATAACAGCCAATTTGTCTGCATTATAGATTGTCTTGACAGGTAGGAAGTGAGCAGATTTGGTTAATCTATCAACAATAACCCAAATTGAATCCATACCTTTTCTGGAGCGAGGTAATCCCACAATAAAATCCATCGTGATATGCTCCCATTTCCACTCTGGTATGGATAGGGGTTGCAATAGTCCGGCAGGTCGTTGATGTTCAGCTTTGACCTGTTGGCAATGAAGACATTTGGATACAAAATCAGCAATTTCTTTCTTCATTCCCAGCCACCAGAAATTCTGTTTCAGATCTTGATACATTTTCGTATTCCCCGGATGGATAGACAATTTCGAATTGTGGCCTTCTTGCAGAACTCTTCTTTTCAGTTCAGTATCATTTGGTACACACAGTCTTTCTTGAAATTTCAGTACATTATTCTCAAATTTGAATCCCGGTCTCGGTTTAGATTCTCTTTCTTCGATGATTTTTTTCAAGAAGTCATCTAGTTGCTGTTTCTCTTTAATCTCCTCAATCAGCGCCGGTTGAGCAGAAATAGCAGCTAAGATTCCACCTTGTTCTCGTAAAACAATTTCGATTTCAGATTTTTCAAGGTCACAAAGTAACTCTTTCTGTCCTGTAAGCAAACAGGCTAGGTTTCCAATCGATTTCCGGCTCAATGTATCGGCAACGGTATTGGCTTTTCCCGGATGGTACAGTATCTGTAGGTCATAATCTTTAATCAGTTCTAGCCATCTCCGCTGTCTCATGTTCAGTTCTTTCTGTGTGAAGAAATACTTTAAACTCTTATGGTCGGTGTATACTTCACATGTCACCCCGTACAGATAGTGACGCCAGATTTTCAGTGCAAATACTACTGCAGCAAGTTCCAGATCATGGGTCGGGTAGTTCTTTTCGTGCGGTCTCAGTTGCCGGGAAGCATAAGCAATAACCTTCCCATTCTGCATTAAAACACATCCCAAACCCTTATGAGAAGCATCACTAAATACAGTATAACCATCCGTACCTGAAGGTAAGGTAAGAACCGGTGCAGTCACTAATCGAGTTTTCAACTCTTGGAATGCTGATTCCCTTTGGTCGGTCCAGTCAAATGATGTCCCCTTCTGAGTTAACTGAGTCAATGGTAGGGCAATTTTGGAGAAATCTTTGACAAATCTTCTGTAATATCCAGCCAGTCCCAAAAAGCTTCGGACTTCAGTCACATTTGTCGGTCTAGGCCAGTTCACTACAGCTTCAATTTTCTGCGAATCAACAGAAATTCCATTTTTGCTAACAACATGCCCCAGAAACATAACATGGTCAAGCCAGAATTCACATTTAGACAGTTTAGCATACAGTTTCTGTTCTCTTAAGGTTTGTAGGGCAAGTCTCAGATGATGTTCATGCTGTTCTATGCTTTTGGAGTAAATCAATATGTCATCGATAAATACAACAATAAAGTCATCAAGGTACGGTTTAAAAATTCTGTTCATGAGGTCCATAAAAGCAGCAGGGGCATTCGTGACTCCGAATGGCATAACTAAGAATTCATAATGGCCATACCTTGTTCTAAAAGCAGTTTTATCAATGTCTTCTGGTTTAACCTTCAGTTGGTGATACCCCGATCTGAGATCGATTTTGGAAAACACTTGTGCACCCTGTAACTGATCAAATAAATCATCAATACGCGGTAATAGGTATTTATTCTTTACAGTTACCTTATTCAGTTCACGGTAGTCAATGCACAGTCTCAGTGAGCCATCTTTCTTCTTGACAAACAAAACAGGAGCACCCCATGGCGAAGTGCTAGGTCTGATGAACTTTTTGTCTAACAGTTCTTGCAATTGCACTTTCAGTTCTTTCAGTTCAGTTGGAGCCATTCGGTAAGGAGCTTTAGAAACTGGTTGTGTTCCGGGAATCACATCAACGGTAAATTCAATCTCCCTGTCAGTCAAATCTCCTGGAAGATTATCTGGAAAAACATCTGGAAATTCCCTGACTATAGGAATACAATTCACATCAGTTTTAACACTATCATCAGTAGACACAGTCAGTACAGAACACAGATATCCTTTACACCCTTTCCTAATTAATTTAACAGCCTTCACAGATGAAATCAGATACGGGGGAGGTACTACTCCACTCCCATTAAACACAAATTCAGGCAAACCAGGTGGACGGAAAACAACTTGCTTGGTCACACAGTCAATAGTGGCATGATATTTTTGTAACCAATCCATCCCCAATATTACGTCAAAATGATTAATGTTCAATGGCAGTAAATCAATAAACAGATGCATATCCCCAACAATAATTTCACATACGGGGTACATATAAGCACATGTCATGGATCCCCCTACGGGTGATGATACGGCTAGCAGATAGTTCATGGGTTCTAAGGGTCTATTCAATTTCCGTGAAAAAGCATATGATACATAAGAATGTGTAGACCCCGAATCAATCAATACATATGCATTTTGCGTACAGATAGAGAGGATACCTGACACAACGGTCTCGGTATTCTGCACATCTCCCGGTACTAGTGCGAACACTCGGCCTTGCCTCACAGGCTCTTTCCCGGTAGCTTTAGGGTTAGGCTTTGGTGGAGCATTTGATGCTGCGCCGCTGGCTGCAGCTTTGCTATTGCCTTGAGGAGCAGAAGGGCAATCTTTAACCATGTGGCCCACCTTGCCACACCTGTAACAGGCTCCAAATAATTTGTGACAAACCCCTTTGTGCCTGTTGCCACATACAGAGCAGGGTGGAGTGAACCCACTCCCTTGGCTGGGGCTAGTCGTTGACCCCGTATTCTGTTTCTTGTTGGCTGGGTTGTGCTTGCCTTTCTTGAATTTGAAACCCTGCCTTTTACCATGCCATTCAGTTGTTGGTGTTTCAGATTGTTTCACCGCTGCAATGTTCGACTCGACCATCAATGCCCGGTCGAGAACACCCACAAAAGTCGGTAATTTCAAGACATTTATTCGATCAAGGATTGCAACATTAAGGCCACCTTCAAATTTTCTGGCCTTCTTATATTCGGTATCCACCATGTGCGGTGCATAACGGGCAAGTTCAGTAAATTTGGTTTCATATTCTGCAACGGACATTGTGCCCTGTTTCAGCTGTTCAAATTCAGTCACTTTTCTATCCCTGACACACTGAGGGAAATACTTTTCAAAGAAGGACTCCTTGAACTGAGCCCAAGTCATAACAGTATTTGTATCACGGATTAACATCCACCACCTTCTAGCCTCTTCTTGTAGGGTGAAGGTAGCTAACAATACTTTGTTTGCTTCTGAGCACGGAAATACTTCAAATAATTTTTCTGTTTCCAGAACCCAAGCTTCAGCTTTTAACGGTTCAAGGCCTCCCTGAAAGGATGGCGGTTTCATTTTGCTGAACTTCTGGGTCAGAGCAATTATATCCCCATCATTCACATTAACAATAGGTTCCGGTTGAACCGGAGGAGGAGGAGGCTGTTGGTTCTGTTGTTGTTCCAGTCTAGCAATTATCAGTTCTATCATTCTTTCCATTCTTGCCTCGGTAGACGAGGATTCAGGTTCATTTGCATTGTCCATTTCACTATAAGCAGTTATAGCAGTTTTAAACATAAGCAGTCATTTGTTTAACAGTTTGCCACATTAGCATGTATTCAGTCATAACATAACCACACACTTATCATGCTCATGAGATGCCCTAATAACTTTTCTAGGACACCCTATAGCTCATTTGGACACGTGTGTGCGGTATAACTCGTGGTAAGTATCGCTCTGATACCACTCTGTCACGACCCAAACCCGGCCCTATGGGTTTAGCACCGTAACCGGCCAGTAATCCGAGATTACCGAAGGCCTGCTTAACAGTAATACAGTAAAACAGAGTACAGGGCTTGGCGGAAGCCAATACAGTAAGTAAATAGTGTCCATTGAGCTGTGACAGTCTGTATGCCAAAAAGATTTTTCATGCATTCATACATACACAAACAGTACAGTCTATACAAAAATTTACAGTCACACAGTACAGGGACCTAATCCCTTGATAACAGTACGGTAAACATTCAGTCTATAAAGAACAGTAAAACAGTACAGGAGGGGAAATTGTAAAAGACCCCTAAGCCTTAACAGATAGGCTCGGAACCTCGCGGTGAGGCACAAAGGCTGGCTTGACAAAACTGGAGTAACCCTGACGCTCCTAGCCGCGGTCTGGTGCCTGTACACCTACATATATATATGAGCAGTGAGCTAAAGCCCAGTGAATAACATAATGCGTAAAGAGGTTTAGAATGAATGTCCTTACGGTAATGAAAACAGTTCAATTCAATCAGTACTTCAGTTGTTCAGTACAGTAAACAGTCATATGTGGTACATCCATTAGCATAACAGTAACAGTAGGTCTTGAAAGACCGAACAGTAATGATGGCCATCAGTCAGTAAACAGTAGTGGTTCCACGAGGGAACCGACAGAGAATTCTGTCGCAGTAACAGTAACAGTAAACAGTAAGTACTAAGGATGCCACAGTACAGTTCAGAAATAAAGGACATACATTCATTCAGTAAATAATACCAGTTCAGTAAACAGTTCAGTTCAGTATTCAAAAGATATCAGTTGAACATATCTTTACACAATTGTTACTCACAGAGTTCTGGGCTACAGTATGCTAGAGCGTGTCTCCCCAGTTGCCAACCCTACACAGTTCACAGGTTGAACACACACTAAGCTACACAGTTGGGAAATATCATAACTTAATCCCTAATTTGCCTTGGTGTGTTCTACAACGATATCCTCATCTAAATGTCTTAAACTAGGCCTAAGAATGCCTAGGATAGGATGAGGATGCAAAAATACACTTAGAAAACATTTTGCAAACTTTGCTGAAAATAGGGGCCTCGCTCGAGCGAGACTTTCTTCGCTCGAGCGGAAGTCCAAAATCAAAGGCTTCGCTCGAGCGAGGAATCCTTCGCTCGAGCGGTCTACAAAACAGTAAAAATACTGGATGCTGAGATTTTACGCGCGATGGCCGCTCGATGGTCGCTCGAGCGGAGCCCTGGACAAAGGTGCTCGCTCGAGCGGGGAACCCTTCGCTCGAGCGAGGAAGCCAAATCTGGAATTTCCAGATTTGCCTCCCAAGCTCAAACCAAGCATTCAACCACTCCAACTCGACCTCTTGGGCCCAAATTCTGGAAAACATAACTAAATTCAATGTATAACAAGTTTCAAAGCTCGATTTATGAATTCAAGGCCCAAAGGTGAGTCAATTAAAACCATATTCAAACCCATTTTTCAAGAACAACATTCAAACATGCATGGATGAGTTTTAAACCAAATTAAAGCTCCAAAGCTTGCTCAAATGAGCTCATTTCTTTTCAAAACCAGATGAAAACATGGTCTATAACAACAATATGAGCATGCATGTACTAATGTCCATATAATCAACCTCAAAATGCAACAATACTAACATGCATGCAAGAGATGAGCTTCAATCCACCATTAATGAACCAAATCATGACTTAGCTCTACAAATTAACATGAACCATGCAAGAATCCACTCAAAACATGAATAAGAAGACAATGGAGCTACCTTTAGTCTTGTATTTCAAGAAGGGAGCTCAAATATGCAATCACTTCAACAATTTCTTCAATTACCAAGTAATTTACAAGCAAAATTGAGATGAACTCCACTCCTCTAGTTTTTCTCTCTCTATGGTCGGCAATGAGAGGGGAAATGGCTGAGGAAATGTTGTCTTTGGCTCAAGTGTATGAGTGTATACAAGGCTTAAAGATGTGTGAGATAGTGGCCCACTCAAGGGCAAAACGGTAATTAAGTCCAACTCTTTAATTAGCTTAATTTAATCATACCTAATCAATTTTCAGATAATTATACTATAAAATCACATAAATTATGTTGATCATTAAACATCAATCAATCTTGGATTCGGCCGCCGATAAGGCATTCCATTAGCAGTTTAAACATATAAGCATGAACAGATAATCATACAGTCAAACAGATAGAATACAACTTAACTAACATATACTCAATCAATTCGGTTTCCAATTTCAGTCAGTCAGTTCAGTACTTTTAATCAGTTCAATTATCAGTCAGTTATCAGTCATTATCAGTTTCGTTTAACAGTAATCGGTGATTATCGGTAATCAATCGGTCATTAATCAGTAAACAGTATGGGGGTTGTTACAAAGATGCAGGTCAAACCCTCTAATAACACCCAATATCTCCCATTCCCGAACGGTGATACAAGCCATATTGCTAATTGATTTCTTATTCAAGGCATCGGCCACAACATTGGCCTTTCCGAGATAATAATGTAACTCAAAATCATAATCCTCTAGGAATTCCATCCACCTCCTATGCCTTAAATTTAAGCCTTTCAGTGTGAACAGATATTTCAGACTCTTGTGATTGAAAAATACGTCAAATCTCTCACTATACAGATAATGCCTCCAAATTTTCAAGGCAAATATCACCGCTGCTAATTCTAGATCATGAGTAGGTAGTTCCTCTCCTGTATTTTCAACTGTCGCGAGCCATAGGCCACTACATTTCCCTCTTGTATCAAAACACAACCCAAACCTTCCCGTGAGGCATCGCAATACACTGAATAACCTAAACCCCTCTCTGGAATAATCAATACTGGAGTCGTAGTTAGTCTAACCTTAAGTTCTTGGAACGACTTCTCACAAGTCCTATCCCACACAAATTTAATTCCCTTCTTCGTCAGTTTAGTTAAAGGTGAAGCTAGTCTAGAGAAATCCTTCACAAACCTCCGATAATACCCGGCCAACCCTAGGAAGCTACGGATCTTAAAAGCATTCTTAGGTTGTGCCCAATCTTGTGCTGCCTATATCTTGGATGAATCTACAGTCACCCATTCCCCGGATTCCACATGGCCTAAGAATTTAACTTCCCTCAGCCAGAATTCACATTTCCTAAATTTAGCATATAGCTTATGGGTTCTCAACAACTCAAGCACCACTCGCAAGTGTTCCTCGTGTTCCTCCTCAGAGGGTAAGTAAATCAAGATGTCGTCTACAAAGACGACCACAAAATGTTCTAGGAACTCATGGAAGATCCGATTCATCAAATCCATAAATACAGCTGGAGCATTAGTTAGCCCAAAAGGCATCACTAGGAACTCGTAATGGCCATACTACGTACGGAATGCCATCTTCGGGATATCCTCCTCCCTTACCCTCAACTAATGGTAACTCGACCTCAGGTCTATCTTAGAAAAACAATAAGACCCCTTCAACTAATCAAACAGATCATCTATACGAGGCTATAATAACCCTCACGCTATCCTAACCATACTTATATGCATTCATGTGATTCCGTCTTGCAAACTTGCATTTCGAGTCTTGTCCCTATTCGTTTGAGCGTTACAACATGTTTTGTATCTTGCTGTGTGAGTTTGGCCGAGGTCATTTTCAGTTATCTTGGAACCACTTTGTTTGACCTTTACCTTCGCTTTGACATACTGGCCGAGATGTCATTATCTAGACCGAGGTGTTCATCACCAAGGCCGAGATGTGAATCATCTAGGCTAAGACGTTATCTTTGCACCAAAGTGACTTTGTCCCGGAGAGGTATGACCTAGACCGAGGTGTGGCACATCTAGGCCAAGGTGTGGCACAGCTTAGTCAAGTGTTGTCCTTTCTAGCCGAGGTCATTATTCCCTGCTTGCCGATGTCTTTCTCTTAGCCGATATCATTACTCGCCAGAGTGCCCATACCGTCTTGCTTGTCGAACACACTTTGTCATAGTTTTGTCTTGTCACTCAGCCACCTTCTGTGTAGCACCAACCAGCCGCTGCCACGTGCCTCTGTAGAGGGTTAAGTCAGCCAGCGGGCTTAGAGATGTATCATTTGCTATATGTCTTTGTTTGTGAGGAGAGAGAAGCTCTAGAAGAAGTTTAGAGTGAGAAAGTGAGTTTCGAGCTTGATTCCTAGAGATCAAACCATTAGATTCGCGTATTGAGGCTAGATTCTTGATCTACTCTTGTCATTCTTATTGATCATCTAGCTGCATTGCATGATCGAACCCGTTTTGCATGTCATGCATCGATTTAAAGTTGGTTTTAGAAAGAGAAAATAGTGTTCTTGTATTCATGAAAGAAAAGTCTTGTTCGATCTGAAAGTTTGCATTGAGTTTCGTGGTTTTGTGTTCGTTCTCACTAGATTCTTGAATAAGGGTATTCAGGTCCATGTTTTTGAACTCATAGCATGAAATCTCAGATTTTGAAATAGCAAGTCACGATCTTTGCATTCATCTTCCTCATGTTCATGTTCTTCAAGAAAGGGAAACCCAGATTTTTCCCGACTTCATTTCGCTGAATGTGGCCATCGAGGCAACACCTCGGCAAGGAGGTGTGGGACCTCGGCCTAGACCTGGTAGTCGCCCAGCATGTTTTCCGAGATAGAGAATTATGTTTGTTTTGATTTGACTTAGTCTTGGGGAATGTCGAGATCATCTGCATGCATGTGGAACTTGCTTGAAAGTGCATTCAATAGACTTTGCCATGTGTTTGTAGGGTTTGGACTTGCTTCGACCCCGGCGTTTGAAGAACTAAGTGAGTGGTATCTTTAATAAAGCTATGTTTTAATGCTTTGATAAAGTCTTGTTTTGCTTGTTTTGGAAAGTATTTGCAAGCATGAATGGTTATTCCTAATTGAAAATATATATATCTTGTTTGATGACATTCTTGGAAGTCCGTACGTGCTAAGGGACTATAAGCACTTGTAGCACAAAGTTTGGAAGTCCGTACGTGCTAAGGGACTATAAGCATTTGTAGCACAAAGTTTGGAAGTCCGTACGTGCTAGGGAACTCTAAGCATTAGTAGCACAAGTCCTTAGTTTCCGGGGACTATAATGCAACGGCACCATTGAATTGAGATATCTCCCTTGTCTTGCCTTGTCTTGTCTTGTTTGCCACGGACGGTTTACCGCGTGGGTCTTGTTTGTCGAGATGTCATCACTTGTACTATAATGATGTTAGTAAGCATCCTTTGAAACTTGGCAGATTTTCTAGATGGACTTGATTCATCCTTTGACTTGCACTGATTATGTTTTGTATTGTTTAACAAAGATCTTGAATACCAGTCATGCAAACCCCTTTATTTCTTTTACCATTCACTGAGTATCCAAGCTCACCCTCTCTATATATATGTAGGTGATGAGCAGGAAGGCGGTGACGCCTAGGTGTGACTCGCAAGCTCGTTTTGGGTTTTTGTTTACGTCGGCTTAACTTGTTTACATGTCGGTAGTCTTGAAAACTATGCTTCTCGGCTTGTAATGCTTGTAAATTACACATGTCAGCTGGAGAAGCCTTTTGATCAAGATGTAGAGTGTATTTTGTATTTTATTGTATTTGACTCCAAGTTGTAATATTATGTAAGGTTGTATGCCATTCCATGTAACTTATGCACTGCCCTTATGGACCACTTGTGTTTTAAGATTTTTGCTTCTACACTTGTGAGCCCCATATAAATTTATACTCTGTTTGTGTATGGATTTTGAAGTCGGCCTTCGGTAATCTCGGATTACTGGCCATCACGGCACTAAACTACTAGGGGCGGTTTGGGGTCGTGACAGATTGGTATCAGAGCACGCGTTCCTTATAGTACATTATTCACACGTTTGAAGTCCTAAAGAGTATAGGATGTCCCTTAGAATGACCTTAGGATTGCATCATATTGCTTGTTATTTGACAAGGTGTGCATCATCTCGGCGTAACCATTTGTTATTTGCATACATGCTTCTTGGTTCAGTTTGTTTTAAGGTTGCATTTTGCCTACTCTTAGCATCATGAGGAGAGGTAGACCATCAGTTGGCCGAGGTCAACCAGAGGATAGATTGGACAGACTAGAGAGACTAGTTGAAGGTTTAACTCACGAGTTGAGGCAAATGAGGCAACAGAATGCAAGCGCTACATCTACCCCGGCCAAACAGACGGATGGCCGGCATGCAGCTCCACCTCTTCCAGTGCCCCAAGTGCCTCCACAACCAGCCTTGTACGAGGAAGGGACGATGACTTTGATTAAAGAGTTCAAGAAGATGAACCCACAGAGATTCACAGGGGGCATAGAGCTGATGAAGGCAGAGGCATGGGTTTTGGAAATGGAAAAGCTGTTCGAGATCTTTCCTAGCACCGACACTCAGAAAGTGACATTAGCAGCATTCACGTTAGACGACGACGCTCGAAGGTGGTGGATGATGATCCGGGAGGCTAATCCTGGTTTAACTTGGGCCAGATTTTTAGAACTGTTTTACAACAAGCATTTTCCGCTTAGCGTTCGAGATCGCAAGACCACAGAGTTCCAGACTCTGACACAAGGTAGCAGAACAGTAGCAGAGTACGACCGAGCCTTCACCGAATTGGCGAGATATGCGCCTCATATGGTCAGTGATGAGTATAGGAAAGCCAGGAAGTTTGAAAGTGGACTACGAGGACAAATCCAGGATCGGGTCAACATGCTTAATATGCCGACTTACGCCGAGGTGTTAGACAAGGCCATCTTGGCGGAAGCTAACCTAAACCAATATCAAAGTTCAGGAGAGAGTCAGAGGAAGAGACAGAACTATGAAGGTCGTCAGATACCGTTTAATGCCAAGAAGAAGGCGAATGTGGGCAGTTCTAGCAACTCAGATCGGGATGGGAATGCTAAGCCGACGTGTGCGAGTTGTGGGAAGCCGCATACCGGGGTTTGTCGCTGGGCGACAGGAGCCTGCTTTGAATGTGGCGAGATAGGCCACCGCGTGAAAGACTGTCCAAAGGCAAGAGCTGGTGATGGTAAGAAAAGTGGGAGAACCTCAGGCTCTGCACAAGGAAGCAACGTTGGAAGGACACAGATGAGACAGGGCAGAGTTTTTGCTTTAGTGCCAGGAGACACCCAGAATGCTGAAGCGGTAGTGTCAGGTACACTCTCAATTTGCTCTCAAGTTGCATACGTCTTGATTGATTCGGGCTCTACGCATTCCTTTGTATCTGTTAAATTTGCCAGGAAGTTGAACAGACCGTTAGAACCCCTTGATTATGTGTTATCTGTATCTACTCCATCTGGGGGAACCATACTTATTGCATCCATATATAGGGCGTGTGTTGTGATGATTGAGGATATAGAATTATTAGCGGATTTGATGCCCTTTAACATGACTCACTTTGATGTCATATTGGGAATGGATTGGTTAGTAGCGCATCATGCATCCATTAATTGTGCTACTAAGAGCGTCACGTTGAAGACCCCAAACAAAACCGAGGTCTTTTTCCAGGGTAAGGGAGTAGTACCCCCACCCTACTTAATCTCATCCATGAAAGCCTATAAGTTGATCCAAAAGGGGTGTCAGGGTTATTTGTGCAGTATACTAAGTGATTTGAATGGAAGTGTTGAGTTAGCCGACATACCAGTTGTTAAGGAATTTCCCGACGTCTTTCCAAATGAGCTGCCTGGCCACTTAGTCGACAGAGAAGTAGAGTTTACTGTGGACCTCGTGTTAGGAACGCAACCTATCTCCAAAACACCCTATAGAATGGCCCCAGCTGAACTTAGAGAACTGAAACTACAATTACAAGAATTGTTGGACAAGGGATTCATTAGGCCAAGCACTTCACCGTGGGGAGCACCCGTTTTATTTGTTAAGAAAAAGGATGGCACACTTCGCCTTTGCATTGATTACAGGGAACTTAATAAGGTAACCATCAAGAACAAGTACCCATTGCCTAGGATTGACGACCTGCTTGATCAATTACAAGGGGCGCGAGTCTTTTCCAAGATTGACCTTAGGTCGGGCTACCACCAGTTGAAGGTTAAAGCCGAGGACATTGAGAAGACTGCTTTTCGGACAAGGTATGGCCACTACGAATTTTTGGTAATGCCCTTCGGAGTGACCAATGCTCTTGCAGCGTTCATGGACTTGATGAACAGAGTCTTTAAGCCGTGTCTAGATGAGTTTGTAGTTGTTTTTATTGACGATATATTGATCTATTCCAAGAGTACAATTGAGCACGAGAATCATCTGAGACTTGCCTTGCAAATTTTGAGAGACAAGAAGCTGTACGCCAAGTTGAGTAAGTGCGAGTTTTGGCTTTCCAGCATCTCATTTTTAGGGCATGTGATTAATGAAGAGGGTATATCAGTTGATCCGAGTAAGATTGAAGCCATTGTGACTTGGCCGACGCCGACCAACGTGTCCGAGGTTCGTAGTTTTCTGGGCTTAGCAGGTTATTACAGAAAGTTTGTGAAGGACTTCTCAAGGATAGCAGTACCATTGACACAACTAACTAAGAAAGGAACAGCATATGAATGGACCGATGATAGAGAATCAGCCTTCCAAGAGTTGAAGACGAGGTTAGTTACGGCACCAGTTCTTGTACTTCCGTCGGGTAATGAGGAATTTCAGATCTTCAGCGATGCTTCACATAAGGGTTTGGGTTGCGTGTTAATCCAAGGGGGCAGAGTCATAGCATATGCATCTCGTCAGTTGAAGCTTCACGAAAAGAACTATCCAACCCATGATCTAGAGCTAGCAGCCGTGGTGTTTGCTTTGAAGATTTGGCGCCACTACTTGTATGGAGCCTCTTGCCAAGTTTTTACGGATCACAAAAGTTTGAAGTATTTATTCACCCAAAAGGAACTAAATTTGAGGCAGAGAAGATGGCTTGAATTATTGAAAGATTACGACATGCAGATTCAGTATCACCCAGGTAAAGCAAACTCGGTAGCCGACACGTTGAGTAGAAAGTCAGTGGGAAGTTTGGCATGCCTAGCCGTGATTTCAATGGAGCTGACTACTGTTAGGGAAGTAAAGACAAGGAAAATGGAGGATGGATTCCTAAAGAAAGTAGCCGACGAGATTACCACCATGCCGAAGTTGGGTTACACCCTTGAGAATGGAGTACTTAAGTTTGAAGGAAGATTGTGGTGGCCGAATATGAAAAGAGAGATAGCCGAGTTCGTGTCTCAGTGTTTGTATTGTCAGCAGGTGAAAGTGGAACATCAAAGGCCGGCAGGACTTCTCCAACCTTTGCCGATTCCGGAGTGGAAATGGGAGGACATCTCCATGGACTTCATGACTGGTTTGCCGAAGACACAGAAAGGAATGGATTCGATTTGGGTTATAGTCGACAGGTTAACTAAGTCAGCGCATTTCTTACCGGTTAGAACCTTGTTCAGTACTGATCGACTTGCTGTGTTGTATATGAATGAGATCGTTAGACTTCATGGTGTGTCGATGTCCATCGTGTCAGACCGAGATCCAAAATTTGTTCTAGCTTTTGGCAGAGTTTACAAAGGGCTTTGGGGACCAAATTGAGGTTTAGTACAGCTTGTCATCCGCAGACCGATGGCCAAACAGAGAGAACAATTCAAACACTTGAAGATATGCTTAGACTGTGTGTATTGGACTTCAAGGGAAGCTGGGAAGTGCATTTGCCATTAGCAGAGTTCGCTTACAACAATAGCTACCAAGCTAGCATTGGCATGGCGCCGTATGAAGCCTTGTATGGGAGAAAGTGCAGATCGCCGATATGTTGGACCGAAGTAGGAGATAAAGCTTTGATCGGCCCGGATTTAGTTCAAAGAACAACCAAAAAGATTAAGCTTATCCAACAGAGAATCAGAACCGCTCAGAGCCGACAAAAGAGTTACGCCGACCAGAGAAGGAAGGAGTTAGAATTCGAAGTAGGGGATCATGTGTTCCTGAAAACCTCGCCGATGAAAGGAGTTTCAAGATTTGGGAAGAAGGGTAAATTGGCACCCCGTTACATTGGACCGTTTGAAATTCTTGAGAAAGTTAACCCGGTTGCCTACAGACTAGCTTTACCACCGAGATAAAGTCAAGTTCATGATGTGTTTCATATCTCGATGTTGAGGAAGTATATACGGGATTCACTACACGTGATCGATCATTTCGGGATTGTGGTTGATGATGGCCTAAGCTATGAAGAAGAACCGATACGTATCATCGATAGGCAAGTAAAGCGTTTGAGAAATAAGGTAATACCGATGGTGAAGATTGAATGGAAAGAGCATTACGACAAGGATGCTACGTGGGAAATAGAAGAGGAAATGAAAGTCCGATACCCGGAGTTATTCTCGAACCAAGGTAACTCAAGTTTGGGGACCAAACTTCTTTAAGGGGGGTAGGATGTAATAACCCTCACGCTATCCTAACCATACTTATATGCATTCATGTGATTCCGTCTTGCAAACTTGCATTTCGAGTCTTGTCCCTATTCGTTTGAGCGTTACAACATGTTTTGTATCTTGCTGTGTGAGTTTGGCCGAGGTCATTTTCAGTTATCTTGGAACCACTTTGTTTGACATTTACCTTCGCTTTGACATACTGGCCGAGATGTCATTATCTAGGCCAAGGTGTTCATCACCAAGGCCGAGATGTGAATCATCTAGGCTGAGACGTTACCTTTGCACCAAAGTGACTTTGTCCCGGAGAGGTATGACCTAGACCGAGGTGTGGCACATCTAGGCCAAGGTGTGGCACAGCTTAGTCAAGTGTTGTCCTTCCTAGCCGAGGTCATTGTTCCCTGCTTGCCGATGTCTTTCTCTTAGCCGAGATCATTACTTGCCAGAGTGCCCATACCGTCTTGCTTGTCGAACACACTTTGTCATAGTTTTGTCTTGTCACTCAGCCACCTTCTGTGTAGCACCAACCAGCCGCTGCCACATGCCTCTGTAGAGGGTTAAGTCAGCCAGCGGGCTTAGAGATGTATCATTTGCTATATGTCTTTGTTTGTGAGGAGAGAGAAGCTCTAGAAGAAGTTTAGAGTGAGAAAGTGAGTTTCGAGCTTGATTCCTAGAGATCAAACCATTAGATTCGCGTATTGAGGCTAGATTCTTGATCTACTCTTGTCATTCTTATTGATCATCTAGCTGCATTGCATGATCGAACCCGTTTTGCATGTCATGCATCGATTTAAAGTTGGTTTTAGAAAGAGAAAATAGTGTTCTTGTATTCACGAAAGAAAAGTCTTGTTCGATCTGAAAGTTTGCATTGAGTTTCGTGGTTTTGTGTTCGTTCTCACTAGATTCTTGAATAAGGGTATTCAGGTCCATGTTTTTGAACTCATAGCATGAAATCTCAGATTTTGAAATAGCAAGTCACGATCTTTGCATTCATCTTCCTCATGTTCATGTTCTTCAAGAAAGGGAAACCCAGATTTTTCCCGACTTCATTTCGCTGAATGTGGCCATCGAGGCAACACCTCGGCAAGGAGGTGTGGGACCTCGGCCTAGACCTGGTAGTCGCCCAGCATGTTTTCCGAGATAGAGAATTATGTTTGTTTTGATTTGACTTAGTCTTGGGGAATGTCGAGATCATCTGCATGCATGTGGAACTTGCTTGAAAGTGCATTCAATAAACTTTGCCATGTGTTTGTAGGGTTTGGACTTGCTTCGACCCCGGCGTTTGAAGAACTAAGTGAGTGGTATCTTTAATAAAGCTATGTTTTAATGCTTTGATAAAGTCTTGTTTTGCTTGTTTTGGAAAGTATTTGCAAGCATGAATGGTTATTCCTAATTGAAAATATATATATCTTGTTTGATGACATTCTTGGAAGTCCGTACGTGCTAAGGGACTATAAGCACTTGTAGCACAAAGTTTGGAAGTCCGTACGTGCTAAGGGACTATAAGCATTTGTAGCACAAAGTTTGGAAGTCCGTACGTGCTAGGGGACTCTAAGCATTAGTAGCACAAGTCCTTAGTGTCCGGGGACTATAATGCAACGGCACCATTGAATTGAGATATCTTCCTTGTCTTGCCTTGTCTTGCCTTGTCTTGTCTTGTTTGCCACGGACGGTTTACCGCGTGGGTCTTGTTTGCCGAGATGTCATCACTTGTACTATAATGATGTTAGTAAGCATCCTTTGAAACTTGGCAGATTTTCTAGATGGACTTGATTCATCATTTGACTTGCACCGATTATGTTTTGTATTGTTTAACAAAGATCTAGAATACCAGTCATGCAAACCACTTTATTTCTTTTACCATTCACTGAGTATTCAAGCTCACCCTCTCTATATATATGTAGGTGATGAGCAGGAAGGCGGTGACGCCTAGGTGTGACTCGCAAGCTCGTTTTGGGTTTTTGTTTACGTCGGCTTAACTTGTTTACATGTCGGCAGTCTTGAAAACTATGCTTCTCGGCTTGTAATGCTTGTAAATTACACATGTCGGCTGGAGAAGCCTTTTGATCAAGATGTAGAGTGTATTTTGTATTTTATTGTATTTGACTCCAAGTTGTAATATTATGTAAGGTTGTATGCCATTCCATGTAACTCATGCACTGCCCTTATGGACCACTTGTGTTTTAAGATTTTTGCTTCCGCACTTGTGAGCCCCATATAAATTTATACTCTGTTTGTATGTGGATTTTGAAGTCGGCCTTCGGTAACCTCGGATTACTGGCCATCATGGCACTAAACTACTAGGGGCGGTTTGGGGTCGTGACAGAGGCATTGGGTGTTTGTTCTTAACAGTTACCTGGTTCAATTTCTGGTAATCTATACAAAGTCGCAACGCTCCATCTTTCTTTTTAGCAAAGAGAGCCGGCGCTCCTCAAGGTGATGTACTAGGGCAGATAAAACCCTTATCTAACAACTCTTGGAGTTGAATCTTCAACTCACTCAACTCAGCGGGTGCAAACCGATATGGTGCCATAGAAATCGATGTCGTGCCAAGCACTAAGTCAATAGAGAACTCAATCTTTCGGCGAGGTGGCAAACTGGTAAGGTTCTCAAGAAAGACATCTGAATACTCATAAACCACTTTTGGCAACTCAATCATGACTTCATCACACTCACTACTCTACAAGCTAACAATGAGACAATTAAGTTCACTCCGCCCACGCGGATCATATACTGGTGATAAGACTTTATCCATCCGGTCTCCCAAGAAATAAAAGCAGTAACCACTCAAGGTACATACAATAACCCTCTGGCGGTAGTAATCTATAACAGCCCGGTATGACGATAACCAATCCATACCCAAAATAACATTAAAACTAGTCATATCAAGCAATACAAATGCAAAAGTAATCGGCGATCGGCAACCTCGATGTCACAACTCTGACATCCCTGTTTCAGAATAAATTCACCACCAATAGGTGACTCTACACAAATGAGAGATGCTAATTGTGCCAACTCCAACCTCAAAACCAATGCAAATGCAGACGAGATAAAAGAATGGGATGCACTCATATTAATCAACACATTAGCAACTAAATTACAAAATAAAAAGGTATCTCTTACTACATATGGAGCCGATACAAGATCTGGCGCGGTAACAGCATACACACACCCTGTTGGCCTTTGATCTACCTGCTTACCCTTCGAAACATAAGCCTACTGTACGGATTGGACCGAAAAGGCTCCCTGATTGGCCCTCGAGGCCTGTGTTGTCTGCGTTGGCTAGTGACTCTGTATCTGTCTTGAACTAGATGCACCAGATGTGTCACCCAACTGTGGGCAAAACCTCTTCAGGTGCCTCGCTTGACCACATGATAACAAGTGGGCGACTGCCCTCTACCCTGACTCTGGCCCTGAGAACGAACTGAAGATGAAGCTGCTCACTGCCCTCATTCTCTCTGTGGGCAAGCTGGAGACTTATGGCCCAACTGACCACATTTAAAACAAGTTACATCCCCCTTACCACCTCTCTCAAAACCCGAACTCGGCACTGGAAAAGTGGACCTCGACTGAGCTCCTTGGGACTACTAGAGTTAGAACCCCTTTGCCTTTTACCGTCTCCCCTGACTATTCTGACTCCGGTTGGAGCCCCTCATCCTCTCCTCCTCAGCCTGCATAATAGTCTTGAGATGGGCCGCCTCCTCCATGAGGCGTCCATAGTCCCTAATGACGGACCCGATTACTCGGAACATGAGCCCAGTCTTCAGCCTCTTTTTAAACTCCAAACACTAGCGCTCCTCAGTCGCCACCAACTCTGGTACAAACCTAGACAAGCTAGTGAATTTGGCCTCAAACTCAGCCACTGGTGTGCTCAACTGCACCAGCTAGGAAAACTAGTCTCTCAACTTCTCCCTAATCGTGGGAGGCAAAAATTTATCCTGGAACACGTTGACAAAAGCCTCCCAAGTCCTCCCAATGCGTCTCCGCTCATACTTCCATCACTGACCCGCATCCCCCTTCAGTTGGAAAGATGCTAATGTCACTCTCAATTAGTCGTCCTCGATGCCAAGCATCTCGAACGTCTTCACTATTTGTTCAAGCCACTTATCTGCCTTTAGTGGCTCTTTTGGGTCACCCAAAAACTCATCTGGATTAGACTGGAAAAACTCTCTCTTCAGAAAAGAAGGCCCTACCTCAGCTACCTAGGCCTGGACTTGATTCTCAGCTCTGAGAATGTCCATAGACTCCCGCAATGCTTCGGCCATTTCTCGGGCTAAAGCGCCCACGGCCTGCTGACCAACTGGTTTGGCCACATTGGCCTGACCAACTCCTTTCTCCTGTGCCGAAATTTCATCCAATGTAGGCATCTGTGCCTTCTAGGCCTACCACACCTACCACCACTACGTCCTAACATCCTAATGAAGGTAATAAAAGAGATTAGCACATTCACAAATGTGCTGAAGCTAGTTCGCTTACGTCCTAATACGATAGACAGCAGTAATTTACTCCACATAAGCACATAATCACATAAACACATACGAATTAATTCTTAGATAATGATCATCCCGTGGTGTTATTAGAGTTCTAATTAGCAACAACAGTAATCAAGTGCTTTTCTAATAGGACTCTTAGAAACCCGTAAGCCCAATCAACATCTTAAGAACTAAATTTCATACCCATATAATCACATAAGCATGTTATCATATAAGCACATATTGTCCGTACTTAAGTCTCTAGTAAGCAAGACAAACCTATTGTGGTATTAACCACTTCCCACGTACCCAAAGTATTCAAACCTGGTACGCTCTGATACCAAGTTGTAACGCCCCCCAAAAGTACATAATAAATATAATTCGAAAGCATATATGAATGACAACATAAATCAGAGTAAATAGTCCTTTCATTACATAAAGTTAATGATACAGAAGAGTTCAACGTAAACAAATTCCCTATGGCTTACACCTTTCCAAGCCTTGACTTCGTTATGACAAAATGAGACTAGCTCATACAAATTAAGCCCTAGGCTATACAAAAATAACACAAAACAAAAAACCTCTTGCTTCCCAAAAGTCCGCCTACTGCGATTGCCTTAGTGGAGGCATGCCATCATTACCTGAAAATGTTTTCCCAAATAGGGTGAGCCACAGCCCAGCAAGAATAATCTAACACAATATATAAGGTTTAACAAAGGTACATGTGCAATGTGCATATACAATGTTAGGGATAAACCGTTCACATTTTATATAATCATCAAATATCAAGTCCATGTTCCATTTCATTTTTCCTTCAATTCATTTCAATACATGAGCCAATTTCATTACTTTTCAATATCCCAAATGAGACTACAACTTAATGGTTTAACAATTTCTCAATTAACACATAAACACTTCCAATTTCCATTTTACGGATATTTCGTCTGCGGGATTGACACCTATTTATAGTTTTAATTTGCCATTTTACAGATAATTCGTCTGCGAGATCGGCACGTATGTATAGTTTTCGGGACTTTCACCTAGAACACTTTGGCCAACTTAATTATAATGGAGTCTATCCCTTTTCTCCTCCCAAACAATCATACATATGCAATGTATTTAAACACATAATCACACATATGGAGTACATCCCCTTTCTCTTCCCAAATAATCATACATATACAATGTATTCATAACATGATCATATTCAATGATAGTCAACCATGGACTAGTTTCAATTCACCTAATCCACATGTAATTTCTACAACAATCAAAGCTATCATCCACTGATAGCCCAATACAAATATTTCTAAACAGATATACAATCTCAAGATAGATAATTTAACCAGAATTTCCAAAGATATGAAGTATTTCATATTCAATTCCACCATCCATTCCAATACTCACTCAATTTCATATTTACAACACAAATTTCAACTATTTATACAAAGTAAATATGATTGTTATTTTAGGGAAAAAATCTCCCTTTTCAAAATATCAATCCAAGTACCAAAATCACCCATTTTGACACAACAAGACTTCATTTTCAAACTCCAAGTCCATTTATTTCATTTCCACCAAAAACCCCTCTTTTTCATTTACACCCAAACCCTAAGTTTGTTCAAAATGATCCAAAATACTACCATTGTTACGCAACCACAAATAAATAAGTTAAAAATCATAACAAAGTGTAGAAAATTCCTACCTCAAGCTAGAAGACCAAGCAAAGCAAATGTGAAACTCCAACAATGCCGAAACCAACTTCCAATCGGATGAAAATGAAGATCTTGAGGAGCTCAATCTTTTTATCAAAGGAAGGAGGGTGGATAGATCACTAGACTTAGGTGGAAAAGTAAAGAGAATGTGAGTTTTAGAGAGATAGGCTCTCACCTTCAGGGTTTAGGATGAAAAGATATGAAAAAATGATGTAAAAAGTCATTTTCGCAATCTGATATACGCGCAGTTTGCTCGAGCGGAGAAGTTGACGCTCGAGCGTCAGACACAAAGTTTTGTTCCACCCGAGCGCAAAAGTGGCCTGCTCGAGCGTCAAATACGCACATCCAGAACTTTTGCAGACAACAGGCAGACCGCTTGAGCGCAATAAAGTATGATCAAGCGTCGACCTGCTCGAGCATAGGAAACGCCGCTCGACCGTGGAAAACACTTCTCCAGTATTTTACAGACGATTAAAGTACTGAGGGTTTGCAAACCCCGCTTGAGCGCAAGAAGGCCCGCTCACGTAGAAGATCAAAATTCTGGATAACACTAGTTTAGAAAAACATGCAACCAACCTGTTTCACATGTACAACTGCAATCCAATAACCAAAACAGAAGGGATACAAGGGAAACAAGATATGAATCACCATTCAAAACCATACCAACCCGAATTCGGAACACAATAAGTGACGAGTCAAAATCGGAATCGCTATGTCAAATGTGACATTCAGATGCAAAAAACCACATCTACATTGTAACATTACACGTAGTTGAATGGCTGTAACAGATTATGAAAGCCATATCATAAGCAAAAAACCTTACCTCTTTCCCTCAAACACTTGGAGTCCAAATTTGCAAAAGCAAACAACACAACCCCCAACCTTGATGATAGCATCACCCATATCTACATCCAAACCAGCAACATTTTCAAAATCCACCGGATTTCGCAATCAATGCGGCATTTACTCCTACGGACGATGCGTATACATTCCACTTTGCTAAAAGTCTCCAAACACTTAATAGGCGGAATGATAGAATAATCTATAATATGAAGACTTATAAAGAGTACAATAGTACATTAATACCATTTATTCATAATTCACAGGACCTTGTGGAACACCTTCCAATCTAAATAGGACTTAAAACTTTATAAGAAATTGCACAGGAATTCACATTAAATAAGTTCCCTAATAGGCCTTATAAATAATTTTCCCTTAATGGAAATAAATTTATAATATTATTAAAAATTATTAATTGAATTGATGATTTATTATTAAAATAAGTTATTTGTTATGAAATTAGAAATTTCAAAAGATTACATGTAATTTCTAAGACTATAAGAAAAATTTATATTTTAAGTAAGGGTCTTGCTAACAAAGTGTTCATAGAGCACAGATAAAAGACAAAAAATTTAAACAACACCCTATATTTTTCGCATTGTTTTGAAATTAATATATTTTTTAATAATCTTACATATTTTTAAAAACACTTTAAACATACTTTCTAATATTAAATAATATATATACAAATATTCGTTAACATTTGCCTTTAAATAATCTTAGGATGAGTCTAATTTATTTTAAATTATTCATTCCAAAATTTTTGTGAAGATCACGGTGGCTTCTTTGGAGATCGAGCATTCATCTGGTGGATTGTGATGTACGAAAATTTATTAGTTGGTTCAGAATTGTCACATGGTTATATCCATCATCAATCACAATTTATTATATTTTATTATATTTTTTTAATTATTTAACATAAATTTATAAATCTCACTTCTTTCATCAATCATAATACTATTAACTATTATGTGGCAAGAAAAATGACTCGTAGCTCGAATAGTCAAAGGCTCGATTGGCCTGAATCGAAAAACGACGTCGTTTTTCGATTTTTTTTTTCTTATTTCTTTTTTGTATCAAAAACAGGGGCAAGAGAAGTGAGAGAAAGCGAGAGAAGAGAGAAGAAAGAGAGAGAGCGATGGCGATAGGTGATAGGCGATGGCGGCGGTGCGAGATGGTGATGGGCGACGGTGCGATATCTGTGTTTGTTTTTTTGTTTTGATTTTGAAAATCTGTGTTTGATGATGAAAAAAAAAAATTTGTTGATGATGATGATGCTGGTGATGATGTTGATGAAGATGAAAATCTGTGTTTGATAATGAAAAAAAAAAAATTTTGTTGATGATGATGATGCTGGTGATGATGTTGATGTTGATGTTGATGATGGTTGTTGATGTTGAAACCCAGCCTCTTTCTTCTTTCTTTTTTTGATGAAACCCAACCCCTTTCTTCTTCTTCTTCTTCTTCTTCCTTCTTCATCCTCTCTATTTCAGAACAAAGAGACGGAAAAAAAAAATATATAGCAAAACGACGTCGTTTTGCATTTCGAGCCCTAACTTTTTCGAGCTACAAAACGGGACTGATGCGGCAAATGTCCAAATACCAACCAATAACTTGTAGATGTCCTACAAAATAGCAGTAATATAGATGATGAAAGGTCAACACGGAGCATGGTATTATCAGTAGCGAAAATTATATATCAGTGAAATTTTTCTAAAATATTTATAAATTAATTAAAAAGAAATTAATATAATTATTAATATTTATAAAATTTAGGGTAAATTATAAATACACTTCCTGAGATTTACTTAAAATACAAATTGGCCCTGTGATTTGAAAAATTACAAATATCCCTTGTTAGAATTTTTTATTTAATAGAATTAACTAAAAAAATAAAATTTATAATTACTCTCCTTTATAATAATAAAATTATATAAATTATTAATTGAAACATATTTCTAGCATTATTAAAAATTGTTAATTGACTTGATGAATTATTAATAAAATAGACGATTTGTTAAGAAATTAAAAACCTTAGGGGGTAGAATGTAATTTTCAAAACCACGGGGAGCGATTCGTATTTTAATTAAACCTCAGGAGATGTATTTATAATTTATCTTAAAATTTACTATGGATTTAATTTATTTATTTATTTTTAAATATTCTGAGTTATAATTCTCTCTTGTCCATAAATTAAAGTACAACGCGATTTAATGTATGAAAAATATTTGAGACCTCCAAAAGTTTTTACAATTTTACTCACAATGATATGTGTTAATTTTTTATTTGTCACATTATTGTAGATAAATTTGTAAGTTAAAATATGAGTCTCTAGCATCACTCAAGTATATTAAAAAAATTTGCTTACTCATTTTACTTGGGTATATTTCGCACTCATTTGGCATAATGGTTTAGGGCTAAAATAGTCACAAAAAAATAAAATAAGTTAAAAAGTCAATAAAACAAAATGTCACATTCAAATCATAATCATTTCATTTTTTCTCTCACAAAAATTAAAAAAGTAAAAAAAAACTCATCTCGAATGAGACTTTTTAACCCTAGACTAATAATCAAAAAGTCAAAAAATCAACTCACATCCCAAACAAATGCTCTTCGGTCTTGAAATTAATTTGCCTGCCTATCTTGTTGGAGTTTCATGTTTTGATGAGATTCACACTTTTATCAATCTAAAAATTATTCATAATCTTTACTTTGTGGCTAAAATTTATTTTATACATAAATTTTATGCTACATAAATTAATTTGCATCACACAATCACTCATCTAACATTTTATAGGTGAATTAATATGGGACTATAGACTTATTGAATGAGATTAGATAAAATATTGGGCAAATTACAAAAATGATCTTTATAGTTTACCCGTAGTTTTATTTTAGTCCCTGCACTTCTAAATGTATTAATTTTGCCACTACAGTTTGGTTTTTGGCTCTAAATGGTCTAATAGTTAACAGTCGTTGGGCTTTTGGACGAAAACCCCACGCGTGCCTTGCACGAGCTCCATATTTCATCATGTTTATCGATCAACAATTATGACTTTCTTGACTACTTTTGCAACAATTCAATTTGTTCTCTAATATCATCACTCAAATTCAACTCATTCAAAGGGAAAACATCCAAAAGCGTTGCAATTTCTTGATTGAGATCATGAAAATGGCCCGACATAGAATGGTTGTGAAGCAACGACCGAGAATTCTTTCGTTGAAACAATAAAGCCCTCCTTGAGAATGACGTGATGAGCTCCGCCGAAACCAAAGTTAGGGTTTTGACCAAAGCCACCTCCGTCAGATCCATTGACGCCAAGAACGCCTCTACTGACAAAGACTTGCTTCTCCTCAGTGATGAAACTATTGTCGCCGACACCATAACCAAATCTCTCTCTCTATATATATATGTATATATATATATATATATATTTCTCTCTCTCTCTCTATCGCAGTTTGAAACAGGAATTGATTAGTGAAGCTCAAGTGGACTCCTTCAATTTACCTATGTACATTATCCGCTCCAATGACATGGTTAGGGCAGTGGAAAGAAATGGATGTTTTAGCATTGAGAGAATGCAACTGACAAACCCCTTGTTGAACATTGATGAGCCATTTGACACGCGTGCATGTGTAGCCCACACGAGAGCTGCCATGGAGGGACTAATAGCGAAACACTTCGGAAATGAGATATTGGACGAATTATTTTACCGATTTCATAAAAAAGTTGCTTTCTTCTCCACAATGGAACCGAAGTACAAGAAAAACACTATGTATGTAATTTGAAATTTGAAATTTGAAATTTATAATTAATAACATTAAAAAATTTTAATTTATAAGCTCATAATTTTTAATTTATTATTTTTAATTAAATTAAATTTATAATTTATAATTTGAATTTTTTATTTAATATATAATTTTAAATTAACAACACTAAAAAAATAATTTTATTTAATATATAAATTTAATTTTTTAACAACACTAAAAAAATTTAATTTATAAGGTCATAATTTTTAATTAAGTTAAATTTATAATTTATATTTTTTATTTAATATATAGAAAGTACACGCCATCATCTTCTTGTCCATTGGTTATTTGTTTGGTGGTGACCCCAGTTATTGCATGATGAGCCATGTGAAAATGGCCAACCAACTATCAATGGCTGATTTCTTCCCTTGCAAGTCCCGTGCACGTGTCGGGTTTCCGTCCAAAAGTTCAACGACTGTTAACTATTGGATCATTTTGAGCCAAAAACCAAATTGTAAGGGTAAAATTGATACATTTAGAAGTGCAGGGACCAAAATAAAACCACGGATAAACTATAGAAATCATTTCTATAATTTGTCCTAAAATATTTAAAATGTTCTAAATGTCTTTTTTATTATTACTGATGCTTTTTATCAATTATTTATTGAAGTGTTATTTACACGAAGATCCCTAAATTATTGAGAAAATTATTTTGACCCCCTAAACTATGAAAGAGGATAAGTTACTCTAAAAAATATTGAGAAGTATCATTTTGTCTCTTAAACTATAAAAGTGCACAAATAGACCCCTATCGTATTTTACTTTGACTCTTTGAGAATTCAATTTGTACACTTTTATAATTTAAGAAACTCATTTATATGCTTTTATAATTTAAAAGATTATAATAATTGTACGGGGAGGAAATAATTCTCCTCGTATAATCCTGTTGACCAAGTCCACGCTCCTCCGTACGACGTCGCTTTGTCACCTGAAAACACAAACGTGAGCTAGCCGGCGGGTGTGTGCCGGAAGCCTCTCCGATGCCTAAGTCAGAAAACTTGACAAATAGACAAAGCTCTAAGTTCTCAGAAAGATTGTGTTCAATTACCTCCTCCTAGGTGATGCTTGTGAGCTTTTATAAGTTTCCCGTGGCACAATCCTAGTAGGACTTGTATTTCTCCATGCAGAGTCCTCCTAGGATTCATACTCCTAAGGATAATGCTTATCCTTTTACACCCTCCCCCACTGCTTAAACCAAGTGGGATGGTTTTCTCCATGGCCGAACTACCACATGACCGAAATAACACTGGCTATGCTGAGCCACATAGAAGGCCGAACCATCCTTAGCTCGGTCTTCTCTTCTAACTCATTACTTCGGCTGCCCTTGTTCAACCTTGGTGCGTTTAGACCAAACTTCCAAGTAGCAAGTTCTGACTGACCTAACCAGAGTATGTCACGACCGGACTAATTTCGAAGCCGGTCTTCCCAGAACATATTGCGACCGGACTAACTCTGAGACCGGCCTAACTCCGAGTTGCCTCTGGACCGGAGTAGCTTTACTCCTCCTTGGGCCGAAGAAACTATCTTTTCTTGAGCCGGAATAAACTCACCTCCTTGGGCCGAAGTAACTTTGTCTCCCCAAGGCCGGAGTAACCTTGCCTTCTAGGCCGGAGTATTCAGTACGGCCTTTTTACCTAGTCCTCTGCGTTTTGGGCCTCAAAATCCAACTCGAAGCTCGGCCCAATTTTTCCCAAAAATTACCCTCTCAATTGCCCCTTAATTCCATCTGTGCAATATGATTGGGATTACCAGCCTTCTGGCCGAGCTAGAGTTTGTTACGCTTTTTCAGCCGAGCTAAAAATCCTTTAGCCTTTCCAGCCGAGCTAAGTTTACCTCGGGTATCACTATATCCGGTCAAAACGTCTCTTCAATCACAGTGACTGTAACGCTTCCCATTCCAGTGACACGTGGCAAACTCTGATAAGCTGTGGCCAACTGTCACGCCGCCCTACAAAAATTTCGTACAGTTCCCGCCCCTTTTTTCCGCTTCTTTCTCTCTCCTTTTTCACAAAAGAACCATTCTACTTTTGAATCATTCACTTACATTCTTCAAATCCTTCGTCTTCTCTCTGTGTGCTCTAACTGTTCTTCCATTGTTCTTGAAAAGGCTGTGGTTTTGCTGCCATTCTTCCTTCCTCGCCTTTGTTTCCCTCTGGTAAGTTTGAAAAAACTTGTTTTTGCTTTCTTCTTTTCTGTTTTCCCTGTCTTGGTGAAGCATGCTTGTGCATTTTTTTTTGTTTTTGCCTCTGTATTCTTATGAAAAAAATGAATAGAACTTGTACGTGTATGAACTGTTATGTAGAGAAACCAATCTTGGATCCAAAATCACATAGTAACCGAACTAGGATACTGTTTGTGTTATGTATATAGATTTAGGAAATAACCGGACTAGAACTTGTAGGAATGTCAGTAGTTTCTTCTGACCCACTCTAGCCAAGATAAGTTCACCGAACAAGCTTGCACTTACCGAACTAGGTACTTCGGTCTCCAACCGAGCTAAGACCTTGGGGCCAAGCCGGCTTTCTTAGTTCTGAAACCGAACTCAGAAAGCCGCCCCTAGGGGCTCAGCCGGAGTAACTTTCCTCACACCGCAACCGATTTAGGCCTTGGGACTAAACCAGCTTTCTTATTTTTTTAGACCGAACTCAGAAAGCTGCCCCTAGACGTTAAACCGGTCTAAACTGCTCAAAACCGAGCTAAGAAACCTTCTGATGAGCCGAGGTAGAACCAGCCCACTAAGCCGAAGTAGGATTTGTATATCTTGCTTATAATTTGTAGCGCGGTCCAACGATCTGTGCTTAACCCCTTTGTTTTCTACTTTGCAGACTTAGGTTGCCCAGGCACTCCTGCGTGTGCTCAACCGAGCTACTGAGCCTAGTTTTTGTACCGAAATAATTTATTCATAAATTATACAACAAATGGGTAAGTATAGATATTTAGTCGAAACCCCTGGTGGCATGGCCGAATTTAGGCAAGATTACCAGATTCCTAATGATGTCCATCTGACGTTGGCCGAAAAAGATGCTACCCCCTGGAACAATGAAGGCTTCGTCCCCTTTACCCTTCAATCCATAATAGAAACCGGACTACGGTTTCCTGTCCAATCGCTAATCTGCGAATTTCTTAGACAGACTAGGTTATGCCCCACCCAACTATCCACCAATACATATCGTATTATAATGGGGATAGCCGCATTAAACCACCAAACCGGACTAAATCTTGGTCTGGCCGAGATCTTTCATCAGTATTCCATCGGCTCAAAGAATGCTGGGTGGGTCTACTACCTTAGAATTCGCCGCCGCCGAGAGAAGATAATTAAGCACACTCCGGACAAAGATCTTAACGATGATGATTTCTTTTGGGTCTCTGGGAACTTTGAGGATTTTCAAGCTCAAATTCCTGGCCGACCTATAAATTGGAAAATGGGAGAGCCTGGTAACTTTACTTCGGTCTTCTGCCTTGTGTGTTATCTCGGTTGTTTAGTCTATTAGCCGAACTAACACTTCTCTCTTTTTTGCAGATTTCGCCCATCTCCATTCCTTGTATAGCTATCCCAACCTCGGAGTCTTGCGAGCCGCATTTCGGATTAAAGAAAGAGATTGGGCCAAGCTTCTAAATTTTGAGCCGACCTATCGCTACAGCGGTCGCCGAAAAGCGAGGGTGACTGACTTCCTTCTTGAAGAGGCACCGGAGCCGGACCCAACTTTGCCCGAGATAAGACTTGTCCCTCTAACCGCAGAAGAAGAGATGGCGAAAAGGAGCAGAGTCAGGGCCCTTCTCACCGAAACAACTAGGCCCGAAGTGGCGCCTCCCAGCCAACCGCAGCCTGCTGTTGTCGCCCTTCCTTCCCAACAGCCATCCTCTTCCCGCCGAACCAAACGTGCCCGAACTTCCGAACCCGAACGAGTTTTGATTGATGAAGAAACTCCTATTCAGCCGAGCTTACCACCGAGCCCCCAACCGGAGTCTTCCGACCGAACCATCGGCTGCTGGGCACCGAAACTAACCTTCAACGACCGAGACATTCTAGACACAGACTCGGTCGTTGCTGAGAAAGACCACCTGTTGGCCATCAACCTGGCCAAGAGCGTGTGTCTGCCCAAAGACATGGAACATCACCAAAAACAGTTAACCACCGAGCTGAAGTCCATCCGGTCTGCTACTAAATCCATGATTCTGGTTAGTGACTTCGGTTGCTTTTCTGTTTATGTTTCTTTTTCTTTTTAACTCTTTCTTCGGTTAAAGGAAAGTTGTTTGCTTTGTCAGGCTATTCAGAAAAACCAAATCACCCACAGGAGAGTGCTAGAGCTGAGGAAAGTGACCAGGCAAGCAGCGGCAGAAGCAGAGGCGAAGTCGGCCGAACTGGAAGAGGCCAGAAAGGAAATGGCCGAACTCCGAGGCGAGGTCGGCCGACTGACCGGAATGGTTAGTTCGGCCGAAGCTGAAAAACAAAAGACTGCCATTGCTCTGAAGGACAAGTACTTGCGTGAGCTGGTGAAGCTCGAAAGAAAGAAAGATGCCGAAATAAAGGAGAAGGTGAAGGAGGCTGACAAACAAGGCTTCAAGAGGGCAGAGGATGCTTATGCCCAACAATGTAATGCTGCCAAGGAGCTCTTTTTTAAGTGTGGCTGGAGGGGAGCCGTTGAGAAGCTCGGTCAAGATCCTCAGACCGAGGTTTTCAACCCTCCCGCCTACTTTATACCGAACTCCCTGATGGAATATGCCACGGCCATGCAACAGCAGTTCCTTGAGGGCTCAGATGATGAAGACTCTGATGAAGACTCTGCCCCTGAGGATACTTCGGTTGTGAATGCGGATCAGGTAGTTCGGTCGGAGCCCATGGTGGAAGATCTAACTATTGATCCACCAAGTGAAACTGTGGCTCCAGCCGAAACCATTCTTTCTTCTGAAAACGTCCTTGCGCCCGAAACCGGTCTTCGAGTTGACGCCGATGCTGCCTTTGACGCCGAGATCGAAGATCTTTTTTCTTGATTTTGTCTTCTCTTTGTAACCGAAGTATGCCCATGTAATGACTTCTTGTTGAATGAAAATTTTACGCAACTCTTACTCCGGTTTTGATGTGTATGCCTGTGCTTTGTAATGCCTTCTGTTACTCCAACTGTTATTTCGGTTTTGGTTGGTTAAACTATACTTACCAGCCAACCACTCCTTAGCCGACACAATTACTTCGGCTGAGGAGTACTAAGTGTTGGTTTAATCCAGCCAACCACTCTTCAGCCTTACACTTACTTCGGCTGAAGAGTCACAAGAGTTGGTTTATTCCAGCCAACCACTCTTCAGCCATACACTTACTTCGGCTAAGGAGTACAAAGTGTTTGGTTTATTCCAGCCAACCACTCCTTAGTCATGCACTTACTTCGGCTAAGGAGTACAAAGTGTTTGGTTTATTCCAGCCAACCACTCTTCAGCCTTACCCTTACTTCGGCTGAAGAGTAACAAGAGTTGGTTTATTCCAGCCAACCACTCTTCAGCCATACACTTACTTCGGCTGAAGAGTAACAAGAGTTGGTTTATTCCAGCCAACCACTCCTTAGTCATGCACTTACTTCGGCTAAGGAGTACAAAGTGTTGGTTTATTCCAGCCAACCACTCTTCAGCCTTACCCTTACTTCGGCTGAAGAGTAACAAGAGTTGGTTTATTCCAGCCAACCACTCTTCAGCCATACACTTACTTCGGCTGAAGAGTAACAAGAGTTGGTTTATTCCAGCCAACCATTGAAGTTAGTTTTTCCAGCTAACTTATAGTATTTGGTTATTCCGACCAAATGTCCTGCAGCCTGGATCCTTATCCTGGGCTTAGGAAGGGTGTTGGTTTAATCCAGCTAACCTCTGAGTTAGTTTTTACGGCTAACTTAGAATATAATGCTTACAATATACTTAGTCTTTAAAGCTTAACTTTTACAAAGAATAATTCGTGCTAAAAAAAAATATTTCTCATTTTACTGAAGGAAGAAAAAATTACACATGTTTGAAAAAAGAAGAGCTAAAAGTAAAATAACTTGAGATTGGCCGTGTTCCATGGCCTAGGGATTGCCTTGCCATCCTTGTCTTCTAGGTGGTATGCCCCTTTGCCTGCTAACCCAACCACCTTGTAAGGACCTTCCCAATTTGGGCCTAACTTGCCGTCTCCTGGGACCAAGGTGTTTCCCATTACTTTGCGTAGTACCCAATCCCCAATCTTGAATTGTCTTGGATGCACTTTTTTGCTGTATTTTCTGATTAACTCTCGTTGGTATGAGGCGATGTGGACTAGCGCTCTTTCTCTTCTTTCTTCTGCAAGGTCGAGTTCTAAGGCTATGGCTTCTCCATTTAAGTCTGGATCAAAATTTTCGCTTCGAATTGTGGGGAGGCCAACTTCTAGTGGGATCACTGCTTCCATGCCATAGGCTAAGGAAAATGGTGTTTCTCCAGTTGATCGCCGAGGTGTGGTGCGGTAAGCCCATAAAACATGAGGAAGTTCATCCGTCCACTTGCCTTTTGCTTTCTCTAGCCTTTTCTTTAGTCCATCCAAGACGACTTTATTTGATGCTTCAGCCTGCCCATTTGCTTGAGGATACGCCGGTGTGGAATTGTAGAACTCTATCTTATATTCTTCACAAAAGCTTCTAAAGATCCTGCCGTCGAACTGAGTTCCATTGTCTGAGATCAGTGCTTTTGGTATGCCAAACCGAGTGATAATATTTTGCCAAACAAACTTCTTCACATCTTTTTCTTTGATTGATGCCAATGCTTCTGCTTCCACCCACTTTGTGAAGTAGTCCGTTGCTGCAAGAAAGAATTTTCTGCCTCCGGGTGCTGTTGGAAGTGGTCCTACTATGTCTAAGCCCCACATTGCGAAAGGCCATGGGCTAGTTAAAGGTAGGAGTTCTCTTGCTGGTTGATGTATTTGGTGCGCGAATTTCTGGCATTTTTCACACTTCTTCACGTATTTCTCTGAGTCTGCTTGCATATATGGCCACCAATATCCTTGCGAAATAGCCCTGTAGGCGAGCGACCTTCCCCCTTGATGACTTCCACATACCCCTTCATGTATTTCGAACAGGAAGGCTTCTACTTGGCTGGGATGAACGCACTTGAGGTAAGGCCCAGAAAACGACTTTTTGTATAATGCCAAAGATGGAGATAGCCAAAACCGCTGCGACTTTGCCCTTATTCTGTTGGCTTCTTTTTTCTCTTCTGGTAGGATGCCGTCTTTTAAGAACAGGATGATGGGATCCATCCAAGAAGGGCCTAATTCTGCGCAACATATTTCTTCTGCTTCGGGGTCTTCTATGCTTGGTCTTGGTAAGAAGTCGATGAGCAATGGATGAGGGATTGATGTATCTGCCATTGAGGCAAGGCTTGCTAGCTCGTCCGCTCGGCTGTTTTCCTCCCTGCCAATTTGTTCTATCCTTACCACATCAAACTTCTTGATCTCTGTTCTGACTAACTCTTGGTACTTGGCCATTCTGTCATCCTTTGCTTCGTATTCGCCAGAAATTTGGTTTACCACCAGCAGTGAGTCACTGTACACCATTAGTTCGGTTGCTTTCATGAAGTGTGCCGACTTGAGTCCTGCGAGAAGCGCCTCATACTCTGCTTCGTTGTTAGATGCTGGGAAGCCAAGGTTGACTGCTTGCTCTATAACCAGGCCGTCTGGAGAGATGAGGACTATGCCAAGCCCTGCACCATGTCGGTTGGATGCTCCATCCACAAAGAGCTTCCACATCTCCCCAACGAATAGTTTCCAGCAAGTGGAAGGATCAGACGATGTCGTGAGGTCAAGAATGGTGTTTTCTTCAAAGTCCAGGTTGGCTGTCTGCCCTTCGTCCTCTGTTTGAACTGCTGGTGAGCCTTTGTTTGGCTCCTCCTTGTTGTCCTTAGTATGGTCTGCCTTTGTGCTTGATGGACTACCTTCCACTAGGGGTTGCGCTATTCCGGCGTCAACTTCCGTCCCTAGTTCGGTTGGTGGACTACCTTCCACTAGGGGTTGCGCTATTCCGGCGTCAACTTCCGTCCCTAGTTCGGTTGAGTCAGTCAGGTCGACTGGGCAGATATGATGACTTCCAGGAGTAAACTCTGCGACGAAGTCTGCCAAAGATTGAGCTTTTATTGCGGTCTTGGGTTGGAACTTGATGTCGAATTGTCCCAACTCTACTGCCCATTTCAAAATTCGCCCACTGAAGTTCGCCCTTTCAAACAGAGCTTTTAGTGGAAAGGCTGTGAGGACGACTATGGTGTGGGCGTGAAAGTAATGCGCCAACTTTCTGGATGCCATCATTAACGCTAATGCTAGCTTCTCTAAGGGCAAGTACCTTGTTTCGGCTCCCAACAATGTCTTGCTTACATAAAAGATGGGTAGGTGTTGTATTCCTTCTGCACGAACCAACACTGCGCTAACTGCGTGCTGAGAAACTGCCAGGTACAAAAAGAGTTCTTCACCAGGAACTGGAGTAACAAGTAGTGGTGGGGAAGACATGTACTCCTTCAAGCTTTCCAGAGCTCGGTCGCATTCTTCATCCCACTCAAACTTGGCCTTTAAAGCTTGGAAGAACGGTCGTAGTCTGTCCGACGATCTGCTTATGAATCGGTTGAGTGCTGCCGCCATTCCAGTGAGATGCTGCACTTCTTTGACTGAGTTTGGTCTTTCCAGCTCTTGGATCGCTTTGATCTGAGAGGGGTCTGCTTCTATACCTCGGTTGGTCACTAGGAAGCCCAAGAATTTGCCAGATCCCACTCCGAATGCGCATTTGGACGCGTTGAGGCGCAACTTGTGTTTCTTCAGGATCTGGAACATCTCGCCCAAATCTTTCAGATGGTCATTCTTATCCTTGCTTTTGACCACCATGTCGTCGATGTAAGCCTCCATTGTTCTGCCTAACAACGGTTCAAACATCTTGGTGACCATCCTTTGGAATGTCGCCCCTGCGTTCTTTAGGCCAAAGGGCATGACCTTGTAGCAATATAATCCCCTTGGTGTTGTGAAGGATGTGACCTCCTGGTCTGGTTCATGCATGGCGATCTGGTGGTAGCCTCTGTATGCATCCAGGAAGCTGAGACGGTTATGCCCTGCCGTTAGGTCCACCAGTTGATCTATCCTTGGTAGAGGGAAGCTATCTTTTGGGCACGCCTTGTTGACCGTTTTGTAGTCGACGCAGACACGCCATTTACCATTCTTTTTTGGCACTACGACGGTGTTGGAGATCCATCTTGGGTAGTGCACTTCCCTTATCGCTCCTGCCTCCAGCAGGTTGCCTACCTCTTCTGCCACTATTTCGGCGTGGTGGAGTGCCGATCTGCGTGTGCGTTGAATGACTGGTCTGGCGGATGGGTGGACATTGAGTTGGTGACTGATGAAGTTTGGATCAATGCCTGGCATGTCGTAAGGTGTCCAGGCAAACACTTCGATATTAGAGGTCAAGAATTCCAAGACCTCTAATCTCTCAGCGCTGGACAATGACGAGCCAAGCAAGAAGAACTTATCCGGGTTCTTCTCATCTATGTTTACTTCCACCAAGTCTTCCACCGCTTTCTGATCAGCCTCTTTGCCGACGTCAGCGAATAGTTCATTACTTTCTGGCTCTTCCACCGAATGAACGTATCCTTTGGCAGCTCGGCTTCCATTCGCTGTGGCGAAGCACTGTTTTGACATGATCTGATCGCCATTGACTTCTTCAATTATACCGGCGTCATTGGGGAACCGCATTACCTGATGGTATGATGACGCTACCGAACGCATGGCATGCAGCCATGTTCTGCCCAGGATGATGTTGTAGGTGGAGGGGACCTTCAATACCCAGAACTCCACCTGTTTTGTTACACTTCCTGCTCTGACTGGAAGGATTATTTTACCGACGGGCCACTCTGGCATGGAGTTGAATCCAATCAGGGGAGAAACTGCAGGTGCCAAGTCTTTGTCTTGCAGTTTCAGTTGTTTGAATGTGTCGTAATACATGATCTCACATGAACTACCCTGGTCAATTAGAATCCGCTTGACGTCAAAATCCTTGACTCGGAGAGTGACGACCAGGGCATCATTATGGGGGCAGTAAATTCGTTCTAAGTCCTTATCTGAAAAGGTCATGACGTTAGCTGCCTCTGTCCTCCCCTTCTTGATGGCAGGTTGGGCACTCAATATTTCCCTGAAGTGCTCAGCCTTCTTGATTGAACCTCTGAGCTCACATACGCGCTCGGGTTCAAAAACTCCATGAATTACATTGATAATGCCTTGAGGTGGTGCATCGTTTGGCATTCTATTGGGATGGTCATTATGATCTTGGGGGGGCGGCTGCACTCCTCCTTCAATGTATTCGTCCAAGTGGCCTGCTGCCACCAATTCTTCCAAGTGCTGTCTCAGTGGCATGCAATTCTCAGTTCGGTGCCCCTTTTCTTTGTGGAAGGTGCATCGTGATCTGTCATCGTAATTTTTCTGACCTTCCCCTAGCTTGGCTGGCCACTTGACAAAAGGCTTGTCTTTGATTTCGCTTAAAATTCGATAAATTGGTTTTTTGAACACCGTGGTTATGGCAGTGCGGATTCTCAACCATCTTTTGTCTGGGTCTTCTCCGTTATCTCGTCTGCCACGTCCGTCTTTGTTACTTCGGTCGACCGTGTTGACCTTGGCAGGGGTTTTCTTTTCTGGTGCCGCGGCCGTACTTGATTTTGCTTTAGCACGCGCGCCATCCTCTTCTACCCTGATGTGCTGATGCACTCTTTCCATCAGGGCCTCCATGGTGAGGGGTGGTGTCATGGTGATCGAGTCCCTTAGTCGATTCCCTACTGGTAGGCCTCTTTTATACTGCGCAATGGCTAGATTGGTGGGGCAGTCTCCAATCTGGTTGAATGTCTCCCAGTAGCGACTGTTGTAAGATCTGAGGGTCTCTTTTTCACCCATGTCGATGGAGAGTAACTGGTCTATCTCCACCGGTGTTTTAGTATTTGTCCGAAACCTTGTTACGAACGCTTCTGCCAATTGGGCCCAGGAGGCTATGCTGCCCTCTGGGAGTTTTTCAAACCAAGTCAAGCCTAGGTCGCCCAGACTTGATGGGAAGAGTATGCACATTAAGGCCTCGTTTCGCCTGTACACAGCCATGATTTGGCGAAAGTGGCTCAAGTGTGAATACGGGTCCGTCTTCCCTTCATATGTATTGAATTTCGGCTGAAGGAAGCCTGATGGTAGGGGTGCGTTTTCGATCGCTGGGACAAACGGCGAAGTCTGTAGTCTTGCCAATGCCTTGTCCGTTGGTTCGTAGGCCGGTCGCGGTATTGGCATTCCAACCTCGACGCTTCCATGCGTCCGAGGAGCCAACCGTTGTAAGGCCGAAACTCGGTGTGGATCTCTTGCCCTGGCATCCTCCTTGCATCGTGCTTTTTCTTCTAGCACGGCTCGTAAGTCGGATGACCTGGGTAGCTCGGTTTGTCTGGATCTGGTTTGGTGTGAATGTGAAGGCCAATACGTGCTTCCTTCAGTGTATGATCTTTCGGATCTCGTCCTCTTAGACCTGGAGTGACGAGTCCTTGAAGATAAGGAGTGAGTGTCGCCTGTCCTGAGGCTTCTGCTCTCTCCTTGGGAGGGTGTAGTATTCCTACTACGACTCTCTGAGTGGCGAGGGGGCGTCTTATGCTTGCGCCCCTCTCCTGTCGCCACATCTTTAGTCTTCATCTGGCGTTTTAAAGCCTCCATGTCCGCCGCCATCCTTCGAATTAGTTCATCTTGTTCTTTCACGCGATCTTCCAGGGTTTGAGGATCCACCCTCCTCCTTTGCCTGTCAGGACTCTTAGAATGTCGAGGGCTGCTATTCCGCCTTCCCCTGCCACTCCTCCTGGAGTTATGTTGTTGGGGCTCCAGATCTGCCATAGGAGGGACAGAGGGTAATCCTTCGCGCCTTGCGCCCCCCTCTGGAGTTAGTCCGTCGACGGCGGACTGCGGCAAGTCTTCAATGTGTGCCATTGAATGAGAAAATGAGAAGCTCAGTCAAGAGGTTTTTGTTTTTGTCTGTTCTTCCCACAGACGGCGCCAATTGTACGGGGAGGAAATAATTCTCCTCGTATAATCCTGTTGACCAAGTCCACGCTCCTCCGTACGACGTCGCTTTGTCACCTGAAAACACAAACGTGAGCTAGCCGGCGGGTGTGTGCCGGAAACCTCTCCGATGCCTAAGTCAGAAAACTTGACAAATAGACAAAGCTCTAAGTTCTCAGAAAGATTGTGTTCAATTACCTCCTCCTAGGTGATGCTTGTGAGCTTTTATAAGTTTCCCGTGGCACAATCCTAGTAGGACTTGTATTTCTCCATGCAGAGTCCTCCTAGGATTCATACTCCTAAGGATAATGCTTATCCTTTTACACCCTCCCCCACTGCTTAAACCAAGTGGGATGGTTTTCTCCATGGCCGAACTACCACATGACCGAAATAACACTGGCTATGCTGAGCCACATAGAAGGCCGAACTATCCTTAGCTCGGTCTTCTCTTCTAACTCATTACTTCGGCTGCCCTTGTTCAACCTTGGTGCGTTTAGACCAAACTTCCAAGTAGCAAGTTCTGACTGACCTAACCAGAGTATGTCACGACCGGACTAATTTCGAAGCCGGTCTTCCCAGAACATATTGCGACCGGACTAACTCTGAGACCGGCCTAACTCCGAGTTGCCTCTGGACTGGAGTAGCTTTACTCCTCCTTGGGCCGAAGAAACTATCTTTTCTTGAGCCGGAATAAACTCACCTCCTTGGGCCGAAGTAACTTTGTCTCCCCAAGGCCGGAGTAACCTTGCCTTCTAGGCCGGAGTATTCAGTACGGCCTTTTTACCTAGTCCTCTGCGTTTTGGGCCTCAAAATCCAACTCGAAGCTCGGCCCAATTTTTCCCAAAAATTACCCTCTCAATAATATTTTTCAATAATTTATGCGATTTACGTGTAAACAACCCTGTGTTAAAAATAGAGTAAGAAGCAAAGAAAAGAATTGAGTAATCCGCAAATCAAAGTAATTGCTTTAGCATTGATTCTATTTTATATTCAAAAAATTGAAAATCAATCAAATCTGTTTGGTTTTCGAATTAATGTCAAGTAGCTTGAATTAAATTGAAAATAAATTTTTCTAATAATATAATACATATTATCTTTATTTTATAATACGTGATGTATTTACAATCATTAGTATAATAGATTTCACATTAAACTTTTAAATATATAACAGTCGTAGATAATATATATTATATGATAATTTAAATGTGATATAAAAAATGGAGTCACTATTTTCATTCACTTTGCTCCCAATACATTATCTTCTTGATCATTATTATACATTACTATTCTCACTCCACTTTACACTAAATACATCCCCTTATATGTATAATAACAACACAGAAGAAAAGTGTATTTAGAATAAAATAGAGTGAGCATAGCAACTCTCATAAAAAATGATAGGCATAGCATAATTAGTTACAACCAGATCCAAGAAAAGACAAAGAAAATTGAAAAAGCATAATAGGTTACAACAAAGGTCAATCTAATTTTAGATTTAGCTGTTGTTCAAATCAGACCGATCTATATTCACCATAAAATCACTTCTCCCCAAACAAAAGCAAAGGCTCAAAAGCAAACCAAAGCAAAGTATCTAACAAAATGAGTGAAGAAGTAAGCAAAGATCAAATTTTTTACGCCGCTTTTGATTTAATTTTTCACTTTTTACTTTTTGATTTTCATGAAAATCTGAGTTAATTAATACTTCTATTATTTCTTGAGTTTTCCTCTTGAATGTTTATTGTGGTAGCTTCAAAAATCCTGACTCACTTGGGTCCAAATCAAAAAAATCTTAAGAATGGCATAAGACTAACAAGAAAACCTACTAAAAAAATGTCCATCAAGCAAATATCACACTCCCCATGTATAAAAAGAAAGCATCTCATGGAAGGTAAGAGAGGCCTCGTCTCTGCAACACAGCACACAAACATTCTTGAATTGTTCTTCTATTCTCTTTGATTCTAGTGTTTTAATTTTATCATTGGAGTGTCCTCGGCCGGCAACCCCGGTTGGGTGGCACCAACCATATTTTTCTTTGCAGATCTACGAGCAAAACTCATCTATTCGTTGGATCTCTTCAATAATCAATGTGAGAGGATTTTCTTGGTCTTACAATTGGCGCCGTCTATGAGAAACATCTAAAAAAGTTCAACGAAGTGAATAGCAAACATATTATTTGTACGGGAAAGAAATAAACCTTCTCGCATAGTCCTGTTGATCAAGTCCGTGTGCCTCCAAACGTCGTTGCTTTACTCCCTGAAAACACAAACGTGAGCTAGCCGGCGGGTGTGTGCCGGAAATCCCTCCGATGCCTAAGTTAGCAAAAATAGACAAGTAGACAAAAGCTCTGTGTATTCAGGAATCAAAGTTGTGTTACCTCTCCATAGGTGATGTTGTAAGCTTTTATAGGTTCCGCGTGGCACAATCCTAGTAGGACTTTTACTCCTCCATGTAGAGTCCTCCTAGGATTCATACTCCTGAAAGATAATGCTTATCCTTCAACACCCCCCTCTCACTACATAAACCAAGTGAGATGGTTCTACCATGGTCAGACTTCAACACGACCGAGGTAAGCATAACTATGCTAAGCCGCAGACTAGACCGAGATAACATTAGCTCGGCTCTTCTATTCACTGCTCTTACCTTAGCTCTTCTTAATGCTAACCACGGTATGTCTAGACCGGAATAACCAATACTCCGGTCCAAACCGGGATAACTTTGTGAGTGACGACCAAACTTGCCATAAACTCTTTGGGACCGGAGTAACTTCAGGTCTCTCGCGGACCGGAGTAACTTTACACCTCTCTTGGGCCGGAGTAACTTCATAGCCTTTTTACTCAGCCCTTCGCAATATGGCCCATAACGGCCCATTACCCAGCTCGGCCCAATTTATAAATATAAATTACCCTCTCAATTGCCCCTTAATTCCATTTCCGTTCAGGTCGACTAGGCAGATATGATGACTTCCTGAGGTAAATTCTGTGACAAAGTCTGCCAAAGCTTGGGCCTTTATCGCGGTTCTGGGTTGGAACTTGATGTCGAATTGTCCCAACTCTACTGCCCACTTCAAGATTCTCCCAGAAAAGTTCGCTCTTTCAAACAGAGCTTTTAATGGGAAAGTTGTGAGGACAACTATGGTGTGGTCGCGAAAGTAGTGCGACAACTTCCTTGATGCCATCATTAAGGCTAAGGCCAGCTTTTCTAGTGGCAAATACCTTGTTTCGGCACCCAGCAATGTCTTGCTGACATAATAAATGTGCAGATGTTGGATTCCTTCCGCACGGACCAATACTGTGCTAATTGCGTGCTGAGAGACCGCCATGTACAGGAAGAGTTCTTCTCCCGGTATTGGGGTGACCAGTAGTGGTGGAGAAGACATATATTCTTTCAAGCTTTCCAGAGTGCGGTCGCATTCTTCATCTCATTCGAACTTGGCTTTTAACGCTTGAAAAAATGATCGTAGTCTGTCTGACGACCGGCTAATGAATCGGTTGAGTACAGCTGCCATGCCGGTGAGATGCTGCACTTCCTTTACTGAGTTAGGCCTCTTCAGATCCTGAATAGCTTTGATCTGGGAGGGCTCTGCCTCTATACCTCGGTTAGTCACCAAGAAGCCTAGGAATTTGCCAGATCCTACTTCGAACACGCACTTAGATGCATTAAAGCGCAACTTGTGCCTCTTCAGAATCTGGAACATCTCACCTAGGTCTCTTAGATGGTCGTTCTTATCCTTGCTCTTGACCACCATGTCGTCGATGTAAGCTTCCATTGTTTTGCCTAACAATGGTTCAAACATCTTGGTGACCATCCGTTGGAATGTTGCTCCTGCATTCTTTAGGCCAAAGGGCATGACCTTGTAGCAATACAGTCCTCTTGGAGTTGTAAAGGACGTGACCTCCTGGTCTGGTTCGTACATGGCGATCTGATGGTAGCCTCTGTACGCATCCAGAAAGCTAAGCCGGTTGTGCCCCACCGTTAGGTCTACTAATTGATCTATCCGTGGTAGGGGGAAGCTGTCCTTTGGGTATGCTTTGTTGACTGTCTTATAATCAACGCAGGCACGCCATTTGCCATTCTTTTTTGGTACCACGACCGTGTTGGAAATCTATCTGGGGTAGTGCACCTCTCTGATAGCTCCTGCCTCTAGTAGATTTCCCACTTCTTCTGCCACTATTTCAGCATGGTGGAGTGCCGATCTGCGAGTGCGCTGAATGATTGGTCTGGCGGATGGGTGGACATTGAGTTGGTGACAGATGAAGTTTGGATCGATGCCTGGCATGTCGTATGGTGTCCAGGCGAACACATCGATATTAGAGGTCAGGAATTCCAAGACCTCTAATCTCTCAGTGTTGGACAACGGCGAACAGAGCAAAAAGAACTTATCCAGGTTCTTATCATCTATTCCTACCTTTACCAAGTCTTCCACCGCTTTTTGGTCAGCTGCTTTGCCGACATCTGCGAATAGTTCATTGCTATCAAGTTCTTCCATTGAATGAACATATCCCTTGGTAGCGCGGCTGCCATTAACCGTGACAAAGCATTGTTTGGACATAATATGGTCTCCAAAGACCTCTTCAATTACTCCGGCTCCGTTGGGAAACCGCATTACTTGATGATAGGATGACGCTACTGATTTCATGGCATGGAGCCATGTTCTTCCCAAGATTATGTTGTAAGTGGAAGGGACCTTTAACACCCAAAATTCCACTTGTTTTGTCACGCTTCCTGCCCTGACTAGCAGGATAATTTTGCCGACTGGCCATTCTGGCATTGAGTTGAATCCGATCAGGGGGGATATAGCCGGTGTCAGGTCTTTGTCCTCCAATTTCAGTTGTTTGAAGGTGTTGTAGTACATTATCTCACACGAGCTACCTTGGTCTATCAAAATTCGCTTGACGTCGTAATCCTTGACGCGGAGGGTGACGACCAGTGCATCGTTGTGAGGGCAATATATTCTTTCCAAGTCCTTGTCTAAAAAAGACATGACGTTCGTAGGGTCTGTTCTCCCCTTTTTGATGGTAGGTTGAGCGCTTAGTACTTCTCTTAAGTGCTCAACCTTTTTGATCGATCTTCTGAGCTCGCATACACGCTCAGGCTCGAATACTCCATGTATCACATTGATCACACCTTGAGGTGGGGCGTCTATTGGCATTCCATTGGGGTTATTATGGTCCTAGGGGACTGGTTGCGTCCCTCCTTCAATGTATTTATCCAGCTGACCGGCAGCCACCAACTCCTCCAGATGCTGTCTTAATGGCATACAATTTTCAGTGCGGTGCCCCTTTTCTTTGTGGAAAGTGCATCGCGATCTTTCGTCGTAGTCTTTCTGTGCTTCTCCTAGCTTAGCTGGCCATCTGACGAAAGGCTCATCGCATATTTCGCTCAAAATCCGGTAGATCAGTTTCTTGAATACCGTGGTTATGGCAGTGCGAATTCTTAACCATCTTTTATCCTGGTCCTCTCCGTATTGACCTTTGCTGTGGTCTTTTTATCTGGTACTGCGGTCGTGCCAGATTTTGTTTTGGCACGGGCGCCATCCTCTTTCACCCTGATGTGCTGATGCATTCTTTCCATCAAGGCCTCCATGGTGAGGGGCGGTGTCATGGTGATTGAGTCCCTTAGTCTGTTTCCAACTGGAAGGCCTCTTTTGTACTGTGCAATGGCGAGATTGGTGGGGCAGTCCCCAATCTGGTTGAATGTCTCCTAGTAACGACTATTGTAGGATCTTAGTGTCTCCTTTTCGCCCATGTCGATGGAGAGTAACTGGTCAATCTCCACCGGGGTTTTGGTGTTCGTTCTGAACCTCGTGATGAACGCCTCCGCCAATTGTGCCCAGGAGGCTATGCTGCCTTCTGGAAGTTTTTCGAACCAAGTCAAGCCTAGGTCACCAAGGTTTGATGGGAAGATGATGCACATCAAAGCTTCGTTTCGCCGATATACCGCCATAACCTGGCGGAAGTGGCTTAGGTGTATGTAGGGGTCCGTCTTCCCCTCGTATGTGGTGAATTTGGGTTGAAGGAAACCTGAAGGAAATGGCACATTTTCAATTACCAGAACGAACGGCGAGGTCTGCAGCCTTGCTAATGCTGTGTCCGTTGGTTCGTAGGCAGGGCGTGGCAACGGCATTCCGACCTCGACACTTCCATGCGTCCGAGGAGCCAACCGCTGAAGGGTAGATACCCTGCGAGGGTTGCGCGCCCTAGTATCCTCCTTCCATCGTGCCTTTTCTTCCAACATGTTCCGCAAATTGGACGATCTTGGCAACTCCGTCTGCCTAGATGATGTTTGGTGCGAGCGCGAGGGTCGATAGGTACTTCCCTCCGTATAAGACCTCAATGATCTCGTTCTCTCAGACCTGGAGACACGAGTTCTAGAGGTTCTGGATTGAGTGCCGCCTGTCCTGAGGCTTCTACTCTCTGCTTGTGATGGTATGGAATGCCTTCCACGGTCTTCTGAGCGGCGAGGGGGCGTCTTGCTTTTGCGCCCTTCTCCTGTCGCCACTCATTTTCCCTTCATCTGGTGCTTCATGGCCTCCATGTCCGCCACCATCTTCCTTATTAATTCATCTTGCTCCTTCACGCGGTCCTCCAGAACTTGAGGATCAATCCTCTGCCTTTGTTTGTCAGGACTTCGTGAACGAGAGTGACGAGGACTGCTAGTCCGCCTCCTCCCCCTTGTATCCCTCCTAGGATTTTGTTGTTGTGGCTCTAAGTCCGCCATGGGAGGGATAGAAGGTAGGCCTTCGCGTCTTACACCTCCCTCTGGTGTTTGTTCGTCGATGGCAGACTGCGGCAAATCTTCGTTGTGCGCCATTGCTTCTAAAGAGGAAAAGCTTGATCAAGAGGTTTTGTTCTTGTCTGAATTCTCACAGACGGCGCCAATTGTACGGGAAAGAAATTAACCTTCTCGCATAGTCCTCTTGATCAAGTTCGTGTTCCTCCAAACGTCGTCACTTTACTCCCTGAAAACACAAACGTGAGCTAACCGGCGGGTGTGTGCCGGAAACCCCTCCGATGCCTAAGTCAGCAAAAATAGACAAGTAGACAAAAGCTCTGTGTATTCAGGAATCAAAGTTGTGTTACCTCTCCATAGGTGATGTTGTAAGTTTTTATTGGTTCCGCGTGGCACAATCCTAGTAGGACTTTTACTCCTCCATGTAGAGTCCTCCTAGGATTCATACTCTTGAAAGATAATGCTTATCCTTCAACACCCCCCTCTCACTACATAAACCTAGTGAGATGGTTCTACCATGGTCAGACTTCAACACGACCGAGGTAAGCATAGCTATGCTAAACCGCAGACTAAACCGATATAACATTAGCTCGGCTCTTCCAATCACTGCTCTTACCTTGGCTCTTCTTAATGCTAACCACGGTATGTCTAGACCGGAATAACCAATACTCCGGTCCAAACCGGGATAACTTTGTGAGTGACGACCAAACTTGCCATAAGCTCTTTGGAACCGGAGTAACTTCAGGTCTCTCGCGGACCGGAGTAACTTTACACCTCTCTTGGGCCGGAGTAACTTCATAGCCTTTTTACTCAGCCCTTCGCAATATGGCCCATAACGGCCCATTACTCAGCTCGGCCCAATTTATAAGTATAAATTACCCTCTCAATTATTGTAAGTAAAAATTCAACAACACTTTGATGGTGATCTATTTTCTCACTGATTAAATTTATTTTAAAATTACTTTAAAATCGATCCTTGAATCGTATACACAAAAATCTCATGATTTAATTAAAAGTGCATCAACATTGCTCAGCGCTACCATCTCAATATGGAATTAGCATCTTGACTTCAAATTTATCAAGATTTTGACGGTGTCAAAATCAAAATCTGAATAAACCAGAGGATTCGTGTCGACTAGATGAGTACAAACCCACTAACTAAAAGTGCCAAGATCAAATCGGCATTCACCGATAATTGCGAAAAATATCAAATTTTCAAAAAATTAAGGGTATGTTTAGTTTGTGTTTGAGAGATGTATTTTAGAGATAAAAAGTACGAAAAGTTGTTTGGTTTTGTTTTTTTCAAAAGATATTTTGGAAAATTATTTTGAGAGAGAGTTTTGGAAAAAGTGATTGATTTGATGTGTGTGAGAGAGAGATTTGATTGGAAAACTTGTTTGGTTTACAAGTTTTGAGAAATTTTTTTGGAAAAATTTGTTTGATTTGATTACTTTTAAAAACTTATTTGTAGAAAAAATTTCTCAAAATTTTTTCAGAAATATAAACTAAACGAACCCTAGAATTTTTGAAGTTGTCCAAATCCAATTTTGACTATACTAGTGTGAAATAACCATCGCAACAAGTCCAACGCAAAAAACCGCGTTGAAATCGAAGCTTAAACGACGCCATATGAGCCGGTCAAAGTTTGCCCAAAATGTTAACTATTTCGCCAGAGAAGGCGGACCAGCAAGCCAATGAAGAAATTATCCCATGCGTCGTGGTTGAATTGCCACCTGTTGATCTAAACCATCAGATATGTTCTAGCTAAATCTATGCCATTTGAAATCCAATCGCAACAATTCAATAGTTGTTTCCAACTATTTAGCATATTCCGGACGCATTTATATGATCAGATTTTATGATTTACGTACCAAAAATTTACAAAATTCAATAACTAAAAAATATCTAGCAACTTCCCAACTCCATGAATACCATAATCCTTTGTCCCCAACGCTGAACCTGCTCCCCAAAATGCGCAATGGGATAATTTTGGCTAGAGTCCATTTCAAATTCCTTCCGAATAACAAATATTATTCGAAAGCAATGAGGCAAGCACGCTGGAGCGCAATTAGCACAACAAAGATGCCTTAGCAATTTCGCTACATCAACATTGATCAACGTTGAGCATGGAAGCATGGTAATGCAATTTCGCGAGCAGTGCCTTGGACTATTCTTTAATGCTTTATAGTCAACTAGAGTTGTTAGTGGGTGATAATTTTTTAATTTTCTTTTTATCTTTCACATGGCAAAACGAGAGATTATCCCGACCCTAGAACTCTACACATCTATGCAAATTCTCCCATTGATGTAAGTTTTCCGGCATTGTACTTTTTGTGATTAACATGTCTACATCATATGAACAAGCAATCAATGACACAGGATGTACTATTCAAAATCCTTGCAATGTCTGAAATTGATCCCCACTCAAAATCAGGAAAAGCCTCTTAATATAGAGCATCATTAGGAAAAGCCTCTAGATACGTAGCAAGCGCCATCAGCAAAAGCCTCTAAATTCAGAGCGAAGCCTTAGTTTCCTAGACATACATACATTTATACAGATATTCATTCATTTATTTTATTTATTTATCAAGAGATCTAACATTTATTTGAACAATGTAACTTGGCAATCAAAACTCTCATTCCTTCTACCGAAGAAAATGAAAGTTTTGGAGCAACTGTGGTAGCCTAAAAAATCCCGACTCACTTGGGTTCAACCCAAATAAGTCTTAATAATAGGCTAAGACAACCAAGAAAGCCCACCAAACAAATAACTGTCAAGCAAATATCATAACCCCCCATCTATAAAAAGAAAGCATATCATAGACGGTAAGAGAGGCCCCATCTCTACAACACAACACACAAGCATTCTTGAATTTTTCTTCTATTCTCTTTGATTCTAGTGTTCTAACTTTATCATCAGAGTGTCCCCGGTTAGCAACCTTGGTTGGGTGGCGCCAATCATATTTTTCTTTGCAGATCTACAGAGCAAAACTTATCTCTTCGTTGAATCTCTTCAATAATTTATATGAGAGGATTTTCTGGGTTTCATATTTATAAATTATTTGAAATTAAATTTAAATATAAAAGAGCAATTTCATATTAAGTGTACAATATTTTACATGGTCTCTTTCAATGACATTGCAATTTTTTATTTTTATTTGTATTTGATGGTCCAGTGATATCTCCATTTTGTCCCACTTGGGTAACCAGTTAGCTCTTTGCCCTTTTCAGGTGAATTAATTGATGATATTTCATTACTTTAATACTAAATTTATGGGCAAATTACATATACCCCTCGAGGTTTGACTAAATTACAAATATCCCCCTGAGGTTTGAGAAATTACAAATTTCCCCCTGAATGCTATATTTGCATAACAAATTAGGGGGTAATTTGTTATGAAATTTAAACCTCAGGGGGCAAATTGTTATGAAAATACAAACCTTAGGGGGCGGGATGTAATTTTTGAAATCTCGGGGGTATCTGTAATTTAGCCAAACCTCAAGGGAGGTATATGTAATTTGCCCTAAATTTATTGTCACGCCATGTTCAAGTGAAGCGTGTTCAGATGTAAATATCATATGACTATATAAATAAAGATCTGTATTACATTAATTGAATGTAAATGTCCTTCTCTGTGATTTGTATTATGACATCCGTGTTCTACGAAAATATTAAAATATTGAGGTCATAAAATTATAATATTATAATTATGGAAGGTTTGGCATAATTGAAATATAATTTATTTTTTTGTAGATTTGGATTTAATTATAATATAATTATTATTATTCCTGTTGTAGTCAAATGATATCTTGACTAGACTAATATAATCTATGCTAAAGAGGAAACAACATTAGGACATCTTAGATTTAGTGGGACTGCATCCTTCTTACATGTCAAGTTTTTTATTTTATTTTATTTTATTTGATTTGTTATTGGGATATCTCCACTTTGTCATTTTGTAATGCTTAATTAAAATTATCAGTATATTACCATATACATATTATTATTAGCAACAATGATTCATCCCCTTTTTCCTCCCACCCCCTTTGACTCCCTCTCTCTCTCATTGGTTACATTTTCTTTTTCTTTTTCTTTTTTTTCCTGCTCCTCCAATCACCACCCGTCACGTGGCAAAGGGGGGTTGAGGGGGTGACCCCCAAAAGGGGGTCCCAAGCATTATTCTATTAATTAGTACATATTATGCCACTTAGAGTTGTTGTATCAAATATATCCAATTTATTCGTTAATATCTGTAAGTTTTTTTTTTTTTTTTTTTGGTTGGGCATTTTATATATATAGTTGAATATCCAATAATTATCCTTAAAAAAGGAACAGAAAATTATTCATCTGTCCTTATTGTGTCTGTTAATGAGATTTTTATAATTTGTTTGCAAGATTTTTATATTTTGTTTGGATCTAGAATTTAAAGTTTATATTTTTCTTCATGTTTCTTTTTTGTGAACAAATCTCTTTTGAAATTCAAAATTCAAATACCATCTTAATCTAAAAAAGTGGGACACCTACCCATAACTTTAAAAAAATTAAAATTAAGAAATAAATAAAAATTCAAAATGTATATATATATATATATATATAAATTTAAAAAAAAAAGAAAAATAAAAAAAGAAAGAGGTTGGTTTTCATGGGTTGCTTTTTGGAAAATGGACCAAAAATGTTTTCTTGCAATTTAAGAGGTCACCATCAAAACATATTTGTTCGCAAATTAATTTTAGTAATGGGATGCATGTGATGTTTATATGTTTTGCGTGTGCCTGCCAACTTCCAAGCACTAAATACCAGGGACTATGCTTCTTTTTGTTATTTTATTTTTGTGTTTTTTTCTTTGTGGCTCTCCTTCTTGCTTTTAGATGATCACACAAAAAACAAAAAAGCAAAAGAAAGGTAGATTTCCTCTGTTCTCAACAAAAAAAATAATAATAATAATAAAATAAAAAAACATTGAATAGATGGTAATATAATGTCATCATGTTGTCATTGTATCACTATTTGAGTACCCTATTCATGTTAAAGATTGTAATTATTAGTAACAAATTATTTTAAATATATACACAACAGAAATTTTTTATAAAATTTATGTTCACAATGATTTGTCTTAATAAAAATTTATTATTTTAAAACAAAAAAACATATAAAGAAAAAAATTGACTTATAAAAGAGTAACGATATGCCCTGAACAATAGAATTTAATATAAAATTTTATACAAAATAATGTAACTTCTTGTGATTCTCTTCATTTCTAATGAAATCATTTATTATTGTAATAATTTCACAAATGTCACTATCACATCATTTTTATCATGAATTTTGTATAAAAATTCTATAAACATAGTATCATTTTCCTTTACAAAATAGCATTATCACTCATTCATGTAATATTTTACGAAAGATATAATTTTAAAAAATAACATTTCAATTAGACAATTTCAAAATAATTGTACTACATATGAAAAAAAAAAAAAAAAAAAAAATTGGGTGTAAGTGCAAGGAAAATTTTGCACCAGACACATCATGCACAAGGGATGAAAATGAAATTATTTTTTTAATATTCAATTAAAATGTAATTTCTCCAATAAAAAACAAAAAAATAAAACCCACTACATCCGTCGTTTGATACTTGTCACCCAAAAGGAGTGGCGTGAAATGCGCATCCAATCTCGGCGCGCCTTCGTGATGGCATCTGGGCGGGCCAATCACATTCCGCCACCAGATTGGGCCATGTTCAACTTGTGGATGCCATTTCCCTTCAGGCCCAAAATTTCCGGCCCAGTAACGATTAGTGTTTGGCTCATCAGAATGGCCTGAACAGTTTGCCGGAGGGTGATTCTATTTGTATTTAAATAATATCTCAGTACCTTTAATTAAAATTTTGAAATTTTAATTCTTATTATACTTTAATATAAATTTATTAATAAAGATAATATATATTAAATTTTAAAATAAAATAATTTTTTTTTCATGGTATATCTTAAATAACTTATACATATTAATTATTCATATTCAAATCTCTTCATCTTGTTCTTTAAATTTCAATTATTTTCTCCTCATCTTCTTGCTCACTCAAAACTCCAATCTACTACACCGAAATTCACCATTATCATCAACATTATTGTATTTTTTTATTATTTTGGTGGACCTGAAATTCGAGACTATTATATAGAATTGAGAGATTCCTCAACAACCACTTTTGACAAAGAACTTGGACTCCTTCCATCCACACTCGTTTAACAAACAGACATCCTAACCAAAAGGTGTGCTGCCTCATTTCCTTGCCGTTTAACATGTGAAACCTGCGAATGGCGAAACCCTCGTAGAACTAACATTATACTTCCCAAATAGTCTCCAATAGCAGAAAGATCTTCACTTTGGGCCTTCATACCGTTGAGGACAGTAAGAGAGTCCCCCTCTATGTTTATATTCATGAGACCCAAATCCTTTGCCAACTACACAGCCTTCAAAGCACCAAAAACTTAAATGATGGAGTCTTTGATGAGAGTGAGTTTTTTTTTAAATTGATTTGTTTATTATTTGAGTAGATCATAAATTATGATTTTATATAATTTAGGAAAAAAATATAGAGTATATTGAGAATAAATTATAATTATAAATCATTTAATAAAGAGGAATAAGAAATTAGGCGTACTAAATGATTTTTTACATATAAATAAAGTTCCCTCACTCAAAAATATCACGCAACGGGACAAAGAGTAAGTTCAAGTGGGCCTAACATTTAGTAGCTAGCTACCCATTTAAATCGGGTGATTCTATTTGTACCCAAATAATAACGTAGCGTGTTCAATAAAAATTTTGAAATTTTAATTCCTATTATACCTTAATTTAAATTTACTAATAAGGATAATACCAATTAAACCCTAAAATAAGATATTGTTTTTTTCTCATGGTATACCAAAATCAATTATATGTAATTATTTTCTCTTTATCTTTTTTCTTATTCCAAAACTCTAATCCATTCTACCAAAACTCACAATTATCATCAATATCATTATTTCTTATTGTGTTGCTACTTACAAATATAACAGAATAGGAACAAAATAATATGTGCCACTGTAATAAATAAAAAAATTGGTAATTGTCAAGAACACAATAATTTTTTATTCAATTAATCAAAAAAAAAAGTATATTGTTCCATTAATCAAATCAAAAAATCAATAATGTCTCGTTCAATTAATCAAACATCAACTAGCATTATCTTGGAAAATTGTAGTTCTTGGAAATTGTTAGATGGTCATTCAGAGATACCATGGAAGTTCAACAACAAAAGTGTTTTTCAATTTTCATGGAATCATCCTGAGTTTTTTCAAGAAAGTGTTTCATGAGATTATCACTAATATAATAGGAACACATAATATAAGTAAATATGATGCCATATAGAATAACTCTCACCAATCGTTCTTTGTATATGAATAAAATGGAAAGTTGTAATGAGAAATTTGTTTAAGGGTTTTTGAATGGGTCTGTCAAAGTAGTGTAATTTAGAATTTTTTATTTATTTATTATTTTGGTGTACTTTGAAGGGTAATTTATGAAAAAGCATATGATGTATTGAGAGTAAATTATAATTCTAAATAATTTAATAGAGTATACTGGAAAATTAAGTGTACTTAATAATTTTTTGTGTGCCAATAGAATTTCCCATTAAAATCAGATAATTGCGCCTAGCTTTTAGTCAGGAACGATAAGTAATTGTAAAAAAATTGGGCATGGTTTTTGCTTGCCAGCCCCTTTTAATAACTAAAGCTTGCAGCAATTGGGCCATCTATATAGAATGTTAGTAATTAAAAATTGGGCCAATGAGTTTGGCCCATTAGTGGATGGCCTAGCCTTAAAGTCACTCTGGATATAACTTGGGTTAGAACAAATTCCATTGTTACAATTACCGTGGCAACCAATCTAAAAAAAAATTACTTGGCAAAAACCCGGGTTGAGCCCCACCAGGCCGTGGGATAATCTTGTCATATTTTTTGGGGTAAATTATAATTTAACCCCCCGTGGTTTATCCAAAAAACACGAAACTTTCCTATAATTTTATTTGTAACATTTGAACTTTCTGAATTTCATACCAAAGTGTAATTTCAAACGAAACCGTTTGTTTCAATAGAGTGTGTGTTGCACGATTATAAAATCAAAATTTTTCCCCATCAACCACATTGGATAATTCCTTACCTTCTTCTTCTTCCCAAGTTTTTTGAAAACCAAAGACGTTGCTTCTCTCTCTAAAATGCTTCTCTCTCTCTATAGCTTATCTCCCTTATTTCTCCATCTTTCCTTTTCATTTTTGTTTTATTATTCTTCTAAAATCTATCTCTATCATTCTCTTAACTCAAATAAAGTCAACTCATAAATTAAAATATACGTCTGTCATTTTCTACCATTGCAACCACTATCATCCTCCATCTTCTCTTTATCATCATAGACGCACATACATTATATACATAGGCATACCCAATTAACTAAGCCAAGACCCAAATTGTAATGGTGGCTACCACCATGGGTGCCGTGAGGGAAAGGTGGTGGGTGATGGGTGTTGGTTGAGTGGAGGAGATGGGATGAGGTTGGCGGGTATTTGCAACTATGAACTATTTACAAAAAGTTATGGTTTTGTTATCGAAAATGCTTTGCCTTTTCCTAGCATTGTTTGATGTTCATTGAAGTTTTCTGAAAACTGACTTCACTTTTCTATTTAGGCCTCGTTTGGGAACAGGCTAATTTAGTAACTTTTTGGCTAATTGGCTAAAAATGTAGGTAAAAAAAACTTGTATGTTTGGGATGACTTTTTGACTAATTACGAAAACCTGTGTAAAAAGTAAAGAGAAGCCGTAATTGTTGACTTTTTGGTATGACTAATTGGCTAATTGACTAATTTAGTAACTTTTTGGCTAATTGGCTAAAAAGGTAGCATCCCAAACGAGGCCTTAGAGAGGTTCTTGAGCTAGAAAAATGGTTGGAGATTTATGGTTTTGGCTCAGATGGGTTTCTAAATAATATGAAGTTGGAGTGTAAGATAAGATAACATGGTGAACTATCAAGTATGGAGTTAAAAAAACATGAAGTGAGGGCATGTATGTACATCCTCATACAACTATATATATATATATATATATGGAATGATTAGAGATTGAAAAACACACACACACCCAAATCCAAATCCAAGACCACCAAATAACTTCTACACCCAAAAGGTTTTTGAATATTAGATAGAGAAGAAAATGAAATCATAAACTTCTCCTTCCTATATATATATATATACATGTTTATATTTATTTCTCCATATATATGGAATGCTTAGAGATCAGAAAACACACATACACACCCAAATCCAGATCCAAATCCAAATCCAAGACCACCAAATAACTTCTCCACCCAAAGTGTTCTTGATTATTAGATATTGAAGAAAATGAAATCATAGGCTTCTTCTTTCAGTATATATGTATATATGTTCATATTTATGTTTCTCCTTCTCTCTCTTCTTCCCTCTCCCCTTTTTTTTTTCTTTTTTGTTTTTGATCAGGCATTGTACAAAACGATGTCGTTTTATACATTTCTGTTATGTCTATCAGAAATTACAACATGCCATAAAGTCTAGAGGTTTAAGTGTTATAAATAAAATTACAGGGGAGTTCCGTGTTTTTTGAGTAAATCACAGGGGGTTAAATTGTTATTTACCCTATTTTTTGTGTAATGTTCTTAATTTTTTTTTATTGCAGTAAAATATATCAGCAAAATATACAATTTAATTGAATCAAACATTTTAACCCTTAATTATAAAAATATATCACTTTCACCTTTTATCTTTTAAAAAAAAAGGGTTAAATTGCAAACACATCTCCCGAAGTTTACTTAAATTACAAATTACCCCATATGGTTCTAGAAATTATATTATGCTCCCTAAGGTTTTTAATTTTATAACAAATAGATCTTTTTATTAATAAATCATCAAGTTAATTAACAATTTTTAATAATGTTAAAACTTTATTTCAATTAATAATTCAGATAATTTTATTATTGTAGAAGTGAACAGTTAGAAATTTCACTTTTTCAATTAATTTTGTTAAATAAAAAATTCTAACAGAGAGGTATTTGTAATTTTCTAAACCACATGAGGTAATTCGTATTTTAAGTAAACCTCGGGGATGTATTTATAACTTACCCTAAAAAATTTATATATTTGTATAAATTTTATAATTCAGAAATCTTAGTATAATTAACTCAAATAATTATTTAGTAATCGCATACTGTCATTCAACTATTAATATTGTAAAAAAAAAACTTTACGAGTGAAAAATTATTGGCTCCTCCATTTGTTAATTATGAGAAATAAGACATGATTCATATAATATTTTCACGCTAGACCACCCTTAAAAAAAAATTTTTTTTACAAATTTTATAATTCAGAGGTCTTAGTATAATTAACTCCAATAATTATTCATTAATTGCATACTAGCATTCAACTATTAGGCCCTGTTTGTTTCCAGAGATGGAATGGAGGGGATTGATAGTGAGGGGATTAATAGTGAGGGGATTGTTAGACTAATCCCAAGGTACTAGTAATCCTAATCCCCTTGCTAGGTTGATTTTTTTACTTTTTGGCTATTTTAATTTGGGATTAAAAATCCTCGGTTGGAATATGTTTTTTTTTTACTTTTTTAACCTTTGTGAGAGAAAAATAAAATAATTATGATTTATATATGATATTTTATTTTATTAAGTTAAAAAGTCTATCTTATCTTTTTATGACTATTTTAGCCAAAAAATCCAAAAATTTCATATGCCAAACGATGGCTAATATTGCAAAAAAACTTTACGAATGAAAAATTATTGAACTCCACATTTATAAATAAGTTGAAAAATAAGAGAGTATTCATATAATATTTTCTCTATTTTTTTTATTATCGAGAATATCACATAATAATATTACAGGTATTCCAAACAAATAAATAAACTATTAGTAAGAAGTTCGTGATAAATAAGATATTTTTAAAATATCACATGAAATAATTTAAATCCATAGCATGGTAATAAATCTTACCAACTAAAAACTCACATTTATTAAAGGGAGACGGAGAGAATTTTTATTGGAACAGCTTGCCTCGAGTTCTTAATCGAATTGGATGATGCTGTTTAGTCTATAAGGGCCTATCACAGGTCCTGTTTTGATAATTTGAACCGTTCAATGTGTAAAACTCGTCACGTGCTAAATGCTTGTAAAAAAAATCATTTGATCAGATATCGATAGTTATATAATCAAATCAGTTTTGTATAAAAAAATGGACGGTGAACAAATTAACGGTTGACAAAAAAATGATAAGATGAAATAGTTATTGATATCCGATCAACGCGATTTTTTACAGACATATAGTACTTGACGAATTCTACACATTGAACGGTTCGAATTATCAAAACGAGACCTGTGGTGGGCTCCACAGGCCGAACAACACCTTCCAATCTGATTAAGGATAAGAGGCAAGCTGCCCCATTTTTATTTATTTTTTTGAAACGAATTTTAGAACGAAAGAATGATACAGTGTGACCAGGGCTATAACATAAGGGAAAAGGTTGGGATTCCGTTTTTGGGGAATTCCATCAATCTCAATACATTGTGATTGGTACTTTTTACTTTTTATTTTTATTTTTTTTCCTTCTATCTGGCTGGACATGTATCTGTGGGGGTTGTGGAAATCAAAAAAAAAAAAAAAAAAAGTCTGTATCATTTCTATAACATAAGTGGTCATGAACATGGCACTTAAGTATTAAGATGAGATTTGAATTTACAAAATATATTGATTTGTATTATAATTTAATTACTGACATACTAATTAATAATTGTAAAGAAATATATATTATATGGGAAATTCAAATATACACACTGCTTAAAAGGGTATATCATATGTATCTTAGTTATATCATTTTTTTTTTAATAATATCTCATGTTATGTTTAGTTAAGAACTTATTTTTTTAATTATAACTCAAAAAATATAAAATTATATAATTTTTTTCTTTAATTATTGGTACATTTGAGGGTGTTTATCATAATGTTTTCCACATATACAGTGCAGATTGCAATAGTATGTGGGAGACTGACTGACACTAGCTCTAATAATTTTTTATTTTTTATTTTTTTTTATTATTATTTTTTTTATACTATTAAGTAAAAGTTTAAATTTTTGTGAAACTTTATTCTCCTCGTATCACGTGGCTAATTTTATATATATTAAAATAAAAAAGTTTATTATACACAGTATAATAAGCAAATTTTGAATCCCACTATTAAAACTAATCACAATAATAAAACAGTAATGCTTGAGGTCACGAATTTGAGGCCTTGAATTTGTCTCGAATTCTAATTTATTTTTTTGGGGCGGGTGTGTTAGTTTGGCCTTCTTTTTTCTTTTTTAAAATTTTTTCCTCTCTTTTCTTTTCTTCTCTTTTCTTTTTGCAAAAGTGATTATGTGTAGAAGTATGCTAAAAAAGTAGACATCACGCACTAACTCAGTCTGTATGATTTGATAAGGTGAGTGAGTTGGGTTGGACTGGTTGGGTGATTTTCTTTTCTTTTCTTTTCTTTTTGCAAAAGTGGTTGTGTGTAGAAGTATGCTAAAACACTAGACATCACGCACTAACTCAACCTGTATGGTTTCATAACTCACCTTATCAAACCACATAAGCTGAATGTTTTTTTTTTTTCTTTTATTTGTTGGGCTGTGTTGGTTGGTTTGTTTGTTTTTTTTTTTTTTTTTTTTTAAATTTGTTGGGCTGTGTTGATTTGGGTTTTTTTTTTTTAAAAGTGTTTATGTGTAGGGTGTGTCAAAAAATTAGACATCACGCACCAACTCATTGTACAAAATTATATTGAATTAACAAATTTTAATCCGCAGTCTAACTGATCAGTTAATTAGGTTGAATTGGTTGAGTAATAGAATTGACTGATCAGTTAAACTGTTGGTTAAATTTTGTTAATTTTATATAATTTTGTATGATGAATTGGTGTAAAAATGTTAAGGGTGTGTTTGGTAACGTTTACGTTTTCAGTTTATATTTACAAAATTTTTATAAACTGATTTTTGTTTATTTTTAGAAAAACATAAACTACAAACGCGTTTGGTAATTGACAAGATGTTTAAAAAAATTTAAAAATATAAAAAAGAGTGAGAAATGGCAAGTGGTGTCAAGTTGCAGCGGAAGACGGTGGTGGAAAGTGGTGACGGTGGGTGGTGGGTAGCTGGTGATGGTAGGTGAGTAGGTGACAGGGGCGGGTGGTAGGTGGTAGCGAGTGGGTGGCGGTGGTGGGTGGTGGCGGATGGCAGATGATGGTGGATGGTGGCGGGTGGTGGTGGTGGATGGGTGGTGACGATGACAGGTGGTGGGTGGTAGCGAGAGGGTAGTGGCGGCGGCGGCGGGTGGTGAGTGGTGGTGGCAGGTGGGTGGCGAATGGCGGGTGCAGGTGGGTGGTGGGTGGTGATGGTGGGTGATTAGGCCAGTGACGGTCGTGGGTGGTAGCGAGTGGGTGGTGGTGGTGGTAGGTAGGTAGCGGATGGTGGGTGGTAGTGGGTGGGTGGGTGGGTGACGGTGGCGGGTGGTAGGTGGTAACGAGTGGGTGGTGGCGGGTGGTGGGTAGTGGTGGCAGGTGGGTGGCGGATGACAGGTGGTGGGTGGGTGGGTGACGGTGGTGAGTGGTAGGTGGTAACGAGAGGATGGTGGCGATGGTGGTGGGTGGTGGTGACAAGTGGGTAGCGGGTTGGTGGTGGTGGTGGGTAGCAGGTGGCAGATAGTGGTGACAGGTGGGTGGTGAGTAGTGGTGGCAAGTAGGTGGCGGGCGGTGGATAGTAGTAGCGGGTGGTAGGTGGTGGCGAGGGGTAGGTGGTGGGTGGTGGTGGCAGGTGAGTGGTGGTGGCAGGTAGTGGTGGGGGGTGGGTGGTAGTGGCGGAAGACGGTGGTGGAAAATGGTGGCGGGTGGTGGCTAGTATTGGGTAGTAAAAAAAAAACTGAAAACTCAAAATGGAAACACATTTTTTCTGTTTTTATTTTTTGGCCAAATTTATAAACTGAGACCAATGATTTATAAATCAAAAATTTTACCAAACAAATTTTTATTTGAATTTTTAAAATTTTACTAAATATAAATAGAAAATTAAAAATATAAGTATTACCAAACGACACCTTCATTTTTTGGGCACATCACATAACTCCTTTAAAAAAAAAAATCAGAAAAGAATAAAATAAAACAAAACAAATTAACACAGCCAAATAAAAAAAAAAAGAATTCGACGAATTTGTAGCCTCTGGCACTGCCGATAATAAAAATACCCTATAACATGTATCATATCCGCATGTTCCGCGTGTTTGAGTCCGTTGCCACTGGCCACGCGAATCAGGATCGTCCCCTTAATTTTTTATTTATTAGCTTATTGGGCTTACTTCTAAGGGGATGCAAAAATAAATTCTAAATTAATAACTTATACATTATTTAATCTTAAATTTTTTTTTATAGACTGAAAGGTCCCATTACAATGTTTCAAATATCAGATTAATGTTTCGAACATTAGATTTCGAACATCAGATTAATATTTCGAACATTAGATTGATGTGCAAATGAGACTAAATAGAGCATAAGAAAACTTTTAGGACTAAATGGTTCAACTTTTCAGAAACTAGGCCTTATGGGTAAATTTTCTTACTTTTAAATCTAATTTTAATAATTCGAATAGTTTATATTTTAGAGTCATGATAGAGATCCCCTCTAATCACCACCCTACAACCCCCACAGACACGTGGCGGGTGGTGATTGGAGGAGTAGGAAAAAAAGAAAAAAGAAAAAGAAAATATAACCAATGAGAGAGGGGGGATCAAAGGGGGTAGGAGAAAAGGAGGCATGAAACATTTTTGTATATTTTAAAATTTATTAGATATATCATACTTATAAAAAATCAAGTTAATCAGATATCAGAAAGCATATGTTCGAAAAACTGTTTATTAATTTTTTTAAAAAAATAATTTTTAATTTGATGATCCGAACACGTAATTTCTGATATCTAATCAACTTAATTTTTTATAAATATAATATACTCAACAAATCTTAAAATGTGAACGATTCATATCATCAAAATTAGGTCCAAAATTAAGTTCAATAACCCAACAAGTAAGAAATTAAGGAAAAAAGTGAAGGAGAGGATCTTGATTCCTGGCCACGCTTCTGGAGGCCTTGTCCTCGTGGCTCTGCAACCATGAATAAAAGCAAACTGATGACCAGTGAATACCCCTAAACTTCTCAACTTCTCTCTCTCTCTCGCAATGGAAGTAGTGGAAGTGAAGAATGGTTATGGTGGTGGTGGTGGAACCACCGTGTGCGTGACCGGAGCTTCAGGTTTCATCGGTTCATGGCTCGTTATGCGTCTTCTTCAACGTGGCTACTATGTCCGAGCCACAGTTCGCGATCCTGGTCTCCAATATCGCCTTCTGAAATTCCTCTCTCTGTTTCTTCCTCCTTTTTCTTAATTGTTATGAAATGGTGGTTGAATTGCAGATAACACAGACAAGGTTAAGCATCTCTTGGACTTGCCCAATGCTACCACACACCTCAGCTTGTGGAAGGCAGATCTCGATGAAGATGGAAGCTTTGACGATGCCATTCAAGGCTGTCATGGTGTCTTCCACGTTGCCACTCCCATGAATTTCGTTTTTGTCATGGACCCTGAGGTAGATGTATTTTTTTAAATTGCTCACCACTTGCATGAAAAAACTCCTCACCTGCTGCATATTTATATGAGCAACTATTTTACTCTCAAGCGCCCGTCCGAGTTAGTTAATGGATATGCTTTTGGATTTATTTTCTAGTGTGACCCAATAGTCTATATATATCTACATATTTTAATTTATTTGGATTCCACAAATTAGATAAAGCCAAGATTTGATATAAAGTTCACTAATTAGAATTTTAATATAATTACTCTTTTAAGATATAGAGGAAACAATGGTTAAAAATTTTTCTGATTGAGTTTATCTGACCATTTTCTCTCTTCTCATATGAGGATGGGTGACTTCCTTGTCATATCATGAATATTTTTCCATCCCTCTAAATTTTATAGTCATCCTAATTAAGAGAGACGTAGAGAAGAAAGTGAGCTAAGAATTAAAGGTTCAACTATTAGGGGTATTTTCTCAACTTTTCTAATTCAATGGCCGACAAGGGTAGGTTCGTTTTATTTTTGAATTGTATTGAATTCAAGATCCTGTAAAGTTTAATTCCGCGTTATTATTATGGTTACATGTATTATTAAATCTTACATATGCTTCCTTGTTATTAATCAGACTTTAAATTACTCCCACTAATTACATTGTTTATGTGCTACTTTCAACCAATAGCTTAGCGGAAAATTTTACACCGAAAACAATACTGGACGCATGCGCAAAAGCAAAATACATAAATTTAACCGTTCTAGTTAAAATGAAATAAAATGACATTAAGCCACACATATATATTAAAACAACCTAATTTTGTGTTTACTTTAAACATAAGCAGTTCAATTACCACAACAAAATCATTGCGAAAAATTCATCACATAGAATCCTAATCCCATAAACAACGCCACATGGTAGGACTAACTTCATATATCCAAAAAATGACCAATGAGTGCAGGCCTTTGTGCTCATACCTAATCAGATTATTTCTATTGCTAGTCTGTTTCAGTACCACGACTGAAATTGAAAATTCACAATGACTTGAAAATTGAGATTATTGTTGTTGTCGTTGTGGGCAGAATGAGTATATTAAACCGACGGTAGATGGGGTTTTGAACGTAATGAGATCATGCTGCAAGGCCAAGACTGTGAAGAGGATCATATACACATCAACCATGGCAACTATTGAATACCAACAGAAACCCCCTTCCCAATATGATGAGAGTATTTGGACCGATGTGGATTTCTGCAGGGCTCGCAAGATGTTTGCATGGGTAAGATAAGACACAAACCCTCTCACATGAGAAGGTTGATCTTAATTTTTTTGAGTCCTTCACTCATGTGAGAAGGTTGTGTGCAATTTTAGGACTGGTCATGTTCCTAGAAGAACTGTTAGTTGGTAAGCATTTCAAAGAAACTCTAGCGACCGTCTTCAAAGTTTCGAAGACACTTTTATTTTAGTAAGTATTAGTTAAGAATATTTTTAAGTTATGTAAGTTTGTCTCTCTAAATTTTTTTGAAAAATTTAATACCCATTCCATTCAATTTAATATCCCCATAAATTAACATCCAGGGCCGGCCCAGAGATTTAGGGTCCCAAAGGTAAACTTTGGAAATGGAGTCCTCTTGCATTGAAAAAAAAGAAAAAAAGTTCATGGATAAAACGATAAGTTACAATTTTTTTATTTGTTTGTAACTACAAAAAAATTTACTTGCACATAAAATCATTAAAAGTATAAACAAAAATTTAATTTCATATATTAAAATAGAAAACAATCATTACAAGTACTTAAAAAAAAAAAATCTAGTCTTGTTGCTTTTTTTTTTGGGCCACATGTTCAATTGGTCTTATAGTATTTGGACCTTTTTTTTTATATCTAAAACACAAAATTATATTTGGGGCCTCTATTTTCAGCCCTAATTTGGAGGCCCAAGACGTAGGGCTTGTTTGGTCTGTGTTTGTAGAGTAATTTTTGAAATAAAAAGTACGAAAACTTGTTTGGTTTATCTTTTTTCAAAAATGATTTTGGAAAATTATTTTGGGGAGAGAGTTTTAAAAAAAGTGATTGATTTGATGTGTATGAGAGAGAGTGATTTTGAAAAGAAACAAACTAAACAAAATTTTGAAATTTTTTTTGAAAAAATTTGTTTGGTTTGATTTCTCTTGAAAATTTGTTTATAGAAAATTTTTCCCAAATTTTTTTCCCAAAAACAAACCAAACAAGCCAGTAGACTTCTCTTGCCTACTCTCACGGCCGGCCTGTTAACATCCAAACTACTGCTACCAAAAAGAATGACAACTCCAGCAATATTTCAGACAGGGTACAAACATTTGACTATATGAACCCAGGTTGTTTTAAACAAGAAAACTTCATTGTTTGCGGATCAACTTGTGTAGAACATTAGTGAATTGGAAGAAAAATCATACCCTGCTTGTTGATGATAAAAACTCAATGTAGAAGAAGACCGGACCCATTCCACATACGAGATCTACAAAAGCAACCATCATTAGTGTTTAGTCCACCATTATAAAGAGAGTATCCACGGAGAGGTTGTGTAATGAATGGTGGCATACCTTAACCTTTGGTGTCTAGGTATATAAATATAGATGAGTTTATCTTGGTGAGCAAGCCATTCTAAAAGCTCCCATCCCATGGATATGATGTGGAATATTTCCTTCAGGCCCTCCAATCGAGCTAGATATTTGATAGAAAATACCTAGTCGAGTTACGTCCCATATCCCAAGGATATGCTATGGAATATTCCTTCTAGAGGTCTTCCAAACAATCTAGCTAGGTATTTCATAGAGAATGGCTAGGTAAGTTAGGACTTATTCCAATAATGATTTTCTCATCTAAGGGAAACTAATCTATATACATCTAGACTCTCAAAGGTTGAGGTATGCAATTATTCACTACTCAAACTCTATTGGTATCTCATCTTTGATGGTGGATTAACTGAAGTGTGTGAGTTCTCCCGGACCGAGTTCTAATTACTTTTGTGCATCTCACACTCGAGACTTTTCCATTGGGTTCACATTATCAAACAAGTAAGTGTGATTTTTCATCCCCTACAATTAGCTACAAGGCATCAACTTTTTGTTGGAATGGTTATAAAATTCTGGATAAAACCAGAATTTTTTCCTAAGTTCGGTCTATTTTTTAGGTGGGCCTCGAGTGTCGATTTACTCGGGTCAAAGTGGTAACGCGTTCTATGCCGCGTTGTGATTCACGTGGTATATTTGGTTGCTCAAAATCATTACCGAGTGAATGGGAAATTGAAGCCAAAGTGTGCTCCATGGAAATGGAGTTTTGGTGGAAATTTCTTAAGGTTGTAAATTGGCTTGTCCCACATTGATTTGGTGGGAGGTTTTGAAAGGGTTTATAAAGCTTAGGGTGAGATACTTGGGGTGTGCCCCAAGGGGTACCCAAGTGTTTTAGAGGGAGAGGTTATGGGCAAAATGGGCTAGACCCATTGGACCCAAAAATCACCACACGCGCGCGCGCCGCCGCCGCCGCCGTCCGTCCGGTCGGGCTGGGCGCGGGTGTGTGGTTGGCGCGCGCCGCCGTCCGTCCGGTCGGGCTGGGCGCGGGTGCGTGGTTGGGTTGGGCTTCTAATCTTTTTGGGCCAAAAACATTTGAATTTAATTTTATTTTTATTAAAATAAAATCCATAATTCAAATTAAATTGGTTTGGATTATTTGTTCATCCAAACAGGGCCCTTCCCGGTTTCAAACAGAAATAAACTGTTTTGGAATTAGTGCACACCCAAACAGGGCCCTTCCCGGTTTACTATCTGTTTGAATTGATTCAAATCTGTTTGAATTCAAAACCCAACAGGTATGATACCTGTTCAATTCAAAACCAAGAGCTACATACCTGTTTAATTCAAAATGAAGAGCCACCTTCACATCTATAAATAGGACCACCCTCATTTGATGTTTGCATTCAGAAATTTCGTATTTCACTTCTGTTTTCTATTCTTCATCTTGCTGCATTTTATTTTCAAAAGAAAGAGTGTAAACACTAAGTGTGTTCGTAAGGCAAACAATTAGTAGTGCTGCTATTGTTTGTGGAAGATCATTTCATCCTGGGAGATAGACGTCCGAATTCTGAAAGCACCGTGGAGAGGACGAATCTGTCTTAAGGAGACAGTGTTAAACACTGGACTTGATCACAAAAATAATTCGAAGAAATTAAATCAAGTAAGTTATTTAATTACTTTCAGTGTTATTTTTATTTGTTTATTTATTCAGATTTTAATTTTGTTTTTGTAACAAAATAAAATCTGTTTTGTTTTTATTTATTTATTTTTTATTTCGAGTTTGATTTTTGTAATCAAACATATTCTCTCCTTTTCTCTATTTCTTTTATTCTTGTTGTTGTTTTGTACACAACAGAATTAAATCTTTTTAAATACAGTGAAGATTGTCCAACAATCTTAAGACAGACTCCTTTTTGGGTATCTTCATTGTATTTAATTTTCTGTGTTTTCAAATTAATATTCTGGTTGGAAAAACAAATAGTGATTTATGCTATTTGACAGATAGTAGTAATATACTGTCTCTTTTCTTTGACAACTACTAGTAGTACGATACTGGTGTCATTAACAATTCAGAATATTATTTGGTATTACAGAAAATTCTTGTGATATTTTATTTTTCAAGTTTTAGTAACAAGGAAAATAAAATTATTTTGTTGTTATAATTATTTTCTGGTTTTAGTAACTAGAAAATTAATTTGTGTTTTAATATTTTCTGATTTTTGTAATCAGAGATTATGGCTACTACAACTGAAACTGCATCTGGCAGTGGTACTCCTATTGTTACACCTACATCGGTCCCTATCCAGAACCATGTTCATCATGGAGAAAAACCGGAAAAATTTAATGGTACCGAGTTTAAGAGATGGCAGCAGAAGATGCTGTTCTACCTTACAACTCTTAATTTGGCCCGGTTTCTCCATGAAGAGGCTCCAGCACTTAAAGAGGGTGAAAGTGATCGGCAAGTTGTTGCCGCTGTAGATGCTTGGAAACATTCAGATTTCCTGTGTAGAAACTACATCCTAAATGGCCTTGACAATATGCTGTATAATGTATACAGTCCTCTGAAAACAGCAAAAGAATTGTGGGATTCTTTGGAGAAGAAATACAAGACAGAAGATGCCGGCACGAAGAAATTTGTCGTCGGTAAATTTCTGGACTTTGTTATGGTAGACTCCCAAACGGTAATATCTCAAGTTCAAAGTTTTCAAATAATTTTGCATGATATTCATTCAGAAGGTATGTCTCTTAGCGAGTCATTCCAAGTCGCAGCTTTAGTGGAAAAGTTACCACCGGCTTGGAAAGATTTCAAAAATTATTTAAAACATAAACGCAAAGAGATGACTATGGATGAATTGATTGTAAGGTTAAGAATTGAAGAAGATAACCGAAAGGCTGAAAAGAGGAATGGGAAAAATCCCATTGAGTCCAAGGCAAATGTGGTTGAACAAGTTCATAAACCACATAACAAAAAGAGAAAGTTTACTGGAGATGGTCCTAAACAAGGCGATAGTAGCAAGAAGTTCAAAGGAAAATGCTATAACTGTGGCAAAACTGGACATCGAGCTTCTGACTGCCGCCGCCCTAAAAAGAATCATGGAAGTACAAGTAAGAAGACCACCAATCAGGCCAATGTAACAGAATTGGATTACATCTCTGACGGAGTGAATGACATCAACCTCTCTGCTGTGGTGTCTGAGGCTAACTTGGTTGGAAATCCCAAAGAGTGGTGGGTTGACACTGGAGCAACTCGTCACATATGTGCGGACAAGAAGATGTTCACTACCTACAATGAGGCTGCAAATGGTGAACAACTTTTCATGGGAAATTCTTCTACTTCTGCTGTGGCTGGACAAGGGAAAGTAATCTTGAAGATGACATCAGGGAAAGAACTGACCCTCAACAACGTACTACATGTACCTGACATCCGGAAGAATTTAGTTTATGGGTCTTTGTTAAGTAAAAATGGTTTTAGGCTTGTATTTGAGTCTGATAAGTTTGTATTAACAAAGAGTGGTATGTATGTTGGTAAGGGATACATAAGTGATGGTCTCTTTAAGTTAAATGTAATGACAGTTGTACCGAAAGTTGCTATGAATAAGAATAACACATCTTTTGTTTATATTCTTGAGTCAAATTTATGGCATGGTAGATTAGGACATGTGAATTTTGATGCTTTGCGTAGATTAATTGGTTTAGATTATATACCAAAGTTTGAAATTAATCCTAATCATAAATGTGAAATTTGTGTAGAAGCGAAACTAACTAAGGCTCCATTTAAATCGGTTGAAAGAAAAACCGAACCTCTAGAATTAATTCACACTGATGTATGTGATTTAAAGTTTATTCAAACTAGAGGTGGCAAAAAGTATTTCATAACATTTATCGATGATTGCACAAGATATTGTTATGTTTATTTACTTAGAAGTAAAGATGAAGCCTTAGAAATGTTTAAACTCTACAAAACAGAAGTTGAAAATCAACTTGGTAAAACCATTAAAATGGTTAGAAGTGATAGGGGTGGTGAATATGATGCACCATTAAATGAATTTTGTGCACAACATGGCATTATTCACCAAACTACAGCCCCTTATTCTCCACAGCAAAATGGAATTGCTGAAAGGAAGAATAGAACTCTAAAAGAAATGATGAATGCCATGTTACTAAGTTCAGGCTTACCACAGAACTTGTGGGGGGAAGCAATATTGTCTGCTAATTATGTTCTTAATAGAATACCCCACAAGAAAACCAAAAGCATTCCTTATGAATTATGGAAAGGTCGACCACCTTCCTACAAATACTTAAAAGTGTGGGGGTGTTTGGCAAAAGTTGAAGTACCTGTTCCTAAAAAGACTAAGATAGGACCAAAAACAGTAGATTGTGTGTTTATTGGTTATGCTCAGAATAGTAGTGCATATCGGTTTCTGACTTATAAATCAGATATACCTGATATAAATGTGAACACTATTATAGAGTCAAGGAATGCTGTGTTTTTTGAACATGTCTTTCCTTACAAGAAAGGACAGGAATTAAGTTCACAGAAAAGAACTTATGATTGTACACAAAGTCAAGAGACTAATGACAATCAAACACAAGAGACTAGTAATAGTCTCGACCAACAGGATTTAACTAATGATGAACCAAGACGAAGTAAAAGAGCGAGAACATCAAAATCCTTTGGTCCAGATTTTCTGACATACTTGTTAGAAAATGAACCTCAAAGCTTTAAGGCAGCAATGACAGGTCCTGAAGCACCTTTGTGGAAAGAGGCTGTTAATAATGAAATTGAATCCATTATGCAAAATCATACTTGGGAATTGGTGGATCTTCCACCAGGTTCTAAACCTCTTGGATATAAATGGATATTCAAGAGAAAAATGAAAGCAGATGGTTCAATTGACAAGTATAAAGCAAGACTTGTTGTTAAAGGTTACAGACAAAAGGAAGGTCTGGACTATTTTGACACATATTCCCCTGTGACAAGAATAACATCCATTCGCATGCTTATTGCTATAGCAGCGTTGTTTAATTTAGAAATACATCAAATGGATGTTAAGACAGCTTTCTTAAACGGTGATCTAAATGAAGAGATCTATATGGAACAACCCGAAGGGTTTGTAGTATCAGGACAAGAAAAGAAAGTTTGTCGACTTGTAAAATCCCTTTATGGATTAAAACAAGCACCTAAGCAATGGCATGAAAAATTTGATCATGCAATGCTTACTAATGGGTTTAAGATAAACGAATGTGACAAATGCGTCTATGTAAAAAACACTGACCAAGGATATGTCATAGTTTGTCTTTATGTGGATGACATGCTTATCATTGGAAGCAGTCAAAACATGATCAAATCAACTAAGCAGATGCTTAACAAAAGATTTGATATGAAAGATATGGGGGTCGCAGATGTTATATTAGGAATGAAAATTACTAAAACATCTGACGGATATGCATTATCTCAATCTCATTATATTGAGAAAATTCTTGATAAATTTATCAAGGATGATTTGAATTTAGCTAGAACACCTGTAGACATCAGTCTTTATTTATCGAAAAATAAAGGTGATGCAGTGTCTCAGTTAAAATACTCCCAAATCATTGGAAGCCTAATGTACCTAATGAATTGTACTCGTCCTGATATAGCTTATGCTATAAGTAAATTGAGTAGGTACACTAGTAACCCTGGAGAAGACCATTGGAAAGCGATCATTCGAGTTCTTAGATATCTAAGATTTACTCGTGATCATGGTTTGAACTTTACTCGATATCCAGCAGTACTCGAAGGTTATTGTGATGCCAATTGGATATCGGATACTAAAGATTCAAAATCCACTAGTGGATATGTCTTTACTTTAGGAGGCGCTGCTGTTTCTTGGAAGTCCACGAAACAAACTTGCATCGCACGATCCACAATGGAATCCGAGTTCATTGCTTTAGACAAAGCAGGTGAAGAAGCAGAATGGCTTCGTCACTTCTTAGAAGACATTCCAATGTGGCCAAAACCTGTGCCAGCTATTTGCATTCATTGTGATAGTCAATCTGCAATAGGCAGGGCACAGAATCATATGTATAATGGTAAGTCACGACATATTCGTCGTCGACATAATACCGTAAGGCAATTGTTGTCAAACGGAATAATCTCAATAGATTATATAAAATCTAAAGAGAATATTGCGGATCCGTTAACAAAAGGTTTGACAAAAGAGCTAGTGTATAGTTCATCGAAGGGGATGGGATTAAAGCCTATTACATAAGAGTCGTCATAATGGTAACCCTACTTATATGACTGGAGATCCCAAGAACTAAGTTCAAAGGGACAACTAAGTTATGTATGGCTCACCAGAAATCACCAAGGGATTAAAATTCCTACCCATTCCTATGGTGAGAGTGATATCTGCAACATATGTTGTCTGCAGGGGTATAAGGATAAGCTTTGCTTTTAATGATTACTTATATCTTGATTAAGGCATAAAATCAAGACGAGTATAAGGAGATACTCACAATAAGAATCACCTATATGAGTGTTGAACTGGGGCCGGTTCTATGAGAATGCAAAGGCTAAATTCTCTAGAAACACTTATGAAAACCAGGCGCGTTCAAGGCCAAAATGAACACAACAGTGAGAACCACGATGTGTTAGAAGATATTTTGTGTGAAATCTGTTGTCTTGGCTTACACAAACGGCTGAACAATTCAAGGCATCGCGTCCATTGGTTAGCCAGTAAGTCCGATAGGTTATCACTAGGGAAGGTTCAAAGCCGAAAACTACCTATCCTGATGCAAGATATTTTCGACTTATACTCTTTCGTTAAAGTCTGCATTTTGTTGCATTTCCGTTGTCATCAAATTCCATTCATGTGGGGGATTGTTGGAATGGTTATAAAATTCTGGATAAAACCAGAATTTTTTCCTAAGTTCGGTCTATTTTTTAGGTGGGCCCCGAGTGTCGATTTACTCGGGTCAAAGTGGTAACGCGTTCTATGCCGCGTTGTGATTCACGTGGTATATTTGGTTGCTCAAAACCATTACCGAGTGAATGGGAAATTGAAGCCAAAGTGTGCTCCATGGAAATGGAGTTTTGGTGGAAATTTCTTAAGGTTGTAAATTGGCTTGTCCCACATTGATTTGGTGGGAGGTTTTGAAAGGGTTTATAAAGCTTAGGGTGAGATACTTGGGGTGTGCCCCAAGGGGTACCCAAGTGTTTTAGAGGGAGAGGTTATGGGCAAAATGGGCTAGACCCATTGGACCCAAAAATCACCACACACGCGCGCGCGCCGCCGCCGCCGTCCGTCCGGTCGGGCGGGCTGGGCTGGGCTGGGCCTGGGCTTGGGCGCGGGTGTGTGGTTGGGTTGGGCTTCTAATCTTTTTGGGCCAAAAACATTTGAATTTAATTTTATTTTTATTAAAATAAAATCCATAATTCAAATTAAATTGGTTTGGATTATTTGTTCATCCAAACAGGGCCCTTCCCGGTTTCAAACAGAAATAAACTGTTTTGGAATTAGTGCACACCCAAACAGGGCCCTTCCCGGTTTACTATCTGTTTGAATTGATTCAAATCTGTTTGAATTCAAAACCCAACAGGTATGATACCTGTTCAATTCAAAACCAAGAGCTACATACCTGTTTAATTCAAAATGAAGAGCCACCTTCACATCTATAAATAGGACCACCCTCATTTGATGTTTGCATTCAGAAATTTCGTATTTCACTTCTGTTTTCTATTCTTCATCTTGCTGCATTTTATTTTCAAAAGAAAGAGTGTAAACACTAAGTGTGTTCGTAAGGCAAACAATTAGTAGTGCTGCTATTGTTTGTGGAAGATCATTTCATCCTGGGAGATAGACGTCCGAATTCTGAAAGCACCGTGGAGAGGACGAATCTGTCTTAAGGAGACAGTGTTAAACACTGGACTTGATCACAAAAATAATTCGAAGAAATTAAATCAAGTAAGTTATTTAATTACTTTCAGTGTTATTTTTATTTGTTTATTTATTCAGATTTTAATTTTGTTTTTGTAACAAAATAAAATCTGTTTTGTTTTTATTTATTTATTTTTTATTTCGAGTTTGATTTTTGTAATCAAACATATTCTCTCCTTTTCTCTATTTCTTTTATTCTTGTTGTTGTTTTGTACACAACAGAATTAAATCTTTTTAAATACAGTGAAGATTGTCCAACACTTTTCCGTCTCTGACTACAATTCAATAATCTTACTTCTGATTTCGTTGTCGAGTAGGTGTATCTTGTGGCAAAAACAGAGGCTGAGAAAGCTGCATGGAAATTCGCAGAAGATAACGGCCCTGATCTCATCACCGTCCACCCCTGTAGTGTGATTGGACCATTCATTACACCATACAAGCCTCCCTGCACTTCAATGGCACTTGCCTTAATCACTAGTATGTTTTATTCTCAACCCTATATTTTGGGTGCCACCACAGCTTACCTGTTAATAACTTACATAACTTACGGTACATGTTGTGTAGAAAATAAAGCTTTTTACCCAATGCTGACCCAAGGACATGCCGTACACGTGGATGATGTGTGCAACGCTCACATCTACTTGTTCGAGCATCCACAAGCTAAAGGAAGATACATTTGCTCATCTCACTCTTTTACCATATTCGATCTTGCTAACTCATTGAGCAAGAAATACCCGGAGTACAACATTCAGACCAAGTACGTGAAAGAGAAAGATAGTGGCTTGTTTTGTTTTGTTCGTTTTCATTTACAATTCTATGTTTTCAAAAACAAAATAGTAAAAGTTCAAAAACACCCATAATATTCATATCGTTTTGCTTTTGTGCAAAATTAATTTTGGTATTCCTAAAAAGTGGGTTATTTTTAGAAAATTTTCAAAAACAGAAAGAAAAAAACGAAAAAAAAAAAAAAAAACGAATAGGCCAAAAAGTAATATGAAAATGAAGTGTGTCGTGTAGATTTCAAAGTTGGTTTGGTGTGAGTCACATCATTTGGTCCGAATGTTTCTTTTTTATTTTATTTTATTTTTCAAGAGTGCATAGCAATAGTATTGCTTGTGCTAATTTTTTTTATCATTAGTTCATATCTAACTTCATGTTTTGAGCTTTGCACAGATTTGAGGACATTGATGAATCATTGAAGCCTATCCCTTGCCCATCTAAGAAACTGTTGGACCTTGGATTCAAATTCAAATACAACTCTGATGAGTGTGATGCAGGGGATTTGTGTGCCGAAGCTATTGAAGCTTGCAAAGAAAAGGGGCAGATGCCATCTCTATAGAGACTGCAGACAGAGACATTTACAGGGACTAGAAAATAAGAAGGCAAAAAGGCAATAACAAGAAGAAAGAGATTAGTACATTGAGGAATATCACATGTTATAGTTGGGGAAAGGTGTTGGTGTGGAGCTTTGAACCCCAAATTTGAGGCACTACTATTCAGGCAAGGCATAAGGTCAATAAATAATTTTTTTTATTGGTATATTGGAAGCTGTAGTTTGGGAAGAGTGGGTTTGTCTGTAGCAACTTGAATTATTGATCTCCTAATAAGGTGCAAATGAACTAGGCTCATTTTGTTAAAAAGCAGATTTCAATGTTCACGGTGTTTTAATTGTAAGAATTTTGAATGCATAATTCATTATTGTAATTTGTGTTGTTTGTTGGTGCTTCTACAACTATGATCATTGTCATCTATCATTGTTTGTTTCTTTTGCATTTGGGGCTGAGAAATGTGGTGTGGGTAATCTAACGAATTGCCATAGGAATTAGGGACCGAATGAGAATTCTACGTTTGTTGGGCCAAAACGTGACCAAGAGTTTTCAACAATCGATAAAAACTATTATTATACTGTTTCTAGCTGAAAAGTGATAAACATACATTAATATTCAATACTAAAATTAGTAGAATAATGTTATATGTACCAATTAATGTACTAACTAATGTACCAATTAACGATGTGACATAATTTAAGAAATTTTTGAGATTTGTAGTGTGATTAATGAGTGGTGTACGGGGAAGAAATTATTCTCCTCGTATAATCCTGTTGACCAAGTCCACGCTTCTCCGTACGACGTCGCTTTGTCACCTGAAAACACAAACGTGAGCTAGCCGGCGGGTGTGTGCCGGAAACCTCTCCGATGCCTAAGTCAGATAACTTGACAAATAGACAAAGCTCTAAGTTTTCAGAAAGATTGTGTTCAATTACCTCCTCCAAGGTGATGCTTGTGAGCTTTTATAAGTTTCCCGCGGCACAATCCTAGTAGGACTTGTATTTCTCCATGCAGAGTCCTCTTAGGATTCATACTCCAAAGGATAATGCTTATCCTTTTACACCCTCCCCCACTGCTTAAACCAAGTGGGATGGTCTTCTCTTCGGCCGAACTATCCCATGACCGAAATAGCATTGGCTATGCCGAACCGTAGAATAGGCCATACTAACCGTAGTTCGGTTCTTCTTGCCACACAATATATTGGTTCTCCCATACACGAACCGTGGTGCATTTGAACCGCCCTACCAAGTAATAACATTCCAACCGATCTCGACCGGAACAACTTATAACCGGACTATCTTGGAGATCGGTTTAACTAGAAGCCACCCCATACCGGAGTAGCTTTACATCCCTGAGCCGAAGTAACATTTACTTCTCTCAGCCGGAGTAACTACGCTCCTCCTGGGCCGGAGTAACATTGCTCTCCTGGGCCGGAGTAACCTTCACGGCCTTCTTACTTAGTCCTTCGCGTTTTGGGCTTCAATGCCCAACTTGCAGCTCGGCCCAATTTTTCCCAAAAATTACCCTCTCAAGTGGAATTAATAATAATGTTATAACTAGTGTTGACACATTAGTTAGTACACTAATTTGTGCATTTAGTGTCACCAAAATTAATATGTAAAATTTTTGGGGAATTAACCTTGGTATTATGCGGGGTACTTAGAGATAAAAATTGTATCTTTTCCCCATATTTCATATAGCAATAAATACATATTAATTAAATATATTATTGTAATTAATAAGGGCAATTATGTAAGTGGAATTTTTTAAAAATAATCATATATTTATGGAAAAAATTAAAATTTTAATTATTAATATATATATTAATTTATAATTATTTTTTAAAAATAACACATGTAATATTTCTCTTCATTAATATATAACTAATATGTGTCCCACACACAGAATATATACACGATAAAAGCATGAGATGTGGTTTTTGCAGTTTACGATTAGAATAGAGAGTGTGGTGTAGGTTTTACTTCAAACCTATTTAAATTATTTAAATTATTCAATGTGTAATCATTATTTAAAAAATTATATTATCAATGGTTATTTAATCAAATCATAGTGGTGTTTTGGGAAATTGGTAAAAAATTAATTTTTTGATTTTTTAACTTTTTTAGTGACTTTTTTGATAAAAAATTGGATTGTTTTAGGTAAAAAAAAATTGACCTTATTGACTAAAAAAAGATAAAAAGCCAAAAAAACTAACTTTTTTAGCAACTTTCCAAAAGACTCCATAATCCAATAATGCGTGAAAACGTGATACACGAGTGGACACTTCTGACTACAAATGTAAAGAAGACAGATGAACTTATCCAATAATGCGTGAAAACGTGATACACGAGTGGACACTTCTGACTACAAATGTAAAGAAGACAGATGAACTTTTAGTAAGGAAAACAACTTTAAACTCTTTCTCTGTCTCATAATTGGGGGACAAGCATTTGTTAGTGCGCACACTCTCTCTCTCAGTCTCTCTCTCTCTCCCTCTCTTTCATATCATCTCTCTGTGATTATGATCAATAGAGAATAATTCCGTTTGGTAGCTCGAAATCAAGACGGCTCAAATAGTCTGAGACCAAACGACGTTATTTTTGAAATTTTTTTTTTCTTCTTCTCTTCTCTCTTTGAAGATGAAGAATACAGAGAGAAGAGGAAGCTGGTGGGTTTTTCTTTTTTAGTCCAAATCCAGAGAGAACATGAAGAACGCAAAAGAAGTTAAAGAGCAAGTCAGCCTTTTTTGGACCTTCAACATCTTCATCAACATCAACAAAAGTCATCATCTTCATCAACACATCATCATCATCATCAACAATTTTTTTTTCCCCTTCATCTTCAGATCCAGATCTACTATAGAAAAAGAAAAAAAAAAGAAAGAAGAAGAAGAAGTAGAGAAAACAGAGCGCCGCCACCGGCAGAGAGCCATTACTGTCAATCTTCCTTCTTTTCCTCCTCCGCTATCACCGCCATCGCCTTTTCTCTCTTCCTCTTCTCTTCTCTCTTCTGTCTCTCTCCTCTTCTCTTCTCTTCTCCTCTCTTCTTTTCTCTTCTTTTCTCTTCCCTTTGTATTTGAAAAAAAAGCAAAAAAAAAAAAAAAAAAGAATACCCAAAACGACGTCATTTTGGGTATTCAAGCCACTGTTCGAGCCACTTAGTTCGAGCTACAAAGTATTTTTGAATAGAGAATTCTAAAATCAATTCATCATCATTTATATTCTTTTAATTTTCAAAATATTTATAACTCATCTTTTTTTAAAATAAATTTCTTATATTTACCATTATAAATATTTAACTTTATCAAATATTCTCATATAATTATTTATGTCCCTTTCATTTCTTTCTTATTTTTCTTCACATCTATCTTCTTATTCTTTTTTTCTTCTTTTTTTTTTTTGTATGTATGCTATTAAATTTTAAATTGTAATTATCATCATATTTATTAACTAAAATAGCAAATAAAAAAATATTGGTTAATTAAAATATATCTAAGGCACATAATTTTGAAATCATGTTGATCTTTAGTCATTCTATCATAAAATGAAAATTGGATTTGATTTAGTTTTATAACTAATATTGCTAACAATAAGTGATATCCCATGAATCAAAATGCTAGCTCCGCACTCGTAATAAGTGATCAATTATAAAATGTCACATCACTTAAAATGTAGGAGTTCCGCCACTCGTAATAAGTGATCAATTATAAAATGTCACCTTGTAAGTTGATCTTAACAATGGCAATGGATCAAAGTTCTCGTGAGGGTGTTTAATCACGAAGAAGAATACAATCTGGAAGAGGAAAAATAGAGAGAAAATCAAGTATGTTGAACCTATGCATCGCCCATATATATATATAGCATATGGTGGTTGTTTAATCAATGGTTGCAACTTATTGAATTCAAACTCAATGATCACCATGTTTCTAAACCATTGTAACTCTTCATTTAAATCATAACTTCCTACTTCCAGTAACTTCTTCCTACAGGAAGATTGAATCACCATATAAGGATTTGATTTGGTGTGAGAGGGTCCACCATATTATGGTGTGATCATCTCTCATACCTTCATCTCCCACTTGATCGCATTATAATATTGGTGATGAAACCTGAGTTAGGCATGTTTACATTGGTACCAAAATTTTGCCTCATGCCAACTTTCATCTATGAAATTACCTCATAGATCGACGTCTGATTGTGACTTGTCCATACGTGCGCACGTTTTTGCCACCAATCTGACTGCACCCGTACGAATGTGTTCTCCCACTGACAACACACTCCAGATGACTTCAATTCACTATATTTCAAGTGAACGGCATCAATTTTCAGTGATGGGTTTATAGTCCATACGCAATCACCATTGACGACTTCAGCCGCACACATTTTTCATGTGTCGACCCGCACTAAAATTATTGTTAAGTACTTCCTTTAAGACCCATTCCTGAAGGTTTTCCTTAACATACCTTATCAATGACTTTTTGCTGATCAAGCAGACAATACCCTCTAGTTAGCATGTTGCATATTATGGACTTTACATCTTATGCTAACTATGATATCCGTACCTTGTCAGTTCCTCTATCTTGTTACCTGACCAAACACATGTTTCCATGCAAGATAGAGTCGCAAAACATCGGTTATCTAGGTGTCCCCAGAGTCATCTAACTATGCTCTTATATAAGTAGCTAAGCCACTTAGCTAGGCATTTTTCAACCGCATATTAGCTACATGTTCTCTGAATTGTTCCAGAGACAAACCTTTGGTCATAGGGTCAGCCACCATCTCTTCTGAGGGTATATAGTTGACTTTAATTTCACCTCTCTCCATTATGTCTTGAATATAGTGGTAACTTGCATCAATATGTTTTCCCTTAGAGCTATTTGCTCCACTTTTTATTAATGAGATGGCGGATTGATTGTCACAAAACATATTGACCGGTCTGACAGGTATACCTAATTGTAAACTGTTAACAAATCGTTTTATCCATACCGCATTACTAACGGTTGTGCTGCAAGCTATGCATTCAACTTCCATAGTGTACTTTGCAACACAACTCTGTTTCTTACTTAACCAAGAAACTGCTGTTCCACCAAACAAGAACACATGACCACTAGTAGATTTTCTATCATTTACATCTCCTGCAAGATCTGCGTCAGTGTATCCTTTTGTGTCTAGATCACACAAACCAAAACATAACTTCAAATTTTTAGTGCCTTTTAAATATCTGAATATTCTTTTGACTGTTTGTCAATGTTCCTTACCTGGATTGGATTGAAACCGACTTACTAATCCGACTGCATGAAAAATGTAAGGTCTTGTACTTGTCATAGCATACATTAGGCTGCCTATGCCTGAGCATACGGGACATTTCTCATTTCCTCATTGTCAGACTTAGTTTGAGGACTCATATTTTTACTAAGACTTTGTCCCTTGCAAACAAGCGTGCTTAAAGAATTACAGTTATTCATATTAAATCTTTTGAGTACTTTGTCTAGATATTTCTCTTGATCTAGATATAATAATTTTGAATTTCTATCTCTTGAAATTCTAATTCCTAGAACATAGGTTACAAGACCCATGTCTTTCATTTTAAATCTAGATGCCAAGAAAGTTTTGGTTTTTATAATCATATCTGGACAATTTCCGGCTAACAATTTGTCATCCACGTATAAAGATAATATTGCTAATTTATCATCATTTTTCTAGATATAAACACAGTGATCTAATGGACTCATAACGTAGCCCATTTCTAAAATGGCTTGGTGGAATTTCAAGTACCATTGTCTTGAAGATTGTTTAAGTCCATATAGAGATTTCTTCAACTTGTAGACTTTATCCTCGTTGCCTTGGTTTTGGAAACTATCAGGTTTAATCATATAAATTTCCTTTTTTAATTCTCCATTGAGAAAAGTAGTTTTAACATCTAATTGATGCAATTCCAAATCCATCCTAGCTACCACCGCCATTAGAATCCTTATAGAGGCAAATTTTGCAACAGGAGAATATGCATTTACGAAGTCTATTCCAGGTTGTTGAGTGAATCCCTTGGCTACTAACCTGACCTTGTATTTCTCTAAACTTCCATCCACTTTGAATTTCTTTCTAAGAACCCATTTGCAACCAATGGCTTTTCTTCCATTTGGGAGATCGGTTAATTCCCAAACATCATTTTCCTTGATCGAGTCAAGTTCTTCATTCATTGCCTTAAGCCATTGAGTAGCATCATTGCTACTCATTGCTTCATTATAAGTAGTAGGATCATCTTCTAAGTTATTAAGTTCTTTAACTTGAAAAACATAATGATCTTTAAAAAACGTAGATGGACGTCTTGCTCTCTTACTCTCACTTATCTCAGAATTCGAAGCAGGTAAAATAACATCATGTAATTTGCGTTTGCTCCCACTATTAGATGGTTCGGGGAGAATAGGTGGACTGTGTGAAAAAGAAGGAAGTGAAGAATCCTGAGATACTTCAGAGAGTAATTCAATTTGTTCAATAGGAGTAACAAGATTAGTGGATTCAAGAAAAATAGCATCTCTACTTTCTATTAATCCACGTTCAGGATGGTAAAAACGATAACCACTCCCATTTTCGACATAACAAATAAACTTGTATTCCCAAGTTTTGCTGCCCAATTTATCCCTTAAAGGTTTGGGAATAAGTACATGTGCCTTACATCCCCAAACTTTCAGATTTTGAACATTAGGTTTAGTTCCATGCCAGCATTCGTAAGGAGTTAGAGGCTTGGCTTTTGTTTCGACTCTATTTAATATGTATGCAACAGTGGACAAGGCTCCCCCCCAAAAATGAATAGGAAGATCAGCATGAGCCATCATAGACCTTGTCATTTCCATGAAAGTACGATTTCGTCTTTCTGTGACCCCATTTTGTTGTGGTGTGTATGGCATTGTAAACAAATGTTTTATGCCATTGTCCTTGCAGAAAGATTCTATAGCTTCATATTCACCACCTCTATCATTATTCAAGTGTTTAATGGACCGACCAAGTTGCTTTTCTATCTCTAATTTATATTCCTTAAACTTGTCAATTGCTTCTGATTTGTGTTTAAGAAGGTAGCTATGTCCATATCTTGAATAATCATCAGTGAAAGTAATAAAGTATTCCATGCCTTGATGAGTTTTAGTTTTTAAAGGGCCACAAATGTCCGAATGAATTATTTCGAGTAATTCCGATGATTTCCAATGTTTGAAAAATGGCTTGCTAGTCATTTTGCCTTTGATACATGGTTCACATATATCAAAATTATCGGAATATACCTTCGACAATAAGCCATTTTTAAACATTCGAGACATTTTATTTTTATTAATGTGACATAACCTTAAATGCCACAAATAAGAACTATTACTAGTAAAAATATGCAAATAATCAGAAATACATACTTTATTATCAGTAGGAAGAGAGTACATGTCATTCACTCTTACACATTTCACTAATACACTTCATTTATTAATCAATACTGTGTTAAACCTAAAATTAATCTCAAAACCTTTTTGAGTTAACACCGGAACTGAAATTAAATTTCGCCGAATGTTGGGTACATAAAGCACATCATGAAGCACAATAGAAGTTCCATTAATAGAGAATTGACAATTCCCGATGCCCAAAACATCACTGTATGAGTTGTTGCCCATGTAGATTCTGTGTTCACCAATCTTCTTTTCAGTAAATTCCACGAACATGTCTTTATTTTGCACAATATGCCTAGTTGTAGCAGAATCAATTCATCATGAATTTGATGAAGGTTCAAGCACCATTGCTTCAGAAATTGTCATGACAATAGGGTTATGATCTTTTTTTCTGTTTCTTCTGAGGACAATTGTAGACGTCCCCGAACGTCCCGGGAAGAGACCCCCCCGTTTTGTTCATTGGGCTCACTACAGTTCAGGACTTAATGTCACGGTCCTGTATCTAATCTCGCAGAGTGCAATACAAGACCGATGAAATCATCAAAGAGTCCAAATCCGGCAAATCATTTTTGAAAACAGATTTTTTTGAAAGAAGTGCCAAACATGGACTGCTTTGCCAGATACAGAGTCGCCACCTAAATATTTTATTTTGAAAAATTTAGAAAACCCTGACTCGTTGCCTAAGGCCACGTGTCCGTCATCACCAAAGTTTCCTCAGCTCGGGAACTTGGGTACGATTGGGGAAGGTCACTTCGTGAGCACCCTCGCTCGTCTGATCAAAGATCGGCCTCTACTAACCATGATATCTAGTTTTGAAAACATTATGCGTTCTTATTCCGGTTATTAGCCTGGATTTACTATGTGATGCGCACAGCATACAAGTATAGACTGGATCGCCTGAATCGGAACGAAACATCTCATGTTTGTTTTTTAAAGCGGTTTGCTACTCGCAAGTAGGCTAAAATGTGGATTTGCCACCCTAGGTGGGCTTAGAAAACAAGGTGATTTGCCACTATCTAGTGGGCTTAAAACTCACAATTGATGAATTGTTCCAATCCAAATAACCCAACCTTCACCCACAGGCATTCAGGCAGGTATATCATATAAGCAAATAGCCTCATGGTAAGCATGCTATCATGGTAGTCACTCACACGCATGCAAGGATGCTAAAGCATAAAACTTACCGTGTACTCCAAGCCAAAACAGAAGTTATGTTAGAAATCCATGCATGATCCTAACTATACAGAAATGCCTAATGCAACACATGCAAAATGCAACTAAGATAGACTCGGCTATTCTAAGATGGCATATGAAATGCTACAACTAACAAGTATTCAACTTGGAATTGAAATACAAATGCAGTTAGTTTGATGCGCCGAGCCCGGTGCATGCAATACAGATGAATGATGCAAACATGCTATCATAAGTATGCTAATTGAAACATGCCCTAATCTAACCACCATAAGCTGTTAAATAAAAGGAAGAAAGATGTGGGGTTGGAAGACATACATCACACTCACGCACACTTATTACAATTGTGCCCTCGCTCGGAGGGTCCGAAAGAATAATACAGTCCGAATAAATAGTACAGTCCGAATAAATACAAAATCCTAATTAATTAACAAATTAATCTAGGAAAGCAGGTAAATTAGCACGCAAATCCATGGACCACCTCAGCTCTGTTCCAAATGATGAATGATGCATGCTCGAGTTGCCTTGCGTAGAAATCCATTACGATGCCCCGGTTTGCCTCTGTTTGCAATTGTTTTCGGAAGATTGCGCAACGCTCCAGAAGGCCGCTGATTTTTGATTTACTGCAACAGAGAGCAACAAAGGGGCATGGCAAAGTATTTCACATATGTATGCATGACTACTCTTTAGGGAGTATAGTCCTCAATCCTCGTGCCATCAATCACGTATATCGATGCATGATGGCCGAGGAGTCGAATTGCACGACTCAATATGAAATGAATGCACATGAAAACACAACAAGACCTCCATCATGGGTAATCCGGAGTGAATTGAGACACGTTCCGTCACTTGGAGTACGAAACGTCCCTTGTTTCCCGTGCTTGGGCTAACTCCTATCCCAAACACAATGCAAATGAAATGGCATACACAATGTGACTAACATACAACCTAGCATACGCAATGCTATGAGATAGCATACACAATGCTCGATGTAACATGGCATACACAATGCACTAACACGTAACCTAGCATACGCAATGCTATGAATTGAAAAGGCATACACAATGCATAATGGACTTACACCAACATGAGTGGACCTTAGACACACTCACATCAGTGGCCATGAGATGGAAAAGAGACAACCGAAATGCGTGCACACGTGCGCGCATACCGAAGACCGAACCTAAAGCACAAAATGCCACTCTACCAAAGCATGGCAAGGGATGAAAGATGGCATACAAACAAGTAATTTCCAGTGCTGAAACATGATGTTAAATGGTCCCGAAACATGGAAATATGGCACCCGATGCATGGAATAAGCCTCGAAACTCAAAACTAGGCACATGTATTGAACCACAAGTACACAAAGCAAGCATTATTTGATCATGAAATCAAAAGACAAAGCCAAGACAGTCCCAAAACATGCACATTTCTAGTTTAGAGCATGGCCAAAAGATACTAACATGATGGACTAAAATAGTATGCAACATTGGCTAGCAGGCATGGTTTACATGGCATGTATATGAAAAAAAATGAGAACTCATCAAACCAGCCAAAAACAGTGAATAAAACAAGCCAAAATATGCCCAAATAATCACTAAAATGCAGCCAATGCATGTAAAAATGAGGGGCTTCTTTGGAAGGCCATTCAAGGGGTTGTTAAGCACATATAAGATAGACACTTAGCATGACCAAACCAACTATGGAAATGAGTTATGACAGCCCTAAAACTCACAAAATTGGCCCTGAAATCAGTCAAGGAAGCATACGATGAAAGGCCCCCTTAAAAGGCCTTGAATGGAATTGTTCTACACATGCACTATAGACATAAAATATGATCAAAAGGGCCCCAGAAAGACCTAAGGCAGATCTTAAAACCCACAAAATTGGGCCCAAAAAGTGACTTCAATGCATGAAAAATAGAGCCCCTTTGGAAAGCCAATGATGCTAGTAAAGAAAATGAGGGGTGAGAGGGTCACCCCTCTATGATTTCAATGCTCAAAACCTCATCAAAGCCACTAAAAATCCCCTGTATTTCAGTGGCTAAGAGGTCAAAACAAGTCCAATGCAAATGCTCTAATGCATAGCCCTAAATATGAATGAATGAAGCATGCAAGGAAGGAGATGACTCCAAGCAGAAAAGTGACCTCAAGAAAACTTAAAGAGGAGGTCAAAAAAAGGCTTTTTCCAGTTTATAACAAATCTTGAAAATGTTCAAAAGTAAGGCTAAAGTATGATGCAAAAATAGCCATAAAAGAGAGATAGAGGGTAAGGGGAAGTAGATGACCTCAAACAGCAAAGTGCCCTTAAAAAAAGTTGAAGAGGAGCTCAAAATATGACACTTTCTAGTTTATGACAAAGCCCAGAAATACTTTCAAGTGAAGCTAAGTAATGAAGCAAAAAAATGCAAGTTTAAGGGAAATAGACACTTACCCTTGAAGAGCCGACCTCCAGCAGCTTTTGGACCAAGTTGGTGAGCTTTCAACCTCTGCAAATGATTTCCAAGGTGCTGGAATGGATGATGGAGGTGTGGTGCTAAGGGTTGTAGTGCAAATGGACCAAGAAAATTAGGGTTTTGGAGCTTGGAATAGTGATAATGGAGGAGGGAGGTTATATGCCTTAGTAAATTTTGTTCAACCCTCTGATATGAAGCCAAGCCTCTCTTTTATAGAGGAGAGGTTCCAAAATATCCAAAAAGGTCCCCAAGTATCCTCCATACGTGTATGGAGGATGCACCAAATGGCTTCCAGCTGGCACAACTGGATTACACTCAAAAAAAGCAAAAAGCAAGAAGCAGGCCGGCCAGTTCAAGTGGCCGGCCGGCCACCCCCCTGGTCGGCCGACCAAGGGTCAAAAGGGTCAAAAAAAATTTCTGGCCGGCCACCCCAGAAAGGTGGCCTCCCAGATGAGTGCAACACAGCTATGTAGAGAAAAACCAGAAAATGTGACCCAAGAGAGAGAAAAGCTAGCTTTTAAGCAAGGTTCAAAAGGGTCAAGATGAATTTCTGGCCGGCCTACCCATATTGGTGGCCTCCCAGATGAGCACAACACAATGGTGGTATGAAAAGCCAGAAAATGTGGCTCAAAAGTGGAAAAAACCAGTTTTCTGTCAGAAAAATCGGCTTTTGGAGAGAGAAAATGAGAAAACTGGTTTTTCAGGGGAAAAGGTGGCTAGCCATCATACTACCCCCTCCCTAATAGTGAAAATAGGGTCTCTACCATAAACGGACCAAAGCGGATGCAAAACGAAGGTTCGGGGGCCAAAACGCTCGGTTCGGGGCCCCAAAAACAGGCTGTTAGGCACCGGAAGTGGCGTATGACCACGAAGGTGGTCTCCAGGGCCACAGTGTCCCTCTAAAGGGAGGAAATAAGGTGTGTGTCAAAAACCGGAGCAAACGGAGGTAGTTAAGCGGTCTCGAACCGAGGCACACGGCCGACGGCTTCGAAAACCGGAAACCGGGCTCCAAATGGGAAAAAGGGCCTACGACCACGAAACGTAGCCTACGGCCACTGAGAGATAATCTACGAGACCTCTCCCTCCCTTCGGGAAGGGAAAACAGAGAAAACAAGACCTGGTTCGCCAACCGATGCAAAGCACAAAAGAGCCCCGAAGTCCGGAGGCAAGGCTCGCAGCCGAGACTCTGAAACCTCAGAACGAGCACAATATGCAATATCACCGAGCGCTCAACTGGTGACGTCTGAGTCTAAAGGTCGGTCAAAATAGGGTGTCTACAGTTGCCCCTCTTTGACAGAACTCAGAAGTCATTCTTGACGGGAGTGAATGTCAAAGCCCAGAGATGACCCATTTTTGACAAGGCCGAAGACTTAGACAAACAGGTGAGATAAGCAGAGATATGCCTACAGGCGTGCCCGCAGGCGGGGGCAAAATGCAAAATGATATACACAAAGCCTGACGTAACTCATGATCATGTAAAGCAGCAAGCTGTAATGAAGCGCACACGCAACAGTTTTAAGCAAGAATGCAAAGCAACAACTACATTTCATGTAGTTTAAGAATGCGGGGAATTATTCAATTCTCGCCACGTCTCACACGGAGAAGATACAATACCTGCGCGATTCGTCTGGTTGCACCAGCTTCAAATGAACCGTACATACAATATCGTGCTTGTAAAAGAGAGAAACTTAACAAGTACAACATAGTTAGCAACACATGTCCAACGCTATATCGAACGTAGATAAACAGGGTGCCGATGGGAGAGTGCATCGCAATGCGAGAGACACGCGCGTGTCAATGCAAGCTAAGCGTGAGGGTATGACAATACCAATGAAACGTGCACAACAATGCAAGTGGTATGCATGATAATGCAAGTGACGTGCATAACGATGCATGATAAATGCAAATTCGAATGCATGTTTGACACGAAACAACGAGCAAAGAAATGCGAGTTTTGACAAGTGAGACTCAATTGCGACCTCCGGTTTACCTCCCGGAAGGGTCACGGCATACTCAACAAGGATACATCTTGTTCTTGACGAGTGACGATGGGGCACGCATCGAAAATTGGAGTTGGAGTTCCCGCGGAGGGATTTCGCGACGAAAAGTGCACTTTTCTTGTACTTTCTCGGGTGTTGGGGACTTCGATGACTACCAAAATTTGCAGAGACCTTGGAGACCCTCTTGGGAACATGACCGACCAGGTTTGGAGTCCAGGGGAGGCCACCGACCAGGTTTCAGTGCAGGGGGTGGTCGGCCTACCAAAAAAGGTGACCGGCCGACCACCTAGCCCGAATCCGGGGCAATTTGGTCTTTTTGCTCTCATTTCTTTAAATGTACATGTCCAAAGCTCTTTTCCTCATAACTTCAACTCCGAAACTGCCTTCTCCTCCTTTCTAGACCATTTTTTCTCTCAGATCTGCACTCTATACGCGTTTTCCAACGCCCCACGCAAAGTTGTTTCGCGAAAACTTTCAGTTTTCTTCACTTTGAACCGATTAAATTTTGATTTCGGAGCTTCTTTTCTCATTTTCACCACTTGAGGTAAGTTTGTCTCAATATTTGGAAGATTTTCTCGGGAGTTGACTTTTGTTGACTTTTTCATTTCCCGAGAGTTGACTTTTGTTGACTTTTTCCAATTTTGGCTCATTTCGCTCATTTTTGCAGATTCCCTGAGATGGCGGGTCAATTTCCCCATGGCGGAGGTTCTCCAGGCGCCAGAGGCGATCCAGACATCATGTCTTTGCCGCCGAGGATTCGGCCATTCATTCCCGAGAGGTACGATCCTCCGACTCATGTCCTCCCTCGGGCAGTTTTTTATCACTTTACCGACTTCGACCCTCGAGCTCCTATGGACCTGCCACTGCGGGAGCCGGAGTCCCATCTCTCCCATCAGGCACAAGAGGTACGTACTTCACCTTTTTACATTTCCTGCCTTAATTCTGCATTTTCCCTGCATTTCATGCTATGTATGCTTATTGCTCGTTCTGAACATGCAACCCACATTCGTTGAAAGTTGAACACGCAGCCCAAACTTTAAATTTCTGAAATCTGAACACACAGCCCAAATTTGATGGTGAACACGCAGCCCACATTTGTTGAAAGTTGAACACGCAGCCCAAACTTTAAGTTTCTAAATTCTAAACACACAGCCCACATTTGATTGAAAGTTGAACACGCAGCCCAAACTTTAAATTTCTGAAATCTGAACACACAGCCCAAATTTGATTGTGAACATGCAGCCCACATTTGTTGAAAGTTGAACACGCAGCCCAAACTTTAAATTTCTGAAATCTGAACACACAGCCCAAATTTGATGGTGAACACGCAGCCCAAACTTTAAATTTCTGAAATCTGAACACACAGCCCAAATTTGATGGTGAACACGCAGCCCACATTCGATTGAAAGTTGAACACGCAGCCCAAACTTTAAATTTCTGAAATCTGAACACACAGCCCAAATTTGATGGTGAACACGCAGCCCACATTCGATTGAAAGTTGAACACGCAGCCCAAACTTTAAATTTCTGAAATCTGAACACACAGCCCAAATTTGTTTGAAAGTAGAACACGCAGCCCAAACTTTAAATTTCTGAAATCTGAACACACAGCCCAAATTTGATGGTGAACACGCAGCCCACATTTGATTGAAAGTTGAACACGTAGCCCAAACTTTAATTGAATTTGATTTGATTTGCACACAGCTCATATCCTTCATTTGCACACAGCTTATTCATTTCATTCTGAAACTGAATACATGTGTTCATTATGAATGCAGACATCCTTCCGCGTTACACGGGGATACGGCTCCATTGCTGCGAGAGATTGGTATGGGGAGCTCCCGGAGGCTGTCCGCGATTTGGTTGATCTGGCAGGATTCGGGACCTTTTGTACCGGGATATCTCGCTATCCAGCTAGCCGGACATTGATGGGCGCCCTGGTGGAGAGATGGTGGGACACCACCAACTCTTTCCATTTCTCAGCCGCTGGGGACATGACCATGACCCCATTTGACTTAGCCGTGTTGACGGGCCTTGACGTGGGAGGCTGGGTGATCCCTTACAACAAGGACATGGGCGAGTGGGAGGCTGACTGGATTCATCTGTTAGGAGCTCGTCCACTGGTCGACCGAACTTCGGGCCGAGTCCGATACACCAGGTTTTCTGCGCAGTTCAGGGGGACTGAGCCCGAGACTCCTGAGGAGATTGCACAGTACGCCCGTGGGTTTTTGATGTTCCTCTTCGGGACCACTCTGTTTGCCGATAGGGCGAACACCGTTGGGCTATATTTGCTGAGTGCCCTGGTAGACCTTACGCAGGTTGGTCAGTATGACTGGGGTGGCGCTAGCTTGGCTACCCTCTATTGCTATATGAGCGCAACCTCCCGCTGATAGGCTTACTCCCCAGGGTGTCATTGATGCCAGGCTGGGCATTGATGCACTGCTACATTTGGAGGACGGGGAGTACGCGACCTACCGTCACACCTACTTGATGCCTCCATTGACAGGTGTTCGTACTCCCTCAAGGAGGTCTACTGGCATGCCGTCTTTGAGTCGCACCCGAGCCAGAGACATTCCTTCGGCTAGTAGGGCTGGCACGTCCAGAGGTGGGGCTAGACTGGTCCCCCTGATTCCCTCGACTTATCATCATGCCGGATGGCCAGATATCTCGACTGAGTTGACGGGATGAAGATACGGGGATTCCTACCCAATTCCGCTAGAGCCTCCTATGCCAAATCATCTATACACCAGAGACCTTGACTCATTACCGGTATGTTTTACAGCTTTGCTTTATCACTTAGATACTTGGACATTCATTCATTCACTGATGATTTGCACTTGCATCTGCAGCCTACCACAGAGTATGCTGAGGGGTTACTCGGGTTAGTGGCCTCGCTCGAAGGCATGGTCTTGCGGAGAGAGGCGCAACTGTCCATCATGGGCGTCTCGGTACTGTTTAGTTTTCTTGCATTTATCATATTCCTAATGACATGCTGAATTTGAACATTTCACTGCATTGATTGACCGACTGTATGCGGAGAGCACATCTGACACGATCCATGTACTATATTTGCATGCATCCACTCCATGTAGCCTTTTATCTGTACATCTGATATACATATTTTGGCTGATGTATTCAAATTGCACTCTTTCTTTTCAGATGCCTCCGATATATACCAGACCACAGGCCGGGCCATCTGGGCCTTCCCGAGGAGCTGGGCCATCTAGGCCTTCTCGAGGAGCCGGGAGAGGGGAGTCGTCTTGCGGACAAGGCGGGCGCAGAGCATATATCATTGAGGAGGAGTCCAGTGAGGAGGAGGAGTTCGCGCATCGTCAGTCAGAGACATCTGCTGGCAGAGAGGATGACTCTGAGTCTGGCTCTGAGGGCGGAGGTGATGCCGAGGAAGATTCCGAGGACAGTGGCTCCGATTCAGATAGTGGTGCTGATGGAGATGGCACAGAGGCTGTTCCACAGAAGAGAACGAAGAGGGCCTCTTTTTCTTACGCTTGAGAGCACAGATGTTCCTGCTTTATTTGCCTTTTTTGCTAGTAGTTGTAACACATTGTACATTTTTAGGCAGTTTTATTTTCTGCAAAACTTGTACCTTTGTTGTAAAATGTTGTAACAAAGGAAACATGATGGAATGAAGCAGCTTTTGTTCAAAAAAATGTTGTATTTTATGTTCTTACATCGCATCGCATTATTTTGCACAAAAATGAGATTGAATGGAAATCGTGCATTGAAAATTGCCAAGTCAAGTAGTGAACCGACGCAACAAAAAAAGCAACTTAACTTACTAAGAAAGGACAGAACCTTAGCAAGTTTACAACTCGATAAGCAAGACACAACAATGTTGATTAAACTTACAACTCGATAAGCAAGACATAATAATGTTGATAAACAAAGAGTAACAACTCAATACACAAAACTCGTCAACTCGACAAAACTTAACAACTTGGTAAGCTTAACAACTCGGTAAGCCAAGCAACAACTCGATAAGCAAAAACAACAACTCAATAAGCAGGATTTAACAACAACTCGATAAACAAATGCATTTTGGACGATCTGGGTGACAGAACGCATCCGAAACAGAGAAAAACTCGCACCTTTAACGCCCCCAATGCATGGAAATGCTTGGAACTTTCTTCTAGAGGCTAAAACAAGACTAAAGCCACCCTCCTCTTGATGGCCGACCACCTAAGGGAGCTGGCTGACCAGCTTTTTGCATTGGAGGGGAGAGGGGTGGTCGGCCTGCCAGAAAAGGTGGCCGGCTGGCCACCTAGCTTGGCAACCACCAAATTTTCGACACGTGTCCTCCGAACAGTGCCCTATTCTCTTTAAAAACTCCAGGCTCGTGGTTTTCTCATTTCATCTTAGTTTTGTATCAAAATGGAGGCGTTCTTCACCCAAAATCTCACAGCTTGGATTGCTTCTCTAGATGGCTCAGAAAAGTTGAACTTCCGGGGCTTCGGCTTGAATGCACTATTCATGCTGAGCCGTACTTCGCTGCACATTCCGTTCCTCCATGCCGCGGCGAGGTTTTGGAATCCGGTAACACACGTCTTTAGCTTCAGCAGGCAAAAGATGTGTCCGACTTTCGAAGATTTTCAAGTTTTGATGGAATCTGAACGCCATGAAGAGATTTTGTCCTAGTTTCGCTTCGGTCATGCCCGAGCTTTAGGACAGATGTGTGGATTCACCATGCACGATGCTCGGTCTCTGATCTGTAATGGGGAACTGGATATCCTTGGCTTGATTCATTGCTTTTCTGATGCCGATAACCGCGGCGACCATCATTGGCAAGGTTTTCGGCAACACGCCCTTTGCTTGTGCATGCTATCTCAATTTTTGCTTGCCCCGGGCTTTAGCGGATCTAGCATCCGTCTGATTGAAGTTGCTCAAGGCTTGAAAAAAGGAAAGAGCTGCATTGCCATGACATTGGCCGAGACGCTAATGGGCTTGGATGCTTTCTATCGCCGAGAGACGACCAGATTCGCGGGGAGTCCACTACTGCTGCAGGTAATGTTTCCCACCCTTTCTCACATATATATTGCTCACATCACTCGACCCTCAGGCTCGATTTTTCTCACAAAACCCTTTTCTTACTTTTCTCTCATCGTACATCTCTCTATTATTTATTCTCTCATTTTTCATCCCTCCCCAGGTATGGTTGATGGATAAATTGCAGGTTGTGGACTCTTGCCCAGCCTACTCAGCTCGCGGCTACTTCTTCCAACAACAACTAGTCGATGCCCTTGATGAGGGATGATGGTTCGAATGGATGAGCAATTTGTCTGCGGATCGCATTGCTTGGCGCTGTCCTTGGCTCAATCTTCCGGCAATGAGCTATAGCATGTCCCGGCAGACCGGGATCCAGTTGATTGGTCTAACTCATTGTGTGTTCTACTTTTTGTTCTGATTCCAGCGCCAGTTCGGTCATGATCAGACTTGCCCGCCAGAGGGGATAGAGTATCTTGCTGCATTCCCGGTTCGAGGCGCACAGCTTGCCCGGTATGCCACAGCATGGAGGACTAGAGAGCTCCTGGCCCCTGCTCCCACTTTCAGTTGCACCTTGTCTGATGAGTGCTTGGATTGGCTCAATGAAGAGGCACAGGAAGGGCCCACTTTGATATCAGAGGCTTCGACCAGCTCTGGGCGGGGGCGCAAGAACACCTGACTTGACTATGCCCCGGATTTATTGCTTTATTAGTACTTTCAAGTTTTTCTTATGATTGTAATAAAAAACAACTTCAATTTGTATGCAAGAGCAGGAGAACTCTGTATTGAAATCAATGAAATTGAAGGTTGTGGGTACTGAAAATTTTCCGCTTTGGTCCAAATATAGTCTAAGTTGTAAAAAGATTAATTTTGAACAAAGTCAACTTTTATTAAAACTTTTCAAAATCATTTTCGATATGGATGAAAATTGGGCATGCCTGAAATTTGTCACTGAGATGCATAACCCCGGATCGCTGCAACTGGAAAGTTGCCCCTAGTTTGAAGAGCACTACACCGGAGATCATAACCGAACTCTTGAATGCTGAATAGACAAGGATGGCCGAGATGATCAAATGGACAAAGTTGATTGGGAAAAAGTTTATGGCTGAACTTCAAGATGAAGTTGCCTACGTATCCCAAAGATGGGAATCAAGCCTTACGTAGTTCAGGCTTAGGTTCACTCGAGTATTTTCACTCTCATTTTACGCTCTAACTTTTGCCAAGGCCGCCCTTTGCGGGTTTTCAACCTTGCGAGCTCAGTTTTTATATTTTCTAATTTTTCAATGCTCTAATTTTTGCCTAGGTCGCCCTTTTGGGTTTTTGGCCTAGCGAGCCTCTCAGGGATAATATTTCTTCAACTTGTCCATGTTGATCAGTTGCGAGAACTCCAAGCCATCTAGGTCCATTAGAACCACAGCTCCACCTGACCAGATAGCTTTGATGATGTAGGGACCAGTCCAATTGGGTCTGAACTTGCCCCTTGGGTCGTGGATGGGAGCTCAGTTGTCTTTGAGCACCAAATCTCCTTCTTTTAGATTCCTGGACTTAACTTTCTTGTTAAAAGCCCTGGCAATTCTGCGCTGATAGCCTTGAACATGGTACAGTGCTTTCAGTCTACGTTCGTCAAAAGGCATGAGTTCTTCAAATCTGTTATGTTGCCTATCTGCTTTGGCTATTTGACACTCAGCCAGCACTCGCAAAGACGGAACTTCAATTTCAATAGGTAGAACGGCCTCCATCCCATAAACTAATGAATACGGAGTCGCCCCAGTAGAAGTTCTGATTGAAGTCCGGTACCCCCACAGAGCAAACGGCAGCTTGTCTGGCCAATCCCGGTAGGTTTCCATCATCTTCTGCAATATGTGTTTGATATTCTTGTTGGCGGCCTCGACCGCTCCATTGGTTTGCGGCCAATATGTAGACGACTTATGAAAAGCCACGTTGTATTTCTCCAACAAGTCAATCACTTCCTTCTTGAAGTGGGAACCATTATCTGAAATGACCTCGTTTGGGACCCCATAACGACAGATGATGTTATTTCTGATGAACTTTGCAACATGCGAAGCCTTCAACACCGCATAGGATTGGGCCTCAACCCACTTCGTGAATTAATCTATTGCGACCAGAATGAATTCATGCCCATTAAACCCCTTTGGAGTGACAGCCCCGATCACATCGATTCCCCAAACTGAAAATGGCCATGGCGAAGTCATATTGTACAACTTTGATGGTGGGATGTTCATGCGGTTTGCATGGATTTGACATTTGTGGCATCGCCGAACAAAGCCGATACAATCATCCTCCATGGTGGACCAGTAGTAACCCTGTCTGAGGATCTTCCATGCCAGTATTACCCCGTTCATATGCGCACCGCATTCCCCTCCATGGATGGCCTCCATCAGGCGTTTCGATTCTTCGGCTCCAACGCACAGCTTGTACATTCCCAGATGTCCTCTCTTATATAATTTACCTTCGCAGATGATGAATTGAACGACCATTCTTCTGATTGCCCTTTTATCCTTGGCATTTGCCCCTAGTGGATACCCCTCTTTCTCCAAGAAATTCCAAATATCGTAATACCAGGGGTTCTCATCTTGAACCTTATCTATAGCAACGATTGATTCATAAGATGGTGCAAACTTCTGATCAATGATGACTGGACGCATCCGAACTCTAAATGGGATGTCTATCATGGAAGATAGAGTTGCTAGTGAATCTGTGAACCTGTTTTTCTCTCTTGCTAGATGAGCGAAGTTTAGCTTCTCAAACCGAGGAATCAACAAGTCCAAGGTCTGGTAATGCATCATCATCTTTTCTTCTTTGACTTTTCAGTCTCCTTTTGCTTGAGACACAACAAGGTTCGAATCCCCGATGACATCCAACCGTCTTGCCCCTAGTTCCAGGGCTGCTTCTAGACCGGTAATGCATGCCTCATACTCTGCTTCGTTGTTCGAGACTTTGAACCGGAGCTTGAATGCTAAAGGGATACGGGAATTGTCGGGTGCTATCAGCAACACTCCTATTCCATACCCATACTAGTTGGACGCTCCGTCGAAATACATCGTCCAAAACTCGTCGTCGATATGCAAAATGGCTTCATCTGGGAATAAGTACTCAACTGCTTCACCCCCTTCCACTAGATGATCGGCTAAGAATTCTGCTACTGCTTTTCCCTTGACCGACTTGCGTGTCACATATTTTAGATCGAATTCGAAAAACAACAACCAACGAGCTAGCGTACCCGTAAGTGCCGGTTTCTCGAAGAGATATTTGATGGGATCTAATCTCGAAACCAACATTACAGAGTGAGCTAACAGGTAGTGTCGCAGCTTCCTGGTAGCCCATACCAAGGCCAAACATGCCTTCTCCAATGGTGTGTAGCGAGTTTCATACTCTAACATCTTCTTGCTCAGATAATAGATGACCCTTTCCACTTTGTCCTCTGATTCCTGCGCGAGCATGCAGCCCATTGTGGTCTCAGTTACCGAAAGGTACAATATCAACGGTCTTCCCGGTTCTGGTGGTGACAACACAGGTGGGTTCTGTAAATATTCCTTGATCTTTTCAAAAGCAGCTTGGCATCGGCCGTCCCACTGGAATTTCTTGCCTTTCTTCAAGAGACCAAAAAGTGGTTCACAAGTCGAGGTTAATTCTGAGATAAACTGTCTTATGAATTGCACTTTACCCAGAAAGCCTCGCACCTCCTTTTCAGTCCTAGGTGGTGGTATTTCTAAGATGGCCTTGATTTTGGAAGGGTCAACTTCGATACCTCTCTGTGTAATCAGAAATCCCAGTATTTTCCCTGCTGTAACACCAAACATACACTTCTGAGGATTCAACCGCAATCGGAATTCTCTGATCCTTTGAAAGAATTTTTGCAAGGCGGTGTAGTGGCCCTCTCTTTCCTTGGACTTGACAATCATGTCATCCACGTACACCTCAACCTCTTTGTAGATCATGTCATGCAATATCGTGGTCGCGGCCCGTTGATATGTAGCTCCAGCATTCTTCAACCCAAACGGCATTACTCTGTAACAGTATGTCCCCTACGGGGTGGTGAAGGCAGTCTTTTCTCGGTCTTCAGGTGCCATCACTATCTGGTTGTAGCCTGAGAAGCCATCCATAAACGAAAGCAAAGCATGCCCCGCTGTGAAGTCCACTAACTCATCAATGTGCGGCAAGGGAAAGTCGTCCTTCGGACTAGCTCTGTTCAAATCCCTAAAATCCACACATACTCGGGTCTTACCATCCTTCTTCGGCACTGGAACGATGTTAGCCAACCAGGTCAGGTATTCGGATACCTGCAGGAAACCTGCGTCAATTTGCTTGGTGACTTCTTCCTTAATCTTGAGCGCCCAATCCGGACAGATTCTTCTGAGTTTTTATTTAACGGGTCGAGCCTCGGGGTCAAGAGGGATCCAATGCTGTACAATCTCAGGATCGATTCCAGGCATGTCTTCGTAGGACCACGGGAAAACATCTTTGAAATCTTTTAATAAAGCGACTAAGCGCTCGCGTTCCTCCGAAGACAACGTGGACCCGATCTGGACCAGCCGCGGGTCCTCCTCAGTACCGACATTCACGGTAGTGATTTCATCCATTAAGGGTTTAACAAATCTTTCTTGCTCTTGTTCAATTAAGCGTTGCAAAACCGGAGGAATTTCTTTCTCGTCGTTTTCATCAAAATTTTGAAAGTCTGAATTAATGCAATAAATCAAGGGCACAGAAAAGTACTCAAAAACCACAGCTACTTGATTCTCATTAAGAACATCCAAATCGTCCGATTCTTCGGTTACAACAGACTCAAAAGAGAAAGAAAAAGATGACCTGGACAAGACTGTGGCATCCGGGTTATCATCCCTAGGATTACCAGACTCAGTCTCAGTCGAGTTGGAACCTGATTCCGACTCACTAGATTCGGTGGAATCAAATTCCGGCTCACTACCTGACCTGGTGCTGTTGGACAAAACTCCCTCTTCATACTGCCAAATAAGAGAGGGTGCGATAGATGCATCCAAAATGTTTGCTAGTAAGCCCGCAGCCGTTCCATTCCTGATCATGCATACCGAGAAGTTATCCCCCAAGCACTTCTGTTCGATCGGAGGATCTGAAAGTAGACACGCCAGCGCTACCCCCATTTCACTTTCGACGTCCTCAGACTCCACTTTCTTGCTCTACGCAGCCTCAGCTAATGGGTCTGTCTGCTCTCCGGCAACGTCATCCCTGGGTAACTGCAGGTCAAAGAAAATCACAAACCCCGGCACGCGCTTCCTCTCCGCGTTTAGCCACGGCTCTGGGAAGCCACAGAACGGAAAGTCCTCCCCCTCCCGGACGAAACATCCGTTTAGGGTACCCTGAATGGGCCAGTGCATTAAGTCAAATGGCTTCCCCGCCTTTTTCGCTCTGGCTCTCCCAGCCATCTCCTTACCCTTCCTTATCCAATCCTCTTTGGTGGACAGATAACCCAAACCAAAGGTATGTGGGTTATGTGGCACCTCGGCCGATGTTGCGATGCCCTTGCGGCCGCTCTTTCCCAATCCCATCTCGGGGACATGTTAAAGCTTGTTCATGAGGTATACCGATTGAGCACTGACATACACCCCCTCATTAATAGCTAAGATGTTCTGCACAACCCGGGCCTCAGCTAGGGTAAAACCGGATAAGAACGCATCCTTCATACTGTGCTCAATTTCCAAAACTGGCGTAGATACTTCCGGCGGTGGATGGATCGATGAATTCCCAAAAACAATGGCTACTCCACTTCCATGGGGGTATTTCACCATTTGATGCAAGGTAGAAGAAACTGCTTTCACTTGATGCAGCCACGGCCATCCCAAGAGCAGATTGAAAGTGGCGGGAACCTCTAGGATGTGAAAGTCAATTTCATGCTGTCCCGGCCCAACCTTGGTCTGAATTTTCGCTGTCCACATGACTTCTCTGCTTGTATTGTCATATGCCCGAATCACCCGGGCAGTTGGCACAAAGTCCGCGGTCTTCAAGCCAATTGCATAGGCAGTCCTCGCTGGACATACATTGATGGTGGACCCTGTGTCGACAAGCACCACGGGTATCCATTTATTTCTGCACTCCACGAAGATGTAGAGTGGCTTGTTATGGTTCGCACCCTCAGGTGGCAGTTCTTTGTCAGAGAAGGTCAACATCGGGGTAGCTCCTCCCGGAAAAACTAAGCCTACCAGCTGTTCGGGTGTGGTGTCTATAGAGAGCTTGGCCTTGTCCATGGCCGATAAGACAGCTTGTCGATGCACTCGCGATGCCATAAGCAGTCCCCAGATGGAGATGTCTGCTTGTATCTTCTTTAACTGCTTCAGTATAGCCTCTTCTTCAACTTGCTTCTCTTTCTGTCTCTCAACTTCCTTATCCTTCCCAGACGCCTCCGGCTGGTCTCGGTACGGGGGCTTGAAATACCGTCCGCTTCTCGTCACGTAATCGACCTCACCGATATACCAGGTATCATCTGGCTGATTACTCCCCCAATCCTCATCCGTGTGGGCAAGCCATAAATCATCGTCCTCCCACCACATTCCGTCGGCAGCCAACAGATACCTGTCTGGCTCCGGTTCAATTGCACCCGCAGTACTCTCCGTCCACATGCTCACAACATTCTCTATCTTCGTGCACACAGCACTCTCAGTCCCCTCAGGGCCCTTAGCTTTCCTAATTCTCTCGGCATCCTCCAACCTTTCTTGTTCCAGCTGCGTCAGTACAGCTGGCTATTCAATAATTCCCACATTCATAATGCCCAAGTCTCGAGCGGAATTCTTAGCACCGGCGCTCTCCAGCGATTCATTCTAATTTCTGGCCCTTCCGGCCACCACTGATATTCTTGCCCCTGCCAGGCCCTGTTCTAACTGAGCTTTGTCAACAACGTCTTGTAAGTCATCAAGCCACCCAGTAGCCTCTGCCGATTCCTCATAATCAAACCAGTTGACTGCCGCGTCTTCTGGATCTTGGTCGTTGAAAAACTGGAGGTTGGCCAAGTCCTCTTCCACAACCGTTAAACCATCTGTCCCCTGCTCAAATCCATCTTCTCGGATCACACACAGCTCTGCCCTCTCTGGCAATTCAATATTAGGCTCACACTGGCCTGCTGGCAGAATGTAATCACTCGGATCGTAGGCTTCCCCAGCGACACTCCCAGACTGTTCAAACCCTGATTGAACAATTCCATCCTCTTCTGAAATCTCCTCTGTTCTATCTCTGCCAGTCACCACCATTGGCTCGGGTTGGGTTCTGGAGATGTCCAACATGCACAAAGAGTCCGTGCAGTCAGGAAGGAGCACCTCCAGCTTAGGCAGGTGGGAAGGAGTGATATATATGTTGGGAACGTAAGACACGACCCCAGTCGGGATAAAATTGATTCTTTTGGGAGGTGGAGCTTGGTTGTGCGGTAGAAGAGGGTTTGTTGTGACATTGGGTTTTTCTGGAGGTACAATCACCTGCTTGTCAATGAGGTCTTGAATCTCATGACGCAACCTGAAACATTGGTCAGTGTCGTGACCATGTTGTTGGTGATATGCGCAGTATTTTGCTGGGTTATGAGGAGAGAGTGGATTTGGCAATGGCCTCGGCTCCCGGGGCTTTAAGTGCCCTTTCTTGATTAATACCCCTAGAGCCTTGGACAAGGACATATACAGTGGGGTGAAGGTTCTTTGGCCTCTGGGTTGGAATCGAGTGGTTTGTGTGTTACTTCCGGACGCGCCGGAGAAAGGTGTAGCTGCCATGGGTCTTGGAAGGGGAGGGGGAATGGTGGTGACCATGCTCACCTCCGAAGCTCTTGCAGTTGTAGCGCCACTTGGGCCTGTATTGTTGTTGCGGTTAAAGGTTCTTCTGGGTTGCTCTCTATCTTGGTCAATCAGACCTTGTTTCATTGCATCTTCGATTTGTACTCCCATTTCATGTAGATCTGAAAAAGTGGGGAAGGGGAGCACAATCATTTTTTGCATCAGTTTTGGCTGGAGATTGTGCACAATCATCCTGATTTGGTCTTTGTTGGTAGGCCTCAGGGTCATCATCGAAGCCTTCACCTTCCACCGAGTTACGAAATCCAAGAAGCTCTCCTTAGGCTCCTGCCTTGTTGTTTCGAGATCCCGGGTCATAATCTCGATTTGGGTATTATAAGAGTATTGCGCGACAAAGCCCTCGGCCATTTCATCCCAACTCCGCTTGACATCATTCTCTAACTTCGCATACCAGATAGTGGCCACACCCGACAGGGTCCGGCCGAATAGTGAAAGCTTTTGTGGTCTAGTGAGGCCCATTGGCCGTAGTATATCTGAAAATAGCCGGAGATGCACCATGGGGTCCCTAGATCCGTCGAAGCGATCAATTTGCGGCATTTTAAACCTATCCGGTAGCGTCACAGCCACGTCGGTATATCCGTCCTCGATATCCGGGATAGCCTTTACCCCTTGGGATTTCTTGAACAACTTCTCAAGCTTGCTCAGTTTCAGTGTTGTATGGTCTACCTCAAACTCGAAGGGAGAGTCCGGTTGATTGACAGGCGTAGGTGCCTTAGATAGCTGGGGCAGAATTGGGGGCGGAGCTGGCCCCGTTGGTATGTCTGTATCTGTCTGGACATTTGGTGCCTCCTCGGGTGCCGGGATTCTTGGTGGGGGAGAAACTGGGTGTGAAGTAGATGCTCCGGTTTGTTGTTGCAATCTGGCAATTAACTCTGCCTGCTGGGCCATGATCTCGGCCTGTTGTTTGGCAAATTCATCTCGGCGAACAGCTTCTTGCTGCATGGCTCTTATGGTGTCCTGCATCTGACGCATCATTTCCTCAACTCTTGTCGGTCCCGCCATACTGCCCTGATCTGTCTGAACTATTGGCAGGTCTATCTCTATAGCAACAATTGGGATCTCAATCCGACTGTCCACTGATGGGGTAATCCACTGCTCTGGCAACCTCTGCTCAGATACACTGCGCCTTTTCGACCTCCGTCTGATAACTGGGGGTAGAGAGTGGAACACTGGTTGTCCGTCGACCAGATCCTCAGATCGATTGAGTCGGTGACCTTTTGTCCAGAGTGCTTGGGGAATATCTGGTTGGTTTGGAGCAATTGTGCTAAACTACCTAGCAAAAAGATAAATAAAGCAATAATAAAGAAATAAATGGGCAGACGAACGGACAGCATAACGGCGTAAATAAACACAACACACAGTCGGGTATAATTAACACGCAATTGATACACTGTTCTCAAAGACCGATCATTATTCCCAAATTACTATTCTGAAATCACTGTCCCCGAAACTGAATCTGGTACAAGTAGATAACTGATTTCAAAAATACTGAACTTGTGCCCACAGGCCTGATACCCAGAAATACTGAATTGGTGCCCATAGGCCTGATGCCCAAACTTGTAAACTGATACATGCATTCGTATAAAGACGCACTCTAAAAGCACATAACAAACAAGTAAGAGCCAAAACACCCCTATGTTGGGGTAAGGTTTCCCTGTCCTATTTTGTCAGAAACTAGGGTTTCACTACGTACACAGCGATTTCAAACAACCTATAAACGAGTAAGCAATCTGTCATAGTTTGGAATGGTCACTATGGATTCCGAATATGCACTAGGTCGAATGGTCAAAAAGGGTGCCCCAGTAAAACCGGGGTTTGTGTTCCCGTTGTGGCATAGCCCGCAACTGGTCAGTCTTATGGCACGCTTCTTGAAGCGAGCCTCCAGCAAACCGTTCAGGAATAGCATACGACAAACATAGTGTCCTAGACGCACCAATGCAAATGCAATGCAAAGAAACACATAAGTGTAATCAAAACAAGATATCATGAGTTCGAGTCAAGTTCTCTAATTCCCCAGCAGAGTCGCTAGAAACTGTAGACGTCCCCGAACGTCCCAGGAAGAGACCCCCCCGTTTTGTTCATTGGGCTCACTACAGTTCAGGACTCAATGTCACAGTCCTGTATCTAATCTCGCAGAGTGCAATGCAAGACCGATGAAATCATCAAAGAGTCCAAATCTGGCAAATCATTTTTGAAAACAGATTTTTTTGAAAGAAGTGCCAAACATGGACTGCTTTGCCAGATACAGAGTCGCCACCTAAATATTTTATTTTGGAAAATTTAGGAAACCCTGACTCGTTGCCTAAGGCCACGTGTCCGTCATCACCAAAGTTGCCTCTGCTCGGGAACTTGGGTACGATTGGGGAAGGTCACTTCGTGAGCACCCCCGCTCGCCCGATCAAAGATCGGCCTCTACTAACCATGATATCTAGTTTTGAAAACATTATGCGTTCTTATTCCGGTTATTAGCCTAGATTTACTATGTGATGCGCACAGCATACAAGTATAGACTGGATCGCCTGAATCGGAACGAAACATCTCATGTTTGTTATTTAAAGCGGTTTGCTACTCGCAAGTAGGCTAAAATTTGGATTTTCCACCCTCAGGTGGGCTTAGAAAACAAGGTGATTTGCCACTATTTAGTGGGCTTAAAACTCACAATTGATGAATTGTTCCAATCCAAATAACCCAATCTTCACCCACAGGCATTCAGGCAGGTATATCATATAAGCAAATAGCCTCATGGTAAGCATGCTATCATGGCAGTCACTCACACGCATGCAAGGATGCTAAAGCATAAAACTTACCGAGTACTCCAAGCCAAAACAGAAGCTATGTTAGAAATCCATGCATGATCCTAACTATACAGAAATGCCTAATGCAACACATGCAAAATGCAACTAAGATAGACTCGGCTATTCTAAGATGGCATATGAAATGCTACAACTAACAAGTATTCAACTTGGAATTAAAATACAAATGCAGTTAGTATGATGCGTCGAGCCCGGTGCATGCAATACAGATGAATGATGCAAACATGCTATCATAAGTATGCTAATTGAAACATGCCCTAATCTAACCACCATAAGCTGGTAAATAAAAGGGAGAAAGACATGGGGTTGGAAGACATACATCACACTCATGCACACTTATTACAATTGTGCCCTCGCTCAGAGGATCGAAAGAATAATACAGTCCGAATAAATAGTATAGTCCGAATAAATACAAAATCCTAATTAATTAACAAATTAATCTAGGAAAGTAGGTAAATTAGCACGTAAATCCATGGACCACCTCAGCTCTGTTCCAAATGATGAATGATGCATGCTCGAGTTGCCTTGCGTAGAAAACCATTACGATGCCCCGGTTTGCCTCTATTTGTAATTATTTTTGGAAGATTGCGCAACGCTCCAGAAGGCCGTTGATTTCTGATTTACTGCAATAGAGAGCAACAAAGGGGTATGGCAAAGTATTTCACATATGTATGCATGACTACTCTTCAGGGAGTGTAGTCCTCGATCCTCAAGCCACCAATCTTGCATATCGATGCATGATGGCCGAGGAGTCGAATTGCACGACTCAATTTGAAATGAATGCACATGAAAACACAACAAGACCTCCATCATTGGTAATCCGGAGTGTCGGCGACGAGAAATTGAGACACGTTCCGTCACTCAGAGTATGAAACGTCCCTCGTTTTCCATGCTTAGGCTAACTCCTATCCCAAACACAATGCAAATGAAATGGCATACACAATGCGACTAACATACAACCTAGCATACGCAATGCTATGAGATGGCATACACAATGCTTGATGTAACATGGCGTACACAATGCACTAACACGCAACCTAGCATATGCAATGCTATGAATTAAAAAGGCATACACAATGCATAATGGACTTACACCAACATGAGTGGACCTCAGCCACACTCACATCAGTGGCCATGAGATGGAAAAGAGACAACCGAAATGCGTGCACACGTGCACGCATACCGAGGACCGAACCTAAAGCACAAAATGCCACTCTACCAAAGCATGGCAAGGGATGAAAGATGGCATACAAACAATTAATTTCCAGTGCTGAAACATGATGTTAAATGGTCCCGAAACATGGAAATATGGCACCCGATGCATGGAATAAGCCTCGAAACTCAAAACTAGGCACATGTATTGAACCACAAGTACACAAAGAAAGCATTATTTGATCATGAAGTCAAAAGACAAAACCAAGACAGTCACAAAACATGCACATTTCTAGTTTAGAGCATGGCCAAAAGATGCTAACATGATGAACTAAAATAGTATGCAACATTGGCTAGCAGGCATGGTTTACATGGCATGTATATGAAGAAAATGAGAACTCATCAAACCAGCCAAAAACAGTGAATAAAACAAGCCAAAATATACCCAAATAATCACTGAAATGCAGCCAATGCATGTAAAAATGAGGGGCTTCTTTGGAAGGCCATTCAAGGAGTTGTTAAGCACATATAAGATAGACACTTAGTATGACCAAACCAACTCTGGAAATGAGTTATGACAGTCCTAAAACTCACAAAATTGGCCCTGAAATCTGTCAAGGAAGCATACGATGAAAGGCCCCCTCAAAAGGCCTTGAATGGAATTGTTCTACACATGCACTATAGACATAAAATATGATCAAAAGGGCCCCGGACATACCTAAGGAAGACCTTAAAACCCACAAAATTGGGCCCAAAAAGTGACTTCAATGCATGCAAAATAGAGCCCCTTTGGAAAGCCAATGATGCTAGTAAAGAAAATGAGGGGTGAGAGGGTCACCCCTCTATGATTTCAAAGCTCAAACCTTCGTCAAAGCCACTAAAAATCCCTTGGATTTCCATGGCTAAGAGGCCAAAACAATTCCAATGCAAATGCTCTAATGCATAGCCCTAATATGAAGGAATGAAGCATGCAAGGAAGGAGATGACTCCAAACAGAAAAGTGACCTCAAGAAAACTTAAAGAGGAGGTCAAAAAAAGGCTTTTTCCAGTTTATAACAAATCTCGAAAATGTTCACAAGTAAGACTAAAGTATGATGCAAAAATAGCCCTAAAAGAGAGATAGAGGGTAAGGGGAAGTAGATGACCTCAAACAGCAAAGTGCCCTTAAACAAAGTTGAAGAGGAGCTCAAAATATGACACTTTCTAGTTTATGAAAAAGCCCAAAAATACTTTCAAGTGAAGCTAAGTAATGAAGCAAAAAAATACAAGTTTAAGGGAAATAGACACTTACCCTTGAAGAGCCGACCTCCAGCAGCTTTTGGACCAAGTTGGTGAGCTTTCAACCTCTACAAATGACTTCTAAGGTGCTGGAATGGATGATGGAGGTGTGGTGCTAAGGGTTGTAGTGCAAATGGACCAAGAAAATTAGCGTTTTAGCGCTTGGAATAGTGATAATGGAGGAGGGAGGTTGTATGCCTTAGTAAATTTTGTTCAACGCTCTGATATGAAGCCAAGCCTCTCCTTTATAGAGGAGAGGTTCCAAAATATCCAAAAAGGTCCCCAAGTATCCTCCATACACGTGTATGGAGGATGCACCAAATGGCTTCCAGCTGGCACAACTGGATTACACTCAGAAAAAGCAAAAAGCAAGAAGCAGGCCGGCCAGTTCAAGTGGCCGGAAGGCCACCCCCCCTGGTCGACCAACCAGGGGTCAAAAGGGTCAACAAAATTTTCTGGCCGGCCACCCCCGAAAGGTGGCCTCCCAGATGAGTGCAACACAACTATGTAGAGAAAAACCAGAAAATGTGACCCAAGAGAGAGAAAAGCTAGCTTTTAAGCAAGGTTCAAAAGGGTCAAGATGAATTTCTGGCCGACCTACCCATATTGGTGGCCTCCCAGATGAGCACAACACAATGGTGGTATGAAAAGCTAGAAAATGTGGCTCAAAAGTGGAAAAAACCAGCTTTTTGTCAGAAAAATCGGCTTTTGGAGAGAGAAAATGAGAAAACTGGTTTTTCAGGGAAAAAGGTGGCCGGCCATCATACTACCCCCTCCCTAACAGTGAAAATAGGGTCTCTACCAAAAACGGACCAAAACGGATGCAAAACGAAGGTTCGGGGGCCAAAACGCGCGGTTCGGGGCCCCGAAAACAGGCTGTTAGGCACCGGAAGTGGCGTATGACCACGAAGGTGGTCTCCAGGGCCACAGTGTCCCTCTAAAGGGAGGAAATAAGGTGTGTGTCAAAACCGGAGCAAACGGAGGTAGTTAAGCGGTCTCGAACCAAGGCACACGGCCGACGGCTCCGAAAACCGAAAACCGGGCTCCAAATGGGAAAAATGGCCTACGACCATGAAACGTAGCCTACGGCCACTAAGAGATGATCTATGAGACCTCTCCCTCCCTTCGGGAAAAGAAAACAGAGAAAACAGAACCTGGTTTGCCAACCGAGGCAAAGCACAAAAGAGCCCCGAAGTCCGGAGGCAAGGCTCGCAGCCGAGACTCTGAAACCTCAGAACGAGCACAATATGCAACATCACCGAGTGCTCAACTGGTGACGTCTGAGTCTAAAGGTCGGTAAAAAATGGGGTGTCTACAGTTGCCCCTCTTTGACAGAGCTCGGAAGTCATTCTTGACGGGAGTGAATGTCAAAACCTAGAGACGACCCATTTTTGACAAGGCCGAAGACTTAGACAAACAGGTGAGATAAGCAGAGATATGCCCGCAAGCGTGCCCGCAGGCGGGGGCAAAATGCAAAATGATATGCACAAAGCCTGACGTAACTCATGATCATGCAAAGCAGCAAGCTGTAATGAAGCGCACACGCAACAGTTTTAAGCAAGAATGCAAAGCAACAACTACATTTCATGCAGTTTAAGAATGCGGGAAATTATTCAATTCTCGCTACGTCTCACATGAAGAAGATACAATACCTGCGCGATTCGTCTGGTTGCACCAGCTTCAAATGAACCGTACATACAATATTGTGCCTGTAAAAGAGAGAAACTTAACAAGTACAACATAGTTAGCAACACATGTCCAACGCTATATCGAACGTAGATAAACAGGGTGCCGATGGGAGAGTGCATCGCAATGCGAGAGACACGCGCGTATCAATGCAAGCTAAGCATGAGGGTATGACAATACCAATGAAACGTGCACAACAATGCAAGTGATATGCATGAGAATGCAAGTGACGTGCATAACGATGCATGATAAATGCAAATTCGAATGCATGTTTGACACGAAACAACGAGCAAAGAAATGCGAGTTTTGACGAGTGCGACTCCATCGCGACCTCCGGTTTACCTCCCGGAAGGGTCACAGCATACTCAAAAAGGATACATCTTGCTCTTGACGAGTGACAATGAGGCACGCATCGAAAGTTGGAGTTGGAGTTCCCGCGAAGGGATTTCGCGACGAAAAGTGCACTTTTCTTGTACTTTCTCGGGTGCTCGGGACTCCGATGACTACCAAAATTTGCAGAGACCTTGGACACCCTCTTGGGAACACGACCGACCAGGTTTGGAGTCCAGGAGAGGCCACCGACTAGGTTTCAGTGCAAGGGGTGGTCGGCCTACCAGAAAAGGTGGCCGGCCGACCACCTAGCCCGAATCCGGGGCAATTTGGTCTTTTTGCTCTCATTTCTTTAAATGTACATGTCCAAAGCTCTTTTACTCATAACTTCAACTCCGAAACTGCATTCTCCTCCTTCCTAGACCATTTTCTCTCTCAGATTTGTGCTCTATACGCGTTTTCCAACGCCCCACGCAAAGTTGTTTCGCGAAAACTTTCAGTTTTCTTCACTTTGAACCGATTAAATTTTGATTTCAGAGCTTCTTTTCTCATTTTCACCACTTGAGGTAAGTTTGTCTCAATATTTGGAAGATTTTCTCGGGAGTTGACTTTTGTTGACTTTTTCATTTCCCGAGAGTTGACTTTTGTTGACTTTTTCCAATTTTGGCTCATTTCGCTCATTTTTGCAGATTCCCTGAGATGGCGGGTCAATTTCCCCATGGCGGAGGTTCTCCAGGCGCCGGAGGCGATCCAAACATCATGTCTCTGCCGCCGAGGATTCTGCCATTCATTCTCGAGAGGTACGATCCTCCGACTCATGTTCTCCCTCGGGCAGTTTTTTATCACTTTACCGACTTCGACCCTCGAGCTCCTGTGGACCTACTACTGCGGGAGCCGGAGTCCCATCTCTCCCATCAGGCACGAGAGGTACGTACTTCACCTTTTTACATTTCCTACCTTAATTCTACATTTTCCCTGCATTTCATGCTATGTATGCTTATTGCTTGTTCTGAACACATTCGCATGCCATACTTCTGCTTATTTTAGCACACAACTTGTTCTGCATGCTTAGTCTAATACTCTGTCTTGAACGCACAGTTCAATCACTTGAATCTTTGAAATCTGAACACACAGCCCAAATTTAATTGTGAACACGCAGCCCACATTCGTTGAAAGTTGAACACGCAGCCCAAACTTTAAATTTTTGAAATCTGAACACACAGCCCAAATTTGATGGTGAACACGCAGCCCACATCTGATTGAAAGTTGAACACGCAGCCCAAACTGTAAATTTCTGAAATCTGAACACAGCCCAAATTTGATGGTGAACACGCAGCCCACATTTGATTGAAAGTTAAACACGCAGCCCAAACTTTAAATTTCTGAAATCTGAACACACAGCCCAAATTTGATTGTGAACAGGCAGCCCACATTTGTTGAAAGTTGAACACGCAGCCCAAACTTTAAATTTCTGAAATCTGAACACACAGCCCAAATTTGATGGTGAACACGCAGCCCACATTTGATTGAAAGTTGAACACGCAGCCCAAACTTTAAATTTCTGAAATCTGAACACACATCCCAAATTTGATGGTGAACACGCAGCCCACATTTGATTGAAAGTTGAACACGCAGCCCAAACTTTAAATTTTTGAAATCTGAGCACATAGCCCAAATTTGATGGTGAACATGCAGCCCATATTCGATTAAAAGTTGAACACGCAGCCCAAACTTTAAATTTCTGAAATCTGAACACACAGTCCAAATTTGTTTGAAAGTTGAACACGTAGCCCAAACTTTAAATTTCTGAAATCTGAACACACAGCCCGAATTTGATTGAAAGTTGAACACGTAGCCCAAACTTTAATTGAATTTGATTTGATTTGCACACAGCTCATATCCTTCATTTGCACACAACTTATTCATTCTATTCTGAAACTGAATACATGTGTTCATTATGAATGTAGACATCCTCCCGCGTTACATGGGGATACGGCTCCATTGCTACGAGAGATTGGTATGGGGAGCTCCCGGAGGCTGTCCGCAATTTCGTTGATCTGGCAGGATTCGGGACTTTTTGTACCTGGATATCTCGCTATCCAGCTAGCCGGACATTGATGGGCACCCTGGTGGAGAGATGGTGGGACACCACCAACTCCTTCCATTTCTCAGCCGCCGGGGACATGACCATGACCCCATTTGACTTCGCCGTGTTGACGGGCCTTGACGTGGGAGGCTGGGCGATCCCTTACGACGAGGACATGGGCGAGTGGGAGGCTGCTTGGATTCATCTGTTGGGAGCTCGCCCACCGGTCGATCGATTTTCGGGCCGAGTCCGATACACCTGGTTTTCTACACAGTTCAGGGGGACTGAACCCAAGACTCTTGAGGAGATTACACAGTACGCCCGCGGGTTTTTGATGTTCCTCTTCGGGACCACTCTGTTTGCCGATAGGGCGAACACCGTTGGGCTATATTTGCTGAGTGCCCTGGTAGACCTTACGCAGGTTGGTCAATATGACTGGGGTGGCGCTAGCTTGGCTACCCTCTATTGCTATATGAGCGCGACCTCCTGCGGACGAGGGAACATAGTCGGCGGCTATTGGAGAGCCTGGGAGGTACCTTCTGTCCTCTTGATTCACATTTCTGCTTTTCGTTATCTGTACATTGCACACACGGCACACTTTACATTCTGTACTTACATTCTGCCCTCAGCATTCTGTATTCAGATTCTACACTCAGCATTCTGTATTCTGATGGTTTTTGCCCTGTTTTCCACAGTTATGGGTTTTCGCGTACTTCCCGACGCTAGCCCCAGAGCTCGAGGTGGAGGCCCCTCTCATGACCCCTTATTCGCTCATTTTCGAGGGCCAGTACCGGCTGCGGCCCCGGGAGACTCTCCCTTACCTACGACAGTATTTTGACACTGTGCGGGTGACCGAGGTATTTCAGAACTCTCAATTCTTCATGTGTAGATCTTTGGTTTATTTTGCACATTTGCGCTTTCTAATCAGCTTATGCATTGGTCATCCGCAGATCTTATGGCAACCCTAGGTGCCTCTGGGTGAGGATCTCCAATTCCAGCTTGCCGGAGGATGGGCCGCCTCCCAGTATAAAATCATGTTCGAGGGGCCAGTTGGTAGGGCCTGGTTCTTAGGAGACCGCTTCCTTCGTCTGATTATGGGCTTCCCTGAGCCGAGTGTCCCTTCAGCACCCCCGGACGATGTGCGGCTCGCTGATAGGCTTACTCCCCAGGGTGTCATTGATGCCAGGCTGGGCACTGATGCACTACTGCATTTGGAGGACGAGGAGTACGCGACCTACCGTCACACCTACTTGATGCCTCCATTAACAGGTGTTCGTACTCCCTCGAGGAGGTCTACTGGCATGCCGTCTTCGAGTCACACCCGAGCCAGAGACATTCCTTCGGCCAGTAGGGCTGGCACGTCCAGAGGTGGGGCTGGACTGGTCCCCCCGATTCCCCCGACTTATCATCATGCCGGATGGCCAGATATCCTGACTGAGTTAACGGGATGGAGATACGGGGCTTCTTACCCAATTCCGCTAGAGCCTCCTATGCCAGATCATCCATACACCGGAGACCCTGACTCACCACCGGTATGTTTTACAACTTTGCTTTATCACTCAGATACTTGGACATTCATTCATTCACTGATGATTTGCACTTGCATCTGCAGCCTACCACGGAGTATGCTGAGGGGTTACTCGGGTTAGTGGCCTCGCTCGAAGGCATGGTCTTGCGGAGAAAGGCGCAGCTGTCCATCATGGGCGTCTCGGTACTGTTTAGTTTTCTTGCATTTATCATATTTCTGATGACATGCTGAATTTGAACATTTCACTGCATTGATTGACCGACTGTATGCGGAGAGCACATCTGACACACACCACATCCATGTACTATATTTGCATACATCCACTCCATGTAGCCTTTTATCTGTACATCTGATATACATATTTTGGCTGATGTATTCAAATTGCACTCTTTCTTTTCAGATGCCTCCGATATATACCGGACCACAGGCCGGGCCATCTGGGCCTTCCCGAGGAGCTGGGCCATCGAGGCCTTCTCGAGGAGCCGGGAGAGTGGAGTTGTCTCGCGGACGAGGCGGGTGCAGAGCACATATCATTGAGGAGGAGTCCAGTGAGGAGGAGGAGTTTGCGCATCGTCAGTCAGAGACATCTGTTGGCAGAGAGGATGACTCTGAGTCTAGCTCTGAGAGCGGAGGTGATGCCGAGGAAGATTCCGAGGACAGTGGCTCCGATTCAGATAGTGGTGCTGATGGAGATGGCACAGAGGCTGTTCCGCCGAAGAGGACGAAGAGGGCCTCTTTTTCTTATGCTTGAGAGCACAGATGTTCCTGCTTTATTTGCCTTTTTTGCTAGTAGTTGTAGCACATTGTACATTTTTAGGCAGTTTTATTTTCTGTAAAACTTGTACCCTTGTTGTAAAATGTTGTAACAAAGGAAACATGATGAAATGAAACAGCTTTTGTTCAAAAAAATGTTGTATTTTATGTTCTTGCATCGCATCACATTATTTTGCACAAAAATGAGATTGAATGGAAATCGTGCATTGAAAATTGCCAAGTCAGGCAGTGAACCGACGCAACAAACAAAGCAACTTAACTTACTAAGAAAGGACAGAACCTTAGCAAGTTTACAACTCGATAAGCAAGACACAACAATGTTGATTAAACTTACAACTCGATAAGCAAGACACAATAATGTTGATAAACAAAGAGTAACAACTCACTACACAAAACTCGTCAACTCGACAAAACTTAACAACTTGGTAAGCTTAACAACTCGGTAAGCCAAGCAACAACTCGAAAAGCAAAAACAACTCCTCAATAAGCAGGATTTAATAACAACTCGATAAACAAATGCATTTCGGACGATCTGGGTGACGGAACGCATCCGAAATAGAGGAAAACTCGCACCTTTAACGCCCCCAATGCATGGAAATGCTTAGAACTTTCTTCTAGAGGCTAGAACAAGACTAAAACCACCCTCCTCTTGATGGCCAACCACTTAAGGGAGCTGGCTGACCAGCTTTATGCATTGGAGGGGAGAGGGGTGGTCGGCCAGCCAGAAAAGGTGGCCAGCCGGCCACCTAGCTTGGCAACCACCAAATTTTTGACACGTGTCCTCCGAACAATGCCCTATCCTCTTTAAAAACTCCAGCCTCGTGGTTCTCTCATTTCATCTTAGTTTGGCATCAAAATGGAGGCGTTCTTCACCCAAAATCTCACAGCTTGGATTGCTTCTCTAGATGGCTCGGAAAAGTTGAACTTCCGGGGCTTCGGCTTGAATGCACTATTCACGCTAAGCCGTATTTCGCTGCACATTCTGTTCCTCTATGCCGCGGCGAGGTTTTGGAATCCGGTAACACACGTCTTTAGCTTCGGCGGGCAAAAGATGTGTCCGCCTTTCAAAGATTTTCAAGTTTTGATGGAATCTAAACGCCATGAAGAGATTTTGTCCCAGTTTCGCTTCGGTCACGCCCAAGCTTTAGGACAGATGTGTGGACTCACCATGCACGATGCTCGGTCTCTGATCTGTAACGGGGAATTGGATATCCTTGGCTTGATTCATCACTTTTCTGATGCCGGTAACCGCGGCGACCATCATTGGCAAGGTTTTCGACAACACGCCCTTTGCTTGTGCATGCTAACTCACTTTTTGCTTGCCCCGGGCTTTAGCGGATCTAGCATCCGTCTGATTGAAGTTGCTCAAGGCTTGAAAGAAGGAAAGAGCTGCATTGCCATGACATTGGCCGAGACGCTGATGGGCCTGGATGCGTTCTATCGCCGAGAGACGACCAGATTCGCGGGGAGTCCACTACTGTTGCAGGTAATGTTTCCCACCCTTTCTCACATATATATTGCTCACATCACTCGACCCTCAGGCTCGATTTTTCTCACAAAACCCTTTTCTTACTTTTCTCTCATCGTACATCTCTCTATTATTTATTCTCTCATTTTTCATTCCTCCCCAGGTATGGTTGATGGATAAATTGCAGGTTGTGGACTCTTGCCCAGCCTACTCAGCTCGCGGCTACTTCTTCCGACAACGACTAGTCGATGCCCTTGATGAGGGATGATGGTTCGACTGGATGTGCAATTTGTCTGCGGATCGCATTGCTTGGCGTTGTCCTTAGCTCAATCTTCCGGCAATGAGCTATAGCATGTCCCGACAAACCGGGATCCAGTTGATTGGTCAGACTCATTGTGTGTTCTACTTTCCGTTCCGGTTCCAGCGCCAGTTCGGTCATGATCAGACTTGCCCGCCAGAGGGGATAGAGTATCTTGCTGCATTCTCGGTTCGAGGCGCACAGCTTGCCCGGTATGCCACAGCATGGAGGACTAGAGAGCTCCTGGCCCCTGCTCCCACTTTCAGTTACACCTTGTCCGATGAGTGCTTAGATTGGCTCAATGAAGAGGCACAGGAAGGGCCCACTTTGGTATCAGAGGCTTCGACCAGCTCTGGGCAGGGGCGCAGGAACACCTAACTTGACTATGCCCCGGATTTATTGTTTTATTAATACTTTCAAGTTTTCCTTATGATTGTAATAAAAAGCAACTTCAATTTGTATGCAACAGCAGGAGAACTCTGTATTGAAATCAATGAAATTGAAGGTTGTGGGTATTGAAAATTTTCCTCTTTGGTCCAAAAATGGTCTAAGTTGTAAAAACATTAATTTTGAACAAAGTCAACTTTTATTAAAACTTTTCAAAATCATTTTTGATATGGATCAAAACTGGGCATGCCTGAAATTTGTCACTGAGATGCATAACCCCGGATCCCTGTAACTGGAAAGTTGCCCCTAGTTTGAAGAGCACTACACCGGAGATCATAACCGAACTCTTGAATGCTGAATAGACAAGGATGGCCGAGATGATCAAATGGACAAAGTTGATCGGGAAAAAGTTTATGGCTGAACTTCAAGATGAAGTTGCCTACGTATCCCAAAGATGGGAATCAAGCCTTACGTAGTTCAGGCTTAGGTTCACTCGAGTATTTTCACTCTCATTTACGCTCTAACTTTTGCCAAGGCCGCCCTTTGCGGGTTTTCAACCTTGCGAGCTCAGTTTTATATTTTCTAATTTTTCAATGCTCTAACTTTTGCCTAGGTCGCCCTTTCGGGTTTTCGACCTAGCGAGCCTCTCAGGGATAATATTTCTTCAACTTGTCCATGTTGATCGGTTGCGAGAATTCCAAGCCATCTAGGTCCATTAGAACCACAGCTCCACCTGACCAGATAGCTTTGATGATGTAGGGACCAGTCCAATTGGGTCTGAACTTGCCCCTTGGGTCGTGGATGGGAGCTCGGTTGTCTTTAAGCACCAAATCTCCATCTTTTAGATTCCTGGACTTAACTTTCTTGTTAAAAGCCCTGGCAATTCTGCGCTGATAGCCTTGAACATGGTACAGTACTTTCAGTCTATGTTCGTCAAAAAGCATGAGTTCTTCAAATCTGTTCTGTTGCCAATCTGCTTCGGCTATTTGACACTCAGCCAGCACTTGCAAAGACGGAACCTCAATTTCAATAAGTAGAACGGCCTCCATCCCATAAACTAATGAATACGGAGTCGCCCCAGTAGAAGTTCTGATTAAAGTCCGGTACCCCCACAGAGCAAACGGCAGCTTGTCTGGCCAATCCCGGTAGGTTTCCACCATCTTCTGCAATATGTGTTTGATATTCTTGTTGGCGGCCTCGACCGCTCCATTGGTTTGCGGCCGATATGTAGACGACTTATGAAAAGCCACGTTGTATTTCTCCAACAAGTCAATCACTTCCTTCTTGAAGTGGGTACCATTATCTGAAATGACCTCGTTTGGGACCCCATAACGACAGAATGAATTCAACATGCGAAGCCTTCAACACCGCATAGGATTGGGCCTCAACCCACTTCGTGAAACAATCTATTGCGACCAGAATGAATTCATGCCCGTTAGACCCCTTCGGAGTGACAGCCCCGATCACATCGATTCCCCAAACTAAAAATGGCCATGGCGAAGTCATATTGTACAACTTTGATGGCGGGATGTTCATGCGGTTTGCATGGATTTGACATTTGTGGCATCGCCGAACAAAGCCGATACAATCCTCCTCCATGGTGGACCAATAGTAACCCTGTCTGAGGATCTTCCATGCCAGCATTACCCCGTTCATATGTGCACCGCATTCCCCTCCATGGATGGCCTCCATCAGGCGTTTTGATTCTTCGGCTCCAACGCACAGCTTGTATATTCCCAGATGTCCTCTCTTATATAATTTACCTCCGCAGATGATGAATTGAACGACCATTCTTCTGATTGCCCTTTTATCCTTGGCATTTGCCCCTGGTGGATACCCCTCTTTCTCCAAGAAATTCCAAATATCGTAATACCAGGGGTTCTTATCTTGAACCTCATCTATAGCAGCGATTGATTCATAAGCTGGCGCAAACTTCTGATCAATGATGACTGGACGTATCCGGACTCCAAATGGGATGTCTATCATGTAAGATAGAGTTGCTAGTGAATCTGCGAACCTATTGTTCTCTCTTGCTAGATGAGCGAAGTTTAGCTTCTCAAACCGATGAATCAACAAGTCCAAGGTCTGGTGATACATCATCATCTTTTCTTCTTTGACTTTCCAGTCTCCTTTTGCTTGAGACACAACAAAGTTCGAGTCCCCGATGACGTCCAACCGTCTTGCCCCTAGTTCCAGGGCTGCTTCTAGACCGGCAATGCATGCCTCATACTCTGCTTCGTTGTTCGAGACTTTGAATCGGAGCTTGAATGCTAAAGGGATACGGGAATTGTCGGGTGCTATCAGCAACACTCCTATTCCATACCCATACTAGTTGGACGCTCCGTCGAAATACATCGTCCAAAACTCGTCGTCGATATGCAAAATGGCCTCATCTGGGAATAAGTACTCAACTGCTTCACCCCCTTCCACTGGATGATCGGCTAAGAATTCTGCTACTGCTCTTCCCTTGACCGACTTGCGTGTCACATATTTTAGATCGAATTCGAAAAACAACAACAACCAACGAGCTAGCGTATCCGTAAGTGCCGGTTTCTCGAAGAGATATTTGATGGGATCTAATCTCGAAACCAACATTACAGAGTGAGCTAACAGGTAATGTCGCAGCTTCCTGGTAGCCCATACCAAGGCCAAGCAAGCCTTCTCCAATGGTGTGTAGCGAGTTTCATACTCTAACATCTTCTTGCTCAAATAATAGATGGCCCTTTCCACTTTGTCCTCTGATTCCTGCACGAGCATGCAGCCCATTGTGGTCTCAGTTGCCGAAAGGTATAACATCAACGGTCTTCCCGGTTTTGGTGGTGACAACACAGGTGGGTTCTGTAAATATTTCTTGATCTTTTCAAAAGCAGCTTAGCATCGACCGTCCCACTGGAATTTCTTGCCTTTCTTCAGGAGACCAAAAAGTGGTTCACAAGTCAAGGTTAATTTTTAGATAAACCGTCTTATGAATTGCACTTTACCCAGAAAGCCTCGCACATCCTTTTCAGTCCTAGGTGGTGGCATTTCTAAGATGGCCTTGATTTTGGAAGGGTCAACTTCGATACCTCTCTGTGTAATCAGAAACCCCAGCATTTTCCCTGCTGTAACACCAAACGTACACTTCTGAGGATTCAACCGCAATCTGAATTCTCTAATCCTTTGAAAGAATTTTTGCAAGGCAGTGTAGTGGCCATCTCTTTCCTTAGACTTAACAATCATGTCGTCCACGTACACCTCAACCTCTTTGTGGATCATGTCATGCAATATCGTGGTCGCGGCCCGTTGATATGTAGCAGTATGTCCCCCACGGGGTGGTGAAGGCAGTCTTTTCTCAGTATTCAGGTGCCATCACTATCTGGTTGTAGCCTGAGAAGCCATCCATAAACGAAAGCAAAGCATGCCCCGCTGTGAAGTCCACTAACTCATCAATGTGCGGCAAGGGAAAGTCGTCCTTCGGACTAGCTCTGTTCAAATCCCTAAAATCCACACATACTCGGATCCTACCATCCTTATTCGGCACTGGAACGATGTTAGCCAACCAGGTCGGGTATTCGGATACTTGCAGGAAACCTGCGTCAATTTTCTTGGTGACTTCTTCCTTAATCTTGAGGGCCCAATCCAGACGAATTCTTCTGAGTTTTTGTTTAACGGGTCGGGCCTCGGGGTCAAGAGGGATCCGGTGCTGTACAATCTCAGGATCGATTCCAGGCATGTCTTCGTAGGACCACGCGAAAACATTTTTGAAATCTTTTAATAAAGCGACTAAGCGCTCGCGTTCCTCCGAAGACAACGTGGACCCGATCTGGACCAGCCATGGGTCCTCTTCAGTACCGACATTCACGGTAGTGATTTCATCCATTAAGGGTTTAACAAATCTTTCCTGCTCTTGTTCAATTAAGCGTTGCAAAACCAGAGGAATTTCTTCCTCGTCGTTTTCATCAAAATTTTGAAAATCTGAATTAATGCAATAAATCAAGGGCACAGAAAAGTACTCAGAAACCACAGCTACTTGATTCTCATTAAGCACATCCAAATCGTCCGATTCTTCGGTTACAACAGACTCAAAAGAGAAAGAAAAAGACGACCTGGACAGACTGTGGCATCTGGGTTATCAGCCCCAGGATTACCAGACTCAGACTCAATCGAGCTGGAACCTGATTCCGACTCACTAGATTCAGTGGAATCATATTCCGGCTCACTACCTGACCCGGTGCTGCTGGACAAAAATCCCTCTTCATATTGCCAAATAAGAGAGGGTGTGATAGATGCATCCAAAATGTTTGCTGGTAGGCCCGCAGCCGTTGCATTCCCGATCATGCATACCGAGAAGTTATCCCCCAAGCACTTCTGTTCGATCGGAGGATCTGAAAGTAGACACGCCAGCGTTACCCCCATTTCACTTTCGACGTCCTCAGACTCCACTTTCTTGCTCTGCTCAACCTCAGCTAATGGGTCTGTCTGCTCTCCGGCAACGTCATCCCTGGGTAACTGCAGGCCAAAGAAAATCTCAAACCCCAGCACGCGCTTCCTCTCCGCGTTTAGCCACGGCTCTAGGAAGTCACAGAACGGAAAGTCTTCCCCCTCCCAGACGAAGCGTCCGTTTAGGGTACCCTGAATGGGCCAGTGTATTAAGTCAAAAGGCTTCCCCGCCTTTTTCGCTCTGGCTCTCCCTACCATCTCCTTACCCTTCCTTATCCAATCCACTTTGGTGGGCAGATAACCCAAACCAAAGGTATGTGGGTTATGTGGCACCTCGGCCGATGCTGCGACGCCCTTACGGCCGCTCTTTCCCAATCCCATCCCGGGGATATGTTGAAGCTTGTTCATGAGGTATACCGATTAAGCACTGACATACACCCTCTCATTAACAGCTAAGATGTTCTGCACGACCCCGGCCTCAGCTAGGGTAAAACCGGATAAGAACACATCCTCCACACCGTGCTCAATTTCCAAAACTGGCGTAGATACTTCTGGCGGTGGATGGATCGATAAATTCCCAAAAACAATGGCTACTCCATTTCCATGGGGGTATTTCACCATTTGATGCAAGGTAGAAGAAACTGCTTTCACTTGATGCAGCCACGGCCGCCCCAAGAGCAGATTGAAAGTAGCGGGAACCTCTAGGATGTGAAAGTCAATTTCATGCTGTCCTGGCCCAACCTTGGTTTGAATTTTCGCTGTCCACATGACTTCTCTGCTTGTATTGTCGTATGCCTGAATCACCTGGGTAGTTGGCACAAAGTCCGCGGTCTTTAAGCCAATTGCATAGGCAGTCCTCGCTGGACATACATTGATGGCGGACCCTGTGTCGACAAGCACCACGGGTATCTATTTATTTCTGCACTCCACGGAGATGTAGAGTGGCTTGTTATGGTTCGCACCCTCAAGTTGCAGTTCTTTGTCAGAGAAGGTCAACATCGGGGTAGCTCCTCCCGAAAAAACTAAGCCTACCAACTGTTCGGGCGTGGTGTCTATAGAGAGCTTGGCCTTGTCCATGGCTGATAAGACAGCTTGTTGATGCACTCGCGATGCCATAAGCAGTCCCCAGATGGAGATGTCTGCTTGTATCTTCTTTAACTGCTTCAGTACAGCCTCTTCTTTAACTTGCTTCTCTTTCTGTCTCTCAACTTCCTTATCCTTCCCAGACGCCTCCGGCTGGTCTAGGTGCGGGGGCTTGAAATACCGTCTGCTTCTCGTTATATGATCGACCTCACCGATATACCAGGTATCATCTGGCTGATTACTCCCCCAATCCTCATCTATGTGGGCAAGACATAAATCATCGTCCTCCCACCACATTCTGTCAGCAGCCAATAGACACCTGTTTGGCTCCGGTTCAATTGCACCCGCAGTACTCTCCGTCCACATGCTCACAGCATTCTCTATCTTCGTGCACACAGCACTCTCAGTCCCCTCAGGGCCCTTAGCTTTCCTAATTCTCTCGGCATCCTCCAACCTTTCTTGTTCCAGCTGCGTCAATAAAGCTGGCTGTTCAACAATTCCCGCATTCATAATGCCCAACTCTCGAGCGGAATTCTTAGCACCGGCGATTCATTCTGATTTCTGGCCCTTCCGGCCACCACTGATATTCTTGCCCCTGCCGGGCCCTGTTCTAACTGAGCTTCGTCAACAACGTCTGGTAAGTCATCAAGCCACCCAGTAGCCTCTACCGATTCCTCATAATCAAACCAGTTGACTGCCGCGTCTTCTGGATCTTGGTCGTTGAAAAACTGGAGGTTGGCCAAGTCCTCTTCCATAACCGTCAAACCATCTGTCCCCTGCTCAAATCCATCTTCTCGGATCACACACAGCTCTGCCCTCTCTGGCAATTCAATATTAGGCTCACACTGGCCTGCTGGCAGAATGTAATCACTCGGATCGTAGGCTTCCCCAGCGACACTCCCAGACTGCTCAAACCCTGATTGAACAATTCCATCCTTTTCTGAAATCTCCTCTGTTCTATCTCTGCCAGTCACCACCATTGGCTCGGGTTGGGTTCTGGAGATGTCCAACATGCACAAAGAGTCAATGCAGTCAAGAAGAAGCACCTCCGGCTTAGGCAGGTGGGAAGGAGTGATATATATGCTGGGATCATAAGACACGACCTCAGTCTGGATGAAGTTGATTCTTTAAGAAGTGGAGCTTGGTTGTGCGGTGGAAGAGGGTTTATTGTGACATTGGGTTTTTCTGGAGGTACAATCACCTGCTTGTCAATGAGGTCTTGAATCTCATGACGCAACCTGAAACATTGGTCAGTGTCGTGACCATGTTGTTTGTGATATGCGCAGTATTTTGCTGGGTTATGAGAAGGAGGGAGTGGATTTGGCAATGGCCTCGGCTCCAGGGGCTTTAAGTGCCCTTTCTTGATTAATACCCCTAGAGCCTTGGACAAGGGCATATACAGTGGGGTGAAGGTTCTTTGGCCTCTGGGTTGGAATCGAGTGGTTTGTGTGTTTCTTCCGAACGCACCGGAGAAAGGTGTAGCTGCCATGGGTCTTGGAAGGGGAGGGGGAATGGTGGTGACCATGCTCACCTCCGAAGCTCTTGCAGTTGCAGCGCCACTTGGGCCTGTATTGTTGTTGCGGTTAAAGGTTCTTTTGGGTTGCTCTCTATCTTGGCCAATCAGACCTTGTTTCATTGCATCTTTGATTTGTACCCCCATTTCATATAGATCTGAAAAAGTGGGGAAGGGGAGCACAATCATTTTTTGCATCAGTTTTGGCTGGAGATTGTGCACAATCATCCTGATTTGGTCTTTGTCGGTAGGCCTCAGGGTCATCATCGAAGCCTTCGCCTTCCACCAAGTTACGAAATCCAAGAAGCTCTCCTTAGGCTCCTGCCTTGTTGTTTCGAGATCCCGGGTCGTAATCTCAATTTGGGTATTGTAAGAGTATTGCGCGACAAAGGCCTCAGCCATTTCATCCCAACTCCGCTTGACATCATCCTCTAACTTCGCATACCAGATAGCGGCCACACCCGACAGGGTCCGGTCGAATAGTGAAAGCTTTTGTGGTCTGGTGAGGCCCATTGGCCGTAGTATATCTGAAAATAGCCGGAGATGCACCATGGGGTCCCCAGATCCGTCGAAGTGATCAATTTGCGGCATTTTAAACCTATCCGGCAACGTCACAGCCACGTCGGTATATCCGTCCTCGATATCCGGGATAGCCTTTACCCCTTGGGATTTCTTGAACAACTTCTCAAGCTTGCTCAGTTTCAGTGCTGTATGGTCTACCTCAAACTTGAAGGGAGAGTCCGATTGATTGACAGGCGTAGGTGCCTTAGATAGCTGGGGTAGAATTGGGGGCGGAGCTGGCCCCGTTGGTATGTCCGTATCTGCCTGGACATTTGGTGCCTCCTTGGGTGCCGGGATTCCTAGTAGGGGAGAAACTGAGTGTGAAGCAGATGCTCCGGTTTGTTGTTGTAATCTGGCAATTAACTCTGCCTGCTGGGCCATGATCTCGGCCTGTTGTTTGGCAAATTCATCTCGGCGAATAGCATCCTGCTGCATGGCTCTTATGGTGTCTTGCATCTGACGCATCATTTCCTCAACTCCTGTCGGTCCCGCCATACTGCCCTGATCTGTCTGAACTACTGGCAGGTCTATCTCTATAGCAACAATTGGGATCTCAATCCGACTGTCCACTGATGGGGTAATCCACTGCTCTGGCAACCTCTGCTCAGATACACTGCGCCTTTTCGATCTCCGTCTGATAACCGGGGGTAGAGAGTGGAACACTGGTTGTCCGTCGACCAGATCCTCAGATCGATTGAGTCAGCGACCTCTTGTCTAGAGTGCTTGGGGAATATCTGCTTGGTCTGGAGCAATTGTGCTAAACTACCTAGCAAAAAGATAAATAAAACAATAATAAGGAAATAAACGGGCAGACAAACGGATAGCATAACGGCGTAAATAAACACAACACACAGTCGGGTATAATTAACGCGCAATTGATACACTATTCTCAAAGACCGATCATTATTCCCAAATTACTATTCTGAAATCACTGTCCCCGAAACTGAATCTGATACCCGTAGATAACTGATTTCAAAAATACTGAACTGGTGCTCACAGGCCTGATACCCAGAAATACTGAATTGGTACACGCAGGCCTGATGCCCAAACTTGTAAACTGATGCATGCATTCGTATAGAGACGCACTCTAAAAGCACATAACAAACAAGTAAGAGCCAAAACACCCCTATATTGGGGTAAGGTTTCCCTGTCCTATTTTGTCAGAAACTAGGGTTTTACTACGCACGCAGCGATTTCAAACAACCTATAAACGGGTAAGTAACCTGTCCTAGTTTGGAATGGTCACTATGGATTCCGAATATGCACTAGGTCGAATGGTCAAAAAGGGTGCCCTGGTAAAATCGAGGTTTGTGTTCCCGTCGTGGCAGAGCCCACAACCGATCAGTCTTATGGCACGCTTCTCGAAGCAAGCCTCCAGCAAACCGTTCAGGAATAGCATACGGCAAACACAGTGTCCTAGGCGCACCAATGCAAATGCAATGCAAAGAAACACATAAGTGTAATCAAAATAAGATATCATGAGTTCGAGTCAAGTTCTCTAATTTCCCAGCAGAGTCGCCAGAAACTGTAGACGTCCCCGAACGTCCCGGGAAGAGACCCCCCCGTTTTGTTCATTGGGCTCACTACAGTTCAGGACTCAATGTCGCGGTCCTGTATCTAATCTCGCAGAGTGCAATGCAAGACCGATGAAATCATCAAAGAGTCCAAATCCGGCAAATCATTTTTGAAAACAGATTTTTTTGAAAGAAGTGCCAAACATGGACTGCTTTGCCAGATACAGAGTCGCCACCTAAATATTTTATTTTGGAAAATTTAGGAAACCCTGACTCGTTGCCTAAGGCCACGTGTCCGTCATCACCAAAGTTGCCTCGGCTCGGGAACTTGGGTACGATTGGGGAAGGTCACTTCGTGAGCACCCCCACTCGCCCGATCAAAGATTGGCCTCTACTAACCATGATATCTAGTTTTGAAAACATTATGCGTTCTTATTCTGGTTATTAGCCTAGATTTACTATGTGATGCGCACAGCATACAATTATAGACTAGATCGCCTGAATTGGAACGAAACATCTCATGTTTTTTTTTTAAAGCGGTTTGCTACTCGCAAGTAGGCTAAAATATGGATTTGCCACCCTCAGGTGGGCTTAGAAAACAAGATGATTTGCCACTATCTAGTGGGCTTAAAACTCACAATTGATGAATTGTTCCAATCCAAATAACCCAACCTTCACCCACAGGCATTCAGGCAGGTATATCATATAAGCAAATAGCCTCATGGTAAGCATGCTATCATGGCAGTCACTCACACGCATGCAAGGATGCTAAAGCATAAAACTTACCGAGTACTCCAAGCCAAAACAGAAGCTATGTTAGAAATCCATGCATGATCCTAACTATACAAAAATGCCTAATGCAACACATGCAAAATGCAACTAAGATAGACTCGGCTATTCTAAGATGGCATATGAAATGCAACAACTAACAAGTATTCAACTTGGAATTGAAATACAAATGCAGTTAGTATGATGCGCCGAGCCGGTGCATGCAATACAGATGAATGATGCAAACATGCTATCATAAGTATGCTAATTGAAACATGCCCTAATCTAACCACCATAAGCTGGTAAATAAAAGGGAGAAAGACGTGGGGTTAGAAGACATACATCACACTCACGCACACTTATTACAATTATGCCCTCGCTCGGAGGGTCCGAAAAATAGTACAGTCCAAATAAATACAAAATCCTAATTAATTATCAAATTAATCTAGGAAAGTGGTAAATTAGCACGCAAATCTATGAACCACCTCAGCTCTGTTCCAAATGATGAATGATGCATACTCGAGTTGCCTTGCACAGAAATCCATTACGATGTTCCGATTGCCTCTGTTTGCAATTATTTTCGGAAGATTGTGAAACGCTCCAGAAGGCCGTTGATTTCTGATTTACTGCAACAGAGAGCAACAAAGGGGCATGGCAAAGTATTTCACATATGTATGCATGACTACTCCTCAGGGAGTGTAGTCCTCGATCCTCGTGCCACCAATCACGCATATCGATGCATGGTGGCCGAGGAGTCGAATTGCACGACTCAATATGAAATGAATGCACATGAAAACACAACAAGACCTCCATCATGGGTAATCCGGAGTGTCGGCGACGGAGAATTGAGACACGTTCCGTCACTCGGAGTACGAAACGTCCCTCGTTTCCCGTGCTTGGGCTAACTCCTATCCCAAACACAATTCAAATGAAATGGCGTACACAATGCGACTAACATACAACCTAGCATACGCAATGCTATGAATTGAAAAGGCATACACAATGCATAATGGACTTACACCAACATGAGTGGATCTCAGCCACACTCACATCAGTGGCCATGAGATGGAAAAGAGACAACCGAAATGCGTGCACACGTGCACGCATACCGAAGACCGAACCTAAAGCACAAAATGCCACTCTACCAAAGCATGGCAAGGGATGAAAGATGGCATACAAACATGTAATTTCCAGCGCTGAAACATGATGTTAAATGGTCCCGAAACATGGAAATATGGCACCCGATGCATGGAATAAGCCTCGAAACTCAAAACTAGGCACATGTATTGAACCACAAGTACACAAAGTAAGCATTATTTGATCATGAAGTCAAAAAACAGAGCCAAGACAGTCCCAAAACATGAACATTTCTAGTTTAGAGCATGGCCAAAAGATGCTAACATGATGGACTAAAATAGTATGCAACATTGGCTAGTAAGCATGGTTTACATGGCATGTATGTGAAGAAAATGAGAACTCATCAAACTAGCCAAAAACAGTGAATAAAACAAGCCAAAATATGCCCAAATAATCACTGAAATGCAGCCAATGCATGTAAAAATGAGGGGCTTCTTTAGAAGGCCATTCAAGGGGTTGTTAAGCACATATAAGATAGACACTTAGCATGACCAAACCAACTCTGGAAATGAGTTATGACAGCCCTAAAACTCACAAAATTGGCCCTGAAATCTATCAAGGAAGCATACGATGAAAGGCCCCCTCAAAAGGCCTTGAATGGAATTGTTCTACACATGCACTATAGACATAAAATATGATCAAAAGGGCCCCGGACATACCTAAGGAAGACCTTAAAACCCACAAAATTGGGCCCAAAAGGTGACTTCAATGCATGCAAAATAGAGCCCCTTTGGAAAGCCAATGATACTAGTAAAGAAAATGAGGGGTGAGAGGGTCACCCCTCTATGATTTCAAAGCTCAAACCTTCGTCAAAGCCACTAAAAATCCCTTGGATTTCCGTGGCTAAGAGGCCAAAACAATTCCAATGCAAATGCTCTAATGCATAGCCCTAATATGAAGGAATGAAGCATGCAAGGAAGGAGATGACTCCAAACAGAAAAGTGACCTCAAGAAAACTTAAAGAGGAGGTCAAAAAAAGGCTTTTTCCAGTTTATAACAAATCTCGAAAATGTTCACAAGTAAGACTAAAGTATGATGCAAAAATAGCCCTAAAAGAGAGATAGAGGGTAAGGGGAAGTAGATGACCTCAAACAGCAAAGTGCCCTTAAACAAAGTTGAAGAGGAGCTCAAAATATGACACTTTCTAGTTTATGACAAAGCCCAAAAATACTTTCAAGTGAAGCTAAGTAATGAAGCAAAAAAATACAAGTTTAAGGGAAATAGACACTTACCCTTGAAGAGCCGACCTCCAGCAGCTTTTGGACCAAGTTGGTGAGCTTTCAACCTCTGCAAATGACTTCTAAGGTGCTGGAATGGATGATGGAGGTGTGGTGCTAAGGGTTGTAGTGCAAATGGACCAAGAAAATTAGCGTTTTAGCGCTTGGAATAGTGATAATGGAGGAGGGAGGTTGTATGCCTTAGTAAATTTTGTTCAACGCTCTGATATGAAGCCAAGCCTCTCCTTTATAGAGGAGAGGTTCCAAAATATCCAAAAAGGTCCCCAAGTATCCTCCATACACGTGTATGGAGGATGCACCAAATGGCTTCCAGCTGGCACAACTGGATTACACTCAGAAAAAGCAAAAAGCAAGAAGCAGGCCGGCCAGTTCAAGTGGCCGGAAGGCCACCCCCCCTGGTTCCCCTGGTCGACCAACCAGGGGTCAAAAGGGTCAACAAAATTTTCTGGCCGGCCACCCCCGAAAGGTGGCCTCCCAGATGAGTGCAACACAACTATGTAGAGAAAAACCAGAAAATGTGACCCAAGAGAGAGAAAAGCTAGCTTTTAAGCAAGGTTCAAAAGGGTCAAGATGAATTTCTGGCCGACCTACCCATATTGGTGGCCTCCCAGATGAGCACAACACAATGGTGGTATGAAAAGCTAGAAAATGTGGCTCAAAAGTGGAAAAAACCAGCTTTTTGTCAGAAAAATCGGCTTTTGGAGAGAGAAAATGAGAAAACTGGTTTTTCAGGGAAAAAGGTGGCCGGCCATCATAATACCCCCTCCCTAACAGTGAAAATAGGGTCTCTACCAAAAACGGACCAAAACGGATGCAAAACAAAGGTTCGGGGGCCAAAATGCGCGGTTCGAGGCCCCGAAAATAGGCTGTTAGGCACCGGAAGTGGCGTATGACCACGAAGGTGGTCTCCAGGGCCACAGTGTCCCTCTAAAGGAAGGAAATAAGGTGTGTGTCAAAAACCAGAGCAAACGGAGGTAGTTAAGCGGTCCCGAACCGAGGCACACGGCCGACGGCTCCGAAAATCGAAAACCGGGCTCCAAATGAAAAAAACGGCCTACGACCACGAAACGTAGCCTACGGCCACTGAGAGATGATCTACAAGACCTCTCCCTCCCTTCGAGAAGAGAAAATAGGACCTGGTTCACAAACCGAGACAAAGCACAAAAGAGCCCCGAAGTCTGGAGGCAAGGCTCGCAACCGAGACTCTGAAACCTCAGAACAAGCACAATATGCAACATCACCGAGCGCTCAACTGGTGACGTCTGAGTCTAAAGGTCGGTCAAAAATGGGGTGTCTACAACAATTGGCTTTGATATGACCTTTTTGACCGCACTTATAACATGGGCCTATCTAATGCTTGTGATGTTGTTATTTTTGCCATTCTTGCAGTTTCTTCCATCCTTTCTGAAATCCCTTCTTCCATTTGTTCTTGAAAGAAGTCGTCTTTTTCTTGTTGAATGGTGTGTGGGTATTATTCTGTGGTTGTGGTGAAGATTGTGCCATCAACAAGTTGGAAGACAATCATTCTTTACGTCTGCGCTTCACTCTTTCTTCTTCCAAAACTAAGAGTACATGCAATGTTACCATTAAAATCTCTCGTCCGCTATGAGTTAGAGATGTGATAACATGATCCCAAAACAATGGAAGACTATTAAGTATGGTAGTTACTTGCATCTTGTCCGACAAAGAGTGACCAGCGTTGGATAATTCTTTAGCAATTAATTCCATTTGATTAACATGATCACCAACACTATCATTATCACTCATACAAGTGTTATTGTCACGACCCAAACCCGCCCCTATGGGTTTAGCACCGTAACCAGCCAGTAATCCGAGATTATCGAAGGCCTCCTTAACAGTAAAACAGTAATACAGAGTACAGGGGCTGACGAAAGCCAAAACAGCAATTAAAAGATGTCCAATGAGCTGTGACAGTCTGTATGCAAAAAGACTTTTTAAACATATACACATTCAAACCATAACAGTATGTACATACATCATATACAGGTATTCAGTTAGGGACCAAATTCCTACCATAACAGTATAGTAACAGTCTATACAAAACAGAAACAAAAAGGGGGAAATCTAAAACACCCCAAAAAGCCCTAGCTTGAAGGACTTGGAACCTCTCAGTGAGGCACGTTGGTTGCTTGACAAAACAAGAGCTAATCCGACGCTCCTAACTCCGGTTCGGTGCCTAAACTCCTACATATATATATAAACAGTAAGCTAAAGCCCAGTGAATAACATATGCGTAAAGAGGTTAAGAATGAATGTCCTTTCAGTATTGAAAACAGATATTTATCAGTATATCAGTCATTCAGTTTGTGGCTTATAATTCATGCCATAACAGTCATTCAGAAACTATAATAGTCATATGTGGGACATCCAATAGCAAAACAGTACAATAGGTCTTAACAGACCGAGCAGTCAATGATGGGCATCATATCAGTAAACAGTAGTGGTTCCAAACATGAGAACCAACAGAGATCTCTGTAACAGTAGCAGTAACAGTTCAGTAACAGTAAATTGCTATGGATGCCACGAATACAGTTCACAAATAGGACAAACATTCATTCAGTAAAGAGTGTCATTTCATAAAGTAGTATAGTCATTTGTTCATAAAATAATCTCAATTGAACATATCTTTACAACATTGTTACTCACAGAGCACTGGGCTAAAAGCAGCTAGAGCGTCCTCGGATGCCAACCTTACAGTTACAGAATGAACACACACTAAAATACACAGTTGGAAAAATAATAACTTAATCCCTAATTTGCCTTGGTGTGGTTCTACATCAATATCCTCATTAAGATGTCTTAAACTAGGCCTAAGAATGCCTAGGATGGAATGAGGATGCAAAGATGCATTTTTAAACACTTTTCAAAATTTTCAAAAAACAGGGGTCTCGCTCGAGCGTGGCTTTATATGCTCGAGCGGACATGCAGACAAAGGAGCTCCACTCGAGCGTAACTTTCGTCACTTGAGTGGACTGTAAGCTACAGTAAAAATACTGGATGCACAAAAATCACGCTCGACGGGCGCTCGGTCCACGCTCGAGCGTGAGACACAAGTCCTCGCTCGAGCTTGAACTCTCTTGCTCGAGGGGACTGTAAACACATGCAAAGTACTAGATACACGCATTTCACGCTCGAGCGCCACTTTTCTCGCTCGAGCGGACTCCATGAACACAAGGCGTACGATCGAAAGTGGAGTTCCTCGCTCGAGCGTGAGTCCAAAATCTGGAATTTTCATATTTGAACCTCAAGCTCAAAACTCAACTTTAACGCATCAAATTCGATCCTTTTGGGCTAATTTTCTGGAAAACACTTGTAAACTCATAGTATAACATGTTTTGAAGATCAATTTGAGAAATCAAAGTCCAAAGGTAGTTCAATTAAACACCATTTTCAAATAAACATCAAGAACAAGACTCAAATGTAACATGCAAGTGCTCAACCAAATTCAAAGCTTCAATGCAAGCTCAATTGAGTCTAAACTTCCAAAAACAAGATGAATTCATGGATTATAACAATAATATGGACATGCATGCAATAATTTCCATGAAAACAACTCAAAACTTCAAGATATGCACATGCATGCATGATACAAGCTTCAACTCAACAATCTTAACCAATTCTAGACTTTAATCTCTAAACTCCCATGAACCATGCAAAATGCAACTTGAATTCACAAACTAAAGGATGAGTATCCTACCTTAGGTCCTCAATGTCAAGTATGGAAGCTCAAATATGCAATTAACCTTCAATTCCTTTAATTTCCAAGCAAAACCTTCAAGTTGAACTCTCTCTCTCTCTCTCTCTCTTAGTCGGTTCAAGCTCTCAAAATGGCTGAAGAAGTGTGGTATCAAAAGTGTATGGAGTGTGATTAAACAAGTCCTAGAATTGTCCACTAAGTGGCAAAATGGTAGATAAGTCTAACTTTGATATTTTAGCTTATTTAATCCAATTTAATCTTACCAAATCACATTTCAATTAAATATGCCATAAAATTACATAAATTCTAGTCAACATATAACACTAATCATTTTCCGATTCGGCCGCCGATAAGGCCTTCAATTTGCAGTTTAAAACATAACATATGAACAGATCATTTAACAGTCAAACAGATAGAAATGCATTTAAACTAACACACTCAATCAATTAGCTCAGAATTTCAATCAATTCAATTACTTATCATGATCAGTCTCAATTTAGCAGTAATCAGTGGTGTCATCAGTAAACTGTAGTGAGGGTTGTCACAGTCTCCCCTCCTTATAAAGAGTTTGGTCCTCCAAACTCGAATTACCTTCATTCTGGAAGAAAACAGGATTCAGTGAGAACAATTCAGGATATCTCTTGATCATGTCGTCTTCCTTTTCCCAAGTGGCATACACGCCACCATGGTTTTGCCAATCAACTTTCACTAGCGGAATCTCTTTATTTCTCAACTTATTGATCCGTCGGTTTACAATCTGAATAGGTCGTTCTTCATAGGTGTAGTCATCACTTAGTACTACACGGGTAGGCTCAATCACATGGAAGGGATCCCGGAGGTAATCCCTCAACATTAAAATATGGAACACGTTATGCATATGCTCCATTTCAAGAGGAAGCGCTACTTGATACGCCACCGGATTAATCTTTCCAATAATCTTATACGGTCCGACATATCTCGGCGCTAACTTGCCTTTAACCCCAAAACGGGTCTACCCTTTCATCGGTGTCACTTTAACAAAAACATGATCACCTACTTCATATTCTCAGTCTCGCCTTCGGACATCCGCATAATTTTTCTGTTGGCTTTGTGCGATTTTCAGTCTCTGTTGAATCAGTTTCACTTTTTCAGTAGTTTCTTGTACAATCTCGGGCCCAAGCAAAGGCCCATCTTCAACTTCTGCCCAGCAGATAAGAGATCGACATTTCCTTCCATATAAAGCCTCGAAAGGCGCCATACCAATGCTTGAATGAAAACTGTTGTTGTAAGCAAATTCAGCCAACGGTAAATGGCTTTCCCAATTTCCTTGGAAATCAAGAACACACATTCTCAGTAAATCTTCCAAAGTCTGGATGGTTCTTTCTAACTGACCATCTGTCTGAGGATGGTATGCACTCCTCAGTCTCAGTTCAGTACCCAATGTTGTCTGCAAACTTTGCCAAAACCTCGATGTAAACTTCGAGTCCCTATCAGAAACAATGGACACAGGCATTCTATGCAATCTAACAATCTCATCAATATAGATTACAACCAATTTGTCCGCATTATAAATTTTTTTGACAGGTAAGAAGTGAGCAGATCTAGTCAATCTATCAACAATAACCCAAATTGTATCCATACCTTTACTGGAGCGAGGCAAACCAACAATGAAATCCATAGTGATATGTTCCCATTTTCACTCCGATATCGGTAAAGGTTGCAGTAAACCTGCGGGTCGTTGATGTTCGGCTTTAACTTGTTGGTAATGAAGACATTTCGACACAAAGTCACCAATCTCTTTCTTCATTCCCGGCCACCAGAAATTCAGTTTTAAGTCTTGGTACATTTTTGTATTTCCTAGATGGATAGACAATTTTGAGTTGTAGCCCTCTTACAGAATTCTTCTTTTCAGTTCAGAATCACTCGGGACACATAACCTTCCTTGAAATTTCAGTACATTATTCTCAAATTTGAAATCCGGCCTCGGTTTGGATTCCCGTTCTTTGATGATCTTCCTCAAGAAGTCATCCTGTTGTTGTTTCTCTTTAATCTCCTCAATCAGTGCCGGTTGAGCAGAAATAACGGCTATTGTTCCACCTTGTTCACGCAAAACAATCTCAATTTCAAGTCTTTCAAGGTCACAAAGCAATTCTTTCTGCCCGGTGAGTAAACAGGCTAAATTTCCAATCGATTTCTGACTCAGTGCATCAGCAACGGTGTTAGCTTTTCCTGGATGGTACAAAATTTGCAGGTCATAGTCTTTTATCAGTTCTAACCATCTCCGCTGCCTCATGTTCAGTTCTTTCTGTGTGAATAAGTATTTCAAACTCTTGTGGTCTGTATACACCTTACATGTTGCCCCATAAAGGTAGTGACACCAAATTTTCAATGCAAACACTACTGCAGCGAGTTCTAAATCATGGGTCGGGTAGTTCTTTTCATGTGGTCTTAGTTGTCGGGAAGCATATGTAATAACTTTACCATTCTGTATTAAAACACATCCCAAACCCTTATAAGAAGCATCACTATATACAGTATAACCATCCGTACCTGAGGGTAAGGTGAGAATAGGTGCAGTCACTAGTCGAGTTTTCAACTCTTGAAAAGCTGATTCCCTCTGATCGGTCCAGTCAAATGACATCCCTTTCTGAGTCAGCTGTGTCAGTGGTAGGGCAATTTTGGAGAAATCTTTGACAAACCTTCTGTAATACCCGGCTAAGCCTAGAAAACTTCAGACTTCGGTAACATTTGTTGGTCTAAGCCAGTTCACTACTTCTTCAATTTTCTGTGGGTCAACTGTAATACCATCTTTGCTGATCACATGTCCCAAAAACATCACACTGTCTAGCCAAAATTCACATTTAGTTAGTTTTGCATAAAGTTTCTGCTCTCTTAGGGTCTGTAGGGCAATGTTCAAATGACGTTCATGTTCCTCTGTGCTTTTGGAATAAATTAAAATGTCATCTATGAATACAACAATAAAGTCATCAAGGAATGGTTTGAAAATTCTGTTCATAAGGTCCATAAATGCAGCAGGTGCATTGGTAACTCTGAAAGGCATAACAAGAAATTCGTAATGTCCATACCTCGTTCGAAAGGCAGTCTTTTCGATGTCCCCTGTCTTGACTTTCAACTGGTGGTATCCAGATCTAAGATCAATCTTGGATAACACTTGGGCACCCTGTAACTGGTCAAATAAATCATCAATGCGAGGCAATGGATATTTATTTTTCACTGTTACCTTGTTCAATTCACGGTAGTTAATGCTGAGTCTCAATGAGCCGTCTTTCTTCTTTACAAACAAAATCGGAGTGCCCCATGGCGAAGTACTAGGCCTGATGAACTTCTTATCTAACAATTCCTGCAGGTAAACTTTCAACTCTTTCAATTCGGTAGGTGTCATTCTGTACGGAGCTTTAGATACAGGCTGTGTACCTGGAATCACATCAATGGTGAACTCAATCTCCCTATCAATCAAATCCCCTGGCAGATCATCTGAAAAAACATCTGGGAATTCTCTGACTATAGGAATACTGTTCACATTAGTTTTATCATCAGTAGGTACAGTCAATACAGAACATAGATATCCTTTACACCCCTTTCTAATCAGTTTAAAAGCTTTCATGGATGAAATCAGATACGGGGGAGGTACTACTCCAACTCCGTTAATCACAAATTCAGGCAGTCCGGGTGGACGGAAAACAACTTGTTTTGTTGCACAGTCTATGGTAGCATGATATTTTGTTAACCAGTCCATTCCCAATATCACATCAAAATGATCTATATTCAATGGCAGTAAATCAATATATAGACGAACATCCCTAATAATAATTTCACATGCAGGGTACATATAAGCACAAGTCATGGATCCCCCAACAGGTGAAGATAGAGCTAACAGATAGTTCATGGGTTCCAATGGTCTATTCAATTTGCGCGAAAAAGCATGCGATACATATGAATGTGTAGACCCCAAATCAATCAAAACATACGCATTTTGAGGACAAGTTAAGAGTATACCTGATACAACGGTCTCGGTATTATGTACATCTCCCGGTACGAGTGCGAACACTCGGCCTTGCCTCATAGGCTCTTTTTCAATCGCCTTGGGGTTGGGTTTTGGTGGAGCAGTTGATGCTACTGCGCTTGGTGCAGCTTTACTATTGCCCTGAGGAGTGGAAGGGCAATCTTTGACCATGTGGCCCACCTTGCCACACCTGTAACAAGCACCTGAAAGTTTATAACAAACCCCCTTATGATTCTTACCACATTCGGAGCAGGGCGGTATAGAACGGTTTCCTTGACTATAACTGTTTGTTGACCCTGTGTTCTACTTTTTGTTCGACGAACTGTTCCAGCCTTTCTTAAATTTAAAACCCCGTCTCTTTCCACGCCATTCAGACGCTGGTGTTTTAGTCTGTTTCAATGTTTCGATGTTCGACTCAACCATCATTGCTCGATCAAGAACATCCACGTATTTCAGCAATTTCAAAACGTTGATTCTGTCAAGAATTTCTACATTAAGGCCGCCTTCAAATTTCTTGGCCTTTTTGTAATCAGTGTCAACCATGTGCGGTACATATCTGGCGAGTTCAGTAAACTTTGACTCATACTCAGCCACGGACATGGTACCTTGTCTCAACTGTTCAAACTCGGTCACCTTGTGGTCTCTGACACACTGTAGGAAGTATTTCTCAAAGAAGGCTCCCTTAAATTAAGCCCAATCCATAGCAGTATTGGTGTTGCGGACCAGCATCCATCAGCTTCTGGCCTCTTCTTGCAAAGTAAAGGTGGCCAGTAGCACTTTGTGTGCTTTAAAACACGGAAACACTTCAAATAATTTTTCGGTCTCTAGGACCCATGCTTCGGCCTTTAAGGGTTCAAGGCCTCCCTGAAAGGATGGCGGTTTTATCTTGCTAAACTTCTGTGTTAGAGTAATGATGTCATCATTCACATTCTGTTCCGGCTGTACCGGAGGAGGTGGGGGCAGTTGGTTCTGTTGTTGTAGCCTTAAGGCCTCAGTCAACATTTCCACTGTTCTTTCGAGCCTTGCCATTCTGACCTCAGATGATTCAGTTTCATCGGTATTTCTTGTGTTATCCATTTCACTATAGACAATCGTAGCAGTTATAAACATAGACAGTTACATACTTAAACACATTAGCACGTATATTCATGTCATGGCCACACACACTTTCATGCTCATCTTATGTCCTAATTACTTTTCTAGGACATCCTATAGCTCATTTCGACATGTGTGTGCGGTATAACTCGTGGTTTAATATCACTCTGATACCACTATGTCACGACCCAAACCCGCCCCTATGGGTTTAACACCGTAACCGGCCAGTAATCCGAGATTACCGAAGGCCTGCTTAACAGTAAAATAGTAATACAGAGTACAGGGGCTGGTGAAAGCCAAAACAATAATTAAAAGATGTCCAATGAGCTGTGACAATCTGTATGCAAAAAGACTTTTTAAACATATACACATTCAAACCATAACAGTATGTACATACATCATATACAGGTATTCAGTTAGGGACCAAATTCCTACCATAACAGTACAGTAACAGTCTATAAAAACAAAAACAGAAAGGGGGGAATCTAAAACACCCCAAAAAGCCCTAGCTTGAAGGACTTGGAACCTCTCAATGAGGCACGTTGGTTGGCTTGACAAAACAAGAGCTAATCCGACGCTCCTAACTCCGGTCCGATGCCTGAGCACCTACATATATATATATATAAACAGTAAGCTAAAACCCAGTGAATAACATATGTGTAAAGAGGTTAAGAATGAATGTCCTTTCAGTATTGAAAATAGTCATTTATCAGTATATCAGTCATTCAGTTTGTGGCTTATAATTCATGCCATAACAGTCATTCAGAAACTATAATAGTCATATGTGGTACATCCAATAGCAAAACAGTATAGTAGGTCTTAACAGACCGAGCAGTCAATGATGGCCATCATATCAGTAAACAGTAGTGGTTCCAAACATGAGAACCAACAGAGATCTCTGTAACAGTAGCAGTAACAGTTCAGTAACAGTAAATTGCTATGGATGCCACGAATACAGTTCACAAATAGGACAAACATTCATTCAGTAAACAGTGTCATTTCATAAAGCAGTAGAGTCATTTGTTCATAAAATAATCTCAATTGAACATATCTTTACAACATTGTTACTCACAAAGCACTGGGCTAAAAGCAGCTAGAGCGTCTTCGGATGCCAACCCTACAGTTACAGAATGAACACACACTAAGATACACAGTTGGGAAAATAATAACTTAATCCCTAATTTGCCTCGGTGTGGTTCTACATCAATATCCTCATTAAGATGTCTTAAACTAGGCCTAAGAATGCCTAGGATGGAATGAGGATGCAAAGATGCACTTTTAAACACTTTTCAAAATTTTCAAAAAATAGGGGTCTCGCTTGAGCGTGGCTTTCTACGCTCGAGCGGACATGCAAACAAAGGAGCTCCGCTCAAGCATAACTTCCGTCGCTTGAGCGGACTGTAAGCTACAGTAAAAATACTGGATGCACAAAAATCACGCTCGACGGGCGCTCGATCCATGCTCGAGCGTGAGACACAAGTCCTCACTCGAGCCTGAACTCTCTCGCTCGAGTCGACTGTAAAGACATGCAAAGTACTAGATACACGCATTTCACGTTCGAGCGCCACTTTTCTCGCTTGAGCAGACTGCATGAACACAAGACGTACGCTCGAGCGTGGAGTTCCTCGCTCGAGCGTGAGTTTAAAATCTGGAATTTTCAGATTTGAACCTCAAACTCAAAACTCAACTTGAATGTATCAAATTCGATCCTTTTGGGCTAATTTTCTGGAAAACACTTGTAAACTCATAGTATAACATGTTTTGAAGATCAATTTGAGAAATCAAAGCCCAAAGGTAGTTCAATTAAACACCATTTTCAAATAAACATCAAGAACAAGACTCAAATGTAACATGCAAGTGCTCAACCAAATTCAAAGCTTCAATGCAAGCTCAATTGAGTCTAAACTTCCAAAAACAAGATGAATTCATGAATTATAACAATAATATGGACATGCATGCAATAATTTCCATGAAAACAACTCAAAACTTCAAGATATGCACATGCATGCATGATACAAGCTTCAACTTAACAATCTTAACCAATTCTAGACTTTAATCTCTAAACTCCCATGAACCATGCAAAATGCAACTTGAATTCGCAAACTAAAGGATGAGTATCCTACCTTAGGTCCTCAATGTCAAGCATGGAAGCTCAAATATGCAATTAACCTTCAATGCCTTTAATTTCCAAGCAAAACGTTTAAGTTGAACTCAATTTCTCTCTCTCTCTCTCTCTTAGTCAATTCAAGCTCTCAAAATGGCTGAAGAAGTGTGGTGTCAAAAGTGTATGGAATGTGATTAAACAATTCCTAGAATTGTCCACTAAGTGGCAAAATGGTAGATAAGTCTAACTTTGATATTTTATCTTGTTTAACCCAATTTAATAATACCAAATCACATTTCAATTAAATATACCATAAAATTACATAAATTCTAGTCAACACATAACACTAATCATTTTCCGATTCGGCCGCCGATAAGCCCTTCAATTTGCAGTTTAAAACATAACATATGAACAGATTATTTAACAGTCAAACAAATAGACATGCATTTAAACTAACACACTCAATCAATTAGCTCAGAATTTCAATCAATTCAATTAGTTATCATGATCAGTCTCAGTTTAGCAATAATCAGTGGTGTCATCAGTAAACAGTAGTGAGGGTTGTCACAGTTATTATATTTTTCCAAGGGTAATTGAATTTGAGTATCCGATCGAACTCCATACTTACTTTCTAGTGCTTTCATTAGTTGTCTTGCAATTTCATGTTCTTCAAAAAGCGGAATAATGCTATCTTTCATACTATGTACCATAGTTGCCTTTGCCATTGCATCATCTTCTATCCATTTATTTTTGAACCAACTACAATCATCATCTGGTTTAGAAATGGATAAAGTATGCAATGTTTTTTCATGTGTAAGAAGATAAGAAATGTGGCGTTTCCATGCTCAGAAATTATTTCCATTAAGTATCTCGATTCTGGAAGAATCCATGGTATTTTTAATAGCCATATTAAAAAACAAAATGTGTTACTATGAGAATTCAAATGTGAATATGAAAATTCAAATGTGAATATTACAATACTAAAATAAAAAATAAATAAAAATAAGCAAAATTAAAGACAACAACAGGTCTTAATAAGGATAAGCCTTGTAGTTGTTGAATCCGCCTCTGTGATGAAGATGGTGTGAAGGAACAGAACAGTTATGTTGCCTTGGGTAAGAAGAATGATGAAAACCCAATGGCCTTGTAAACCCAATACTTTGCTTATGAGTATTGTAATAATAGTTACGAGTCCAAGGAACACAATGGTGCCTTTTACACAATGTTTCTTTGGATGTTCCTTAGTAACACCCTTGGATAGCCTTCTCCTCGAATTTTTTCTTTTGAAAATGTAGTACAAGTACCCACAGAAAAATTCTTAGAAAAATTCTAAAAATTTTGGCTTTTGAATGACTGAAAATGGCCTTGAAACGAGCGAGAACAAGCCAAAAAACCGTTTGGACCAAGCTGCTGCTAGTCCAAGTACTGTGCTGGACCGGTTTGGACCGGCTAAGACCGAACCGGCGTGACCACAGGTCAGCGCGCAGGTCAAGCGGAGTAGACGGACACGGGTCCGGGTGCGGTGCGCTGGGCCCTGGGTCGACGGGCGAATCTGGGCGCACGTTGGGCCGCAGCGTTGGGCTGCTTGGCTGTGTCACTGGGCTGGGCTGGCTCTGTGGCTTTGGGCTGCCTGGCTTGGTCTCTGTGGTGCTGGGTTTTAGCCCAATTAAATCCTTTTTAATTCTTAAGCCCAAGGGAACAGATTTCCTTGTTGTTTTCCTAAGTTGATCTTTTAAATAAGAATATATAATGGCTTTTTTGCTCCGGTTTTCTTCTCCAGTAGGGGTAGGAGACCACACACTGTAAGTTGGATCTTGTGGATCAAATTTTCTCCTTTTTTTCACAACGAATTTCTCCGTTATGATCAAAATTTTGTAAAGAACAAGATAGTGCCAATTTGGAGACGCAATTTGAACCGAAAAATATTTTATAAAATTGCTTCCAACGGTGTAATTCGGACTCACTTTCGGCAAGGTTTGGAACAATAGCACCACCAACAGTTATTTTCTTCGGATAGTTTTCTGGAAATACAACACGTTGGTGATGATTAAATAAACAAACTGAATTAACCAATGCCGAAGATTGACAATCAATGGTTTTTAAAATTTTTGATAAAAAGAGTTCGGAAAATTTTTGTTCTTCCGGACTATATTTCGACATCTGCGACAATGTGTAACCTTACTCTGATACCACTGTAAGTAGATCTTAACAATGGCAATGGATCGAAGTTCCCGTGAGGGTGTTTAATCATGTAGAAGAATACAATCTGGAAGAGGAAAAATAGAGAGAAAATCAAGTATGTTGAACCTATGCATCGTCCATATATATATAGCATATGGTGGCTGTTTAATCAATGGTTGCAACTTATTGAATTCAAACTCAATGATCACCATGTTTCTAAACCTTTGTGACTCTTCATTCAAATCTTAACTTCCTACTTCCAGTAACTTCTTCTTGCGGGAAGATTGAATCACCATATAAGGATTTGATTTGGTGTGAGAGAGTCCACCATATTATGGTGTGATCACCTCTCATGCCTTCACACATCACTTAAAATGTAAGAGCTGTTCCATAAGGCCTCGTTTAGAAATATATTATTTTAATAATTTTTTAAGTTTTTTTGACTAAAATATAAGATAAATAAATTAATACGTTTGGAATGATTTTTTAACTTTTTATAAAAAAAAAATATAAAAATAAATAAATAAATAAACTTTTTAATATAATCTATTAATTTTTTATTTTTTTAATAATTTTTTATTTTTATTTTTTGTAAGTTGCAGAGGCCAGAGTTGGAAGAAAATCTGGTTCATAATTATTTAATCAGAACACGTGTGGTTGTAAAGTACATTTTTTATCCAATGAACGTCTGAAAACGTATAGATGGCCACTTCGGAGAGCGGAAATTATTGAGAGTGTATTTGGTTTGTGTTTTGAGATAAATTTTTTAAAAAAATTTAGAGAGAGTTTAGATTTTTTTTTAGTTTGTTTGGTTATATATTTTGAAAATAGTTTTTGAGTTTGGGAGTTTGTGATGATTTGATATTTTATTGTAATTGAGTAGATATGTGTGAGAGAAAAAATGATTAAGAATGAGAGAGGAGAGAGAAAAAATTATTGATTGATATGTAATAGAGAAAGAAATAATTTTGAAATTTTTTTGAGAAAATTTGTAACCAAACATGTTTTTGAAATTTTTTTTCCAAAAACATATTTCAAAACACAAATCAAACACACCCTCAATGTTCCCGAAATTCTAAGTGTCCGTACTTCTTAATCAATTATCATTCATGGATCGTTTGGTAATGACTTTTTTAGTTGGCTTTTTGATTTTTTTGATTTTTTTGGCCTAAAACTTTTTTGTTTGTTTGGTTTTCTTGTTAGGGTTTTTTGATTTTTTTTTTTACTTTGAAATGGCAAACTTTTTTTTGTCCTTTTGTATTTTTGACTTTTTTTTTTTTTTGTCCTTTTATGATTTTTTAGCTTAGAAGGAAAATCAAATTAGGGCTCAATATGTCTTCTCATATTTCTCAATCACCTAATACAATACTCCACCTACCCATATTCACCACCAATCACAATGTTATGAAATACCACATGTTTATATTCTGGGATTACTGAATAATTACACCTTCGGAAAGAGGTGAATTATTAGCAAGGGAAACAACTTTAAGGGAAATTATTAATGGCTGGTTTGTCATAGCCTAGAAAAGATAAAAAATTATTAAAAAAGCTAAAAAGTTATCAGTATTCACAAAAATATATATATAAAAAAAAATTTTACACAAAAAAAATACAACCCAAAAAGTCATTGACGTGATGGTATAGTCTAAACCAGATGATACAAATTACCTAATCGGCTACACAAAAAATTTACAAAAAAACGGTGTTGTTTGGCCCATGGGGGCCCACCATGTGTCTCGTTTTGGTAATCGGAACCGTTGAATGTATAGAACTCATCGAGTACTATATACACGTGAAAAATCACGTTGATCGGATATCGATAGCTATGTGATCAAATCAAATTTTTTTCAGCCGTTTATTTTTAATCGTCCATTTTTTTATACAAAACTGATTTGATCACATAGCTATCGATATTCGATCAACGTGATTTTTTACAAGCATATAGTACTTAACGATTTCTACATATTGAACAGTTCGGATGATTGAAATGAGACCCGTGGTAAGCCCCTCTAGTCCGATGAAGGACTAAAGAAAAGCCTCATCTTATATATATAAATCTGAAGCATGTCTTCCCCTACACACAATTCAAAGCATTCCGTATTGCTTCCTTCAATAGTCACTGTCACTATGCATAGGGCATAGGAATAAAATGGTAATTTTGTTATTTTATAAAATATTTTAATACACATTTTTTTCATAAAAAGTTAAAAAATTATCCCAAATAACCATCTTTTTTCCCTCAATTTTTTAGCTCAAAAGGTCAAAAAGTGCATTTATTTAGGACATCCCAAACAACCCCTAAATATCTCTAGAGTACCACGTGTCTGTAATTTCCAATCAATCATCATTTAATGTGTCATTCATGTTCTCCAATCACCCAATATAATATCCTACCTATCCACATTTTTCACCAATCATAACACTATGGAATACCACGTGTTCATATTCTGAAATTACTGAATAATTACCCAACTTTTGGCCTTTGTTTGACATAAGCTAAAATGAGACTTTCTAACTAAAATAGCCACAAAAAGACAAAATAAACTTTTTAACTTAATAAGACAAAATGTTACATTCAAACTATAATCATTTCATTTTTTCTCTCACAAAAGTCAAAAAAACTAAAAAACACTTTTTAACCCAAACTAAAATAATTAAAAAAACTAAAAAAACCAACCCAAATCGCAAGCAAACCTTTGTCCGTCTCATAATTGGGGGTAGCATCTATCCTCTCTCTCTCTCTCTGATTATGATCCATAGAGAATTCTAAAATCAATTCATCATCATTTATATTCTCTCAAAGACATGGAAGAAGAAAGAGAGCATGGTGGAAGTGGAAGAACAGTGTGCGTGACAGGGGCTTCAGGGTTCATAGGCTCATGGCTTGTGATGACTCTTCTTCAACGTGGTTATCATGTTAGAGCCACTGTTCGCGATCCTGGTCTCCTTCCTCACCTCCTTCAATTTCTCTGTTTCGTTCTTTTTTTTTTTTTTTTAACAACTTCAATTCTTCAATTGGTGTTTGCAGATAACAAGAGCAAGGTAAGTCATCTTCTAGACTTGCCGAAAGCAGGAACACACCTAACCCTGTGGAAAGCAGATATAATGGAGGAGGGAAGTTTTGATGATCCAATTCATGGTTGTGATGGTGTCTTCCATGTTGCCACCCCTACGGAATTTAGTTCCAAGGATCCTGAGGTATATGAATTGTTCCATATACATATATATATATATATATATACACAGTCGCATTTGTTGAGAATCAATATTTTGTTCTTGGACAGAATGAAGTAATTAAACCAACAGTGAATGGGGTTTTGAACATCATGAGATCATGCTCCAAAGCCAAAACTGTGAAGAGGCTTATCCACACCTCAACCACTGGAACTGTTGTCATCCAACCACAACCCCAACCCCAACCTGAACCTGATCAGTATGATGAGAGTTTTTGGACCGACATCAATTTCTGCAAGGCTCAAAAGATGACTGGATGGGTACGCAGTTTTTTTTTTTTTTTTTTACACAAAATTTGATCATAGAATCGAACATAACTTTTATACATAAGAATATAACTTAGAAATTCAATGAGTCTCACCTCGTGTGACAGTCATGCCCTATGATCAAATTTTGTGCACCTAGAATTTTCTTTTGTTGTATTTCCTAAAATTTCAGGCATCATTCGGTTAGAATTCTCAAGCCAATCTTCTCCCTAATTCCCAGCGTAAAATCAGCCATAGTCCATGTTATGCAGTAATCTAACGGTGGTTCCAATCACAAAACCATAAAGATAAATTAATAAAACACCTAAAATTCAAGATATACATAGTTCAACAGCATGCCTATGTTTACAGAATAGGAAGATTAAATCCACTATGTGCTATGAAAGATTAAAGAGCTCTGAACGTCTCAAGTTAACCATTTTATAATATTGTAACATTCTCACACTAAAACCCTAGCCAAAAAATACAATAAGTACTTTCAAAACTTCAGGCCTTGGCTTATCAACCTCATCCTTTTGCCTCTGTAAAAGGCCCCCATTACAGTAATTTTGAATGTACAGTAAAAGTGAAAGACACCTCACAATACTCCACCTCTAATTTACTGTTGGGCAGATAATAGGGCAACTTGTGAACCTGCAATTTGTTCACAACTTGACAAAGCTGTGAGATTGGGACCATGGACCATGGTTCAATTATTTTAGCACCAAATATATTTTTGTGTTTTCAGATGTATTTTGTGGGGAAAACAATGGCCGAGAAAGCTGCTTGGGAATTCGCTGAAGAGAATGGGCTTGATCTCATCACCATTCAACCCTCTATTGTAATAGGGCCTTTCATCACGCCTTCAAAGCCTCTCAGCATTGAACTGTCAATTGCCTTAATCACTAGTATGTATAATTCTCAACTTGGGGCAAGTATTATTGTCAAAGCAGTTGTCATGAATTACATGAAAAAATTACAAATTTGGGAAGACAAAAAAAATGCTCAGAAAAATATACAATTGGTATGAATTTAAATTTGATGTGATCGTAGGAAATGGAGCACTTCACCCAACGCTAATGATGTATGCAAAGCTCGATTTAATTTGTTTATAGCTTTAATTGAATGTACTTTTTTTTAATTTTATCTACTTGGCTTAATTTAGTTCGTTTACAATTTTAACTTAACCTAATCTAATGATTGTAGGAAATGAACGACTTTATCCAATGCTAACTCGAGCACGGGCCGTTCACGTGGTTGATGTATGCAATGCTCACATATACCTGTTGGAGCATCCGCAAGCCAAAGGAAGATACATCTGCTCGTCTCACTGTTTTACCATATTTGATCTCTCAAAATCGCTCAGTCAAAAATACCCAGAATTCAACATAGCAACCAAGTATGCGAACCAAATATATATATATATAGTAGTACTAATTCCGATGAATTAGCCCATCTCTAACTTTGTCTCTTTTTTAATTTTACGCAGGTTTGAGAGTGTTGGTGAATCGTTGAAACCTATCCCTGCCTCGTCGAAGAAACTGTTGGACCTAGGATTCAAATTTAAGTACAACTCGGATGAGTACGATGTGGGAGACTTGTGCAGTGAAGCCATTGAAACATGTAGAGAAAAGGGGATGTTGAAACTATAGGGAGCAAGAAATTAAAAAGCCAACATTAGGATTTAAAATTTATAATACGCAAATCTATGTTTGATATGGTTGCTGATTGATCAGTGTGCTTTCTTGTTACTCCAATAATAATAGGGAAATTGCATTTAAGTTGGAAATTTCAAAGTCATATCACTTTCACTTGGGCTCACTTTGGTTAGGATGAAAATGATAGAAAATGAAGAAAAAAAATTTTCAACAATGGTTTAGGGTATTAATTTTAGTATTCTAATAGAGCACTAATGACATGACAAGGAGAAAGGGGAAAAAAAAAATTTCAAGACCAAAACATCACATCATAGTAGGTGAGATTTACTGTCAACTCATTAGAGCTGACTTTAGAGCTCAAGAATTAGAGTTTCAAAACATTTTTTAAAAAAATTTAAGTTTGTTTAGCATGAAATTGGTGGAAGTTATAAGAAAATTAATTTTCTTGTACAATTTATAATAGCATGGTAACTAAGCTTTTAGTTTCTTGCAAAAAATATATAAAATAATAAAAGAAAATTTAAATTTGCTATAAAAAGTAATTACTTATAATTAAAATTTCTACTTTCTTGCAAAATTTTTATCCTAATCAATTTCATACAAGAATATATATATATATATATATATATATTTTTTCATTTTTTACCATTTTTATTTTCCATCATTTATTTATTTCTAATCAAACGTAGCATCAAATGCAACGAGGAGAAAATAAGAACGGTGTGCAATAGTTTTTGTTTGCATCAGACATATTCATTTACACCTCTATAAAAATATAATAATTATTTTTTGAAAGAAAAATATACTTATTTTAAATTGTTCCTATTTGAATATAGTCCTCTTTGTAACTTATAAATATTGTGTTCAGATTTTGAATAAATAATAAATTATTTGGTTGAAAATGCTCATCATTTTGCATTTATAACTCACCCAACTTGTTCAAATTGTTGATTGAATTTACCAAAAGCTTAACTCACTCGTTTTGGAGATGAGAACGGATTGAAAAATTCTCAAATGTACCAAAAATGTTTTAGTTTGCATTCTCAATATGATAAATCTTTATGAAAAAAAAATAATAGTTAAATTTTACTAACCACCTTTAAATTTTTTAAAAAATATAAATTTTATAAATTTATCATAATTACATTAAATTTTTTAATAAAATTAAAATAATCAAACTCATGTGTAGACAAATGATAACACATGGAAAAAGGTTATATATATTTTTATATAAAAAAGATGGTAATATTTATTTTTCGTCTACATATTGAGGTTTAGTGGCGTTTATTATGCTGCGTCTAACAAAACAACGGCGTTTTAGTGCAACGTCACCACAGTCTACTTTTTCGCACCGTTTATGCGCCTATCGACGCTGGCATCATCAGAGTTCACCCCTCGTTTCTATCCTAATCTGCCCAAGCCACCACCATCGCAGCCTATGAAGTCATTTCTCTCCCACTCTCTATCAATTTTTCTTTCGATTTCATATTCATCTCCAGATCTGACTTTCGAATATTTGATTTCCTGTTTTTCTTCGATTTTATAACTTTGATTTCCAAATATGATTTCGAGATCTGATTTCGAATCTTTGATTGTTTTTCTTTCGATTTCTTATCTTTGATTTCTTTTGGTTTAATATTCATTGAGACGATGATGATGGAAATAAAGAAGAACGAGATCTATAAGCAGCTTTGTTGGACGATGAAAGGATAAAAAATGTGTGAATCAAAGAACGTCTTCAAGATTCAGACCAGGTCGTTTCCATTTGATCTTGATTTTTCCTTGTTTAATTTTAACATTCTGATTTGCTATTTAATTTTGATTTTCTGATTTTTTTTTTTTTTCTTCCTAAAAATCTGAACTTTATTTTGTGTTTCAACTTGAATTGTTCCTGTCTGAAAGAAGATGCGTACAATTCCAGGTAAGGTTTTGCTCCCTCTCTCCCTCTCTTCCAAAAAAGGAAAAAATAAATAATAATGAAGTTAATTATCTTTGAAAGCATACCATTATTGTATATTGTTATGATTGTTTTAGTATCATTCAACCAAAAAAAAGTAAAAAGTTGTTACTGTCTTGCCTATTTTTCATGTTGTTGTTCATTGAGTTAGCAACAAGGAAAAAAAAATCTGTTATTTTGTATGTTCAAATAATTCTTCACAATGCAGCTCTTAGCAAAAATAGAAGAACACCAGCTTCACATCATTCCTCAAGATCTCCAAAACCTCTCAAGTGAATAAAAGACCTATAGGCGTCGCAATATCTGTTGGTGGCGTTGTTGTGATCTGCATCGGCATGTTTTAAATGCCGCTAAATGCTTGATTTCTTCTCTTGTATATTAACTAACAAAATACTGGTAAAAATGTGTGCCAATTCAATAAAAATTTTACAGACCTCAAAGGATAGTGCTATTTACCCACAAATCAAACCTCTAATAATGTCATCCAATCTAATCCCTTCTAAACATGGGATAGAACCATAAAAATTATCCTTTTAACAACCTTTCCTTGTCAAAGAAAAAAACAAACTACCTTTCCTTCACATGTTTGTCCATTATGTCATCACTTACCTCAACTCTCAATAATAGTCTTATCCCAAAAAAAAATTAAAAAAAAAAACACAAAAAGAAAAAGAAAAGTCTTTATCATCTGATCACCACCAAACATTTTAAAATGGTCTTGTTTATAGCAGATACCTCAGAAATACTATACATTAGTTAACTAAAATTAAAAAATTTGAAAATTATTTATGATATATGATTTTTATAAAAAAAAATAAAATAAACATTCACTTTAAATTAATAAAATCAATCGAATGTAGCGGACCTCATGTGATCTGTTATTGTTTACACGATGTTAATTTTTCATACATTGATGATTTTTTCTTTTTCCAGTGAACACTATCAAAAACTAATGTAATAGTAAAATACTATGTAAATTAAATTTATTTTAAATGTAATTTTCATCAGATTTTAAATTTAAAATATCACACTTTATTTTTTAAATATCTTATATTTTTTTCAAGAGTTTCATAATTTTTTCTCACTATGTAGTCGTAACTTTAGACTTGGTATTGTTGGACAATCTTCACTGTAATTAAATTAATTAATTCTGTTTGGATACTAAACGACAAACAGAATATAAAAGAAAATAGGAAATGAGAGAGAAAGTTTGATTACAAAAATCAAACTAGAAATAGAATTAAATAAATAAAAACAGATTTTATTTTGTTACAAAAACAAAATAACAAAATAAAATCTGATTTAAATAAATAATAAAACAGAAAATAAATAAATAACTTACATGATTAATATCTTGAATATTATTCTAATCAAGTTCAGTATTCGACACTGTCTCCTTAAGACAGATTCGTCCTCTCCACGGTGCTTTCAAAATATGGACGTCTATTTCCTAGGATGAAATGATCAACTACAAATAAATATAGCACTACAATTTATTTTTTCAACGAACACACTAAGTGTTTACACTCTTTCTCACAAAAATTAAATGCAGTAAAATGAAGAATAAATTTGCAGAAGAGAGGTACGAAATTTTTGAATGTTAAACATCAAATGAGGGCTGCCTATTTATAGATGCAGTGGTGGCTATTGATTTTGAATTAAACAGGTGCTAACCTGTTTTGAACATGTATGAAACCTGTTTGGTTTTGAATTAAATAGATTTAAATCTGTTGGGTTCGAAATTCAAACAGATAAAAAACGGAAGGGACCTGTTTGGGTGTAGAGAAAAATCGGAACAGAATAATTTCGGAATTAATTTGAATTCTGGACAGGTGGACAGATTTTATTTCAAAAAATAAAATTAAATCCAAATTTTTTTGGCCCAAAAAGATTAGTATTGGGCCGAACAAGCCCAACCCAACCACACACCACACACTCGTGCCCAGGCCCATCCCAGCCAGACGGACGGCGGCGGCGCGCGCGCGTGTAGTGATTTTTGGGCCCAATGGGTCAAGCCTATTTTGCCCATAAACTCCCTCTCTACAAAACTTGGGTACCTCTTGGGGCAAACCCTAAGTTCCAATCCTATGCCTTACAAACCCATTCAAAACTTTCCACCAAATCCATGTGGGACAAGCCATTTTCCAACCTTAAGAAATTTCTACCAAAACTCCATTTCCATGGAGCTCACTTTGGCTTCAATTTCCCATTCACTCGATAATAGTTTTGAGCAACCAAATATACCACATGAATCATAACGCGGCATAGAACGCGTTACCACTTTGACACGCGAAAATCGACGCACGGGTCCCACCTAAAAAATAGACTAAACTTAGGAAAAAATTCTAGTTTTACCCAGAATTTTCCAACCATTTCCAACAATCCCCCACATGAATGGAGTTTGATGACAACGGAAATGCAACAATATGCAGACTTTATCGAAAGAGTATAAGTTGAAAATATCTTGCATCAAGATAGGTAGCTTTCGGCCTTAAACCTTCCCTAGTGATAACCTATCGGACTTACTGGCTAGCCAATGGACACGATGCCTTGAATTGTTCAGCCGTTTGTGTAAGCCAAGACAATAGATTTCACACAAAATATCTTCTAACACATCGTGGTTCTCACTATTATGTTCATTTTAGCCTTAAACGCTCCTGATTTTCATGAGTGTTTCTATAGAATTTAGCTTCTTCATTCTCATAGAACCGGCTCCAGTTCGACACTCATATAGGTGATTTTTATTGTAAGTATCTTGTTATACTTGTCTTGATTTTTATACCTAAATCAAGATATAAGTAATCATTAAAAGCAAAGTTTATCCTTATACCCCTGCAGACAACACATGTTGCAGATATCACTCTCACCATAGGAATGGGTAGGAATTTTAATCCCTTGGTGATTTCTAGCGAGCCACACATAACTTAGTTATCCCTTTGAACTTAGTTCTTAGGATCTCTATTCATATAAGTAGGGTTACCATTATGATGACTCTTATGTACTAGGCTTTAATCTCATCCCCTTCGATGAACTATACACTAGCTCTTTTGCCAAACCTTTTGTTAACGGATCCATAATATTCTCTTTAGATTTTATATAATCTATTGAGATTATTTCATTTGACAACAATTGCCTTACGGTATTATGTCGACGGCGAATAGGTCGTAACTTACCGTTATACATATGATTCTGTGCCCTGCCTATTGTAGATTGACTATCACAATGAATGCAAATAGCTGGCACAGGTTTTGGCCACATTAGAATGTCTTCTAAGAAATGACGAAACCATTCTGCTTCTTCTCCTGCTTTGTCTAAAGCAATGAACTCGGATTCCATTGTGGATCGTGCAATGCATGTTTGTTTCATGGATTTTCAAGAAACAGCAACGCCTCCCAGATTAAAGACATATCCACTAGTGGATTTTGAATCTTTAGTATCGGATATCCAATTTGCATCACAATAACCTTCAAGTACTGTTGGATATCGAGTAAAGTTCAAACCATGATCACGGGTGAATCTTAGATATCTAAGAACCTGAATGATCGTCTTCCAATGGTTTTCTCCGGGGTTACTAGTGTACCTACTCAATTAACTGATAGCATAAGCTATATCAGGACGAGTACAATTCATTAGGTACATTAGACTTCCAATGATTTGGGAGTATTTTAACTGAGACACTGCGTCACTTTTATTTTTTGATAAACAAAGACTGATGTCTACAGGTGTTTTAGCTACATTCAAATCATCCTTAATAAATTTATCAAAAAATTTCTCAATATAATGAGATTGAGATAATGCATATCCGTCAGATGTTTTAGTAATTTTCATTCCTAATATAACATCTGCGACCCTCAAATCTTTCATATCAAATCTTTTGTTAAGCATTTGCTTAGTTGATTTGATCATGTTTTGACTGCTTCCAATGATAAGCATGTCATCCACATAAAGACAAACTATGACATATCCTAGGTCTGTGTTTTTAACATATACGCATTTGTCACATTCGTTTATCTTAAACCCATTAGTAAGCATTGCATGATCAAATTTTTCATGCCATTACTTAGGTGCTTGTTTTAATCCATAAAGAGATTTTACAAGCCGACAAACTTCTTTTATTTCCCTGGCATTACAAACCCTTCGGGTTGCTCCATATAGATCTCTTCATTTAGATCACCGTTTGAGAAAGTTGTCTTAACATCCATTTGATATATTTCTAATTTAAACAATGCTGCTATAGCCATAAGCATGCGAATGGATATTATTCTAATCACAGGGGAATATGTGTCAAAATAGTCCAGACCTTACTTTTGTCTGTAACCTTTAACTAAAAGTCTTGCTTTATACTTGTCAATTGAACCATCTGCTTTCATTTTTCTCTTGAATATCCATTTATATTCAAGAGGTTTAAAACCTGATGGAAGATTCACCAATTCCCAAGTATGATTTTGCATAATGGATTCAATTTCATTATTAACAGCCTCTTTCCACAAAGATGCTTCAGGACCTGTCATTGCTGCCTTAAAGCTTTGAGGTTTATTTTCTAACAGGTATGTTAGGAAATCTGGACCAAAGGATTTTGATGTTCTCGCTCTCTTACTTCTTCTTGGTTCATCATCAGTTAAATCATATTGGTCGAGACCATTACTAGTCTCTTGTGTTTGATTGTCATTAGTCTCTTGACTTTATGTACAATCATAAGTTCTTTTCTGTGAACTTAATTCCTGTCCTTTCTTGTAAGGAAAGACATGTTCAAAAAACACAACATTTCTTGACTCTATAATAGTGTTCACATTTATATCAGGTATTTCTGATTTATAAGTCAGAAACCGATATGCACTACTATTCTGAGCATAACCAATAAACACACAATCTACTGTTTTTGGTCCAATCTTAGTCTTTTTAGGAACAGGAACTTCAACTTTTGCCAAATACCCCCACACTTTTAAGTATTTGTAAGAAGGCGGTCGACCTTTCCACAATTCATAAGGAGTGCTGTTGGTTTTCTTGTGGGGTATTCTGTTAAGAACACAATTAGCAGACAATATGGCTTCCCCCCACAAGTTCTGTGGTAAGCCTGAACTTAGTAACATGGCATTCATCATTTCTTTTAGGGTTCTATTCTTCCTTTCAGCAATTTCATTTTGCTGTGGAGGATAAAGTGCTGTAGTTTGATGAATAATGCCATGTTGTGCACAAAATTCATTTAATGGTGCATCATATTCACCACCCCTATCACTTCTAACCATTTTAATGGTTTTGCCAAGTTGATTTTCAACTTCTGTTTTGTAGAGTTTAAACATTTCTAAGGCTTCATCTTTGCTTCTAAGTAAATAAACATAACAATATCTTGTGCAATCATCGATAAATGTTATGAAATACTTTTTACCTCCTCTAGTTTGAACAAATTTAAAATCATATACATCTGTATGAATTAATTCTAGAGGTTCGATTTTCCTTTCAACTGATTTAAATGGAGCCTTAGTTAGTTTCGTGTAATAACCCTCGTCACTGATTATCGAATAACCATTGATTACCGTTAAACTGAACTGATTATGACTGATAAGTAAACTGATTGAAATACTGAACTGACTGACTGAAATTTGAAACTGAATCGATTGAGTACATCTGTTTGAATTGCATTCTATCTATTGATTGTTTATTTGATCTGTTCGTATTTTAGTGTTTAAACTGCTAATTGAAGGCCTTATCGGCGGTCGAACCGGGAATTGGTTAAGTGTTTTACGATCATTGTGATTTATGTGATTTTATGGTGTAATTATCTGAAAACTGATTAGGTATGATTAAATTAGATTAAATGGTACCAAATTACATGAATTGGACTTATTTACATTAGTGCCACTTAGTGGCCCACTTCATACCATATTTGAGGCTTGAATTATCCTTGGACACACCATTTCATCAGCTCTTTTCTTGACTCCCACCGAATTTGAGAGAGAGTGAATTGAATACAACTTGATTTTGTGCATTGACTTGAAGATTTGCTTGGTAATCGAAGCATAGATTGCATTTTGAGCTTCTAGTCTTGCATTGAGGACCTAAGGTAGAGTAGCTACTCTTTGTTCTTGACTTTAAGTAAATTCTTGCATGTTTTATAGCAAATTGAAGCCTTGAGCCAAGTTATGGCTCTTACATGTTGAATTGTAGCTTAATTGTTGCATGCATGGCATACTCTTGCATTTTTGAGCTTATTCTTCATAAAAATTGTACATGCATGCTCATATTTTTACAAGAGACCATGAACTCATCATGTTTTTGAAAGATTTGGCTCTCTAGAGCATGAAATTGAAGCTTTGAATTGGTTTGAATTCATGCATGTTTGCATGTTCTCCATGTTCATGAAATTGGTTTCAAATTGAGTTTGAATTAAACACCCTTGGACTTTGATTTCTCAAATTGAGTTTTGAAACATGTCATTCTATGAGTTTATAAGAGTTTTCCAGAAAATGGGCCAAGAGGATCGGTTTTGATGCATTTAAACTTGAGTTTGAGCTTAGAGGTGCAATCTGGGTTTTCCAGATTTTGCATTACCGCTCGAGCGGGGAAAGTGGTGCTCGAGCGGGGAATCCGAGCCTCCAGTAGTTCTTTGCATTGTTTTATAGTCCGCTCAAGCGGAGGATTGGACGCTCGAGCGGAGGCATGTGTCTCACGCTCGAGCGGGCGTCGAGCGTCCGTCGAGCGGAGATTTCACCCATCCAGTACTTTTACAGTACGCTCGAGCGGGGGATTTGACGCTCGAGCGTGTACCTTTGTTGCATATCCGCTCGAGCGGGGAAACCCAAGCTCGAGCGGGACTCTGTTTTTCTGAAAATCCTGAAACTGTTTTCTGATCACATCTTTGCATCCTCATCCCATTCTAGGCATTCTTAGGCCTAGTTTAAGGCATCTTAGTGAGGATATAGATGCAGAAACACACCGAGGCAATTAGGGATTAAGTTATTATTTTCCCAACCGTGTAGCTTAGTGTGTGTTGATCTGTTAACTGTGTAGGGTTGGCGACTGGGGAGACACGCTCTAGCATACTGTAGCCCAGAACTCTGTGAGTAACGTTTGTGTAAAGATATGTTCGCAAATGATTATCTTCTGAACAACTGAACTGTACTGTTTTCTGAACTGATTACTGTTAACTGAATGAATGTATATCCTATATTCTGAACTGTATTGTGGCATCCTTAGCACCTACTGTTTACTGTTACTGTTACAAAGATCTCTGTCGGTTCCCTTGTTGGAACCACTACTGTTTACTAACTGATGGCCATCATTACTGTTCAGTCTTTCAAGACCTACTGTTATGCTAATGGGTGTACCACATATCACTGTACTGATTGAACGACTGAAATACTGTTTAAATGGACTGTTTTCATTACTGTAAGGACATTCATTCTTAACCTCTTTACGCATTATGTTATTCACTGGGCTTTAGCTCACTGCTCATATATATATGTAGGTGTACAGGCACCAGACTGCGGCTAGGAGCATCAGGATTACTCCAGTTTTGTCAAGCCAACTACCGTGCCTCATTGCGAGGTTCCAATCATGCTAAGGCTTAGGGGTGTTTTAGGACTCCCCCTTCTGTACTGTCTTACTGTTTTGCAATGACTGAATGGATTGTATAGACTGAATGTTTACTGTACCGTTGCATAGGGATTGAGTCCCTATTCTGAATGATTGTATATACTGTGTATACCTTTCCACTGATAATGTAAATATGTTTGGAAAGTCTTTTTGCATGCAGACTGTCACAGCTCATTGGGCATTGTTTCTTTACTGTATTGGCTTCCGCCAGGCCCTGTACTCTGTTTTACTGTTCTACTGTTCTGCAGGCCTTCGGTAATCTCAGATTACTGGCCGGTTACGGTGCTAAACCCATAGGGCCGGGTTTGGGTCGTGACATTTCGCTTCTACACAAACTTCACATTTATGATTAAAATTAATTTCAAACTTTGGTATATAATCCAAACCAATTAATCTACGCAAAGCATCATAATTTACATGTCCTAATCTACCATGCCATAAATTTGACTCAAGAATATAAGCAATAGATGTGTTATTCTTATTACTAGTAACTTTTGGTACAACTGTCATTACATTTAGTTTGAAGAGACCATCACTCATGTATCCCTTACCAACATACATGCCACTCTTTGTTAATACAAATTTTTCTGACTCAAAGACAAGCTTAAAACCATTTTTACTTAACAAAGAACCATAAACTAAATTCTTCCGGATGTCAGGTACATACAGTACGTTGTTGAGGGTCAGTTCTTTCCCTGATGTCATCTTCAAGATCACTTTTTCTTGTCCAGCCAGAGTAGAAGTAGAAGAATTTTCCTTGAAAAGTTGTTCACTATTCGCAGCTTCATTGTAGGTAGTGAACATCTTCTTGTTCGCACAAATATGACGAGTTGCCCCAGTGTCAACCCACCATTCCTTGGGATTTCCAACCAGATTAGCCTCAGACACCACAGCAGAGAGGTTGATGTCATTTACTCCGTCAGAGATGTAATCTAGTTCAGTTACATTAGCCTGATTGATAGTCTTCTTGCTTGTACTTCCATAATCCTTCTTAGGGCGGCGGCAGTCAGAAGCTCGATGTCCAGTCTTGCCACAGCTATAGCATTTTCCTCTGAACTTCTTGTTGCCATTGTTGTCGCCTTGTTTAGGACCATCTCCACTAAACTTCCTCTTTTTGTTATGTGGTTTGTGAACTTGTTCAACCACATTAGCCTTAGACTCAATGGGATTTTTCCCATTCCTTTTTTCAGCCTTACGGTTATCTTCCTCAGTTCTTAGTCTTACAATAAGTTCATTCATGGTCATCTCTTTGCGTTTATGTTTTAAATAATTTTTGAAATCTTTCCAAGTCGGTGGTAACTTTTCCACTAAAGCAGCGACTTGGAAAGACTCGCTCAGAGACATATCCTCAAAATGAATATCATGTAAAAATAATTGAAAACTTTGAACTTGAGAAATTACCGTTTGGGAGTCTACCATGACGAAGTCTAGAAATTTACTGACAACAAATTTCTTCATACCGGCATCCTTTGTCTTGTACTTCTTCTCCAAAGAATCCCACAATTCTTTTGCTGACTTCAAAGGACTGTAAACATTATACAGTATGTTGTCAAGGCCATTGAGGATATAGTTTCTGCACAGGAAATCTGAATATTTCCAAGCATCTACAACGACAACAACTTGCCGATCACTTTCACCCTCTTTAAGTGCTGGAGTTTCTTTATGGAGAAACTGAGCCAAATTAAGAGTTGTAAGATAGAACAGCATTTTCTGCTGCCATCTCTTAAACTCAGTATCGTTAAATCTTTCCAGTTTTTCTCCATAATTTATTAGTACTTGAACATGGTTCTGGATAGGGACCGGTGTTAGTGTAACAATTGGAGTACCACTTCCAATAGCAGTTTCAATTGCAGTAGCCATAAAATCTTATTACAAAAATCAGAAAAACAAACCACAAATTAATTTTCTAGTTACTAAAAGCAGAAAATAAATTATAACACAAAATAATTTTATTTTCCTTGTTACTAAAACTAGAAAAATAAAATATCACAATAATTTTCTGTAACACCAAATAATATTCTGCAATTGTCAATGACACCAGTATATTACTACTAGTTGTCAAAGAAAATAGACAGTATATTACTACTATCTGTCAAATAGTTTATAATACTATTTGTATTTTGCAACCAGAATATCACTTTGAAAATACAGAAAATTAAATATAATGAAGACACCAAAAATAGTTTGTCTTAAGATTGTTGGACAATTTTCACTGTAATTAAATTAATTAATTCTGTTTGGATACTAAACGACAAACAGAATATAAAAGAAAATAAGAAAGGAGAGAGAAAGCTTGATTACAAAAATCAAACTAGAAATAGAATTAAATAAATAAAAACCGATTTTATTTTGTTACAAAAACAAAATTAAAATCTGATTTAAATAAATAATAAAACAGAAAATAAATAAATAATTTACTTGATTAATATCTTCAATATTATTCTAATCAAGTCCAGTGTTCGACACTGTTTTCTTAAGACAAATTCGTCCTCTCCACGGTGCTTTCAGAATATGAACATCTATCTCCCAAGATGAAATGATCAACTACAAATAAATGCAGCACTACAATTTATTTGTTCAACGAACACACGAAGTGTTTACACTCTCACAAAAATTAAATGCAGCAAAATGAAAAATAAATTTGCAGATGAGAAGTACGAAATTTCTGGATGTTAAACATCAAATGAGGGCTGCCTATTTATAGATGTAGTGGTGGCTATTGATTTTGAATTAAACAGGTGCTAACCTGTTTTGAACAGGTATGAAACCTGTTTGGTTTTGAATTAAACAGATTTAAAAATTCAAACAGATAAAAAACGAAAGGGACCTGTTTTGAATAGGTATGAAACCTGTTTGGTTTTGAATTAAACAGATTTAAAAATTCAAACAAATAAAAAACGGAAGGGACTTGTTTGGGTGTAAAGAAAAATCGAAACAAATTAATTCCGGAATTAATTTGAATTATGGACAGTTGGACAAATTTTATTTCAAAAAATAAAATTAAATCCAAATATTTTTGGCCCAAAAAGATTAGTATTGAGCCGAACAAGCCCAACCACACACCACGTGCCCAAGCACCGACCAGCCAGACGGCGGCGTGCACGTGGTGATTTTTGAGTCTAATGGTTCAAGCCCATTTTGCCCATAACCTCATATAGACGTTCCCAAACGCCCTGGGAGAAATCCCGTTTTGTTCATTGGGCTTACTACAATTCGGGACTCAAATGTCACGATCCTGTATCTAATCTCATAGAGTGCAATGCAAGACCGATGAATCATCAAAGAGTCCAAATCCGGTAAATCGTTTTGAAAAACTAATTTTTAGAAAGAAGTGCCAAACATGGACTGCTTTGCCAGATACAGAGTCGCCACCTAAATATTTTATTTTGAGAAATTTAGGAAACCCTGACTCGTTTGCCTAAGGACACGCGTCCGTCATCACTAAAGTTGCCTCGGCTCGGGAACTTGGATACGATTGGGGAAGGTCACTTCGTGAGCACCCCCGCTCGCCCGATCAAAGATCGGCCTCTACTGATCATGATATCGAGTGTTGAAAACATTATGTGCTCTTATTTCGGTTATTAGCCTAGAATTATTATGTGATGCGCACAGCATACAAGTATAGACTGGGTCGCCTGAATTAGAACAAAACATCTCATGTTCGTTTTGAAAAACGGTTTGAAGGTACTACTCGCAAGTAGGCTAAGATGTGGATTTTGCCACCCTCGGGTGGGCTTAAAAAACATGATTTTGCCACTCTCAAGTGGGCTTAAAACTCTCATTCAATGCATTGTTCCGATTCAAATAAGCCAACCTCCACCCACAAGCATTCAAGCAGTTATATCACATAAGCAAATAGCCTCATGGTAAGCATGCTATCATAGCAGTCACTCACACGCATGCGAGGATGCTAAAGCATAAACACTCACTGAGTACTCCAAGCCAAAACAGAAACTAGTTAGTAATCAATGCATGATCGTAGTTCATGTTAAGATGGCTAATGCAACACATGTAAAATGCAATTCAGATAGGCTCGGCTATTCTAAACATGGCATATAAAATGCAACAGATAACATGTATTCAACTTGGAATTGAAATACAATGCAGTTAGTATGATGCGCCGAGCCCGGTGCATGCAAGACAGATGAATGGATGCAAACATGCGAGCATATAGATGCCAATTGAAACATGCCCTAAAACTAACCATCGTAAGCTGGTAAATAAAAGGGAGAAAGATGTGGGGTTGGAAGACATACATCACACACACGCACACTTATTACAACATTGCCCTCCTCAGAGGGTCCGAATAAATATTACACAACCAAAATGAATAACTAATTATTACACAACACTAGCTAATTAACAAATTAACTAAGAAAGTGAGTAAACTAGCATGCAATGCTATATGAAGTAGACTGCCTCAGCTCTGTTCGGAATGATGAAAGATGCATGCATGCTCGAGTCGCATTGTCGGTAAATTCCATCGCGATGTCTTGTCTCACCCTTGTTTGCAATTGATCTCAGAAACTTGCACAAAGCTCCAGAAGGCTGAAACTCCACCTTGGGAAGGCCACCGACCAGTTATTAGCATGGGAGACCACCTGCCGACCACCCTTTGTGGTGGAGACCAAAGAGGGTGGTCAACCTGCCAGAAAATCTAGTCGGCCGACCAGTTTCCACCTCTGGTTTCTGGTTTTTTTGCAACAAAGGCAAAAGAGAGAAAATGCAATGTATTTTCAACAAATGTGTGCATGACCACTCTCTTTATCATTGCACAAGCTCTAGGGAGTATAGTCCTCGATCCTCATGCCATCAATCACGCATCTCAATGCATAATGGCTGAGGAGTCGAATTGCACGACTCAATGGGACGTGAATGCACATATAAACACAACAAGGCCTAAACTCCATCACTGGTAATTCAGAGTGTCGGTGATCGAGAATTGAGACACGTTTCATCACTTTGAGTACGAAACGTCTCTCGTTTCCTGTGTTTGGACTAACCCTACTCCAAACACAATGCAATGAGATGGCATACACAATGCGGCTAACATGTAACCCTAAATGCAATGCAACTGAATGACGCAAACATGCAAGGGATGACATGCAAACATGCTACTAGCATACACAATGCTATAAATAATCAATGGCATACTTAATGCAAGATGATTCTATATGGCATACGCAATGCACATGAAGGCTAACAAACACAATGAAACGAACAAGGCATACACAATGTAATGATCAAATCATGCAACAACGTGAACTAAATGGCATACACAATGCAAGATGGGCTTAAACCAATTTGAGTGGACCTCAGCCACACCCAAATCAGTGGCCATATGATGAAAATGAGACAACCGAAATACATGCAAACATGCACGAATGCAAAGAACCGATCCTAAGGCATAACATGCAACTCTAACAAAGCATAGCAAAGAATGAAATATGGCATAGAATGGCACATGATCCAGCTCTGAAATATGATGCACAATGGTCCCGAATCATGCAAACACTTCACACGATGCATGCTAAATGGCCCAAATACCGAAACTAGTGAAGTGCGTTACACTAGAGGTACACAAAGCAATGCATAAATGGCAAAACCAACCCCAAACAGACCCTAAGCAGGTCCAAGACAGTGGGAAATTGGTCTAAAATGATGGCTCGGAATGCATTCAAATGAAGCTCATGCAATGGTCGGTAAATGAGGCATACAAGCCCGACTCTCTAATGCACTTAAAGAGTGGAAATCATGGGAATATGGCATGCATATAAGCTCTGAAATATGATGTGCAATGGGCCCAAAACATGAAAACATCTCAGTATATGCGTGCGATGGACCTCAAAACTCAAAGTTAAGCATGGATATTGAACTACAGGCATGCAAAACAAACATCATTCGACCATGAGACCCAAAAAAAGAGCTAAGGCAGTCCAAAACATGCACAAAATCAGTTTAAGGCATGGCCAAAAAGTGCTAAAATCAAGGGCCAAAGCAACATGCAATACAAGCTAGTGAAGAGGGTTTACACTACAAGTATATTAAGCATTCAAGAGGCCACTAAACCAACAAAATTCAGAGGTATTATATGTCAAATAAACCCCAAAAACCCACTGAAACACGGTCTATGCATGCAAGAATGATAGGCTCATTTGATAGGCTATAAAGAGGGTTGTTCTACACATGCAAGAGAAACACCTAATACGGAGAAACCACCTCTAGATAGAGGTTATGAGGGCCCTAAAACTCACTGAAAATGGCTTGAAATGAGGGTAGGAAGCATGCAAGTAAAGGCTCCTTTGAAAGGCCATGAAGAGGGTTACTCTACACATGCAAGAGGGACACCTAATATGGCAAAACCAAGAGGTCATGCAGGTCCTAAAACCCACCAAAAATGGCCTGAAACACGCTGAAGAAGTGTGAAAATATGGGCTCCTTTGAAAGGCCATGAAGAGGGTTACTCTACACATGCAAGAGGGACACCTAATATGGAGAAACCACCTCTGGACAAAGGTTATGAGGGCCCTAAAACTCACTGAAAAGGGCCTGAAATAAGGCTAGGAAGCATGCAAGTAAAGACTCCTTTGAAAGGCCATGAAGAGGGTTACTCTACACATGCAAGAGGGACACCTAATATGGCAAAACCACCTCTAGACAGAGGTCATGCAGGTCCTAAAACCCACCAAAAATGGCCTGAAACATGCTGAAGAAGTGTGAAAATATAGGCTCCTTTGTAAGGCCAAGAATGCTAGTAAACAAAACAAGGGGTGTGAGGGCCACCCCTCTCTGATTTTGGGGCTCAAAATATTTCAGTGGCTAAAAGGCCAAACAAAGCACAATACAAAGGCCTTAATGCATGGCTCAAAACAAGATGAAAACAAGCATGCAAGGGAGTAGATGACCCCCAATAGAAAAATGACCTTAAACAAACTTCAAAAGGAGCTCTAAATATGACTTTTTTCAGTTTATGACAAAGCCCAAATATGCTTGCAAACTAGGCTAAGATATGAAGCAAAACAATGCTAAAAAAAGGGAAAATGAGAGTTATCCTTGTAGTCAAAAGAGGCAATAGCTTCTGGACCAAAATAGTAAGCCTTCAAACTCTGAAAACCAGCTCCAAGGTGCTTAGAGTGATGGTGGAGGTGTTTGTAAACACCCCATTTTTGACTGGCCTTAAGACTCAGACGTCACCGATTGAGCGCTTGGTGATGTTGCATATTGTGCTCGTTCAAAAGTTTCAGAGTCTCGGCTGCGAGCCTTGCCTCCGGACTTCCGGACTCTTTCATGCTTTGCCTCGGTTTGCGAACCAGGCTTTGTTTTCTCTGTTTTCTCTTCTCGAAGGGAGGGAGAGGTCTCGTAGATCATCTCTCAGTGGCCATAGGCTACGTTTTGTGGTCGTAGGCCATTTTGCCCGTTTGGAGTCTGGTTTCCGATTTTTCGGAGCCGTTGGTCGTGTGCCTCGGTTCAGGACCGCTTAACCACCTCCGTTTGCTCCGGTTTTTGGCATGCATCTTATTTGCTCCCTTTTGAGGGACACTGTGGCTCGAAAAACCAACTTTGTGGTCGAACACCACTTTCGGTGCCTAACAGTCAGTTTTTGGGGCCTCGGGCTGCGCGTTTCGGCCCCCGAACCTTCATCTTGCATCGGTTTGGGTTCATTTTTGGCAGGGACCTCTGTTTCATTGTTAAAAAGGTCGTAGAAGGGTGGGAGGCCAGTAATTGTTCTGACAACCAGTTTTATTCCTCCATCGCCCTTCGTCGCCCGTTTTTCTCACTTGAAAGCCAATGTTGACCACCCTAAGGCCACTTTTTCTTGCCCCAAACCACATATTTGTGTTGTACACACCTGGGAGGCCACCAATATCACATGGCCGGCCAGTAATTCTGGTTGACCCTTTTGAACCCCTCCTAAAAGTGGCATTTTCTCTCTCCTGGTTCACTTTCTCCAGTTTTTGACTACATGGTTGTATTGTGCACACATGGGAGGCCCTCTTTCTGGGGTGGCCGGCCACTAATCATGATTGACCCTTTTGACCCTTGGCCAGCCGGCCATGGGGAGAGCCGGCCGGCCACCTAAACCCTAGATAACCAGCCGGCCATGATCCTCTCTCCAGGCACTTTACAGATATGCATTCTGTTTCCCCCCAGATTTTGTATCCGGGGGGCTGCACTTTTGGGGGAAAACTTGAATTCTTTCCCCCCCATTTTTCCCCCCTTTTCTCCCCTTCTTTTGCCTATATAACAGCAGCTCCAGCTCCCATCTGAGGGTTACAAAATTTTGCCCTAAGCCTCTTGCATTGATCCTCCTTCTCCTCCTCTTCCAAGCACCAAAACCTCTCAAGTTCTACACCATTTACCCTACACCCCTTAGCACAAGGCCTCCACCCTCCATTCCAGCAGCTTCAAGGTCATTTCCAGAGCTTAGGAGCACCCAAACTTGGTCCAAAAGTCTGTCAAAGATTGGTCTTCAATGGTAAGTCTCTTTCTCCTCTTCTTGGCTCTATTTTTTCATACAATCTAAGCTATACTTGCTTGCATATTTGGGCTCCGACCCTAACTGAAAATAGCATTATTTTGAGCTCCTTTTCATGTTTGTTTAAGGGCCTCTCCATGTTTGAGGCTTCCGTTTTACACTTTCTTCTTTACCTCTCTTGTATGTCTCTTTCTTGCATAGTATTTTAGGCCTTTTTTTAAACTGTTTTGAGCTTGGTTATAAACTACAAAGTGGATTATTTTGAGCCCTTCTTCAATATTGTTAAAGGGCTCTTCACTGTTTGAGGCTTCCATCTGCACTTGCCTCTTTATCTCTCTTTTGGCCATATTTTTGCATGCTTTTTTAGCTCCTTGTGCTTGTATTTTTGGGCTCTGGTATGAACTGTAAATAGCCATATTTTGACCCACTCTTCATGTTTAATCAAGGGTCTTTCACTGTTTAAGGCTTCCATCTATCACTTGCCTATTTATCTCTCTTTTGGCCATATTTTTGCATGCTTTTTTAGCTCCTTGTGCTTGTATTTTTGGGCTCTGGTCCGAACTGTAAATAGCCATATTTTGACCCACTATTCATGTTTGATCAATGGTCTTTCACTGTTTGAGGCTTCCTTTTTGCTCTTTGTGTTAAAGCTCTCTTTTAGGCCTTATTTTGTATAGTATTTTAAGCTTGCTTATGCACTGTTTTGGGTTTGATCATAAACTGTAAAATACCATATTTTGGGCCCCTCTTCAACTTTGTTGAAGGGCCCTCCTCCATTTAGGGCTAGAAGCTGCTACTTGCTTCTTTATCTCTCTTTCGAGGCCTTTTTTGCATGTTGGTTTAGCCCCATTTTTGCTCACCTTTCAGCCTTGCTTAAAACTGGAAATGTGCTTGTTTTGGGGTTGTCTTGATTCTGTCTTCATACTTCATGTTCAAATAATGCATTCTTTGCATAGCCATAGGTCATTCCATGTACCTCGTTTCATGTTTCGGGATTCATTTCATGCATCGGGTGCCATGTTTCCATGTTTCGGGGCTGTTTTGTGTCATATTTTAGCGCTGAAATTTTCATGTTTGCATATCATATTCCATGCCTTGCCATGCTTTGGTAGAGTGACATTCGTGCCTTAGGTTCGGTCCTCGGTTTGCGTGCACGTGTGCACACATTTTGAGTATCTCATTTTCATTTAATGGCCTCTTATGTGAGTGTGGCTGAGGTCCACTCATATTGGTGTAAGTCTATTATGCATTGTGTATGCCATTTCATTTCATAGCATTGCGTATGCTAGGTTGTATGTTAGCGCATTGTGTATGCCATGTTACCTCGTGCATCGTGTATGCCATTTCATAGTATTGTGCATGCTAGGTTGTATATTAGTTGCATTCATGCATGTCATGCATATTGCATTGTGTTTGGGATAGGAGTTAGCCCGAGCACGGAAAACGAGGTACGTTTCGTACTCTGAGTAACGGAACGTATCTCAATTCCTGGTCGCCAACACTTCGGATTGTCCATGATGGAGTCTAGGCCTTGTTGTGTTTATGTGTGCATTCATTTCATATTAAGCCGTGCAATTCGACTCCTCGGCCATCATGCATCGAGATGCGTGATTGGTGGCACGAGGATCGAGGACTACACTCCTTGAAGAGTAGTCAAGCACACATATGTGAAAATACTTTGCCATGCCCCTTTCCTACTCTCTGTTACAGCAAATCAAAAATCAACAGTCTTCCGGGGCTTGGTGCGCTTTCCAAAAAATTATCGCAAAATAGAGGCTAAATACCGGATTTGGACTCTTTGGTTCAGATTTAGAACCGTGACAAATTGAGAGTCCTGAACTGTAGTGAGCCCAAATATCGAACAGAACGGGGGGGACTCGTTCCTCCCCAGGGCGTTCGGGGGACGTCTACAGTGTTAGGATAGGAGGTGTAGTGCAATGGTGCAAGAACAATGGAGCTTTGGAGCTTGGATGTAGAGAGATAGAGAGAGGTGTATGTATATGCCTTAGCCAAAAATTTTCAACCCTTACAAGTGGAGAGGAGGGTCTCTCTTATAGAAGAAGAGGTCCAAGGCTTCTCTTAGAAGCTTGGAGCAAAGGGGCCAAGCTTCTTAAGGAAGCTAAACCAAAAGGGTCAAGCTTCTTGAGGAAGCTAGACCCTTGAGGAAGCTAGACCAAAGGGGTCAAGCTTCCTCAAGAAGCTAAGAAAAGGTCAAGCTTCTCTAAGAAGCTTAGAGCAAAGGGTCTAACTTCTTTAAGAAGCTAAAACAAGAGGGTTAATCCTCCATGCACGTGTATGGAGGATGGAGCAAATGCCTCACAGCTAGCACAGCTGGATAGCACTTAGTGAGACAAAAAAAGAGAAAGCTGGCCGACCAGTTCAGGTGGTCAGCCGACCCTTTGCCCTGGTCGGCCGACCAGGTTCAAAAGGGTTAATCATAAAAAGCTGGTCGGCAGCCCTGATTGGTGGTCTCCCAGGTGAAAGCAACTCAGTGATGGTATGGGAGACCAGTAATTGTAGCCCAAAAGTGAGGGAGGCCAGCTCTCTAACAAGAAAATCGGCCGGCGAAGAGAAAGGTGGTCTCCCACCCTGGTACTACCTTCCTAACAATGAAACTAGGGTTCATGCCAAAAATGAACCCACACCGATGCAAAACGAGGGTTCGGGGGCCAAAACGCGCAACCGGGTGCCTCGAAAAATGACTATTAAGCATCAAAAATGGCGTGCGACCACGAAGGTGGTCTCCCGGGCCACAGTGTCCCTTTAGAGAGAGGAAATAAGGTGTGTGCCAAAAACCGGAGCAAACGGAGAACCTGAACCAAGGCACACGGCCGACGGCTCCGAAAATCAGAAACTGGTCTCCAAACGGGAACAGTGGTCTACGACCACGAAAAGTAGTCTACGGCCACTGAGAGATGGTCTACGAGACCTCTCCCTCCCTTCGGGAAGAGAAAACAGAACCTGGTTCGCAAACCGAGACAAAGCATAAAAGGGTCCCGAGGTTCGGGGGTAAGGTTCTCAGCCAAAACTCCAAAACCTCAGAACGAGCACAACATGCACCATCACCGAGCGCTCAATCGATGACGTCTGAGTCTTAAAGTCGGTCGAAAATGGGGTGTCTACACCTCACTCTCTACAAAGCTTGGTTACCTCTTAGGGCACACCCCAAGTTCCAATCCCATGCCTTATAAACCCATTCAAAACTTCCCACCAAATCAATATGGGACAAGCCATTTTCCAACCTTAAGGAATTTCCACCAAAACTCCATTTCCATGGAGCTCACTTTGGCTTCAATTTTTCATTCACTCGATAATGGTTTTGAGCAACCAAATATACCACGTGAATCACAACGGGCATAGAACGCGTTACCACTTTGACACACGAAAATCGACGCACGGGTCCCACGACCAAACTTAGAAAAAAATTCTGATTTTACCCAGAATTTTCCAACCATTTCCAACAGGTATTAGGGTTTGACTTCTCTCAAGTTGGCTATCTCAACTTGAGAGAGCCTTTGGACTTGGTAAGTTCATTTTGAAACTGATTTCGATGATCTGAACAATTCATTTATTATGACTCATTAAGTAAAATATTCATGTAAAAAATCAAAATAATCAGACATCGATAGTTATATGTTTGAATCATATTGGTTGTAAAAAAATGGTCGACAAATATATTTCAATAATGACCATCCATTTTTTGTAATACAAATTTGATTAAAACATATAGCTATCGATATCCGATCATCTTGATTTTTTACATGAATATTTTACTCAATGAGTCCTAACAAATGAACGGTCCGAATCATCGAAATCCTTTCCAAAATGAACTTATAAAATCTAAACGCTCTTTTAAGTTGAGATAGCTAACTTGAAAGAAGTCAAACCCTTAGAAACTTAAGCATGAAGATAGATGAATTTGAATAATGTAGACATCATTAGCTCTCACTCTCTCCATAACTGTTCTCACCTTGTAGCTGTCACTATTGATGTCACTTAGATTTTAAATGGAGAAATTATTTGCTCCTCAAAAGTTTATTAGTCTAAATAATAGAACTCATAATCTTTAGATTAGTATTTTAAAAGATAAAAGACAATATAAAAGAATGAAAATTGTTTTCAGTAAAAAGGATTGGATGATCCTGTTCGGAATTATGGGTCCATTTTAATGATTGAATTCGTTCATTTTTTAAATCTACCTAGAGGATGACTAGTTAAATATTTGGAAAAACTTTGAAAGGATGAATCAATATAATTTGAAAATTATTTATCGTTAATACAATTATAATATCTATGTTGAGTTATAAAAGATAGCAGGTGTGAAATAATATATCTAAAATTGTGATCGACACTCTTTGAAGACATTAAAAGTATACATATGATTAAATCAATATTAAAATTTCAAACAATATCTTTCTTAATAAATGTAATCAATTAATTTGTTGACTTTTCTATCTTCTTCTCTTATATGTAGATTAGGGCTTGTAATTGATAATAGTTATGAGAAATCAATTAATCAATTTCTTTTGTTGGAATTTTTTAATTTCATTATTTGATTCTTATGTTTCATGAATATATAGGAGAGCGACTTGCTTAATTTTATTTTATTTTTTAATTTATAGAGGACTCATTAAACTTTAAATATTAAATAAATTAGGAGGAGCAAAATTATATAATTTGAAGATAATTAATAACTAATACATGCTATTTTCATGAAATTATTATAGTCCCCTTGGGGTCAATTCTTCTACATCATCAACTTTGATTAACATCTATTAAATGGTGGTTTCTTTTGTTGGAATTTTTTAATTTCATTATTTGATTCTTATGTTTCATGAATATATAGGAGAGCGACTTGCTTAGTTTTATTTTATTTTTTAATTTATAGAGGACTCGTTAAACTTTAAATATTAAATGAATTAGGAGGAGCAAAATTATATAATTTGAAGATAATTAATAACTAATACATGCTATTTTCATGAAATTATTATAGGGGACCATAGTCTCCTTGGGGTCAATTCTTCTACATCATCAACTTTGATTAACATCTATTAAATGGTGGTTTCTTTTGTTGGAATTTTTTAATTTCATTATTTGATTCTTATGTTTCATGAATATATAGGAGAGCGACTTGCTTAATTTTATTTTATTTTTTAATTTATAGAGGACTCGTTAAACTTTAAATATTAAATAAATTAGGAGGAGCAAAATTATATAATTTGAAGATAATTAATAACTAATGCATGCTGTTTTCATGAAATTATTATAGGGGACCATAGTCCCCTTGGGATCAATTCTTCTGCATCAACTTTGATTAACATCTATTAAATGGTGGTCGACTTTTCCCATTTAATAATGGAAACATCATTATATATGTAGTCTCTCCTGTATTGAGGCATTCAAGTCATCATCTATTCTCTGTGTTTGGTTATCTATCAATAGGGAATATTAAAGTCAGTCATCAATTGTCCTCTCAAAGACATGGAAGGAGGAGAGCATGGTGGAAGTGGAAGAACAGTGTGTGTGACAGGGGCTTCAGGGTTCATAGCATCATGGCTTGTGATGAGACTTCTTCAACTCGGCTATCATGTTCGAGCCACTGTTCGCGATCCTGGTCTCCTTCACTTCCTCACCTCCTTTAATTTCTCTGTTTCCTTTACTTTTTAACAATTTCAACAACTCTTCAAAACTATATGTGTAAAATTAATTGGTGTTTGCAGATAACAAAAGCAAGGTGAGTTATCTTCTAGACTTGCCGAAAGCTGGAACACACCTAACCCTGTGGAAGGCAGATCTATTGGAGGAGGGAAGTTTTGATGATGCAATTCAAGGATGTGATGGAGTCTTCCACGTTGCCGCCTATGTGCCTGTTCTTCCTGTCAACGATCCTGAGGTATTATTTGCTTTATATATATATAGGTGTGGCTGCAAACACAATGCGTTTGCAATTGTACATCTAAATTTTTAAGGTGTTTAAATGTGAAATTTTATCAGTTACCAATTTAAGGGGTATTTTGAATAAACTAAAAAGCATGACAACAATTTTGAATTGTGCATTATACAATATATGTCTATATCCTCATCACGACTATGTGAACAAAATGCAGAATTTGATTGATATAAAATTATGAGCCTTTTATTCAGAAAGTGTATTGACACTGCCTAACACTATAAATTTCATTGTTTTGAAAGAATCAAAACTTGTGTGTTTTGTTCACACAATTCAAACAAAATCGAATTCCGTCATCAGTCCACCTACAAACACATACAAACAAATTATTGGACATAGAATATGTTTGATTATTCAGACTTAGATATAATGAGTTTGATAAGATATGCATAATAATTTAGGATATAAGAATGAATTAACAGACTATTTTAGTAACTTTTCAACTTTTTAGCTAAAATATGAGATAAAAAAAACTAGTATGTTTGAAATAATTTTTTGATTTTTTACGAAAAGATGTGCAAAAAAGTAGCACCAAGGATCCTCTAGAGTGAAATTTTCCTAAAGTTTTCTAGAGAACTACATTGTGTGATTGAGATTTACTGGCAAGTCACATCAGAAAAATTGATGTGACTTGATAGTAAATCTCAACCACACAATGTAATACTTTAGGAAACTTTAGGGAAAAATCACTCTAGAGAATCCTTGCTCAAAAAGTAGAGTGCAAATGGAATCTTTGACTTTTTATTATAGGTTATAAGCTTTTTGATTTTTTTAGTAACTTTTTGACTCTTAGGCTAAAACACTTACATGCCAAACGAGGCCTTAATAATATTGAGAATATAGGTTGGAAGTATAACTTGTACTATGGTTTCTTTTTAAATATATACGTTGTCAAGGTAATTTGCTATGCCTGGCTAGTATTGATCATGACTAGCATTTGTTTGTTTTGTGGGCAGAATGAACTAATTAAACCAACAGTAAATGGGGTTTTGAACATCATGAGGTCATGCTCCAAGGCCAAAACTGTCAAGAGGCTCATCTGCACCTCAACCACCGGAGCTGTTACCGTCCAACCACCACCCGAACCTGATCAGTATGATGAGAGTTTTTGGACCGATGTTGACTTCTGCAAGGAAAAAAAGATACTTGGATGGGTACGCATATATATCTGGTGCAATTTTTTACGTATTTAGTTTTTGATCATAAAATTAAACTTAATTCTTTTATATAGGGTGGGACATACGCATATATAAGTCCCATCTCATGTGAGAGGGTTGGTTGGGTCATGTCATCAAAATCTATGCACTTAAAATTTTTCTATGTTGTATAACCAAAAATTTCAATCTTCATTTTAATCGCTATAGTATTACTGTTTATCTTCGAAGATCATGAAATTGACCAAATGATGATGTTAAGTGAGAACGTAATCAAGTAATTTTTTGCATCCAAATTAATTTTTGTGTTTCAGCCATATTTTGTGGCGAAAACAATGGCAGAGAAAGCTGCATGGAAATTCGCTGAAGAGAATGGAATTGATCTCGTCGCCATTCATCCATCTATGGTGATAGGGCCTTTTATCACGCCTTTGAAACCTGTCAGCATCGATATAACACTTGCCTTAATCACTAGTACGTATAATGAATTTTATCTATCTACATATTTTATTTTATTTTTATCATTGTTGATTTGTATGTTAGACCTAGAACTTAACCAGTGATATAAGGAGGTTGCTAGTTGGGGGATTTGGTGATAGCTTTCTCACTATCTAATTTGTCTTTCAATAAAACAAGAATTATATAAGTACTTTCAAAACCCCATAATATTTTAAAGCTTGTTTCTTTTACTATATTACCCTCATATCTATCAGCTCTCCTATTAAGCCATCTTCACTGTGTATTTCAGAGTAAAATTTTACTCTGTATAAGAGTAAAATGTTACACTCTGAAACTAAAAGTAAAATTTTATTCTGTATAAAAGTAAAATTTTACTCTGAAAAACTAGTAAAATGTTAGACTAAAAATAAAATTTTACTCTGTATAAAAATAAATTTTACTCTGAAAAACGAGTAAACTGTGAGACTCTAAAGCTAAAAGTAAAATTTTACTCTGTATAACTAGTAAAATGTTAGACTTTACACAAAAGTAAAATTTTACTCTGTATAAAAGTAAAATTTTACTCTGAAAAATGAGTAAACTATGAGACTCTGAAGCTAAAAATAAAATGTTACTCTGCACAAAAGTAAAAAAGCGAAGGCAGTGTTTGTGGTGGCTGAAGTGTTTGACAATGACCATCTCTTGACAATAAAATTTTACTGTCATTCTAACACCAGAGTAAAATTTTACTCTAATTCTCTCAAACAAAAAACAGAGCAATAGAACCAGAGTAAAATTTTACTTTCATTATCTGAAACAAAAAACAGAGCCATAGAACCATTACTCTGGTTCTATCAAATGAAATTAGATCAAAAACAACAAAAAAAAATAATAAAAAAAAAAACAAAACAAATTAATCAACAAATCAACATATCTAATTGAGAAGAAAAACTTCTAAAACTCGATCAACAATCACAAATCTCAATAAAAAGAATACATGTGTTCAACAACACTCATACACACAAATATATATATATATACATATATTTTCTTGTTCTTCTTACAGCCGTAGAGAAATCCAGAGACTACGTAGACTCTATGCTGCGTATTGGGATAGAACTTTCGTCACAAGTTCAGTTGTCGTTTTCTTCACTGTTTCATAACATTAAACTCCGAACCTTTCACCACATTAGCATCGCAACCGTATTCAAACTCCAGTCTCACCCCCATCGAAGCATTCTTCACGTCGACATCGCCGTACGCAACAGCATAACCTCGAGAAGCCGACGGCGATTGAAGCTGCTGTCAACGAGGTCGTCGTCTTCAACGTTACCTTTGCTGCTGAATCGAAAATCCAGATCTGTCGTTGCTTCTGCTCAACGGTGAGATCTAAATCTGTTGGTTCCAGATCTAGATCCACCACCACTACTTGGCGTTAAATCTGTGATGTCTGTAGCTAATCTTGGTAGAGCGGATAAGGAGAAAGACGGAGAAGGTGGAAAGATCTAGTTGAAGAGTATAATAATCTGATAAAATATTTAAATAATAAATTTTGTCCTTTATGCAAGACTTTATAATTATGAGGGGGTTTAGAAAGTATAATTTTTTTCTTAGTCCTTTTAACAATGAAAGGAAGGTAAATGGGGTTTATAATTAAATTTCCCTTGCTAGTTTGGTTGTTAAAATTCAAGTTGTCGGTTTTGGAGTTGTGGGTTCAAATTTGAGAACAATTACTTCGGGGAAATAATATCCAATGTTAGATTTATATTTAATCTACTCCTATCAAATTCCTATTTAATAGAGACTAAATTGAACACGTAGGACTACAAAAATACTAAATTACTTGAGCTTGCCTTGGATTCAGCTTGTTAAAAACTAGTTTGAAATCAACTCATAATGTTTACAATTTTACTAGTTACATTATCAAATCCAACTTAAATAAAGACTAAATTGAACACGTAAGACTACAAAAACACTAAATTACTTTAGCTTTCCTGGGATTCAGCTTATTAAAAACTAGTTTGAGATCAACTCATAATGTTTACAATTTTACTAGATAAATTATCAAATCCAACTTAAATAAAGACTAAATTGAACACATAGGACTACAAAAACACTAAGGCCATGTTTGTTTGGGTGGACATGAGCTTGGGATTGGACTAATAGTCCAATAAAATTATTAATCCGATGTTTGGTTAAGCAATTGAAATACGGACTAATTATTTTAAACTTAACTATTAGTTAAGATATGATACATAATCCAACGGATTCGTAGTCCTAGAACTATTAGTCATGGAAATGCTAATCCAGTCCGCCCAAACAAACATGGCCTAAATTACTTTAGCTTGCCTTGGATTCAGCTTGTTAAAAACTAGTTTGAGATCAACTCATAATGTTTACAATTTTACTAGTTAAATTATCAAATCCAACTTAAATAATTTACTATTTGATTTTATTTGTTTGCAATTTTAACTGAATTTTTTTTTTTTAATTTTAATAATAAACTTAATTAATCTATGATTGTAGGAAATGAAGCTCTTTACCCACTGCTGAGTAGAGGATGGGCGGTGCACTTGGATGATGTATGTAGTGCTCACATATATCTGTTGGAGAATCCTCAAGCCAAAGGAAGATACCTCTGCTCCTCTCACTGTTTTACCATTTTTGAACTCTCCAAATCACTCAGCCAAAAATACCCAGATTGCAACATACCAACAAAGTATGTGAATCAAAAAAAAAAAAAAAAGCCTGCTACTACTACTTTGATGAATTATTAGCACATCTATAACTTCTTATTTTGAATTTTACTCAGGTTTGAGGGCATTGATGAATCTTTGAAATCTATCCCAGCCTCGTCTAAGAAACTGTTGCACCTAGGATTCAAATTTAAGTACAACCCGGACGAGTATAATGCAGGGGACTTGTGCAGTGAAGCCATTGAATTTTGTAGAGAAAAGGGGTGGTTGACACTATAGAGAGCAAGAAATGAAAAGGCCAACAACAATGAAGCTGGTTGGGACTCAAAATTTAGAATATGGAGAGCTATGTTTGATATGGATGTTGATCAATTGTAGCGCTGATTAGCATGCTCTCTTTTTTCTTTTCTTTTTTGTTTGGTTCGTGTGCGCGCTACTTCAACAATAACATTCGTCATTGGCATTTATCATGCTTTGCTTTGTTTCTCTTGCATTTGGCACTAATTGATGAGGTCTAGCTTCCTAATTTCCGATACCTTAAAATAACGAGTGTAACAATCAAGACATTATTTATTATTATTCTAAAAACAATAACCTAACCACAGGTTAAGAATCCTCTATCCTCTTTTGTTAATAATTTTGATATAATTACACTGTCTTCTCTTTTAGAAACTTAAAAGAAACCAAATTTAATTATATTAACATTATGAAATTTTTTGTATTTTTTTGAACCTTAGGATAGATCAGTGTGATTTACTAAAACATGTGTTATTGTTTCAAGTTCAACTCCTCAAGAATAGTTTTATGTAGGTTGATTGCATCCCGTACATAATAGGGATGGGATGACATTGTTCAGATCTGTGAAATCTATCACAGATCCTATTTCAATTCAACTTGTTCATTTTGTAGAATAGTTCGCGTATATTATTCACATACAAAATTAGATCGATCTGATAATTATAATATATTAATAGTACTTTATTCAATTTATTACATTTGTGTCTAAAAAAATGAACGACAAATGTGTTTTAAAAATAGATCATCTATTTTTTTTTATGACAAACACAATAAATTGAATAAATTATAATTATTAAATCGATCTAAAAAAATGTAATTTATACGAATTAAAAAAATACAATTTACCCAGAAATAATAATGGCCCCTGGGCCATAAGTTTAAATTTCAAACTTTTGGAGCAATTGCCCCAATTTTTTTTATATTTTATTTAATCTATTTATTTATTCACTTATCTACCTACGCATTCATTTGTTTGCATCGTAGTCAATCTCCGGTGACGTTTTAACCACTTTTCTAACACCGTCTAATTTTGAGCAAATTGCCGAGCGAAGGGCAACAACTTAATAGGAGTTTGTGAGAATAGAAAGAAAGTGGAAATAAACAAAGTAAAAGGATTATTAAAAAAAAATTCTAAAATGATAATCTGTCTTTCTCACCAATGTACTATAAGGCTTCCAAAAGTTGATATATAAAGGGCCTCCAAACACAGTCCAAAAGCCACTTCACACACACACACACCCCGAAAGCCATGGCCGCCATTTTTTCTCACTCTCACTTTTCCTCCTCTGTTAGATCGTCGGAATCAACCTCGCTTTCCCACCCTTCCTCTCTTTCCCTCCATACTTTCCGGCAATCTCTCACCTTCTCCGGCGTCTCCGTACCTTCTCCGGCCAATCTTCAGGCGATCCGGCGACAAATCTCCTGTCAGGTTTCCTCTGCTACTTCCTCACCTTCATTTTCTGTGGATGGCAATAAAGGTACGAATTTCTTCTTGATCTTCTCGCCGGAATTTTGTCGTTTCTCGAATCTATTTGGTGTTTCCGAGTTGAATCGGACTCGAATTCAGGGTTTAAGCATTGGAGGGAGGGGGAAAATTAAAGAGATGACACGTTCAGTTCTTTGTGAGATTTTCAAATCGTCTGCGTTGCTTGATGCGAGTTGATTTAGGCTAGTTTAGTCGAACTGTTGTGGTTTTTGGTGAAAATTGGAGTTTATATGTTGAATTGGCTGTTAGCAAACAAACTCCTAGAGTTTGCATGAGAGCATTTTTTTTTTTTTTTTTCCGTGATTTCTGATTATGCTATAGAAATCTACACAATAGCGAGAACAAAGTGGGTTATGAATGATTTTGATGGATTGAGATAGATTTGTTTTTGCAACATCAAGTCTTACTTTTATGCTTGATCTAATACTGCGTAGATTTGTGGCTTGGATGATTTCATAGTTTTTGCACTTCATAGTTTCTGCAAGACAAGGAATACAGAATTCAGGAAAGCAAATTTGTGAAGTTAAATTATCTTCCTTATGTATGAGAGGATTCAAGAATGTTGTTGAAAAATTCAACGATCTTCGAAGATCTTCAAAGAAAATTCGAATTCTCTAGAAATGATGAGAGTCACAACTAAGAACACAAAAGTAAAGAGATGATGCAGATAAAAGATTAGGTAAAGAAGAAGGTAAAGTAGTTAGAGAGAGAATAATAGTAAGGCTCTCCCATAGATCTCTCACTTTCACTCTCAAGGTAGATAATGGAGAAAGGAAATTAGTTATTTCCCTAAAGTTGTATCTCCAAAATCTATCCTTTGTAAAGCTATGAATGGCTGTTGCTTATAGGCACCTCATGATGTAGGATGGAGCCCATATGCAAGGCACATGGAGAATATTCTCTCTAATTATCTTGTCCGAGAAGGTGACCTCTCCGAGGATGAGAAAAACCTCGAAGAGGAGATCAACCTCTCAGCGAACCCTTCTTTTTAGCCATACTTAACCAATGATCCCTAATCATCCCAAAGGATCAGGGATAGTCCAAGAGGACACCCCGCCATAGATACTGTTGAGTCTCATGGACCCCCCGGGGTCGTGCCACCTCGTCCTAGGTATAGGCTAAATTAACCTATGAGTGAATTCATCTCCACCCTTCGTCCTCGGGATTTGGGCCCTTTGTTCGGGCTCTAACCTTACTCGTGATTCTGGTGGGTTGATCCCGGAATGTTCCAAGTCCGCAAATGTTCTGGGACTCACCAATGGAGCGGCCTCTAGATTGCGATCGAATCTGTTCGAAGCCTAAGTGCCTCGGATCTCTAGGCTTGCTCAATACCCTTTCGAGTTCGAGCCCGAGCCCGAGTATGTCTCTAAGTTTGTGGATCCAAACCCTTTCGAGGCTTAGAGTGATTCCGCCCGTTTGATGCCAATAAATTCGGGCCCACAAATCTTGGACTTTCTGATTGAGCCTAATTAATTTAGTGGGCTCAAGTTAACTCCTCTTACATTTTGTCCCTTACATGCATGGGAAATTTTAGTTTTCTTGGACATACACATCCTTTCCTCCTTGGCTATTTTTTTGCTTCACTCTCTTAAGCGCGTCTTGCTTGTATGGCCTATGGATAAGGTTGATGGCTCACCGTAACTTATGGATAAGATTCACAATTAATAAAAGAAATCGTTTAATCTTATGCCATGTTTGGCAAATGCACTTTATAATTGTGCCACTATTTTTTCTTCAAAAGCCAATCTTGATTCTTCAAATCTTTTAAAAGTTTGCATGATCCCAAATCTTCTAATTCTTCTAGAACATCCGAAGGTCCATCTATTCTTGAAAAGGATAAAGGCCCACAAATTTTTTGGTCTAAAATTTATTTTGCTTGGGCCCACGCCACTTCTATTCATTATTTTGATTCCAACTTTCCTTTCTTGAAATTGATATCTTGCTTGGCCCTTTCTACATATATATATATATATATATACTTAGAATATTTGAAGGAATATCAAGGCATCACCGTTTTTTTTTTTTTTTTTTTTTTCTGTTTAAGGAAAATGACAAAACCCTAATCCGTAGCTCACTTTTTTGCCCACAGCCATTTCAGCCCTCTCTCTCTCTCTCTCTCTCTATCGAGACCACCCAGTTTTTTTTTTTTCTTTCCCGAAACCCAGCGGCACACACACACACTCTCTCTCTCTCTCTCTAATCTTGCATCTTCTTCAACAAACCAGAGGTTGCTGCTGTTTGCACACTGACCTTCATCACAACTCCAAGCACCGTCGTCGTCTTTGTCACCGAAGACCCATGCCCAAGGTTTTAAAAAGCGGCCGCAACCGTTACGTAACGCCGTTACGTAACGGTTTTGGTGATTACCGCCACCCGTTACGGCCGCTTTTGCAGTGTGATTGAGATTCACAGGTGTGTTGGCCGTAGCGGCCGCTATAGCAGTCGTAACGGCCGTAACGGCCTGTTACGTAACGGTTCCGAACTGCTTCTTTAAAAAAAAACATAAAAAAAAAAAAAAAACTGAAAATATGGAAAAGGGGATAGAGAGAGAAGAGGGAAGATGAATAATATGTTATTGATTTGTTGAAGCTGTAAGACCTATGATATTCTATTCAGCTACTATCAGTCAACCATTTTGTTTATATGTATCTATCTATATATTATTTGAAAATCATAATAATAATGTGGTCATTATCGATTTGGCTTAATTAAAATATATATATATATATATAGACTCTTATTTATTCTCTTACTTTTATCTTGGTTTATCTTATATATAATAATTAGTGATTGATTTTTTTATAAAATATCTAGAAAACATAACATCTATAATTATAGATTAATAGATATTTTACACATGTCAATTTTTATTAGTTTATTTTATTTTTATTTACAGGTTATCTAAAAAGAGAATGAATATTCAACTGATCCAAACCCCCCCAAAAAAAATTCTTTATAATTTATTTTTTAATTTTTATATGATTATATTAGCATGTCTAATTTATTTTTTAAAACCTATTCAAGTTAAAATTTGCATATGCTTCTACAAGTATAATAATTAAAAAATAAATTTATACGTCTAACTCCAATAATTTTTTTTTTTACCACAAGTGTAATATGGATTTATGACATATAAAGTCATTAATTAGTAAAATAAAATGTAAAAAACTCAGTTTATAATGATTTAAAAATATGAAATATATTGAATCATACTTAAAAATTTATAAAAATTGATCAATATTTATTTTAAAACCCAATAAATATGATTATGGAAAAAAAATATGCGTATTGGTAAGTTTTTTTCAAATTGTGCGAAAAATAAAAAAATTCACGGTTCCGGTTACCGCAACCGTTACGTTACGGCCTTTACACCCCGCAACTGCAACCGCGGCACCGCCACCGTTACAGCGACCGCAACCGCTTTTCAAAATGCCACCTTGCACACCGTTGACAGCCACAGCCTCGGCTACCATTGGTATCGCGACAACATCAGCAACCGTCGAGTTAAGACACACCAACACCGATTCCTCTGCGATGTCACTGCTACTACTGGCCTCGATTGCCTAGCTCCAACGTCAATGCTATTGCCGGCCTTGACTGCCTAGCGCTGCTCACCGTTGGCTTCTCTCCGCTACAACATCGCCGCCAACCCACTGTCAGCCTCTCTGCTGCAACCTCGCCGCCGGCCTTGACATTTGCTCTAGTGCCAACCACACACGTCGCCCACTCAACGTGTCATGTGTGGTCGCCAACTCCTCTATGGCACCACCGCTGCTTCCGGCCTCGATCGTCCAACGCCGACCACGCATGTTTGCCCACTCACGCGACGTGTGTGGTCTTGCCTAGAACCATTCAGCTTCAGTTTGCATTATTCTTCATTTCTTTCTTTTGCTGCTTGCAAGTCTGTGGGTATATATATTTTTTTTGATTTTTTTTTTACTTTCAATCAACTGGATAATCTTTGTTGATCTGTGAGCAAGCCTTTTGTGAAAACCCTTTTCAAAATCTCTTATTCTGATAAATTTTTTTTTTTAGCTTAGGAATCTTGATTTACTGGGCCTTGATGCTTGTGATTTGAAACTCCACTAAGGAGCTTGAATAGAACTTTGATGTTGTGGCTCCCACTGATGTTGAAATTTGTAGAGCTTGAGAGTGAATTTTTTTATTTATTTGCTATCTTGAGGAAATGGCCCCTTGATTCTGGATTTGTTGCCGTAAACATGAATTTTACACAATATTGGAGGTCGTTGAGCTGCTGAATTATTATTATTTTTTTTAAACATTGGATTTCTCAAAGAATTTCTTAATCTATGAATCTGGATGAACCAACACTTGTTCGGGCTTTGTAATTTTGAAATATGCTGTGAGATTTGTTTAAATGATTTTTCTGAATTGAAACTTGCCAAATAAATTCTGGGCTATGAACATTGACTTGGGAGGAACATTCTTGTAATGAAATACTATAATTTGAGAAAATGTCCCGCTTGAATTCCATTACAAAACTACCGATGGCATTGCACTCTTGTTGATGACAGAAACTTGAAATCTATATGTTGATGATACACACATTGATACTGCAATTGGTTGAACTTGAGGATGTTGAGGATTTACTGCTTATGTATTTATTGAACCCCTGTCATTGAATCTTGAACCTATATTGCTGAAATTGGTATAAATAGAACGTCTAATACCCCATGGACGTTTTACTTGAGATAATGACATCATAATAACTCTTAGGGCCATATATGGTTATTCGTTAGGCTTGTGGATACCCCGAGAAATAAACAGTTGATGCCGAAATTCCATTTGAATTCCTATTAATTTGTGTTGCTTCAATTTCGATATTCTGCATTTGATACGGTCAACTCCTTGTTGTTTCAGCTATATATGTCTTCTTGAAAGAAATTCGTCTTTCCGGGGCCATCAAAACCGGCTCTCATGAAAGAGAGGAATGTGCCTTCGACGTCTGAGTGGAGAAAATCTCCTTATTTTGGCCAAAAGAACCCGTTCTGACGAGCAGCTACCTCCACCGCTTCTCTTCCATCTTCGAAGGGTGCTCTATTGTGTCTTTCTGAGGATATTGATTTCAAACATGGGGCCCTTATTTCCCCTTCTTCAGTGCTACGCTTTAGGGTTGAACGAGGGGATTTTCCTTACTGTTGTCCCTAGTTCAAGGCTTTCTCCAACCCTCCCTTTGGTTGGCCAGAATGGGTCGATGATGTCCTCTTGAACAAGGGCCTCAGTCAGAGGCTTTAGGAGGCCTGACTATTGATTCCAGTGAAAATATCTCGATCTTTATCCATTTGCCGCAACAATGCTAGCCTTGAAGCCATGGCTCTCTAGTGGAGCACCGAAACCAAGGTTTTAAAAAGCGGCCGCAACCGTTACGTAACGCCGTTACGTAACGGTTTTGGTGGTTACCACCACCCTTACGGCCGCTTTTGCAGTGTGATTGAGATTCACAGGTGTGTTGGCCGTAGCGGCCGCTATAGCGGTCGTAACGGCCGTAACGGCCTGTTACGTAACGGTTCCGAACTGCTTCTTTAAAAAAAAACATAAAAAAAAAAAAAAAAAACTGAAAATATGGAAAAGGGGATAGAGAGAGAAGAGGGAAGATGAATAATATGTTATTGATTTGTTGAAGCTGTAAGACCTATGATATTCTATTCAGCTACTATCAGTCAACCATTTTGTTTATATGTATCTATCTATATATTATTTGAAAATCATAATAATAATGTGGTCATTATCGATTTGGCTTGATTAAAATATATATATATATATATATAGACTCTTATTTATTCTCTTACTTTTATCTTGGTTTATCTTATATATAATAATTAGTGATTGATTTTTTTATAAAATATCTAGAAAACATAACATCTATAATTATATATTAATAGATATTTTACACATGTCAATTTTTATTAGTTTATTTTATTTTTATTTACAGGTTATCTAAAAAGAGAATGAATATTCAACTGATCCAAACCCCCCCAAAAAAAATTCTTTATAATTTATTTTTTAATTTTTATATGATTATATTAGCATGTCTAATTTATTTTTTAAAAACTATTCAAGTTAAAATTTGCATATGCTTCTACAAGTATAATAATTAAAAAATAAATTTATACGTCTAACTCCAATAATTTTTTTTTTTACCACAAGTGTAATATGGATTTATGACATATAAAGTCATTAATTAGTAAAATAAAATGTAAAAAACTCAGTTTATAATGATTTAAAAATATGAAATATATTGAATCATACTTAAAAATTTATAAAAATTGATCAATGTTTATTTTAAAACCCAATAAATATGATTATGGAAAAAAAATATGCGTATTGGTAAGTTTTTTTCAAATTGTGCGAAAAATAAAAAAATTCACGGTTCCGGTTACCGCAACCGTTACGTCACGGCCTTTACACCCCGCAACTGCAACCGCGGCACCGCCACCGTTACAGCGACCGCAACCGCTTTTCAAAACCTTGACCGAAACACACACTTTCATACTTAGCCAGCATGGGGCCCACCCTGGAGGATGTGTTCATGTTGTTGCGCTTAAAAGTAACTGGCCTTGAGGCCTTCTGCCCTGAGCGAATACCCCCTGAGGATGATTCTCTAATCTAATCCCTAAAACAAAATCTTCAAGCTTGTGGTCGGTGGAGCTTTGTATTTCATGGTTCAACAAGGAGGACCAAACGAGTGAGGACGGACCGTGCCTGTTACACCGCATGGATCTGCCACTTCTTCAGAGATCTTTACGCCCTGGCTAGAGATACTGACCCTGATTCTTAAGAGTATGAGGTCGGCCCAATGTATGGTTCCAGGCTTTATTTTCTGGGATTTTTGGCTTGCTTTCTCTCTTTCTTCATTCTTCTGAGCACACCTCCAGATTCTTTCAATCCTTTTGTCTTCCCACTGGCAGTTAAATTCTTTAAAGGGGATCAGATCCCCTTAGCCCCACTATTTTTTGGGAACCAGTATTGCCAATTGGATTTGCTACATCGAGACATGGTACGTTCTGTGGGTCGGTATAAGTTTATCTCTTTCGTCTACAGTCAGTTCCTGCTCTGTTTCTTTTTTGAGAGGTTCCTAAAGTTTGCCCCTACTCCGACTGTATTCGAGGCGGAAGTTCTTCGGGAGATAGTAGATAAAGGGGGTATCCCTATGCTTGGTAATGACGGGTCTCGCACATTTGAGAAGGCGAAGACTTGCCAGCCGTTGATCACACGTTAGTTACGTGTCATTTCCACCCTATCCCTGAATACTTTGGTGGATGATCCTCGACGCTTTGTGGCACGCCCCTATGTATGCCCATTAGTAGGTGTGGCGACGCCACTTATCTATCATGGTTCCTACCAACTAGTGTCCTTTCCTTTGCCAAAGGGCATTTCTGCGCACCTTGTTGATATGTTGATAATGATTCGTCCCAGTTCGTTACCAGTATGGCATGAGGAAGGCCTTGATAGCACCATCTATAGACCTGACAGAGTGGCATGCCAATTTAGATTTGACCAGTGTGCCCCGGGGCCGACACCTCCTTTGTTGTCTTTTTCGGAAAGCTACGGACGCTTTACTCGCGGACTTGTACACGCCATGCTTCCTGTATCTGGCTCTTTGACATTGTCAGGTTTGAGTCGGGTAGGGAGTTTCACCCCTTCTTTCAAGAGATATTGGCGGAAGAACATAGATGCATTTATTGAGTTTGTCCAGAGTAAACCGACTATATATCTGCCTCTGTTAATATATAAGGACTTATCTCTTCGGTTACCTGAGAGTCGGAAATCTGATCATATATATGAGAGCTTCTTCGCTTCATCCTCTCCCACTGACCCTTTAACTTGGACATCTACTTCTAGCTTGATGATTGCAGTCCCAAAGCCAGTCCCTCTGAATAAGGCTTCTGGTCCTCGGATGACCCGCCTCAAGAAGATGACCCATAAGTCGGCTTCCGATACCAGTCCTTCTACTCGCCTTTCTAAAAGGCTCCATCAGGTACTAGATAGACATCTTAGTTCTTCCGCTAATTCGTGGTTATTTTTTTCTCTCGCGACCATTTCTTAAATGAACACTCTTTACCTTCCTTGTTGTACAGGACCCTACTCCATCTTTTGATCCCGCGGTTGCTGATGTTCTCGGTACTGCAGACATTGGTCTTGTTGCCTCTACCGGCTTGGACTCAGACCTAGATGACACTCTTCCTTTGTTTGCAAGGCTTATGAAGATTTGAACCCCTCGAGAAGCACACCTCATCTCTATACTATCTCCAGAAGCATGTCCCACGGCATCAGTCCCTTCAACAATCTTAGCACTAGAGCCGTGTTTCTCAATAATCTCAACATTAGAGTAGTGATCCCCGATAACCTTGTCGCTAAGATGGTGCTCCTCCCCTGCATCTGAGCAATGAGGGAAATATTTGACAGATGGGGAGGCATCCTTAGTCACAATAGGCCGGTGACGATGCACACGCGGAACAAGGTCACTAAAGTGATCGGAAAGCTCGGCCTCATCATCATCTATAGCTGCTATCGGAGAGGTTGAATCTTCACGAGCCTTGCAGACAAAGGAAGAGTGTCATCCAGGTTTGAGTCTGGCCTGGTAGGGGCAACATGACCAATGTCTGCAGTACCAAGAACATCAACAACCGCGAGATCAAAAGATGGAGCAGGGTCCTGTACAACAAGGAAAGTATAGTGTTCGTTTAAGAAGATATGGTCGCGAGAGGAAAAAATAACGAATTAGCGGAAAAACTAAGATATCTATCTAGTACCTGACTGAGCCTTTTAGAAAGGCGAGGAGTAGAAGGACTGGCATCGGAAGCCCGCTTATAGGCCATCTTCTTGAGGCGGGTCATCTGAGGACCAGAAGCCTTATTCAGAGAGACTGGCTTAGGACAGCAATCGCCAAGCTAGAAGTAGATGTTCGAGCTGGAGGGTTAGTCGGAGCAGATGAAGCGAAGAAGCTTTCATACATATGATCAGATTTTTGACTCTCAGGCAGTTGAAAAGAGGAGTCCTTATAAATCAACGGAGGCAGACATATAGTCGGTTTACTCTAGGCAAACTCAATAAATGCATCAATGTTCTTCTGCCAATATCTCTTGAAAGAAGGGGTGAAACCCTTACCCAGCTCAAACTCGGCATTGTCAAAGAGCTAGATATAGGAAGCATGGCGTGTACAAGTCCGTGAGTAAAGCGTCAGTAGCTTTCCGAAAAAGAAAATAAAGGAGGTGCCGGCCTTGGGGCACACTGATCAAATCTAAATTGGTATGTTACTCTGTTAGGTTTATAAATGGTGCTATCAAGGCCTTCCTCATGCCATACTAGTAGTGAATTGGGACGAACCATTATCAACATATCAATAAGGTGCGCAGAAATGCCCTTTGGCAAGGGAAAGGACACTAACCGAGAGGAACCATGATAGATAAGTGGCGTCGCCACACCCACCGGTAGGCATACATAGAGGCGTGTCACAAAGCGCAGAGGATCATCCACCAAAGTATTTAGGGATAAGGTGGAAATAACACGTGACCAGCGTGTGATCAACGGTTGGTAAGTGTTAGAATTTACCATCACCTACCACACACTTACCATCACCTACCACACACTCACCTACTCCTCACCTACCACCACCTAACCTACATCTATATAATCAATCAATTGTAACAGAATCAAATATCAATCATCAACTCATCAATCAATAATACATTTATTTTTTTGCATGGTATCAGAGCAAGGTTGAGAATTTAGTGATTTCGCTTCACCGGCGGACGGCAGCCTCGCCTTGGCCGTCCGCCGGACAAACCCAAAATTTTCTAATTCTCTTTCTCCTTCCTCAACAAACTGATTCATCACCCAACCCGTGAATCAACGGTCCAGATTCACCCACACCTCCTAGAACTTCTAGGCCCTTTGATGCTTTGTTCAAAATGGGTGCTTATAAATTGCTCTCTGAAGCCTCCCCTGTTACCCATTTCATGAATTTCACTTCTAACCAAGCAATCCTCGAAGCTCTTGGCTATGGCGGCCGTGTTCATATCATCGATTTCGATGCTTTTGACCCAAGCTCTTATTCAATCCCTCCTGTCCGATCACCGGACGAGGCAATTGCCGTGAGTATTCCTATCTGGGCTTGTTCGAATAGCCTTCCTGTGCTTCCTTCCCTCCTTCGATTCATAAAACAGCTTTCCCCAAAGATAATGGTGTCGATGGATCGTGGGTGTGAAAGAACAGAACCACTCCCTTCGAATCTCAGAAAACCTGTTGTATCTCGGAATCCTCTGTCATCCTTACTACTTGCCGATGATAAAGAAGGATTGCCATGTCAGGATGAAAAAAATCCTGCCTTGAGGACTCCAGAGCATGGCAACAACAACAGGGAGCTCAAGGATGAGGGCAGATTTCTCAAAGCCTATGGAACCTTACTTGAAACTCCACCAGAACTTCGAGAAGGTTCTGGAAAATTTACAGATCTATCTTGCGATGGAGATTCGGAACCTTCAAAGTTCCATTCTTGGCTACCTAACACATCCATAGAGAAACTTAAGTTGGAGAAGCAACCTGATCAACCTCCGACTCCTATCAATCTTTCCACCACCGCTGCAAGATTCAGAGCCATCATCGTCCATCTCTCCGGCGGCTCCATCTCCGCCGACAAAGTCCAAGACAATTACAAACAGTACTGGTCCTTCTTTCGCTGTCCCAAAGAAATCGAACTCACCGAGAACGTCCCTGCCTTCGTCTTGTTCGGTGAAGACGAGGTTGAGACAATAGGCCCAAGTGGTGCGCCGTCGCCTTCTTCTGCGGCCGAGACGAGCACTCTATCACCAGACCGCCGCAGCTTCCGCCGCCGACCCTCGGAACTGGCGCCTTCGTCGCACCACCAAATCCAGAAGATGGGTTTGGGAGGACCACCATTCTCGAACCAAATAGAGCCGAACCCGACATTTCTTCTTCTTCTCCTGGTTGTTCTACTTGGTTGCTGGAGTGCGAGTGAGAGAGATGATAAGAGTAGTGGTTTTGTTTGGACCTCTCTCTACCAATTCATGACTTAGACAAACAGATTTAACAATTCTCTTATTTTAATATATATATATATATATAACTCTTCTCTCTCTCTCACTTTCAACCCCACGGCTAGCACACCACTTTCTTTTATTTATACTTTTAAGATCCACTCTTATCTTGCTCCCTTTATTTTTTATTTTTTATTTTTTTATTTTTTTTTTCTTTTCACCCCTTTTACATCACCCATGTTCACCAGACACGGGCTCTCTCTCTCTTCAAAGACACATCCCATTCTTCTTCTTTTTTTTTATTTACTCCCACCCACTGAGCTTATCACCTCCATGTGCACTTTTTTTTTTTTTTTTTTTTTTTTTTTTTATATTTTACTTTTTGACAGATTCCTGGCTTGCAAAAAAGAGCCCCCTTTTATTTTATTTTTTTTTATTATTCACACAACACATCATTCCACCACCTTCCCTTTTTTTTTTTTTTCTACATCATATTTTTTCCACCGCCCACTCCATGATACCTATTTTTTATTATTATTATTATTCTTATTATTCTTCTTCTTCAACCACAAAAAAAAAACAAAAACAAAAAACAAAAACAAAAAAAAAAAAAAAACAAAAAAAAAAAAAAAAAAAACCAAACCCCATTGCAAACAATTTACAAATTTGCACCACCACTCATATTTTATTCATCTCAGGGCACAACCCCGATCACACTTTTACAAAAAAAAAAAAAAAAAAAAAAAAAAAAAAAAAACCACATCCACCGGCGGGATTTTTTCTTCTCTACTCTGCCGCAGGTCTCTTCTTCTTTCCTCCATCCTGGGCGGCCCTTGACGGTGCTGCCTCCGTGTTGCTTCCTAGACCACCAAGCAAGTTGCCTCCTCCCTGCTCCTCCACTCCAGCATATGGTGGACCTCCAAATCGGAACATCACGGTGGCCTTCCGCTTCAGCTCCTTGTTTTCCGCCTTCAGCACACTTATCTCTGCTCGCGCATCCTTATACATGCGCTGGAGCAGAGCCAGTTGGCCGTTTAAATGCTGCACCTCATTTGTCCTACTCTGCAGCCGGTTCGACAAGTTTGTGACCGCCGTCATGCTTTCCACACATGCCTTCAGAGTATACTGATTGGCCTCCACATCCGACTGCACTGCCATTCTTTGCTCCACCGACCGCATCGGAAAGTTCAACGGAGCAAACTCCGGGGCGCTTGGTTGAGTTTCCAGTGCCACCGCACCAATTCTCTCTCTTGTTGACTCGTTGAGGTCGGGAAAGAGGGTGAGCAGTCCACGGGAAGACGAGGACGAGGCCATTTTCTGGGCAACAGAGTGTTACAGAATATCTCTCGCAACAGAGTGTTACAGACTCTCTCTCTCAGCACAACGAAGAGTTTTTCAGACTCTCTCTCAGCACAACGCAGTTTTTTTTCAGAGGTTTTTCGCAGCTTTTCTCTGCCTCAGCCTCAGCATCAACCTTGGTTAAATAGCCAAGGCAGCCACGCGCATCGCGCGCCTCTTGCCACCAGCCGACAACCGGGCACGCAAGCCAAGGCGCCCACGTGCCTCGCCATCATGTCCGGCACACCTTTTGATGAATTGGGCACGCCTTTTGATGGCACGCCTTTTGACAAAATTGGGCACCCCTTTTGAGGGTGCGATTTTTTAAGGGTCCGACAAGACTCTGTAAACTGTCCCGACATTGATTCCGGTTAGCTCCTTTATGGGTCCGACACGACTCTGTAAACTGTCCCGACATTGATTCCGGTTAGCTCCTTTATGGGTCCGACAAGACTCTGTAAACTGTCCCGACATTGATTCCGGTTAGTTTCTATAAGGGTCCAGCAAGACTCCGTAAACTGTCACCACATTGTCTGCTACAACGGTCCGACATGACCCCATAAACTGTCTTCTATATCGGTCTGACACAACCATCCAGTGTCCTCTACACCGTTATGACACCACCATACAGTGTCCTCTACAACGTTATGACACCACCATTCAGTGTCTTCACCAATGGTCTGACATGACCATACAGTGTCTCCTATCCTTTTTTATTTTTATGTATTTTCTTGTTTTGTTCCTCTCTTCAAACTCAAGTTGGTTAGTTTCTATCCTCCTTGCGTTTGCGGGGGGCTGTTAGAATTTACCATCACCTACCACACACTTACCATCACCTACCACACACTCACCTACTACACTCACCTACTCCTCACCTACCACCACCTAACCTACATCTATATAATCAATCAATTGTAACATAATCAAATATCAATCATCAACAGTCTTTGCCTTCTCAAATGTGCAAGACCTGTCATTACCAAGCACAGGGATACCCTTTTTATTTATTATCTCTTGAAGAACTTTTGCCTCGAATATAGTTGGAGTAGGGACAAATTTTGGGAACCTCTAAAAAAAGAAACAGAGCAGGAATTGACTGTGGACGAAAGAGACAAGCTTATACCGACCCACAGAACGTACCATGCCTCGATGTAGCAAATCCAATCGGTAATATAGGTTCTCAAGAAATAGTGGGGCTAAGGGGATCCGATCCCCTTTGAAGAATCTACTGCCAGTGGAAAGACAAAAGGATTGAGAGAATCTAGAGGTGTGCTCAGAAGAATGAAGAAGGAGAGGAAGCAAGTCAGAAATCTCAGAAAATAAAACTTGGAACCGTACATCAGGCCGACCTCGTACTCCTGAGAACCAGGGCCAGCATCTCTAGCTAGGGGTTGAAGATCTCTGAAAAAGTAGCGGATCCATGCGGTGTAGGAGGCACGGTCTGTTCTCACTCGTTTGGTCCTCCTCGGCGAACCATCAAATACAGAGCTCCACCGACCACAAGCTTGGAGATTTTGCTTTAGGGATGGATTAGAGAATCATCCTCATGAGGTATCCACTCAAGGCAAAAGGCCTCAGGGCCAGTCACTTCTAGGTGCAGCAACATGAACACATCCTCGAGGATGGGCCCCATCTCATGCTGGCCAAGTATGAAAGTGTGTGTTTCAGTGCTCCACTAGAGAGCCATGGCTTCAAGGCTAGCATTGTTGCGGCAAATGGATAAAGATCGAGATATTTTCACTAAAATCAATAGCTGGGCCTCCTGAAACCTCTGATAGAGGCCCCTGTCTGAGAGGACATCATCGACCCATTCTTGCCAAGCAAAGGGAGGTTAGAGAAAGCCTTGAACTAGAGATAGCAGTAAGGAAAATTCCATCGCTCAACCGTAAAGCGCAACACCGAAGAAGGGGAAATGAGGGCCCCATGTCTAGAATCAGTATCCTTAGAAAAACACAATGGAGTCCCATTCGGAGATGGAAGAGAAGCAGTGGACGTAGTCGCTCGCCAGAACGGGTCCTTCCAGCCAAAATAAGGAGATTTCCTCCACTCAGACGTCGGAGGCTCATCCATTTCTTTCATAAGAGCCGGTTCTGATGGCCCCAGGAAGACGGATTTCTTTCGAGAATACGTATATAGCTAAAATAACAAGGAGTTGACTGTATCAAATTCAAACTATCGGAATTGAAGCAACACAAATTAATAGGAATTCAAACAAAATTTCGGCATCAACTACTCATTTCTCGAAGAATCCACGAATTCAACAAATTCTACGAGGAATTTTACATCAAGAATTCAAGCACGATGTCTACTATTCTAAGGGTTGCAACAATCAATCATTTGATAATAAGATTTATATGCAACATGATGGGTTTATCAACAAATTCAACCTTGAATGTCATCAACAATTCGTTTCCCCAAGTTTCAAAACAACATCAACATAAATTCAAGCTCTAAAAATAGTGATTTCCAAACTCAAACTTTACAACGAAAAAATTGCTCAAAAAAAAAAAAAAAATTTCGACGGCTCTACGACCTCCAACATTGTGTAAAATTCATTTTTATGACAACCAATCCAGAATCAGGGAGCCATTTCCTCATGATAGCAAATAAAAAAAAAAAATCTCAAGCTTTACAAATTTCAACATCAATAGGAGTCGCAACATCGAAGTTCTATTCAAGCTCCTCAGTGGAGTTTCAAATCACAAGCATCAAGGCCTAGTAAATCAAAGTTCCTAAGCTAAAAAGAAAAAGAAAAAGAAAAAAAATCTATTAGAATAAGAGATTTTGAAAGGGGTTTTTACAAAAGGCTTGCTCACAGATCAAAAAATTACAAGAAAGGGAGAAGTATGATGAACAAAGATTATCCAGTCGATTGAAAGCACAGAAAAAATATATATATATATATACTTACCCACAAACTTACAAGCAATGAGAAGAAAGAGAATTAGCGACAACACGGGTAGTGGGCGAGAGAGGCTATAAATAGACCCACGCCGTATTGAGTGGATGGCGTGGTCGTCACTAGTCAGTTATGGTTGACAAATGCAGGAGCTGGGCATGAGACGTACAAGCTGTGCGGGTTGAAGTGGTCGCGCATAGGTCTTCGGCCGTGGTTGGTTCTCGCGTGGTGAGACGACGGGCAACACCCAAGCAATGGTGGTCTTCGCCAGCCATGGGAGCAAAGCTGAGATCCGGTGTGCCCGAATCTCTAAGGAGCTGCATCGTTAAACTGAAGTGAAACACCAATGGTGAGCAGCAACTTGGATCGCATGTTTGCAGCAGTCGGAGCTAGGACAGGTTGGTGGTGTTGCTTGGCGCTGCGATAACAGTTAGTGTGCAAACAGCAGTAGCCTCTGGTTTGTTGAAGACAAAAGCAACTTGGGCTGGCCTCAGTAGAGAGAGAAAGAAAGCCAAAGTGGCTGTGGGCAAAAAGTGGGTAAGGTTTAGGGTTTTGTCCCTTTCCTTACTAGGAAAAAAAAAAGGTGTGATTCCTCAGATATTCCCTCAAATATTTTGAATGTGTATGTATACATATAGTGGGCCTTTCTGTATTATTATAAAAAATAAAAAATAAAGCAGCGTGGGCTTTATCTTTTCAAGAGTATGAAAATGGGTTTATCAGCTTTCTTTTGCCTAGAGTGAAAAATATATATATTTTTTTCAATTGTTCTAAAAAAAGAAAGTGGCAATCACAAAAAAAAAAAAGAGTACAAATAAAAAAATAATTTCCTTCTCATTAATCGTCAATTTGATCCATAAATTACGGTGAGCCATCAACCTAATCCATAGGCCATGTCAAGACAAGACGGGCCTGAGAAGGTGAAGCGAAACATAGCTATGGAGGAAAAGAAGTGCATGTCCGAGAAAACTAAAATTTCTCATATACGCAAGGGGCAAAATGTAGGAGAGGTCAAGTCGGGCCCATTAAAATTAATTAGGCCCAATCAGGAAGTCCAAAATTGGTGGGCTTGGATTTATCGCAAGTCCAAGATTGGTGGGCCCGGATTTATCGCCATCAAACGGGCCAAATCACTCTAAACCTCAACAGGGTTTGGATCCACGAACTTAGAGACTTACTCGAGCTCGAACTCGAAAAGGTATTGAGCAAGCCTAGAGATCCATGGCACTCAGGCTTTGAACAAATGTGATCGCAATCTAGAAGTCGCTCCATTAGTGAGTCCCAGAACATTTGTGGACTTAGAGCATTCTGGGATCAACCCACCAGAATCATGAGTGAGGTTAGAGCCCAAACAAAGGGCCCGAATCTCGAGGATGAGAGGTGGAGATGAATTCACTCGTCGATTAGTTTAGTCTATACCTGGGTCAAGGTGGCATGATCCCGAAGAGGCCCATGAGACTCGGCAATATTAGCAGCGAGGGGTCCTCTAGGATTACCTCGGCCCTTTAGGATGATTGGGGATCATTGGTTAGGTGTGTCTAAAAAGAAGGGTTTGCCGAGAGGTTCATCTCCTCTTCGGGGTTTTCCTTATCCTCAAAGAGGTCACCTTCTCAGACAAGGTAGTTAGAGGGAATATTCCCTATATGCCTTGCACATGGGCTCCATCTTACATCATAAGGTGCCTAGAAATAGCACCTACCCATAGCTTTACAAGGGATGGATTGTGGAGAGACAACTCTTGGAAAAGAACTAATTTCCATTCTTCATTATCTACCTTGAGAGTGAAAGTGGGAAATCTATGGGAGAGCCTTGCAATTATTCTCACTCTAAGTACTTTGCCTTCTTCTTCACCCAAAATCTTTGAATTTTCCAACAACACTCTTGAACCCTCGCATACATTTCGAAAAGCATGACTGTATAGAAGAAATTTCTGAGAGGTGTTCTAAAAGTAGTCTTTTCTACGTCTTCTTTGGCCATTTTAATCTGATTGTATCCGCTGAATCCATCTATGAATGAGAACATCTGGTGTCCTGAATTGGAATCCACAAGAGTGTCGATGTAAGGTGGAGGAAATTCATCCTTCGGGCAAGATTTGTTCAGATCTCGAAAGTCTATACATACTCTGATTTGACTATTTTTTTTCTTTACTGGCACTATGTTCGCTAACCACGTGGGATACTGTATTGACCGGATAAAACCTGCCTGTTGAAGTTTTTCAATCTCCTCCTTAATTTTCTTTTCAAGATCTAGGTGATATTTTCGAGCAGCTTGCTTGATTGACTTGGAGTTTGTAAACACATCAAGATAATGGCAGACTAAGCTAACACATCCGAGTAACGGCTTATCAACTTTAGCAACTGCTCTTGCTTTTTCGGGCTAAGGCTCGAACTTATGAATATCAACCTTGGAGCATCTTGCCTATCATCAGATCTACTTCAACAAGTTGTTCAGGCTGAGGCTGAGGCCCGTCTTGCATGCATTCTGGAGCCACTTCAAGCTTTATTACTATGTCATTGTCAAGAGGCTCTTCTTTTGACTTGGAGTTGGTGGCTAAAGAAACCGACTCCCCGCATTGTCTCCTTTTCAAACTTTCATCACCTTCCGAGGAATAGGCAGACTTTCTGGTTGAGACGTCGTCCGCTTACTTGATTCTGCCTTTGGCTCCTTATCATCTTTGATATCCTTCCAACGAGGAATTTTGACCCCCCAAGGCTTAGAGGTGGTGGGACTTTCTTCGACAGACAATTCGGTGAAGTAGATGGCATCAGAATAATGAGCTTCATGGGTCTCGAAAGGCCTTTCTGTAGCCTGAATTGTCACCGTCTTCTTTCCCCATTTAGCTTTAACACACTGATGATAACTTGACGGTACAGTCCCATATCTATGCATCCACGTCCTCCCTAGAATGATGTGATAGTTTGCCTCCGAGTCGATAATATGGAACTTGGTGGCCGAACGAATCTCTCCGACGGCTAAATCAACTGTTACGCATCCCATAGTAACTCTTCTTTCTCCACCGAAGCCAGTGATGACTATCGGCTGCTTCACAATGCGCTCTTCAGAGATTCTGGCCTTCTCTAGAGTAGCGCGGGTTATAATGTTGATAGAAGCTCCACTAACTAGAAAGGCCCTTTTGAACTCAACCCTGTTAATATAAACAGTCACATAAAGCGAACGGTTGTGAGAAAATGGATACTCCCGATCAGTCTCAGAGAAAGTAATGGCACTAGATTGCTTTTTTGCCTTCCTCGGGATGGATCCCTCAGTTGACATGCATTTCTCATGGTGTGTCTCGACTATATTAATGATAGCCTTGGTGATTTCTGTTCTCGCCTCCCTGGAAAGTCCAAGTTGGTCGAAGAATTGCTTGAACTTTACACAGTCTTGCAGAGTTTTGGCGTAGTGATTCGAATCTTTCTCCACTCTTGGAGGCTCGTAGTTAACCATGTCCTCGGTCTCTTCAAAATAGGATGCCACATAAACATGGTGTCCTCTTCTTGCGTAGTATTCTTCTCCTTCTTCTGGATCGAAGGGATCTTCAACATGAAGCATAAAGGCTTTGCCCTCTGGATCGAGAGCACTTCCATAATAAACTTGTTCACCCTCGGGCTTTAAGGTGTCGTCCAGATAAAAATCGTTGTCATCGAGATTGGCGATAGCCTTAATCATCGGGCCTTCATATGCTATCACAGCCATATTCTTGCCATTGTCTCAGTGCTGAGGATATAGTTGTTCTCGGATGTCTTAAGTTCCTTGCTTTTTAAACCTCAATTCGTCTACGTCAACTTTATCTTTGAAAATTTTCTTGAGAGTCCAACACTTCTCTGTCTGATGTTTCAATGTGTAATGATAGACGCAAAACTCGGGGCTCTCACGGTCCTTCTTTGATAGGACTTCCTCGACTTTTAGCTCTCCGTCGGCCACCCATTTCTTAACGAGAGCTTTTACCTCCTCAATTTTAGCCCTTTTCACCACTATATTGTTTCCTCTTCTGGCCTCTATGATCCCCTCCTTTTGATTTCTCAATATTGGGGGCAGAGGCAGCAGCAATGATATGTCCACAAGACGACTTGAAGCTAGTTTTGTAACTAGCCTTAAATCCGGACTCATGAGCCTGAGGAGTGCTAATGTTCCGAGCTGCTTCTATCAGTGTTGAAAAGGTGGGTAGCTTGTGATTAACTAGAAACAATTTGTACCTGTTCAATGTACCCCTCTAGAGAGATTTGAACCAGATAACTCTCCTCCACAGCTTCATGGCAATCCACAGCCTTGTCTTGAAACCTTATGACGTAGTCAAGGATGTTCTCACTTTCTCGCTGCTTTTCCATACACAATGTAAGTGTGGTCACCTTCTCTGCCACTTGAAATAACTTGGAGTGGAATTTGTTGACCGTTTCCTCCCAACTTTGGATAGAGTTTGGGACCAAATTAACATGCCAACTATATGCTCAGTCAGTAAGGGACTTAGAGAACTCTCTTAGCTGAAGGACGTGGTTTGAACCATGAATACCCAGAGTCTCAATGAACCACACAACATGTTCTTGAGCATTTCTTTGTTTGCCATCGAATTTGATGAACTTCGGCACCGTATACCTCTCAGGGTATGGATAGCTCAGCATCTCAATAGGTTATGGTGGCTTGACATCCGGATTGGGCAAAGAGGGTAAAGTCCTCTTGTCCCGTTCAAGATCGAACATAGGTCGCACATCGATAAGAGTGAGAAATTGTTGAGGGAGAGAATTTGATAGTGGCATTCCCAGAACTTGGCTTATGGACCCGAAGATTGAGCTAGAAGCGGCTCGGCCATTTTGGTGTTAAGATTTCACCATTGGTGAAGACACGTGACGATATTGGCCATCTGCACCTATGGACAAGCCAGTTTTTTATGGGACATTGAATTGAGGTCTATAAAGTCCACTGCACATCACAGCTATACCGGGTTAGGCTTGCAAATTTGTTGTCGGCACCAAAGGAGGCTCGCTTGGTACGCGAGTAGCGTTTACTGGTGGTGGAACGAGATTAGGTACGAGCAAAGCTCCTTTTTGTGCAATCATGCCCCTTACATTTGTTTGGACACCAACAGTCGTCGGAGCGCCATTCATTACACCGGAACCTCCCTTAGTCACCATTGGATCTTGGCTTGGCACACCAGGGAGCCCGAGCATGGGCAAACTGCTACTGCCTACTGTTGTCTGAGCATGTGTTGTTGCTGTTGTGTTGCCATGAGCCACAGGCTGATTGTGGCCTACTTCTCCTTGGGTTTGATTTGGCACTCCGGCGGGGATAACTTCACCTCAAATTTGATTTCCATTTGGCGCCGGTGCAAAATTAGAACTCATCACCAACATGGTGTGAGTGAGATTCTGAAGAGTGGTAAGAATCTCTTGCTAAGTATTTTGAAGTCCTTGAATGGCTTCGAGCAAAAGTGGTTGATCTGGAGCCATGGTTCTATCATCACCACCATTAGAGGATCCTTGTTGGTGAACTTCATCTTCTCCCGCCATCCTTGTCAGAGTTGTGTGGGTTTCGGATCTTGTTGAGATCATTAACCAATCCGCCTCCCTAGAGAATTCGAATTCTCTAGAAATGATGAGAGGCTTAGATTCTTTAACAGTCACAACTAAGAACACAAAAGCAAAGAGATAATGGAGATAAGATATTAGGTGAAGAAGAAGACAAAGTAGTTGGAGAGAGAATAATGGCAAGGCTCTCTCATGGATCTCCCACTTTCACTCTTAAGGTAGATAATGGAGAAGGGGAAATTAGTTCTTTCCCAAGAGTTGTATCTCCAAAATCCATCTCTTGTAAAGCTATGGGTGGGTGCTATTTATAGACACCTCATGATGTAGGATGGAACCCATGTGCAAGGCACATAGGGAATATTCCCTCTAACTACCTTGTCCGAGGAGGTGACCTCTTCGACGATGAGAAAAACCTTGAAGAGGAGATCAATCTCTCGGCGAACCCTTCTTCTTAACCATACCTAACCAATGATTTCCAATCATCCCAAAGGGTCAGGGGTAGTTCAAGAGGACGTCCTGCCGCAGATATTGCCGAGTCTCATAGACCCCCCGGGGTCATGCCGCCTTGACCTGGGTATAGGCTAAATTAACTGATGAGTGAATTCATCTCTACCCCTCGTCCTCGGTATTCGGGCCCTTTGTTCAGGCTCTAACCTTACTCATGATTCTGGTGGGTTGATCCCGGAATGCTCCTAGTCCACAATGTTCTAGGACTCACCAATGGAGCAGCCTCTAGATTGCGACCGAATCCGTTCGAAGCTCGAGTGCCTCAGATCTCTAGGCTTGGAGACATTTAACCGCCCTTTGGTTGCTCAATTTTACTTGCTTGCAAGCAAGCCTAAACTGACCAAATATTCTTTCTAACATCTTGTTTCAAGTTGGTAGATGTTTTATAGTTGCTCATTAGAACCTCATTCTAATCATACTTAACAATTTCCATTTGTGCGCATGTGTCCTAATTTTTTTGTGAAATTGTTGCCGTATCCTTACTTCTTAAAACAGACCATGGCACATAATAAGAAACAACAGCGGACTATCTAATTTCTGTCTTTATGATTTATTATCCAGCAAAAGCAGAGCCCAAAGATTTTCTACATATTAGTGACTTTGACAAAGCCACTATATTGAAGATCTTGGATCGTGCCAAAGAGGTCAAGGCACTGATAAAATCAGGGGAGAGGACATACCTGCCATTCAAAGGGAAAACAATGGCAATGATCTTTGCCAAACCATCCATGAGGACACGGGTTTCATTTGAGACTGGATTCTTCTTGCTCGGTGGCCACGCTTTATATTTGGGACCAAATGATATCCAGATGGGTAAGAGGGAGGAAACTCGTGATGTTGCTCGTGTGCTTTCCCGCTATAATGATGTCATTATGGCACGCCTTTTTGCTCATCAGGTATGCTAGTTAAGTTTCTATGTTTTATATTTTTTTTTTTTTCTCATCATAATGAATTTAGATTATGTTAGTTGGACTCTTACTATCTCATTTTTTTCTCATCACAATGAATTTAGATTGT